>NC_058338.1:22975934-23600934 GCF_905475395.1 Chrysoperla carnea
GGATGTGTGACTATCGGTATGTAACCAAATTCAATTAAAATAATATTCATATTTACTCCCTTAAAAGGATATTCAGCCTTAAAAAAATTGTTAAGAATATTTCAGTAAAAAGTTTCTATAAAATTCGAAATATTTCTAAAGTTACATACCCAAACTTTAAAAAAATAACACAGGTCTGCGACTAAAAAACTGCATAAGATTTTTTTACATTTTTACATTTTCTTATAGATTTTGACCTCCCACAAACAGGAAAATTGAGAAGAGAGAAACTCCTTTGCATGCTTAAATGCAAAATTAAGATGTTAATTTTGCATTAACCGTTTCTATAATATTAAATTATTCGTACATCCAAAGATTTTGTGAAATCTGTTTAAAAAAATATAAGAAATTATAGAAATTAAGAAACCCTTGTCATTAAAAACAATATTTGCTTAAAAAATAGTTGGAAGCTGAAATAACTTATTTGGTAATCTAATTTAAAAATTTTTTTATAATTAGGTACAATTGACGAAATTCAAAAGCTACACATACGAACAATACCATTACGTGAATCACCAAAAAGAATTGCATATCAAGAGAGCTCACAAACATTTGGTGTAATCACTGTACGTACTGATATACAAGAAATGTTTGGTCAACAATTAGTGCGACCTAGTGCATCCACTCAAACACCAAGTTCCAGTTACTCAAGTAGTATTGGTGCACTAACGTCAAGTGGTAAGGCAAATGGTGGCAGTGGAGCAGCATCGAATGCAAACAATACAATCACACCAGCTGCTGAAGTTGGCCAAGAAGTTGAAGTACACAATTTAATTATAATTGATCAGCATACATTTGAAGTATTACATGCACATCACTTCCAACCTTCTGAATATGCGATGTCCTTAGTTAGTTGTAAATTAGGTGATGATCCAATTACCTACTATATTGTGGGTACAGCATTTGTAAATCCAGAGGAATCTGAACCGAAACAAGGTCGTTTAATTATGTTCCATTATACTGATAATAAATTAGTTCCTATTGCTGAAAAGGAGATTAAAGGAGCGTGTTATTCTTTGGTGGAGTTTAATGGCAAATTATTAGCATCTATAAATAGTACGGTAAGACTTTTTTTAATAAAAATTAAGGCTTGATTCAAAATTCAAAATAAGGTCCTTGAAAATACAACAATTTCTAGATAGACGTTCTGAAAAATCTTATACAACGATGTTTTGTCAAGCTTTTATACCCTAAAAAAATTCAAATGGTTTTGTAATTGATCCTGTCATATTTTTAAGCCACATCCTTTTCGCAACAATTTTCAGAAAGAATTGATTTGGAAATGTTTTTAGGTACGACTATTCGAATGGACTGCAGAAAAAGAATTGCGTTTAGAATGCTCACATTTTAATAATATAATAACGTTATATTTAAAAACAAAAGGTGATTTTATACTTGTTGGTGATTTGATGCGTAGTATGACATTATTACAATATAAAACTATGGAAGGTAGTTTTGAAGAAATGGCACGTGATTACAACCCAAATTGGATGACTGGTGTTGAAATATTAGATGATGATACATTTTTGGGTGCAGAAAATTCATCAAATTTAATTGTCTGTCAAAAAGACAGGTAAGTTATAGATTTTTAAAAACGCTTTATAATTATGAAATAAAATTTGAAGGAAAAAAAGGTTGCGAGTAATTTTTTATCCATAAAACTGAGATACAAAAGTTTTTTTCGCGCTTCCTCATTGTGTGAGATTATTCGATAGATTTTTAAAAATGAAATTAAAAATCTTGAGTGGCCGTTGCCTCCACAGAAATATTTTTTAAGATATAATATGCTCTAGGCATTAATAATGGCCCTTCCCTCTGCGTACATTTAATTTTTATTTAAAATTTAGTGCTGCAACAACAGATGAAGAACGACAGCAAATGCAAGAAGTAGGACAATTTCACTTGGGTGATATGGTAAATGTATTTCGACATGGTTCGCTAGTAATGCAAAATTTAGGTGAAACATCAACACCGACAACTGGTTGTGTGTTATATGGTACAGTTAGTGGTGCAATTGGTCTTGTCACACAAATATCAGCTGAATTTTATGAATTCTTACATGATTTACAAGAGCGCTTAGCACGTGTTATTAAAGCTGTTGGTAAAATTGAACATAGTTTTTGGCGATCTTTTAATACTGACATTAAAACAGAACCTAGTGAAGGATTTATTGATGGTGATCTTATTGAAAGTTTTTTGGATTTATCACATGATAAAATGAAGGAAGTCTGTCAAGGATTACAAGTAAGTTTTTATTATTTACTAACTTTTACCTACAGATTCGATCTGATATAGATATAGCAGGAGAACTGAACTTAGAGGAAACTCTCCCTGATAACATACATCTTAAAAATGGGTTAAATGGGATAATCTTTCCCGTATTATTTTCAACCTAATATGAATTTTAATCATAGAGATAATACCATAGAGCTACAAAGTCGCCGGCAAACAGTTGATCGTAGCTTAGGGAGATAGTAGACGTGTGTAGCTGTAGAGAGATAGAAGAAGATTTAAATTTATTTTTTTACTATGATTTTAATGTTTTCATTACTTTTGGTTATTTATTTTTCGAGTTATTGATTCTCAAGAACAACTAAATTTACTTAGGTTATTTTAATTTTTTCATGGTAACCTATTTGTGGTATAATTTTTGTTTGTTATAGATTGATGATGGTAGTGGCATGAAGAAAGATTGTCAAGTCGAAGATCTTGTAAAAATTGTCGAAGATTTAACTAGAATACATTAAACTTATAATATTAATACGTTGTACATTTTTGTATCATAATATTCTGATAAAACAATATTAGTAAGTATGAATAATTTACAATATTAAAGTACATTAATACCTTGAAGTAATTTACATGCGTTTGGAAACCGAATAATTATCAATAAAAATCACACTAAGAGTATTTTAAAAATTTTTCGCATTCTAGCATTTTTTTAACTAACAAAAACCTTATCATCAAAGGATACTTTTAATTTAAAACAAAAAAAATTATTTTTTCTTATTTCGTTAATCTAAACATAATTTGAAAGTAATCGCAAATGCTAAAACAATTTGCAGGCACTATAATTCGAACTTTTTTCACAATCACACTTATGATAAAATTCGCTTGGTGGTAGTCCTAGAAGTGAAAACAGTTGCTGTCAGATACTCATAACATTCGTTATAATTTTTCAATGGAAATTATTTTTTATTCAGTTAAGTTTCAAATTTAAATAAAATTCTTCCTAATGCAATTTAAGAACATAAAAGGTGCAGTTAAAAAGGTAATAAAACAGATGCTATTGATAAATCATAACAAATATTGGCCTTGTTTGGCTGATAAAAGAACCTCGCGGAGCAAAATAAAGACCGCTTAATGTTATTTCAAGTTGTCAAAAGATTGATAATATTTGATATTTCATTATTGATTAATGAAGAATAAGATTCCAAGCTAATTTCGGTATAAATCCGACTGTGCAAAAGGCCTGTTGATCACCATCTCGAGGAAAATTCATTTTTTTTAACGCAAATTTATGTGGATCTAATCTTAATACGTATGTGATTATGGAGGCCTGTGTGATTTTTCATTATTGGTTAAATAAAATTATATAATTTGTGCTAAATATTAAAACCCTGCAGATGAATTTCATGAAAGGTCAAAATTTGGCGTAAAGAATTTTAAAACAAAATTTAAAGTTATTTAAATTTTAAATTAGGAGATACGTATTATGATGCAAAACCGCAGATAGGAAAATAAATTTACAATTAAGATTTCCCGGACCAAAAAAGCTATGATAAATAATAAAATTATATATTTTCTTTTCTTTTTTTTTTTTTTGTAATTTAAATAAGTCAATCTGAAAAAATAAAATATTACGAAAAATATATTGATTATGCAGTTAAATTAGTCGTTTTCCCTCAAAAACTAAACCAAGATAGAATATTTCCTACTTTTTTGTTTATTAAATTTTCTAGTCCTTTAAGTAAAATGAAAGCTTACTCTTAGTCTTTTTGCCCATCTATCAAAGCAAAAATGGTATATAATGAAGAGTACATTCTTACAAAATATAAAGTGCCAAAAAACATGAATCGCAGATAAGATATGAAATTCAAATAATAAACGTCTTTTAATTAATGTGACCATATTTTCGGTTTTATATTTACGTTCAATATCCTAAAATATAAAATTCAAAATTTTTTCTAGTGATGGAGAATTACAGTTTTGATAAAAAACTAATATTCGAAAGAATGTTATATTTCGAATCATTAAAAAAAATGAAAATTATTCACCATTTAGTTTCCATTGAATAGTACATTTAGAGTATTATTTTTAATGGAGGGGGATGTATGTATGCATTCTTCCTAGTATATATGTGCGTTGCGTTCCTACCTTCTGAAATGATGGGAAAGAACTACCTTAAAGAAAAATCTTTATATATTCAAAGAACCTCTATATTAGATGGTAAATAAATAGTCATACAATGAAAAATTTTACGTTTTTATTATTTAAAAATTTATTCATTTATCAAAAATGTAGGTAATGTTGGAGGTTGAGGCGGTTTTCTAAAAGATGGGTTTTTTATTAACCAACCTGTGTGATTATAACTGTCACATCGTTCATATTTATAATTTTCACTATGAATAGTTTGAATTATCCTCATTCCAAAAGCTCCAATAATCTAATTAAGTTACATTTACGGTTTAGTACAAATTTTAATAGCATTTATTATTTCAATCTTTCAAAACATAAAAAAGCAAAAGAAAACAATTTTTTTATTGAATTTTCTTTGGCCATTTTAGTTTTAAAATGGTAAGAGAGGTCGCCTATCAGCTTTAGTTTCTCATGATCAATTCATTCCTTATATGTTTAAAAAAAAGAAAAACAAATGTTTACCTGTAACAATATTAATCCAAAATATGCTATTGAGGCAAAGTATGTTAAATTTTCTGTTATATTTCGAATAATACTCAGACAACCTTCTTTGTATACAGTAAGCACCCCTTCATTTTGATCATAAAAGATATTGTATTGAGTTAATAATTGGGAATGTACGCAAGGGTACAAGATATCCATTCGACAACAGCTAAATGGTGTTCCATCGATAATGATATTACTCTCTCTAGAAAAAATAAATGATAGCTCCTTCCCTGATAGTCTATTAAACATTTTAGGGTAAGTACTTGAGAGGCCGTAAAAATCAATAAAACACTATTTTGTAATAGGATCTACGATACTACAACCAATTCAGACATTACGAAAGAGTGTTACAAAAATTTTATATAAAATCGGTTTTCAACTAGTCGTATTTACGTCTGTTTGCTAACTTTTTAAATAATCTTACAGGTCCATTTACACAGAGAACCAGCAGCAACATCAGTTCAGTAAAATATCTATTTCTTTAATATAGAAATGTCTGTGAACGTATGCATTGCTCTTATTAAGTTGTTCACTCATCATAACATTAGTTCCGATATTTGTTTTCACGGTATTGAACTGAAATGTGTAGAGAAGGGCCCTTAAAACTCATAGATTCACACCTTTTAAATTAAATGAGAAGAAACTAAGCAGAAACAACAGTTTCGAGCTGCTAACACAACTAACGACATTTTCTTGGACCCCTGGAATATTTTCGAAACGCTTTTCACACCTTTCATAGAAGATTGAAAAAGAAGCTCATGTTAAGAAACAATAAGATAAGCATATTCACAGACGGTTTAGTGATAAAAGTTGGAGCAGGAGAAAGTTTCATAAGGACTTAAAAATGGCTGCAGTGTGTTGTACGACTAAATCTTGGAAATGAGGCATCTAAATAATAATATTCAATAAATATATACGCAATATTCTGTCCTTCCGGTTGATACCAATCAACTTCAAACCAATCTTGAAAGGATGTACTTCCACAGCATTGGTATTTAATTTGCATTTTATCAATAATAATTTTCTTTTCAGTATCGTTTGCATAAGATTTCATTTCAATCTTCAATCCATCTTCCGTTAATCTTGTATTGATTTCATGTTTATAGAAATGAATCTATACAGCAATTAATAACGATAAACCGATAAAAAACAAATCGACCCAGTTAAATTTGATGCGTGTGTTCTGAAATTTGATTCAGATCACTACCAAGCAAAAGTTACTGTAGTAACGCGGCTTAGTAACCATTCATCTGATAGCATTTAAAATTTAGCAAGGATGCTGGATTGATTTCAGAACACATGCTTTGTGTGATTATCAATACAAATAAATTTTAGACAAATATTTTGTCCTTTCTCAATTTATGTACAGATTTTTAAATCAAAAATATTTCAAATTCAATAGAATATAAACTTATATTTATTGAACTAACCAGCAATAAACATTGTGCGCCTAGAATAAAAATTAAAATACCAGTACCAATGACATGAACCAGCATTAATTCATTAACTTTTTTATGCACAGTATTTGTTAAAGAGCATAATATAATTATAATAGCACAAAGATTAAAACAAAAACTTATGAATCCAGAACAGAATATAAACAGACAATAAATTGTACCATTTTGTTGATTTGATATTAAATTCACATATATACCAATTCTTTTGTATATTTCGTACGAACTTAAAATGATTATAGTGGAATACATAAACATGATTAGATTGTAACATAATAGAATAAATATCATGATTCGTATATGTTTCCAATTTAATACAAATTCATCTTTACAAAATCCCATTGCATATATGTATTTATTCAATATCCAAGTTAATATTTTATGTTCGGATTCAATATCCAAGTTAAAATTTTTTAAAGTGAAGTGTCATTTATCTTTTAAGCCGTCTATTGATAAATGGTAAGTAACCTGGTAGTCTAAATTGGAACTACTGAAAACGGGTCCACTTCCTGTTTTAATTAGTATGAGTTATTATTATCGTCAGTTGACGGAATATATCTTCCTTCTACAAGTATTCCCATCTGGCAGTCTAAATTGGAACTACTGATAACGAGTTAACTTCTTGCTTTAATTAGTACAAATTATTATCACCAGTTGGCGGAAATGCAATTCCCAGTTATCAATTAAGATTGAAAAATGCAGCAGAGCTCAATCGATTATTTATTATTTGTAAATTTAAAATTAATTTACGATTATTTGTTCGTAAATCGTCCCACCCCACGCCATATTCAATAAAACTTAATCCTGTTCCATAGAATAACAGGAGTGCCGATTACCACCCTCCACGGATATCCGTGCCTATAATTTTAGACTCGGATCCACGAGTTGGCCATACCTTGTGGAAGCCATGGTGGTAGCTTCCACTCTGATTCTTAATGGCACAGATATTCGAGGCGGGTGGCAATAGCAGCACTCTAGAATAATATTGGTCTGTGCCCATGCTTTAACTAATATAACCTATAGATGTCGGCGTTTAAAATGCATGACACTTTAATAATTTAAAATAATTAATTATGAATTGAACTGAAAAATAATATAATTATTATCAACTTACAAAACGATTATTTATAAAATATAGTTTCATACAAATTCATTATTTACCATGGCATTTTCAGTATTACGTCATAATTTTAAAAGGCATGTATCTTATTTTTTTTTAAAATTAAGTATGTAAATTTAAATTTTTGTGTTAATGCCTTATGATTGTTACAGATTTGCATTTAATTATATAAAATATGAAGTGCAGAATTGTAGGTCAATTCATATAAATCAATCAAATTTGTTGTATTTAACATCATTCCTTAACAAACGACGAAAAACGGCTGAAGAAAGGGTAGGTATTTTATAAACTTGATATTTTACTAGCACCTCTAGTGTTACCATCTGGAAAAGGAGGACAAGGGTTCATCTCATTTGGTCTTTTCAATTTCTATCGATACCGCGTTGAGGTTTCCCCTAGGTCTCCCACATTACTTATACGTGCAAAATCTATATTCATAGCACAGTGTCCGAGTTATGTTCAGGACACCGTAACATTTTGCAACCATTCTTTAGTCTGTATTCAAATTATAAATCAACAAGTGAAAACAAACAATTGACTGAGTTAGTTGTTGAAATACCATGCCAGACATTGTTTATTACTCGATCACATTACACATTCACTTACATGTCACACATACGTAACTGATATCCCCATATAATACAGTGATGTTTACGAAAAAATGTTTCAAACAAAAGTTGTTTATTTTTTGATAAGGAAGATTTTATACATTTAAACTTTTGTTCTATCTCTAACGGTTTACAAAACTCCTACTCAATCGAGACCCAATTGACCTATGTTGCTCATTTGACTCGAACTTGACCTCACTTTTTACGTCCTGAGTACGCTGTAAAAATTTCAGCTTGATATCATTTTTCGTTTTTGAGTTATCGTGTTGGCAGACAGACGGACAGACAACCGAAAATGGACTAATTAGGTGATTTTATAAACGTCTATACCAAAATTTTGTGCATTAATATTTTAAGCGTTACAAACTTGGGACTAAACATAGTATACATATATTACATATATGCATGGTATAAATATTCCTTAAATCTGTTTGGGTAAATGCTATTCTTTAAAACTGTTAATTATATGAAAATTTTATTTTAGAAAGCTCCTAGAATTATAGAATATTCACCAAAATCAAAACGTACAGAAAATGTTGTAGGGGTATGGAGAAATATGACAGTGGCGGAGTTAGCTTCTGTTATGAATAAGAGTATAGGTTTGTATGAAGAATTGAAAATTTAGCCTTGATATAAACGAGAAAAGTTATAAAAATGCATCAAAGCTGAGCGATTCTTGGAACATTAATTCCAAATTTTGTTTGATTCTTTAGATCACGTGTTTGATGTAATGGTTCACGTTGACAACACAAATCATTTAAGACAACCAGAATCAGTAATTGACAATCCACAAACTGTTTACGAAATACTAAAAAAGTCTGGATTCCGCTATAAAATTGTTTCACCACCAGATGAAACAGAAAATCATCGTTCTGAAGAAAATATTGACGTAACACGTCAACCACCAAATCCAAAAAATTTAGTTCGAAGAAGTCCAGTTGTAACTATTATGGGGCATGTAGATCATGGTAAAACCACATTATTAGATTCATTACGAAATACATCTGTTGTATCGACTGAATTTGGCGGTATTACTCAACATATTGGTGCATTTTCAGGTAAATTTCAACCTAGCTAGTTAGCAAGCTTTGTCCCGTGATCATATTGTCACTAAATGAAGACGTCATACAATGAAATAAAAAATATCCACGTCTCAATAATTCCAATAGTTTTTGCGTGATTTAATTCTACTATGGTCATTTTTATTTTCAGTACAATTAAAATCTGGTGACAAGATTACGTTTCTGGATACACCAGGTCATGCAGCATTTAGTGCAATGCGTAATCGTGGAGCACATGTTACTGATTTAGTAGTGTTGGTGGTAGCAGCCGATGACGGTGTTATGACACAAACAATTGAATCAATTAAAATGGCTAAAAATGCTAATGGTAATTTCTTTTTTAAGTAATTTTTTAAGGTGTACTAAAGAAGCCTTTCTCATGTTATTATTTTGAAAAACGTTTTTTTCGAAAACTATTCTATGAATTTTCTTCTTTTAACCAAGTATAAAGGACTGACTCACGCATACCAGTGTCAATACTTTGAAAGGTGGCACTGTTCATCATAGAAAAATGCTAATTTTTTAATTATTTTAGAAAAAGAATTTAGAAAGTTTATTTTATTTTAATAAATATTAACAAATTTTAATTTTCTTTTAGTTCCAATTTTGGTTGCTATTAACAAAATTGATAAGCCTGGGGCAGACATTGTACGGTTTGTAGAATAACATAAAAAAATATACCTAGTTCACTCAGAGGATTTTTCCGCTTCGATCAGATTCCTCCATTAAAATAATTTTGTTAATTGATACTTCGTGAAATATTCGATAATGTCTCGAAGTTTTAGATACTCTACTTTATATATTATTACTGTTTTATACACAAAAATATAATGTCATGTAAAAGATTATGAATACACAAATGTTTGGATCGGGGAAATTTTATTTCCTTAACAAGAAAAGTAGTTTTTATCAGTGAAGAGACCATAGAAATTAATTAATTAACTTATCCTTCTACCATAAGAAAACGAGGACAATCTTCCAGTGAACGAGGTATAATTATAAAATAATATAACTCGAAATAAATAATTAATTTTAGGACCGAACAAAAAAAATGCTAATGCAACATGGAATTCAAGTGGAAGATTTTGGAGGTGACGTTCAAGCAATTCCTATATCAGCTTTAAAAGGAACTAACTTAGATACTTTAACTGAAGCAATAGTTTTACAAGCCGATATTATGGATCTTAAGGGCGATCCAAAAAGTTCCGCTGCAGGTGTTATTATTGAAAGCAAAACTGATCCCCGAAGAGGGTAATACATTATAATATTTATAATTTTCTTGATAGTTCAATTTCTCCAAAAACATTTCAAAATTATTAAGTTTATTTTGAATAAAGTTTGATCTTATCCTGTAAATGTCAATTTTAAGAAAAGAAATAATTATTAGATCCCTGTTTATACGTAATAATATATATGTCCTAAAACTTGGCCATAGTATATACATGAAAAAAACACGTAAATAGGGTAAATGATTCTCGGCGCTGCATGAATTTTAATTAATTTTGTTTGTTTGTTTATATAGAAAATTGTCAACATCGATTGTTCAGCAAGGAACACTACGAAAAGGAACAGTACTTGTAGCAGGATGTGCTTGGGCTAAAGTGCGTGCAATGTTTAATCATGATGGTCAACCAGTGAATGAAGCACCACCCTCAATGCCAGTTGAAATTCTTGGCTGGCGAGAATTGCCATCTGCAGGTGATGAAATGTTAGAAGTTGAAAGTGAGGTAAAAAAATAGATGTATACGAAAATTTGATTATTTAAAGACAGACATTTCGTCTTTAAATAATCAAAGTTCAGTTGTTCTATGAAATATAAGAAATGATAATTTTTATTCTAGAAACATGCGCATCAAGTGATTAAGTACCGAGAAAGTAAAAAACTGGAAGAAAAACAATTGGCGGACGCTGTAATTGTTCAACAAAAAACGAATGAGCATTTAACAGCATATCGAGCACAATTAGAGCACAAACGTCGTATGGGTAAATTTCGTTTAAAACCCACAGGACCTAGACAAAAAGAGATCCAAGATGAAGATACTAGTATACCTAGAGTTAATATAATTGTGAAAGGAGATGTGGATGGTAGCGTCGAAGCAATCTTAGATGTAATAGAAACATACGATTGTCATAACATGTGTAAATTAGATCTAGTACATTATGGAGTTGGTAATATTACTGAAACTGATTTAGAACTTGGTGAAACATTTGATGCGATCATTTATGGATTTAATGTTGATTGTCCAACAAGTATATTACAAATTGCCAAAGAGAAGAATATATTATTTAAAAGACATAATGTTATTTATAAATTAATTGATGATTTAAAAGAAGCGATGAGTTCAAAATTAAAACCAAAAGATCAAGAGGAAATTGTAGGCGAAGCAAATGTTTTACAACAATTTATAATTACTGAAGGTAAAAAAAAGATACCAGTTGCTGGATGTCGATGTACAAAAGGTGTATTAAAAAAATCTGGATTGTATCGATTAATTCGTGGAAATGAAGTTATTCATGAAGGTATACTTAGTTTGATGATATTTTTCTCATCTTAAGGCAAATTATTATCTGTTGAGTATAAAATATACCGGGTGTTCGATTTAATCTCTGAATATTTATTTCACAATCATCAGATCTGTTATTAATAGATGTTAAAAAATAAGAGGGAGTTTTTAAAATAGGAAATTTAGATTAAAGTTTGAGGAATTTGATATTCTACAAAGTTCAATGGGTTCCTAACACCAAGGGATCCTCTGTACCCTCCTTCAGAACAACTCGTCACCCAGAGGCGAAGCGTCTCTGAATGAAAAGTCCCACTTGACGCAGATGAAGCTACAAAATTATGTTGAGGTCTGAGACAGCGCAAAAAGTTCACAGCTAATCTGCTGGAATTGCTCCGTGGATCGATGGGTCCAGAGTTTTGAATTGAAAGAATCTATTACTCCATACAGGTTTCTGCAGGTCCAAATAACATGTATGGGCTTCATCGTCTTGTATTTAAGCCCTGCAAGTAGGATTATCTTAAATATCCCAAGCTATGAAGGTGGTAGTGTACCCACTACGCTTCTCAATCGCATTCTAGTCAGTGTCAACCGAACACAATCAAATAATGACCTAGCTGTTGTTATGTGTGCTTAGCTTATCTTAGCCACTCCTCGATACAACATTGTAACATTATTAGTATTTTTCATACTGGTTTTTTTTCACAGGCACTTTGGATTCGATGCGTCATCTAAAAAATGAAGTAGACACAATTAAAAATGATACGGAATGTGGTTTACAATTAAAAGATAAGACAATTGAATTTAAACCAGGTGATACTTTGGTTTGTTACAAAATAAATCATGTACCTCAAAAAATTGCTTGGGATCCGGGATTCTAATACACTGTATATCGATTTTTTTTGTAAATAAATTTTTTATAATTATATTTTGATATTATTTATTATAACTTCTTTTCTTATAAAATTTAGAGGCTTAAGATCCATTGATTCCAAAAATATTTTTTGACCAGTATATCTCAGAAGTCCGTAACCAATTTTTAAAAACGCCCATCGTTGAAAGTAAGTCACAAAAAAATTTTTCAAGCTAGGGTTGTTCGGATCAAAGGGGAGCATCTCATATTAAGCAACATGAACTAGATCTCGTTTTCGTCACTGGTAAAAGTTAGAGGTCCACTTATTAGAAAGATTTTCTTTATAAAAACGAATATATTTGTTCAAAACATTTTTTGAAATATGAACTTTTTAATCAGGGTAAAAATCAAAACAGCTTTTGGAAAGTTTCAAGTTTAAATCCCGACACATTAAAAAAAAAAAAAAAAAAAAAAAAACAAAAAAAAACATTTTATTCCGCCATGAAATATTCTCTTAGTGATAGCCCTGTATTTAGAGATTTTAACTAATTGATTTTCAATTCTTTCCAGTCTCTTAATTAATTCAATTAAATCCGAAAATATCCTAATTAAAAGTTTGTACTAGTATGCAATTCTATTAATATTCCTACAAACTTTGATTCTGAATAAATAGGGTTTAATCGATAAAAACTATAATTTTATTTTCCAATTAATCTCTATATTGATGCTTATTCAAATGGAAATGATTCAAGTATCCACATTCAATTCAAACCTGTTGTATTCAATAATCAGACTAAATTGGAATGGTAATGAATAAAATGCGAAATGGATATAGAAGTTAAATTTGAAATTTTATAGGAATTGTTTTTGCGTTATTAAATATCTTGGAAACTATTTCTAGGAAACAAATTTAAATATCACTTTAAGATATTTTTTAGCTTTTATATTTATTCAAGCATACATGTTATAATTAAAACAATATAATCCGAATATTTGAAATGTTTTATTAATTCCTCAAATAATGTTGATTTTAAAATGTAAAAGCAAATTTAAAAATAGCGCTGAATGTCATATGTCTTGTAAAATACACACATGCGTATTAGGCAATCGTTGATACAAGAAAACACATACCTTTCATTATAGGTGAATCTTACGTAAACTATTAAACGAAAAAGAAGGAAAAGTTTCGATTGTCTCTAATTACATGAAATAAAATGAAAGGATCTATCACATTTGATAAAATTTACACTTTTTTTGTGATGATTTTTTGACAAATAAATAGAAATTAAAGTATTTATAGATATGTCAATATAACTAGTGTATTCATCCTTTATGGCAACCTCAACTCAACAAAATCAGTGCATTAAAATCGGAAATAAAAAATTATGTGAGTGGTACTGGTTTAGTGATAACCAACTAATACAATAATGATTGTACGATGTAAATTAGTAACCGCCCCATGAAGTATTTTATTAATTACTTAAAAAAATGGCCGTACAAATGGATACGGGTGGAAAAGATGATGTGAAAACACAATTTTCAACAAGGGAGGGTATTTACAGATTGATGACTTTGTCGGAATATTCCCGTCCAAGTCGTGGCGGATATCCCAACAATCAAGGCTCCAGTGGTGCACAAGTCCGTGTTTCGTTTGTTACAATGCCAGATCCGTCCGGTAACGGCGATAAAATATGTTTTAATTATGGTAAAGAGTTGTATGTTTATGTTTATAAAGGCATTAAAAAAGTAAGTTCAGCCTTCATTTTCATATGAATTGAATACATTTTTTTTAACTTTTGTAATTATTCAAATAACTAAACTTATATTTCAACTAGATTAATTGATGAAGTAAAAATAATTTAAAATACTACACTTCAGTTTTCGGTTTTTTATTTTACGTGTAATTATTTAGTTTGAACGTTTTTCTCTTCGAATGAAGCAAAGGAAAGAAAAATTTCTTATCGAATGATTGATTTATTTCAGTTTTAAAGGGCATAATATTTAGTGCAGCTTATGTCTATTTAAGATTGAGAAAAGGTTATACGATCATAGTTTTTATACCATGTATATATGAAATATGCAAGGTATATTAAGTTTAGTCCCAAGTTTGTTATGCATAAAAATATTGATGCTACGAAAAAAATTTTGGTTTAGTTGTTCTAGAATCACCTAATTAGTCCATTTCCGTATGTATGTCTGTCTGTCTGTCGTCTGTCCGTCTGCCATCACGATTACTCAAAAACGAAAAAAGATATCAATCTGAAATTTTTATAGTGTGCTTAAGACGTAAAAAGTGAGGTCGAGTTCGTAAATGAGCAACATAGGTCAATTGTGTCTCGTAAATTTTGCAAACCGTTAGAGATAGAACAAATGTTTAAATGTAAAAAATGTTCCTTATAAAAAAATAAACAATTTTTGTTTGAAACATTTTCTTGTAAACATCACTGTTTACCCACGAGGGCGCTAATTAAGTGCAAATTTTGTAGTATGTATTAAAATGGGAATATCAGTTATGTGTGTGTGGCTAAATAAGAATGGAAATCTTTCTTTATTTACGTGACGTCAAAAAACAAAACTGTCTTTACATGGTATTTCAACAATTAACTCATTCAATTGTTTGTTTTCACTTGTTCTTAAGTTAACATTCCTTCAAGAAATTAGTATAGTCTTGACAGTTCAAGACATTAGTATAGTCTTTTAAAATTTGATTAAATTCTATAAACTTATTTCATTAAGCGTTCTTTTAAGCCGGACAGTGGCAAATTTACCAAAAAGCTAATCAAGATGCATCAAGTATAAATTCTATATTTATTTATCGGAATAGAATAGGAGCCGGATTTGTAAATTGCCATCTAATAGTTTTCATGAAGTGATTCAAAAATACGTATTTCTTACTATGAATTTATTTCAAAATCTGAAAATAATAGAAAGTTGTTTGAAAGATAGATATAAATTTTTAAAGAAGCATAAAACTTAAGAAATATTTATGCATTGTTTTAAAGGAATTTTTTTCCTTATATTTTTACGAATTTTACCAAAAATTGAGTTGATGGCTAAAAAAAAGTCATTGTTTTCTTGAATGACGGACGCAGGCAATCAGGCATAATAATTTTATAGAAAGCGTTTTGTATAATAAATGTATAACGTTTAATAAGAACATATACTTACTTTTTTCGATCAGGTTTTTTATACGATTTAATTGCTATCGCTAGTTAAAAGCTTCGATTAAAGTCTGAACTCCGAAATAGGATAAGACTGATATATCACTCTATAACTAAATTAAAGTAATAAATGCCATGATGATTTTAAAGGTGTGGTAAAGTTAAAAAATTTTGGGGGCGCTGAAAAATAATTGTTTCTTGAAGTGGGTGGTTTACGAAATAAATTTGAGAATCTCTGCTCTAAATTAACAAAACTTGCTCTTATGCTCGTAATTATTAATGCCAGAAAAGAATCCATTATTTCTATTTAATCAAACTATCTTAAGAGCCCCCCTCCCCCATTTGATGGATTCAAAAATCGATTTATAGTTGTTGTGTAAATTGATTCCATTAAGTGAATGCAACAACTTTTGAAAGCTTTGAATTAAACATTTAATTTTAGTAGCATGTATAGATTAACTAAATATAGGTTTATTATTTGAATAACTATAGTTCAATTCAAAACCAACAAAAATTAATTTTTTAATTAAATATTTTTATATATTTTATAGGCAGTAGACCAAAATAAGCCTATTGACAAGAAGATGTACAAGGGAACAAACCCTACATGTCATGATTTCAATTCTGTTACAATGACTACCGATAGTGTATCATTGTTAATTGGATTTTCAACTGGTCAAATACAACTAATTGATCCTATGAAAAAAGAATTAAGTAAACTGTTTAATGAAGATGTAAGTTAACGATTTTTTTTTAAATAATGTAGATTTTGTTGGTTTTTTGCTCAAATTGCAACCATGTACATAAAATAATGAATACGGTATATGTATATACTAGCTTTTAACTACCCGCGTCGCTGGTAGTTCAATTTTTTAAGTACGAAGATATTGTGTTATAATCTTAACTTCATTTCCCGTCAACATGGCCCATGTACATAAAATAATGAATACGGTATATGTATATACTAGCTTTTAACTACCCGCGTCGCTGGTAGTTCAATTTTTTAAGTACGAAGATATTGTGTTATAATCTTAACTTCATTTCCCGTCAACATGGCCCTTTGTTCACAGTTTCGTTGGTTTTAATTTTTTTGTGTGGAATTCTAATTTTTTTGATAATAGCCCATGGTATAATCTCGCTGATAGTGCGTGAAATAAATTTTAAAATCTCCACCTCAAGAGTTAAAAAATTCTTCCTTAGTCTTTCCTATAGTGTCAAAGAAACCCACATACCAATTTTCACGGCCCTAGCCGCAAGGTTTTGGCTATTCATTGATTATGTCAATCGGTCAATTTCTTTTTATATGCATAGAACAACAACATTTTCCCACCCGCTTCACTGGACGTGTGCAGATAGGTATTATAAGAAACTGGAGTAACTTTCTCTCCTTTTTACTAAACGACGCCGTTAAACTAGCTGTCTGATCGATATTAAGCCATTCAATTAAACAACTAGGGCAAATGATTTAGATAGATAACACTTAACTACTTGCCTAGCCTAGCCATTTAAATTTAGTTCCACTTCTGTCACCTGGCGCTGAAACCCACACACAGTCAATATGGCGCCGGGAAGCAACAATATTATTAATGTTTCCTCAATGGGAGAGTGTGGTGACAAAAAGTTGGAACTAAGTATGGTACTATTAGAAAGTGATTTTCACGGCAAGAGTTTCAGATACAAATTATGGTGGTAAAAGCTATTTGGTTTTTTCTTTGAGGTAGTCTTTTTTGGGCTATTGTGATCATTGGTTATTAATTTCTTGGGTTATTATTGTTGAGGTTATTTTTGAAAATATTGTTTTTGGCCCCAGGTCTATTACCGCCTTCAACCTTCTACACAAGAAAAACTTTAAAAACTATTAATGATATTTTGTAAAAAAATAGTTGTTTTAATTATTTTTGTTAATCTCCTAATGTGTTCACTGGTGTAAAAATATAATGGCTGAAATTATGTGCAAATTTTTTTTAATAATATCAAAATCATCCTGTATAAAAGTAAAAATGGGATCGAACAATAAATTGAATTATTATAAATTGTCCTATTTACTTAAAATTACGATTACATTTTATTCATACTATATTTTGTTATCAAATAAAATTTTATCAAAAAGTAAACATTATGGATATTTGAACTATAATCTTAAATTACAAAAAAAAAAAAGAAACTGTTTATGATAAAAATATTCAAATGAAAATCTAATAATTTTAAAATTGTTTATGTTACAGCGTTTAATTGATAAAACAAAAGTAACATGTATACATTGGGTACCTGGTTCAACAAATCTATTCCTTGTATCACATGCCTCAGGTCAACTGTATGTTTACAATGAAGAATTAATGTGTGGTACAACACCACCAAATTATCAACCATTTAAACAGGGTGATGGGTACGCGATTCATACATGTAAAACAAAATCAACGCGAAATCCTTTATACCGATGGGTGATTGGTAATGAAGGTTTGTATCTAACATCTACCAGTGGTCGTTGCTTAAATTAGTATTAGAACATGTTTTAAAAATACATAGTTCAATTTGAAATATATTTTGATAATAATTATCCATTTAAAATTACACTTAATTTTATTACTCTTGGATTTATTATGGCGTTATGGCAGTTTCGAGATTTTAAATTTCAAATTTAAGAGAAGCGGTACATTTTTAGACCTTGAGACTATTTTTCGTCATTAGCCAGCACGATAAACTTGAAAATGAGGGATAAATAATGGAATTTAGTAAAGAAATAATGATGATATCGCCCTGTGACAGAAAAACAGGCTGGAGAAATAATAAGATCATGTATAGTGATAATAAGATCTATACTATGTATATGGGGTGCCGCTTTATTAATTCCATTAAAAGTTATTCCAATACTCCAGAAAATTACTGTTAAAATTCCAGTATTCTGACTGATTGTCGTCAACTCTGTGCTATGAAAAAATCTGTCATATTGTTCAAACCAACCGCGTAAAAGCAATTTAATTTTACTAGAAATGATTAAATGGCTTTTCTCCGTGTATGTGAGATTATAACAAATACTACTATTACTAATTTAAATACTTGTGATGGACTGGTGTAGTGTATGATGTATGCATGAAGGAGTTGCTGTCAACCTCTCAAAAAAAACCTATCATTCTGTTTGGGAAAAAAGATTCCTCTTTTTATTTATTATAAGTTAACCTATTGAAAAATTGAATGCATTTTAATTTAACCTACAACATTTTTGATAGTCGAAAAATTTGATGATATCAGCACCAGTTTTAGCAATTTTAACAGCATATTTTAAACTTGATAAATTAAGGACTGCATGATAAAAATTTAAACTAGATTTTTTAAACTTTCACAATTTAAGAATAGAAAACATTAACATCAATTTAAACGTTTCAGGTTGTTGTATAAATGAGTTTGCATTTTCGCCATGTGGTACGAATTTAGCTGTTGTGTCTCAAGATGGTTTCCTGCGTGTATTTCATTACGATACAATGGAATTGATTGGTATGGCGCGATCATATTTTGGCGGTTTTCTCTGTGTATGTTGGTCACCAGATGGACGATACATTGTTGTCGGCGGTGAAGATGATTTAGTTACAGTTTGGTCATTCCATGAACGACGTGTAGTTGCTCGAGGTCAAGGACATCGATCATGGGTATCAGTTGTTGCATTTGATCCATTTACAACATCATTCAGTGAACCGGATTGTCATGATTTCTCTGGTAGTGATGATGAAAGCCAACAAACGATTATCAGTCGTAACACATACGAACGTAATTTTAACAAACCGTTATCGAATCGCAATAGTACAGGATCCGATTGTAATAATCGTGTATCAACATCAGCAGTTGGAACATGTTATAGACTAGGTTCTGTTAGTCAGGATACACAAATCTGTTTATGGGATATTACTGAAGATGTTCTTCGACAGCCGTTATGTTTAAATAAAAATCGTACAAGTGTTTTAGGTTCAGGTAATTTTACTGGTTCTGGAACATTTGTTAGTGGCAATGGACACAAAATAGGTGATGGAACGTCGACTAGTAGTGATCCAGTGACAACTAGTAAACCATCAACTATAAAAACAACCATAAATAAAGTGGGTCTTAAAAGTGATAGTAAAATAAGTAACATTAGTGTAAATCATGCCGATAGTAATAGTAAAAAAGTTCTGAACTCAAAGAGTAATAATGTGAATATCAGTTTATCAAATTCTGTATCACCAACTGTAACCAATTGTAAAGATAATGGTCAAACAAACACAACAACTGGAACGAACGAAGTGCAAATTGGTAATAATATTCATGGAAGTCCTTCAGTATCTGTCAGTAATACCGTAACAACAGTTAATTCATTTACACAACGAATAACAACCGGACTGGGATTTGGCGATAAAAAATCAGATAGTTCACATAAACGTAATTTTAGTTTAGGTTCAAAAGGTGCCAGTAATTCCAGTGATTTAAAAACCAATACAGTGACATTAAGGACTAAAAATTTAACGGATGTAAATAAGCGCGATAATGACAAAGTGAATACGTCAAATAGTATGGATAAGTCATCAATATGTGATCCACTTAGGTTAATTGGTACGCCGGCATGTCCCCGTTTTGATGAATGTCCCGTCCTAGAACCATTAATTTGTAAGAAAATCGCTCAAGAGCGTCTTACAACATTAGTATTTCGTGAAGACTGTTTTGTCACAGCTTGCCAAGAAGGAATTGTTTATACATGGGCACGACCTGGTAGTGCGGTAAGAGATATTCAATTTTTTAATATTTAAATATACTTAATTCATTGAAAGGTTAGTCGTTTTTTGTTCGCTCTAATGAGTAGAGTAAATTAAGAGACGGATATTGATTTATTCAATTATTGAAGGTGGTACAGTTCTATTTCAAAATAAACCAAGTCTAACTATTAGCTATTTTTAATATAAATTAAGTTCCGACTAATTATTAACTAAAAATAATAAATATATAAATAAATGAAATAATTTTACAGAATTATATTAAATTAATTATTAAAATGATATACAGAGATCTCTATATACAGGGTTGTTCAGCAAGATGTTATCAGCTTAGAGAAAAGGCTTAATTTTTTTTTTATATATGTAGTTGGGCTAAGCCTAAATTAATCCTGAAAATTTTAGGAGAGTTTCCCGATTATTTAAATAAATAAAGGACTTCAAAAGTAGGCATATTTAACATTGGTCTTATGGGAAAACGGTAGATGGATGATATGTTTTCATAGTAAATTCATAATAAAAGTTGGAAATAAGGTACAAATAATTTCAACTACTAGTCTAAACTTTCCTCGCTTAACACTAAATGAAGAGAATGGCTGCTATATATATTTTGCAACTATATCTCTTTGTGCAAAATAACAAAATAGAAAAAGAAGGGTTTATACTTTACAGGCTTAAAACTCAAAATTTAGGATTTCTCAGTTAATAGCAGCTAAATTATTTATTCCTTCATGTTAAAGTAAGCAAAAGCTAGGTCCTCCGTTATTAAAGGCTATAATTTTCTTTTAGGGAATGCCTGGTGGTGGTGGATTGAATAATACATCCACAACAATAACAGCTGCAATTGGAACAAGTGCGGGAGGGAGTGGTGGAGCAGGCGGCGTAAGTGGTGGTAATAATAGTGGCACTGTCGTATAGCAGGCATCATCTCAATTAAAAACGAATTATGTATTGTTATTGTAACGTTAAACGTTCCTCTCGTACCATATGTACCTATTATATTAATTATTATTATTATAAATAATATGATAATTGAGACGCTAGATAAAGTAATGCCTTTGCGAACACACACACAAACATAAACAGCATAAGTACATAAATCATTCACAATCTAAATTACATAAGAAGCATAAGTAAATTAATTACATAACAAATATATTAACTAACTTATTATGACATATATTTACTATTAATTAATTGGAAAATATTTATTAAATAATATTTAAATGGAAATTCATATAGCTTTTATTTGAAAGAAAAAAAGTGTACATAAAATTTAAAAAAAAAAATTGAATAAAAATTCATTGCAAATTTTTACATGAAATATATTTATTTTGACATTGTCAGAGTTCTATCAAACCAAAGTAGCACTGAGCTGCACCATGGATATAGGAATATTTTAAAAGGAATGGAGTATAACCGAGTGGGGTGAGTCTCTCTCATATTGGCTGTTAACTAGGCGCATGCTGAAAGTATGCTCAAAGCCTTCTTTAAGTGTTTTTGATTCGTTTGTAAATCTACACTCTCTTTTGCTCGGTGCCACTTTGGTTTGATAGAACTAACAGCAGCGTCGGACCTAGGATCAAATTTTTGAAAACATCAAGGACTGAATTGAGCGGAAGGTTTTTTGGCTTAATTTTCATTATTTGTCTTTTCAGGCTTCGTTATGAATATAAATTATTAAAAGGTTTAATATTAATTTTATCGAAGTCAATTCGTAAGCAGAATTGTAAACCACAATCGCAAATATTCTTATAAATTTATCTTATTGGGAACTACCTTAATTAGTTTTCAACAATTGACCAAATTTTTAGTCTATGTTTTGAGTTTTAGTTTCAAAAATACAATTTTTAAAACATTTCGACTATAAAATGTAAAGAGTTTCTACGAAAACCATATAAATTAATCAAAAAAATTGATATGTTTGTTCCAATAAATGAAAATAACTCGAGCAAACAAAAATTTCTTGATTAGAATAAGTAGTAAAAAAATTTTCTCATACTGGCGCTACATTATAAATGTTTAAAATCTAAACAAAAATATTTAAAATTGAAACTGAATGGAACAAAATAACGACTTACTTCGCTATTTTGTTGTTTCATTAATACTTACTTTCACGATGGCGTATGATGAGATCGTTGGTATCTAACTAAAACTTAAGAACAACTATTTTATATAAATAATTTATGCATACTGGACTAGCTTATGAAAAATCATTTAATTATTTGATTTCGATTCCTTTTATCGGATGTTTTGACAGTTGATATTCGTAAGAGAGAAGACGAAATTTTCTTTTCCTCATCACCATCATACTATCAAAACATACAGTATTAATAATCGACTCATATAAATTTGACATTACTTTATCTTGCTAATCGAATTTTTTTAGTGTTTTCGCGATACACTCTAAACGCGCGTAGAAATATAATATAGAACTTTTTATTAAAACAAAAAAACAAAATTTTAACTTTTATTTTTTATATTGCACTTGATTGATTTTCTTTACAGACATGATTTTCTTTTCTATATTGGAGTATTTTTCTATTAGAGTACTACCAATTAATATAGTTCTTTGATAATTATTGATTTTGTGTAATATATATAGATGTAAAAAAAATGAAATCAAGTATTAATTAATATATTCCAGAAGAATTCAAGAGTTTTTCGTCTCAGATTTATTAGTCAAATTTTACTTATAAATATTTTTTTTAATATTTCTTTTTATTTGTAAGTAGGCAACTATTTTTTTTTTATTTATTTCATATATAAAAATGGGCCAGATTATAGGAGAGGACAAAAATGACCTTTTTTATTGGCTACAATGGAGTCATTATTAAAGGAGTACTAAATAAATTTATGTAAATCCGGTTCTATTATAATACAGATATTTGATATTCTATTTTACGGATATTTGATAAAACTTTCCACATTTGAGGATTATCTAAATTCGTATTTCTTGTAAACTTTTTAGACATTTTTTGCTCTGTAAATTTTTCCCACAGTCAATTTTCGAACAAGTCATTTATAACGAGCTTTTAACCTGAATACCACGGAG
Source organism: Chrysoperla carnea (assembly GCF_905475395.1). Classification (NCBI taxonomy): domain Eukaryota; kingdom Metazoa; phylum Arthropoda; class Insecta; order Neuroptera; family Chrysopidae; genus Chrysoperla; species Chrysoperla carnea. The sequence continues at coordinate 22,999,425 of NC_058338.1, forward strand.
ATAAATAGGTGGGATAATTTCTGTAGTGTTTCCTTTTCTTTTGCCTTTATACCAGGGCTGTTGCTTTCTATAAGTCAATAAAAGATCAATTGAACTAGTTGTATATAATTTTAAATCCATCAATAGCTGATCGGATGCGCTAAAATTTTATAAAGAATAAACCACGGGCTATTCCAACTTTCATCACTCAGTTAATTTCCAGAAAAACAGCAAATATTTCTAGCTATTTAGCATCAGAAATGTTCTTGTCGATTCCGTAAAAATGTAGTATTGTATGTCCGTCATTATAAATGAGAATGACCCAAAGTGAAGTGATAGATCTAAGAAATATGTCATTCAGAGAAGTAATGAATTTTTTACGAACAACGCTTAGACGAATCAATCTTTCTTTCACTCCTTTTTTTGTATGCTATTATTAAGAAACTTACTATTCAAATTTAAATGAGCATTTTCGTGGGCTATATGATGGATTTTGTTAAAGTTACTAATTTCCTCATTGGAACTTTATTTGTTGCACAACAATTTAATTATTTTTGTAATTGATCATTTTGCATAATAGACTAATAACTGACTTAACTTAAAGTCTCTTTTTAACCCATAGCAGTCCAGATTCTGATGGAAAGATATAAATCTCACAAATATGATCATCGCCGCTGTAGTTCAGGTTAAATGCGCCGTCTGATTGGCTTGCTTCAAATACCTTGATTGATTCAAGTGAGAAAATATAATTTCAAATATCAATAATTGGCCTAAATAAACTTTCAATAAAATAATATGAAAAATTTTATTTAAAAAATGAAAATTTTCATTTTCATTTCATTTATTTATTGTTTCACAAAAGAATAAAAATTAATATTTCCATAAAAATCACATATACTAAAAAATGAAAGAAGAAAAATAATATATTAAACTCATATTAATTTATTTTGAAAAATATTGGTGATATTGTGACTCTATAAAAAATTATTAAAATGCTTATAAACATACATTTAGATTTTGTGCTGTAAAAATTGTATACATAAAGAATGGATCGTGATTCTATTAAGATTAGATGTTAACTATTGAAATGTTGTAGCTATGAATTTTTGAAGAAAATCGTCAAAATAAAAGATAATTATCTTTCTTTGATGACAACTCATTTAAATTAAAATGTAAACGTCAAGACAACTGACTATTTTAAAACATTCCTTTGTTCATCTAAAATAGTAATCAAAAAATTTTCTAAATTTTAAAAATAGTTACAGGAACTGTTTCTCCAATTCTTTATGTATATAATAGACCCTTTTAATGAAAAACAGAAATGCTTTTTGTTAATTTTTTATGAAAATATAGGTCGAGTAGAGCCTGTAACTCGAAAATAACGCATTTTTAACAATTAAAACACTATCAAAAAAATTGTTAAAAAGTCACAATATTAAATTTAAAATCAGTCAAGGAATACGGATGGTATAAGCATTTTAAATTACTAATTACACAGAGATATCCGACAGATACTGTGGTGTTAGAAGCTACTACAGCCATATGATACCATAGATACTCCATGCTGAATTCGGTTTTACTAGAAAGAGATACCAACAAATCTTTGAAGGCTTTTCTTTGCTGTCTGTTAAAGCAAATAAAAAAAAATCATGCATATTCTCTGTTCCATGAACAACTGTTAAATATCTTTTATCTTTGTCGTAATGTCATACAGCACTTTTTAACAGTTTAAAATAATTGAATCTATAGAACAGTATTATCGGATTTTTTCACCAGAAGATAAATACATTAATCAAAAGATAATTTTGACTTTTTCGACTTTTAACTATCGATATCCAACGATAGTTGTAAAAATAGAATTAAGTCGCTCACCAGAAAAAAAATGATTGAGTACTTTAAAAAATAATTAAATGTAGTTAAATAATGTACATTTGTCAAAAAATTTGTATGTATTTGATTTGTAAGGAAATATGCTATAACAAGAAAAAGTAAGGACTCAATTAAGTACTTTGGCACTTAATTTTAGGTAAAATTTGAAAAATTGGAGTTAATCGATTGGTACTGTGAACGATTTAATTACTAGAATTTAAATAATTTTCTGGTGAAGTATAGTTAGTGAATTATGTTATCAAGAGCAATGAATAAATATTTTGGTTCGTCATTATTAGATGCATTAAATTAGGTGAGATTATATTTCAAAAAGGGTATAAGTCGTCTCAGAATTACAAAGATTTAATAAAAAAAATCGAAACCAATCGCGGTAGATAGAGTAAAAGCGTGATTTCTATGACACTCCTTGCCCGCTTTGAAAACCCACGTTGAGTATTTTAATTGAAGATAGAGAGCAATTACAATGCGCAACTTTCATTTCCCTTTAAAACGTACTAATATCACTCTAAAAATGGCTACACAAATCACAAAAAATGACTATGGTCGAGCAAAATCACTACATAGTAGAAAGCAGACACGCTCTTGTTTAAAATAAAAACCGACACAATTTAATCCAAAATATTTATTTCTTTCTTTGCGTAACGTTATATTTCGCGAATCATGTCATTATAGTATTAAATAATAATTTTCGATTAAAAAAATTGAATATTTATCAACAAATTACAAAATTACACACAAAAATATATCAAAAAATACCTACAATATATTTTAATAACAAAATATTATTATTTAAAAAAATTAATTGAATAAATAAATAAATAATAAAATTATAATTTTTTAACAATATATGTACATACACATGTCAATAATATTAATTTATATATTTAAAAAAACGCAAAACATTTTAAGTAGGTACTACTAGTGTGACAAAACTTTTAATTTGAATTTAAAAAATCGTTTTATATACATAAATATAACCAATTATTGTTTCTTCTTCTATGAAGTCATTTTAAATTCTTTTTTTGTTCGTGTACAGTTCATTAAAAATATTTTAATGGGTGAGTCCTTTTATAGACCTTTTTATTTTTGAAAATGATTCGTTGTAGTCTACAGTACAGAGGAGGGTGTGGTTTCGTAACTAACACCCTTACGAAACTTTGTGAGTGGCTTCATTTCACGGTAACCTACAACGTTTTCATTTACGAAAACTTTAGAAATTGAGGCGTTTTCAATGTGAAAACCGGAAAACATGTCAAGAAAACAACCTATTGAAAAATTATGAACATCCATTTGCTTCTTCTTGAATGTAAGATAAATGAATATAAGAGATAATAATAGTGACCTACAAAAATATTAGGCCGTTTTCCAACAACTGGCTAATTTTTGCATTCAAGAAAAAAGCAAATGGATGCTCATATTTTTTCAATAGGTCGTTCTCTTGACATGTTTTCCACTTTGAAAACTCCCCAATTTCAGAAGTTTTCGTAAATGAAAACGTTGTATGTTCCACTTAAATGAAGCCACTCACGGGTGTTAATCAACAATTAAAAAATAACATATATCTTTGTCGAACAAGGATCAAAGAAATACATAATTTTTAAATTATGTATTATTATCTCTTCAATTTCTCTACAGATGTAAATTTGTGTATCGAATTTATGTAGGTTCCATTTACACATTTCAGTGTTCGTACGACAACGGCAATTTGCTAGATACTTGGAAAAGTATAAATTGTATACACACAAAACCACCAGTGTGCAGACCGTCACCAAATTAGCAACGAATAACATACAGAATAGGAGTAATTATGATTAGTTAAAATCGAAATTTAATGTCCTGTCTATTTTTTGAAGACTTTGTCGGATTCGTGTGAACCTATGTAATTTCTCTTAAGTTTGTTTAGTTAACAAAGCATTATTTCCGATATTGATTCGCTATTAGTAGCATATTTTGAACAACTTAGAATATTAATAATCTTAGCAACATCTTAGTGCTCGCGTATGATGATTTTGAATATAGTTATTGACGATATCAGTTCCTCTTTAAAATTACTGAGGATGAATATCTACAAAGCACGGCCAATAACTTTTGTATTAATAATTTTTATGTAATATATGGTGTACTTGATATAATCTTTTATTTTTTTATCTACCCATACAGAACGACATACTCCACTTCCAAACAATTTGTTTAGAACCGGTTTACCAGAATTTTACAGGACTCTGTACATAGATAGATTTCTCGAAAACTTATAGTATTCTTTCGAAAAATTATAGTATTTGCACGTAGTTTGAGATATTTTTAAAAAAATCGGCCTGAATGAATGTTTTTTTACGAAATAACTAGTTGAATATTTTTTATAATATGAGTGTCTTATCCCTGCGTTGAATGAGTATGTCTAGACGAGCAAAGTTCTTATTAAAATAAGTTATACACTGAGATTCTTAGCAACCTAGTCTGATTTTTCTTAGTAGCTAAACTTACAAGTTAAGGAAAGTTTTTGAATTCATGGTAAGAAAAATGGTGTAGTCACGAGGATGATTTACCATAGTCAGCAAATTTTCACAGGTCAAAAAGTGCTGTTCTAAGTTACTCAAATCTTACTTTTTTATGGTGTCAAGTTAGCTTAGTAAAAACTTTGTTCGTCAAAACATATCCAATGATTTTATTATTGAATCAAAATAGATTATCGAATGTCGAATTTTTTTTATAACAATTTGCCAAATTTGAAGTAATGATGAATAGAAAACATTGACTGCATGACCACATGCAATGAATTCGAGAAATATTTCTGCATTAAATAATTTTTTGAAACCTCGTTGGTTTTATAAAAAAAAAAATATTACTACTTGCCCATTATTGTATGACAATTTATTGTTATAAAAAATTGTTTTTAATTTGATTTTCCACAAATTGATTTAAATTAATTTTAATTCAATGAATCGTGTTTTTTTTTTTTTTTTTGTTTTTATAAATTATTACTGTTTTAAATTTTTGTAATTAAATGTAAATATAAATTAATATAAACTTATGATGTATTATAACATAATATTCATAATAATTATATATAAATATATATATATAATATTATATTCAAGTGGCTTTTATTTCTTTTTTTCTTAGGCCTTTTTCGTTTATTATTATAGGAAAATGTGATAATAGGTGTTTAAAAAAGCTCATGTTCATAGCTGGTAAAAGTAGATCAAAATTTGTATTACAATGCTATTTTTTATAAAAAATGTTTCGAAAAAAAAAGTTTGTTCTTTGATAAAGAATTACTATGATAAAACCCAAATCTCTAACCAGTAATAGTTCAGTTACGAACAGGAGCTATTTTTAAGTTCGGTCTATCAGTATAAGAGTTTGGACTGGCAGTATAAGAGTGTAGCAAAAGGATAAAGGACCTTGCACCAAACATAATGAAAAATCCTTTTGATGGATCCCAATTCCAATAAATCAAAAATTACTAAAAATTCGCCAAAGTAACAAAATTAAATGTAATTTCGAATAGGCGTAATTTTATTTAGAATTTTTAAATATTCCTACATCCTTTTCATAATAAGCAAAACTTCTTATAAAGAATGACTTTTTTTCTTAAAATGCAAAATAAAGAAATTTACAAGTATGGTTACCTCTATCCAGGGACACACTATATATATATATATATATATAAATCGTTATATATTGTAAAGTTTGTTTTATTTTTTTTTTAAATTTTCTATCCTATTTTTTCTTTCAGAACAAAATAATCAATTAATTAATTATTTAGTAAAGGTTAGTATTCAGTTAATTGAATGGTAATAAATAAGCTGGCTGGCTGTGTCGGTATAGCAATTGCCTATGAAACCAAAGTTCACTGGTTCGTATCCCAGTGTGGGTAATATTTTTACTTTTAAATTAAATGAATTTTTCCTGATGTTAAAAATTTTCCACTCATTTTATAGTTTAAATTATCTATATAACCCGCCCTCTTGTTATAAATAACGTCAGTTATGCATGTGTTATAAATCACTATTCTGTCAGGGGGTGGGAATTTATATTATCATAAATATATTTCACTCTTTAAGGCGGATCTTCACTCATTTTTCAAGGGCGTGAAATCATTATTTGATTGGCGTGAAACTTTATAACTTATTTAAGACTCCTCTTAAATATTCATTGGTGGAAAAAAAAAATTTATAAAGAAAAGCGATTTTCCAGAAAGGAATGGTTAAAGTTGCATTTGAATTTCAAGCACTACGATTATACCCTTTACCCTATCGATTTGAAATTTGGATATGTTATATGTCCTCATATTCTATCTGCCCTGGTTACTTTTATTTTTCGAAAATCCTGTTAATGTTGTTCCCCTTATCGTTTCATGACTTTTTTTTTGTAGTAGACTATTTATTATTAATATTCATATTTCATGGAGGATTTATTTATAATCTATAAGTCTGTGGTTTAACCACAACGTACTAGAAATGACAGTTTATATCAATTGTCATTTTAATAAGTTTTGGCGGCAGAGAATAAAAAGTTCAAGTGATCGAAGCACAAAACACATTTTATTTACAACTTTACAACGTCTGATTAACAGTCAAACCCTAGTACTAGAGACAGTTAAATATCTTTAACCAGCTAAAAGTTAAATGCAACAGAAATATTAAGGTAATTAATATACATTTAATTAAGAAGAAAGAAAAATGCAATATTGGCTCTTTAAATCGGAACCAAGTGCCTACTCATGGCAACAAATGGAAAAGGAGAAAGTTACCAAATGGGATGGTGTACGCAACTATCAAGCACAAAAATATATGAAAACAATGAAAGTAGGTGATTTGGGATTTTTTTATCACTCAGTTAAAGGAAAAGCGATAGTTGGAATAGTTGAGGTCTGCAAAGAACATTACTGTGATGATGGCTCCAAGTTTGGACAAGTAGATGTGAAATTTTCCAAACCATTAAGTAATCATGTACAATTAAGTGATCTAAAACAAAATTCACTTTTAAAAAACATGGCCATGTTAAAACAATCACGCTTATCAGTTTCTCCAGTCTCGGAAAACGAATGGGATGAAATAATACGAATGAGTAAATGTGAGAGTGAAAAGTAATTTGTTTTAAGGGCACAGTATTAATTCAGGGAGCGTTGTATTGAAATTTATTGTTATTTATACTATTATTTTCTTATAATAAAATATAAACATAAAGAATTATTTGTTTTATATTAATTAAACTTATCATATCTAAAAATAATACCTGTAACCTCGTGAGTAGCTTCTTTTTGTCAAGACTACCAAACTTTCTACGACTTTTTTCGAAAGTGCTGCGTTTTCAGATGAGCATGAAAACATATTTAAGCTATCGGTCTATGAAAACACAGCAGAGAATTTGACGGTCACTATGATCACTTTCAACTATGTATGCATTGAAAAGCAAAAATACTTAAGTACGGCATGTTCGAGGTGGTAGACAAGCTCATCGATGTAGTATTTTTGTGGGGCAAAATGTTTATTGTTTAATAATTATTAATGTAATAAATTCTCTGCTGCGTTTTTTCAGTTCGTTAGCTTAAATATGTGGTGAATTGAATTCACTTTGTGAATTAAATTGTTTATTACAAACTTCTGTTTTAAAATGTAAGTCAACAGCTCACAGTGTTCCCAAGCGGTCACCCATCCAAGTTCCTGCTGACTGTGCTCAATGTTGCTTTACTTCGGCAGGTATGCATGTATGGAACTTAAAAATTTGCTATAATTAATCATTTCGGGATGTCCACGTAAATACGCAAACTTGCATATGCTTAGAAGAGAATTTTTAAATGAAAGATATCTTAAAGTAAAAGGTTTCTAAGTTTGCACAAAAATTAATTATTTAATATTTGTATAAAAAATATTTTATTAAATAATTTTACAAATCATGCTTTTCATGAACTTTTTTATGCTTGATAACTTGACCTTTACTACCAAATTCACGACCACAATGTTCACATGAATATGGTTTTTCACCAGTATGTATACGCATATGTACAACGAGAGCACTAGGTGCTGCAAAATCTTTTTCACATATATTACACATATTTTGTTTGAATCCTGAAATAATAAAAAGTTCTTTCAAATAATTCTTGTTCAATTCATGAATTCAATAATGTTCAAATTCATCCAAGTTTCTTTACCATTCTTGTCATGCATTCGTCGATGTTTTTTTAATGATCCTTTTTCACTAAACGATCGACCGCATTCAGAACATAAAAATGGTTTTTCACCAGTATGAATGCGCATGTGTACCATAAGTGCACTAGGTGCAACAAAATCTTTTTGACAAATTTGGCAAATATTCTTTTTTATTCCTAAAACGACAGATAAAAATAAGTACATGTTTGTAGTTTTCTATTAATTCAATAAAAAATATGGTACAAATTCAAAATAAGTTTTTGTAATTACATATAATCAAATAAGTATGCCTCAAAGGACGTCAAATGCATAATTTGTCCGGGGTATCTAGATATCTAAGGCCGGCCCTGTCTGTGCTATCACTTTGACATATTTAATTTATTTTCAGCTAAAATTAGACAGTATAATAATATTGTTTTCAAAATACCTGTATGCTTACGATCATGCACTTTCAGCTCACTGGCAGTTCCAAACGCTTTTCCACATGCTGCACAAACATATGGTTTTACACCAGTATGCCGTCGTAAATGTTGATCCAGTGTTGCCTTTTCTCTAAATGTTTTACTACATATTGAACATTTGAATGGTCGTAAACCTAAATGTATTTGTGAATGCTTGTCTAACGTTACAGCTTGTGCAAATGCTTTTCCACAAATTGTGCACACAAACGGTTTTTCGCCAGTATGTGTCCGCTCATGTTTTTGCATATTTATTTTCAACAAAAATTCTTTGCTATAATAAAAATGAATCTTTAGAAAATGATTTAAGGTAGTACAATTACGGTACGTTACAAAAAAAAAAAATTTTTGATGGATATTGGAGTAAATTCATCATCGGTACAACCGCAGGTTTGACCGATATTTGAATTGTAATAGCTGAATTTTAAGTCAGAAAATTCGCTATAAATGGGAAATAAAATACATAAATTCTTACCCACAAGCTGAACATTTGAAAGGTTTTTCTCCAGTGTGTGTCATTTCATGATATCGTAATGATCGTGGATTTGCATAAGCTTTACCACAAAGCGTACACACTAATGGTCGTTCTCCAGTATGCCGTCTCATATGTATAGTTAAGTAATATGGTTCTCTAAAACTGGCATTATTCAAATGGTAATAATATATATCATTCAAAAATAACTACATTTTAATTTACTTAAGGTAGTATAGAGTAGTATATAACAAGAGTCACAATAGACCTTTTTCATGAAAAACAGAAATGCTTTTTGATAATTTTTAGGGAGATATTAGGGAGATATGCTTAGGGGGAAATCAATTTAAAGAAAATAGCGGACTGTGAATTGGAAAAAAAAAATTATTGTAGATTTAATTAGAGTAGTATTGCTTCTTTACTGCTATTCTACCTTAATTACATTTATATTTAATTATAACTTACGCTTGTCCACACACTGTACATTTATGATTCTTTTCTTTATGTTCACCAGTATGACGTCTCATATGTTTAATTAGTACATGTGCTTCACGAAAACTTTTATTACATTGTGTACACGTATGCGATTTTTCTTCTATACGATATGTTTTACTGTCTCTTTGAAGGCTTTGTTTTGCTGGAACAAATTATTTACCTGTATCTGATTCAATAATATATTCCAATGAAATGATTTCAAAAAAACTTTAAGTACCCGCAAACTCACTTACGAAGCTGATATATTTGCCTTAAACCTTCCTTAAGCATATACCAACTTATCCTGAGTATGGGAAGAAAATAAAATTTCTGGTATAATGTATAAATTAAAAAATTTTAAGTTTTTCGTAAAAGCGTAAATAATTTTCTCCAACAAATACTTATAAGAAAATTTGTTTGAACATAAAGTACATTTTTTATTACATACCTGCATCACATTTATATGACGATTTACTATCCTCATCATCTTCAGTAAGTCTTAATGAACATGGTGAAGTTTGATTATCACTGTAGGTTTCCTGTTCAATTTGATTATCCTCCTGTTTAAAACTAAATATGCGTACAATGTTAATCTAAATTACTTCAAAAGGTCGGAAATTTTCTCATATTAACTTAGTGGAAACTGTTACTATTGGTAAAAAAATAGTAAATACAATCTTGAATTCTTTTTCGATTTTTAAACTTCGTTAATTTCTAGTCAACGATATCGAATCGGAATTGTATTAAAAAATATTATTTAAAAATCGAAAGTATCTAAATTTTATTCATGCAACACTTACGAATCGACACGGCTGATTATCTATGAATAATCGTTTCTAAGTTATTAGAAATTACGAAAACGCTAAATAGGAAGTTATCCAACGCCTTCATTTTGAGTTCAAAATTTTTTAAGGATGTAATAGTTTAGTCCAAGGATGGCGAACTAATGGCACGCGACGTAATTTTTTGGGCACGCCACCGATTACAAATTTGACTATGAAGTATTATATTAGAACTAATGCGAATGATTCTAAGAACGCGAAGAAGCTGGCTCGTGCTATTTTAACCATATTTTCATCTACCTATACCTGCGACTCACTATTTTCAGAATTGAATAACATTAAAGATTCGCTTAGAAACTGTTTTGCACAGTTCAACAAGCATTCAGCTAAAAGTAACATCTTACAACTCTAGTATTTAGTATTATTATTTTCTCAATAATCACGAAGTCAAAATTATTTGACGGCACGTATGTGGCCTCATTAAACATTTGTTTAGAAAAAATTGTACGTTGAAACATAAATGTTCGCCGCCCCTGCTTTAGTCTATGTATAAACTAATAATAACATAATTCATATTTACCTTGTTTTGACTGGAAATTCTGAAAAATTAAAAGTACAAAAACATAAGAGAAATTTTTTGTATTAAAATTATAATATATATAATAAATGGAGGCAATTGAAGGAAAACCGCTTAACCCTGTATACAGGCTGCAACTATTATAAGAACGGATATCGGGCGCATAATAAAATCATAGATTTATGTTTTATACATGATTAAGGTTGTTGAGGCGCAATAGAAAAAAATACACCATTAAAAACTAAAAATTGAATAATTATCGATCTATTATCATATCTTGTGGAAAATAGTACGAAATCGAACAATAATGTCTATATCAAAAATGCTTACCATCAATTGATCCTTCGGTGGGTATATTAGCATCAAAATTAAAATCATTTTCTACCTTGATTGAAGTTGCATTTTCATTTGGAGGTGGTGCCTATAATTTTAATATTAAAACAAATTATTTGATATTATTTAGATTCAGTTATTAAATCTAACAGCACATACCGTTAATTCATTTTTAATTCCAAGTAATTTCGCATGCGAATCTTCACAAACTTTTTTAAATTTATAAAATGCCTCCACTTTTTCAACACATCCCATACAGATATTTTCTGGTAATCCATCATCATACGAAATCTATGAAATAAGTTTAACGTATATATTTATAAAACAAAATCGAGAGACAATTCGAAAAATATATGACAAAATGATTTTAGCCAAATTATTTGATTTTTGAAAAGTTAAAAGCTAAATTAGTGAGCGGGGGACTGCCCTAGTACTTTCTAGTTGTATCGGAAAGTATATTTGTATAAAATACCTAGAACCGAACCACATATTGTATTTTTTTTCCGTGCCTATAATTTATGGTCATATATTGAAAATTTTCTCTCGCGTGGACTCGCCCAGTTTTGCACGGGTTAATCGTGCCATTAATGGGGCCGAGTTAGCACAGATCTTCGGATTTTTTAGCACTTGCGTTCACCTTGTGATGGCGTCCATCATGCGATCCTTAAAGGTACGGGTATCCGTAGCGGATGGCAATAGCAGAACCCAGCAATCATTTTTTAAATAATAAAAATATTATAATTATGGGGGTATACTTGTATGTTCTCCTCTTCCGTATGTTATTGTATTACAAGCAGGGCTGCCAGAAGAGTCAACTTATTTTATACCGCTCGGTCACTGAAATTATACAGAATCAAATCTCATTATACATAGCGACAAAATTGTTAAAAAATAGTCTGTAAGTGGCGCTGTAGCAAGTCCAATAGCAAGTGGCTCTGGGTTAAAAAGTCACTTTTAATCCAGTACTTTTTTTAACCCGTTTACTTATAATGCTAACGAATATTACTCAGAGAGTGCCAATTTCGATTAGAATAGTTTTCGAAAGAGCGACAAGCGCATCACGCCATCTACGATTAAGAAATGTTCGATCTCTCGTTATCTCAAATAATCGGTTTTTTAACTCTCACAAAATTTACTTCACGTTTGAAGTTTTAATTTTGTATCCAATTATACGAGGCAATCTGCTATACAAACTGGATACATAAAATAACCATATTATACACTTTTTGTATCCGATTATACAATCTGGCAGGCCTGATTACAAGCCTATACCAGACACAGACAATCAACGACTGGAGTAACTTCTGAATACTACAATCTACTACATTAGTGATCTATTGTATAAATTTCTATGCATATAATTAAAAATCTGCAATTAATTTGGACTGAAACCGTTTTTTTATATGTTTATCGAATATCCTTAACAACTTGTACACATACATTTACTGTAGCACACGCCATTATAATTTCAGATAAACAATGTTTAAAAATTGAACACATTTGTGATGATTCTACTAAACACGTTCGACATATTTTATCAAAATTGTTTGTAACATCTTGCAGAATTCCATTCATTTTTTATTCATTTAAATAATTTTAATCACAAACATCACATTTAAAACACACAGAAATTGTTTTGTAACCATCTGTCAAGCCCATGTCAAAATATCAAGAAAAAACCACTTTTGCATCTCAACAATAATTTCTGTTATTTTCCTTATAGGATGGATTTTCTTCTGAAAAGATTCCTCCATGCTGATCGATTATAATAGAAAATTTGTTTCTATGGTAACAATTTAAAGCAAAATTGAATTTGATTACAATAATTAAATAGTTTTTTTTATATTATGGATTAGCGCTGTTACAAATTTTCACAACAAATAAAATCAAAATTTTGTTAATTGAAATTATTTTGAGGTCATAAAGGGTTATCAACAAAATTAAAAATTAAGTACAATACATGGAGGCTTTTTAAATTGAGTTCAACATATATTTTAATGAAATATTTCCGGCCAGCCAACACTCATTATACTTAAGATATACTTTAAAGTAAATTTAAAATAATGTGGCATTTGTAATAAATATTTTATGATATGAAGAATAATCTAGCATTCAGCTTTGTACAAAATTTACAATTTTAAAAAGTTTTTTTAAAGAAATTATTATTTAATTATTGCAATTATTAACGGAAATTGTATCAAAATAGTAAGTTTTTTTCAATTGTTATTTATTTTTAATCATAACTAATCATATTTTTCCATATTTGTCCTCGAATTTTTATCATTTTGGAGTCTTTTATCTCGAAAATGTTCATTTTAGAACAGAAGTTACTAGAGAACTTTTATTTCATTTTAAAGACATATTCAATGTTACTCTTCACACTTTGGGGTTCAATTAATCGTAACCCGCTTCGATTTATAAGAATTTCTTTGAACCTTTTCAAAAAGTAGAGCTCTATAAACAGAATTTTATAATTCTTTTTGGATTAATCGTTAGATTTTTTGTTTTTTACAGCAATGGTAATTTTAGTTGGTTTGATTGTTTTAAAGGCTCTTTTATTTATTGAGGTCAATTGTATTGAAACAACGAAAATAATTGGAATTAATGAAATTTTAAATGTAGGTCGTTATTCACAATTTTATAGTGTTTCTGTTGTACATTTTAAAGTACCAAACGATATACAGAATGTATCGTTTGTGTTCATTGCAGACATCGAGAAAAAATCAAGTTTTTTAAGTAAGTTTAAAAAAATATTACTAAATAGATTGTTGTTGATGATTATATTTATTAAACCAGGAACTGCCATAATAAACTGGTATTCAGTGTTGTTGAACTTTCAATTCGGAAGCCCACTAAACAGACGGTAGAAAACAACTAAAAAACAAGGGAAAATAAACAATTGACTGAGTTAATTGTTGAAATACCATGCATAAATAGTGTTGGTTACTCTATCACATTGCACATACATATGCAATTTATATAATACATACTATACAATTTACGCCTAGTTTGCGCCCTCACGGGTAAACAGTGATGTATACGAAAAGAAGTTTCAAACAAAAGTTGTTTATTTTTTGATAAGGGACATTTTTTATATTTAAAATTTTGTTCTATCTCTAACGGTTTACAAGATGGGTCCTGTGGACCCATAGGTCAAGACCCAATTGGCCTGTGTTGCTCATTTACGAAATCAACCTCACTTTTTACGTCCTGAGTACGCTGTAAAAATTTCAGCTTGATATCTTTTTTCGTTTTCGAGTTATCGTGCCCACAGACGGACGGATGGACGGACAACCGGAATTGGACTAATTAGGTGATTTTAAGAACACCTATACCAAAATTTTGTTCTTAGCATTAATATTTTTAAGCGTTACAAACTTGGGACTAAACTTAGTATGCCTTGCATATTACATATATGCATGGTATAACTACTGAGTTAACAACACTGCTGGTATCTAACCCAGAAAATCGTCATTCACTACGATCTATGACTAATAGCTTGGTTTTTGATACAATTATTGGTCTCAGAAATGATCTCATGTTCAAAACTGATAAGAGACATAGGAAAGCTTTAAATTAAAAATTTGCTCCTTATAAATAAAAACAAATTTTTTTTTGACATCGAATAGATTCCTCTGAAATTGAGTGGATAATTTTTTCTATAATTGTCTTGTCATTTCATTTTTGTGGAATCTAGCCGATTTTCAAGAAAGTGCTAAATGCCAACCTAGTTGGGCTGAGTTAGTAAGGGTTAGCGTTTTTTTTGTAGATCACATTAGAAGTGTGATATATAGAGCCTTTATAAAGAATTATAACTTCCTCCGATATTGGAAACTAAAGGAGGAGAAAAATTTGAAAGTAGGATTTTGCTATTCCTTATAAAGAAACCTATTCATTCTTTTACAAATACTTGGAACACACAAATGGAATGAAAATAGTAACTTTATTATCCTTTTGTGTGCCCCTTTGTGTTATCTTTTAGACGCCTTCAATTTGACCTTTGAATTCCGCTCTCACATTTAATTGTTTGTTTTATTTTTAGCATTAGGTTGTTCATCGCCTAATATTACCGTTTACATGCAACAAGGCGCATTACCTGTAATAGCACCAGATAATTCGAAATTTCCATCTACTTTCGTACAAATTGGTGGTCGATCTGACAAAATATATAGACATTTTTTAGCAAACGGTACAAGAAATTATATAAATGTTACATCACCCATACCTGGTGATTGGTTTGGTGTTATATTTCAAGATTGGATGCCGAAGAAAGATGTCAAAATATCTGTACCAGAAATGGCTAGAAAGTGTAAATGTGTGCTATCAAGCTATGCGATTGTTACATTAATAGATATTGATACAATAAGTACAGAAAATCCATTACAATTAAAATTTACAAATGAAAAATTATTAAAATTACAAATAGACGATCAAAATGTCAATAATTTAAATATAAGTTGTATATCTAAAGGATTGATTAATATGTACATAGCATCGAATTCAATTCCAGTTGATCTAAATCAAACGTTCAACATTACATTCGAATCAAATAAATTAGTTTCATTTGCAATAAATCCACAATTATATCCAACACGTTATATTTTATTCAAATCAAATTCGAATGAGAGTACAAGTATTAACTGTAATTTTAATCCTGAAAAGAATGAAAATCAAACAATTGGGAAGAATAACACCGATGCGGAAAAAAAGAAGGAAACAAATATGTAAGTATTTTAAACTTGAAATTCAGAAAAGTCAAAATCGAAAAAAATATATATATAAACGCGCATTAAAATAATTTCTTTTAATAATTTTTTGATACTAAATACAAATCTATGTATTATACAGATGAATTAAATTTATTATACAGACGAATTGATTTAGGGCCTGGTTTCGAGTTTCGATGCAGTTTTTTAGTCGCAGACCTGTGTAATTTTTATTCTTCAGGAAAAACTTTACCATTTCAAGTGCAATATAATATCATGACATTATTTTTAAGTGCTTAAATTTAAAAAAAAAAAAACAGCCATTATTAATAAATTGTATTCATTTTGTTTCAGCACAATTTATTTACCAGAAAAACAATTTGGTTGGCAATTATCAAGTAAACGTTTCATATACGATCAATATGATTTAATAAAATTATCGTCAAGTAAAATTTTAACATTTGCATATATATTAAAGCCAAATTTAGAATTAAAATCACCGAAATTAGTAAATTTAACATCATCATTGACAGTTTTTAAATTTTCTATTAATGATCTAAGTGAAATTGGTGGCACATTATATTTAGGTTTTACGTTGAATCCTTTACGTAATATATCATCGATGCCATATTTAACTGTGATATGTTTACGTCGAAATGCAATTGAACTACCATCGTTACCGAACAAATGTGTTTACTTTAATGAGGTAAAAAAATAATTATAATTCTTGAATCTAATCTTGATCACAAATTAGTTGTCAGTTTCAAATCAACTGTCGACAGAATTTCCCAAATCGAAAAAAACTTGTAACAAAAACAGCCATTTATATTGTCTAAGTAGGTTACATACTAAAACATCTCGGTCTTTTCTAACACCGATAAAAATAATACGGCACATAAACAACCCGATGCCAAACCAACTCGGTACAAATACAACTCAACAGGGTTAACCAAAAAGTAAAAAAAAAACACGCAGACACGCGCTAACTCGACCCCATTAAAGGCATGGCCAATCCGTGGATGAGTGAATGAGCGCAATTGATAAATAGTAAGTAATCAGGTAGTCGAAATTGTAACTAATGAATTCGGGTCTTCTTCTGATCCATTTAGTGGCACCGGTTTATTTTTTGCAGGATTATTTTTACCGGATTTGTAATGATAGAGTTGTTTTGACCAGAGTTTTTAAATACCGAATTAGTCATGACTGCTCCCGCTCAAGTATAATATCAAAAACTTATTTTTTTTAGGTATACAACACAACACTTCTACTAAACAGTACAAGCCCAATTGGGACTTACGAAAATATTCATGTACCCTATCCAGAAATAGGTACATGGTATCTATCAATTGGATTGTTTAATTATAGTCAACGAGTTGAATGCGTAGAATGCATGAATTTATTTCAAAC
Organism: Chrysoperla carnea; assembly: GCF_905475395.1. Classification (NCBI taxonomy): domain Eukaryota; kingdom Metazoa; phylum Arthropoda; class Insecta; order Neuroptera; family Chrysopidae; genus Chrysoperla; species Chrysoperla carnea. The sequence goes on from NC_058338.1 coordinate 23,016,658, forward strand.
ATGCGTACAATTTTGTGAAAATAATTATTGTGCTTCGAAATGTTTACAATTAATGAATGAGACTTTACCATATAATGAATGTAATCGATGTAATGTTACATTAAATTCATGGAATAATGAACAAAGTCTAGATTTGAATGTAACATCGTTTAATGCAAGTGTGATTTTCTCAATATCTGTATCGCCATGTTTAGATGACTCGTGTGGTTCAAATGGAGATTGTCGTTTAATGGCTGAGAATAATATTATCTTTTCAACGTGTGATTGTAATAATGATTTTATCGGTAAGTCTCTTTTTTTAGTAAAATCTCTCTCGTTTAATATTGTGTTTTTTAAAGATGTGTAATTATAAATTATCCAGTCAAATTACACTTTGAAGGTTACAAAAATTCCCATAGAGCTAAAAATTGTTATGAATGTTCAGAATACTATTATAAATGAATTGTGAAAAGTCCCCATAAATCCACTTGTGCAAAAAATTTTATTGAAGGGGGAAGTTTGCAAAAATAGGTTTTTCAGCAAAACGGCGAGTTTAACAGCAAAAATAGCCCAGACAGCAATTGTAGATCATTCAATTTGCTACAAAATGTGTCTCTGCACAAGCCTATTTTTGCAAACTTCCCCCCTCAATAAAATTTTTTGCACAAGGGGGATTGATGGGGACTTTTTACAATTCATTTATAATAGTATTCTGAACATTCATACCAATTTTTAGCTTTATGGGAATTTTTGTAACCTTACTTATATTTTATGGACTAATTTGACTGGATTAATTCTTATATCTATTTAGAATTATTTGAGTAATTATTGAATATTATTTTGTTCCAGGATGGGATTGTTCCGATGATTCACAAACAGTTAGCAAATTAACAGCACTTATAGGATTGCTTTTATTAACATTAAGTAATTTAGGATTTCTTTTCAGTATATACGTAGCAATAAAACGTACATATTATACAGAAGCCTTAACATACACATTCTGTATGTGTTTCTCGTTCATGTATCATTTATGTGACTCAGGTTATGGTATTTACACCTACTGTTTACTGCCAATGAATGTATTAAAATTTTGTGATTTCTTTTGTGGCCTTCTATCCATATGGGTAACATTAATTGCAATGGCCGATTTACGTACAGAATTAAAGAGTGCTTGCCATATAGTTGGTGTAATATTATTAATATTAGGTATATTATATAATATGGAAAGTATATTAGTATTTGTAATACCAGTTACAATTGGAATATTTATTTTCACAACTAGTTGGACCATACAATGTTATCATACACGACATTTATATCCAAATAAAAATTATTTACAGAAATTTTTACCCATTGGAATTTTATGTGTATGTATTGGCATTATTTGTTTTGGACTCTTAGAAACACATTCAAATTATCAGTATACGCATAGTACCTGGCATGTTTTAATGGCGTTAAGTATTGTTATGATATTACCAAAACCTAGTGCCTTTAAAACATAATACCAAAAAAAAATAACAAAACACCAAAGAAATACTCGAATACTTTTTTAGATAAAAGTTTTATATGAGATACCCTTTGTGTTAAAAATATTTCTTTTTTATATTAAAAAAAAAAAAAATTATATAAAAGAAATATTAACATTTTTAAAAAGGGAAGGAATATTTATATTAATAAAAGATAGAATAAGTTTTATTAGGCAATAAAACTAAATGAGAAAGCCTACTAAAAGTTATGGGCATTCGTAGTGCTCTTACTTTGTCAATTCAGCGTATTTCTCACCTTTGTCATTTCAAAGTAGAATATAATCCCCAGGTTTATTCTATTTTTCAGAACTCTGAGTTAATGAGTTTTAAGGTACGTTTTCTAATACTAGAAAATTAAAATTCGGAATAGGATAAAAAATTGGGAAGTCTAGATTTCTTTAAGTAAAGGAAGATTAACGTTTTTATTGATTGTTTCTAGTGTTTATTTCAAGTCTTTACTAAAACATAAACAACTAAATATTTCGAAAAAAGTATGTAGTTCGATAGGGCAGTTACTAAACTTCATAGTATCTTTTTAGGATCTTGTATGCTCAATAATGCAGTACTATAGTAATATACGTACTTTTTAAGGTTCCATTATCAAAGATGAAAAATGGAATTCCTATAATTTCGCCATGTCTGACTGTGTTACAAAATTCATATTTTCAATTTCTTAAAACTCTTGCAACTTTTCCATCAATAACGTAACGGTGGATTGCACTTTCAGAGAAGTATACAAATTTTTAAATTAACTATTCTTCTCAAATGAACATAGCACAGGATTCGAAGCTCCAAACGATGCAAAAATTGTACCCCCTCCTATTTTTAAGATATGTGATATAAATCAGAAAAAACAGCTATTTAATTTTTATTCGTACATTTTCTTCAATATAAAATTAGTCTTAATGTTTTTTTTAAAAGAACAAATTTTATAACAAAAATAGTAAAAGCATGTAGTTCGAATAATCGTGATTAATCAAAGTAGTCAGAATTTTCCACCCATGAAACGGAAAATATTACAATAAGTCTCAAAGCCATTCCAATTCAAATACGTAGTTTTTTTAATTACTTTTAAATATTTTTTTTTGTTAATCTATAATTAATATATTTATTTATTACCCATTCGATGTTTAGTTTTCATTTTGGCCAACGCAACGGTCTGTATGAACACTATATTGTAAAATCGATTTTTAAAAACTCATTCGATTCAATTTTTTGATGTCCTCATTTTGGTAGACGTAATTTTGTGGAGATAAGATAAAAAATTGGAGAGTTGTAAAAAGAAACTTGACGTGGGCCGAGAATGACCTTTATGACCTATACATTAGGACATAGTACCCACATTTGCACAAACATAGTATTTGATAGTAATATGAACAAATTTTGTTATTTTTGTATATTTTAACATTGTTGATGGTCATATTTTATGTTTTTACTCTTTAATTATTTTGTTAATTGTATAAAACTATCATTATTATGAACTGTTTTAATTTAATACGTATTGTAAGTGGCCATTTCTCACGATGGTTCAGATTGAGATCCGAGAAGCTGAGCCTTTCGTAAAACGGAATTTTTTTTGTAAATGTATGTCTTAATTTATAGTTTAAAAATTGGAAATTGTATCCTTGTCAAAATTGCGGACATAATTTTTGAACTTGAGAAATGGTAATCAATACATATAAGTAATATTTATTGATATTCCTATTTAAGTTTTAGAGAATATTTAAAATGTGTCCAAAAGTATGAAAATCACAAATAATTTATTAATACTCTTTTTTTCCATTTGTAGATAAAAACAAAAGAAAAATGCCAAAGATTTTAAAATGTTTACAAAATCTAGGAAACGCTTACGAAATCTTTTTATATTTTTTGTTACAGATTTAAAAAAATATGCATCGTTTTTTAATTAAGGTCAATTCAGTTTGCAATTAGTTATACTAACAAACGAAAATGACCATTGTATTAGGACTTTTTTTCGAAAGTGCTGCGTTTTCAAATTAGCTTGATAAAGTCATATTTAAGCTATCGATATAAAAAATTAGGAGGGAAATTTGTCGAACACCATGACCTCTTGATAACATTGATAATTATTAAACAATAAAATATTTTGTCCAACAAAAATACTTCACCGACGAGCTTGTCTACCAACCGAACATGCCGTAAATATTTTTCTTTTCAATACATACATAGTTCACTTTTGATGAATTGTTTAATAATTATTAATGTTATTAAGTGTCCGACAAATTTCCTGCTGAGTTTTTTCAAACCGAAAGCTTAAATATGACGTTATCTTGCTTTTTTGAAAACACAGCATTTTCGAAAAAAAAATCGTAGAAAAAAAGTTTGGTAGACACGCCAAAAGGAATCTACTCACGAAGTTTCAAGTATGTATTGATCATTTAACAAAAATCTGCATATCAGGTGTCAGGCAGTAATTAAACAAAATAAATAAGAACAAAACGCAAAAACATAATGTGGAAATTGATTGTACAAATATCAATTCGTGTATTTTCACAAGCCATCTGAAAAACCTAACTTAATTTCTACAGTATTATGCTTTATTTTAGATAACGTATTATAATTTCCAGTGAATGAAAAACTTTAGAACAGCATTTAAATAAAATAATCGTAATATTGGCATTTTATTAAATTTGTATTTATTTCAAACATATAAAAAGAAAAACAATAAATTTAAAATTAAATTTTTGGATTATTAATTAACTAGTAGTGTAATTGTAAAATTTATCACATTTTTGAAAAATGAATATTAATTATTTTCTGAAACTGTAAAGGCCAGTAATTCCACTGAGACTCTGTTTGTAACATTTGTAACATGCGGATAACAGTACAAAAAAGCATGTAATCTTTTTTATTCAATGATTGAAGAACATTTTCTAGCATACGTAAATGATTCAGTGTAACTAACGCCTTACAAAAATAGAATGGACCATTTTCCTGAAATTCGCAACAATAAGTAATCACTTAAATTTGATTAAATTTTTTTTATAAATTATACCCCTCTTCCCCAAATAGCGTTTAATAGGCCGTACTTCTCTCAGGAACAAGGTTCATTCGAAGATATGGAAGTAGATCAAACGATATGTGTTTATTTGAAAACTAAGTTTCACAACTAATTTTGACGTTTTAACTACACATAACATAATTGATGTTATTTAAATACTACCGAAGATAATAAATTTGAACCCTCTAGGATATTTCGAATTAAATTGGTTTTTTTCCCCAATTGCTTAGATCAATTAGCCTTTTTCCTGGGAAGATTAAAAATAAATCCTCTAGATGGCAGGATATATTTGTAATCTTCCCAGGAAAAAGGCTAATTGCAGACCGTCACCAAATTAGCAACTATAAGAGTTATTACGATTAGCTAATTCATACTCATGATGACTACATTGTAGTCGAAATACGTATTTATTTAATACAAAAATTGATCTAGGACATGGGGGAAAAATCGAAATTTAATAATTTTATGTTATTTTTGTATCGTAGTGTATACACTATTTACAATAAGTGTATTACATCAAATCAAACAAAGAACAAAATTTTTTTCAAATAAATTTTTGTTGTGTTTTAAAAGTCTGGTTATTATTTATAATTTATATCCTATTTCACGTTCAAATTGTTCAGCACTTAGTGTACCATCAATCCGTTCACAATTTTCATTAAATACTGAATATGCACTCATTTGACCATCTTTTTTTGGTTTTGTACCCGTATTAATATAAATACCAATTAATGCTGATATTATTATATAAACAGTGCCGAAACCTAGTTTAATAAATACAAAAAATAAAGTTGTCCAAAATATAAAATATAATATGTATAAAAAATAATCTAAACAATTTGGAGGGTTTCCATCAGTGTCACTAGTTGGTGAGCTTGTTGTACTTATCACGGATATATCATCGCTGTCCGAATTTAAATTCTGTTGTGATTGTGATGTAGAAACAGCAGCAGCAGCCTTGTGGTTAGTCTTTATTGGTTGTTGTTCGGATGTTGGATTAGATGTTACTACAACCTGAAAAATGCATTATTTAAAAGTAATTGCTGACAATTTAATTCGCACTTAAAGATAAAGAGGATTAAGCTTTTTAAAGGTAATGATCGCAATAAACAAAAACTTAAAATATGATCAAATAAACGGCTAATGCAAACGCGGTTCTGAAAGAAATTTAATCGACACCTCAGAAACTAATCTTACAATCGTAAAATCAACAATATTTTCGTGTTCATAGATTATTTGGGGTAATGAATAAAGAAAAAAAATACAATTCCAACTCATTTGAGGATTACCACCATTTAGCTTTTTTAAAAATAAAAACTTTTCGTACAGGTTTATTAGGAAATAACTCAAAAACTACTTACATAAACGTTAAATGAACTTGATTTTGATATTTTATAGAAAAGATTATGAGATATCAACCTAAATTGTGTGCCCGGGCTGATATTCCTGTCGAATCGAATTTCAGCCGATCATTAAGAAACTTGTCGTTCAATCGAAAAATGAAACAGAATTTTTTATTATTTCTTTCAAATAATCGGTTTTAGTAATTAAACCTCCTAATTTCTAAGCTAATATAATTTGGATATAGAGAGTAATTTACGAAATATCGTTTGTAATCGTAACATACTGTAAGTAAACATTTATTTTTCGGATTTTTGAGTCTAATCTACTTTGTACAAGTACTTAATAAAACTCGACATTTTACTAAAATTTTATACATCTGTTAAGGCTTTTTACACGGAAAATTGTTTACTACATATACTGGAATTCAATAATATTTATGAAAATCGTGAATTATTTTTACCTACCTCATCCATGTTTGTACGAGGCCAAATTTTCAATTTATTTATACTATTTAATAATTCATTTTTCCTTTGTCGTAATCTATATTCTGCTAATTTTTTATCCATTTTTATTATTTAGATTCATACTTAAAAATTCGCAAATGCTGTCGTCAGCAACCATTCTATACATAACCAAACTCGGTCTGATAATTTACAATTTAAAAAAAATTGAATATAAAAATTTTTTTATTGATATTCAATTTTTTTAGAAACAATTGAAATTGTTTATAAAGATCGTGTCGTGAGTGAATTAAGGATAAATATTTGAAAACTTTATATGAAATAATACAACAATTTTAATGTAACTACTAATGCATTTTATTTAAACAATTTATACAATAATTTATTAAGGTATTTGAAATTTCATATCATCCAAATTCCAACAATTCTATTAAGCTGATTTTTGTGATTTTCCATCTTTCCAATCAGTAAATTTGATGTGTGACTCCTCTCGCTTTGCAGCTTCATTTCGTAATTCTGGTTTTAGTGCTTTACGTACACATCTAGCAGCAATTTGTGAAAAATTGATGTAGCTAAGTCCAGCGGCTCTCCAGGCACTCATTTTAATAAATTATTTGTTTTATATTAAATGAAACTGAGAATTTTGTATAAAGAGTATTATGTAAAACTACAAAGATGGGATTGATTACCCAGATTGATAATCATAGAGTAAAAAAAAATTTGTTCAGCGTGTTTCCATTCGATATAGTTCATAGGACTTTGTGGAATTATATCTAAACCACGATTAGATCCATACACACGTTTTCAAAACTAAATCTTTTGAAATACTTTAATCAAAACTTTATATGTATTTATTATAATATTCGTTATTGTAAAGATCTTTGGGTATGTTACCAAAAAAACATTACACAAAAAACGCACCCTCGCTTTTTCTCATAAGGGGGCTGCGTATGCAATTTTCGTTAAACAATTCATATATTATGGTCATATATTAAATGTAAAAAAGTTACTTATAATACCAAAAATAAGCAACATTTGCTTGAAACATTTTTTCATCAACATCATTGTTTATCCGTGAGAGTGCAAATAATGCGCAAATTGCATAGTATGTATTATATGGGTACATCAGTTATGTGTGTGAGATGTATGTGTAATGTGATAGAGTAATCAACACTGTCTATACATGGTATTTCAACAATTAACTCAGTCAAATGGTTGTTTTCACTTGTCTTAAGAAGATATAACTTAAAAATAACTAATAATTTAAAAATTATTAGTATGAATTACTTTTAAACATCACTGTAAATAAAAAAAATATATCGAGTATGTTCCAAAAATGATAGAAAATAGTTATTATTCCAATCTTTATAAAAAGGAATTGTTTTCTAGATCATATGTTTAATTGTTGTGCGTGAAGTGTCAACATGACGCACCTTAAGATACTTGTAATTCTCTGTCAAATAATATTTACGTTAAATTTTATAAATTGTGCTCAACCATTGTTAAATGATAATGCTTATAATTTATTTCGACAAGAAATTCTTGATTATGTAGTAAATACAACTTCTTATAATTGTACATCAGCAACTATTAAAAGTGCGCAACAAAGGGTATGTACCTATAAAAAAATCATTTTTTTTTTTTTTTACAATCCATCAATATATTATTAATTTATATTAATTTTGATTGATTAATTCGCAGTATTAGTTTATTTTTAAAAAAAATTATCAGTTTAATCTACAAAATATGTAATTATGAGATCACGGCCTTTATTATTTAGACAAGGATGAAGTGATGGTGTTTTTTTGTACAATGATATCTCACTTTTTTGTGTTGTATTATTTTGTTTTGATTTTTGAAATACTTTTTTTTATTTTTTTGTTAGTGTGTCAAAGGCGTCTTAAAGTCGCTTCTATAACGTTTTTTTAAACTGCAGGAAACTTCACGAATCAATATTGAATATATTTATATAAAAAGACACCCCTTTAAATTTTTTATTCAAAATTTACAACTTTTATTTCAAACCCTTTCTGGATTTACCGAGCGAATGTTTTAGGCTTATTTCTAAATAGTAAATACCAAATTTACCTCCATAAAAACATTTTTATTAGTAAAAATACATATAACAATATTTTGATATGACATAAAATCTCAATGTGTCACGAATTCTCGCTGCCTAGTTTTTTATTTGGGATAGTAGACGATCAAAATTTTTTTGCTCGTCAAAATTTTGTATTCGGCAAATTAAAAAATCTGAAAACTGTAATATTCAACACTGAATATTATCGTGTAAAGTCCACTAAATGGTTTATTAACAGAATATCTATCTAGCTTCAAACATAAGTAAAATTCTGTTTTCCCTTGTTAAAATATTAATATTAATGAAACATGTTAATCGAAAGAATAATCGAGGGAATAGGTAATATATGCTACTGAAAATTGAGTTTCTGTTATGAAGAGTAAATGTTTTTAATTAAAGTAAATTTTTATGACTCTCTTGAGAATACATAACACAACAGATTCGTACATTCAATATTAACAGGGTTAAAATTGTTAAAAAGGATAATTATAAGTACTATGCGTTAAAAGGAATAGATATACATCCCTTTAAAATGAAGACTGGCAGCTAAAAAGTCGTAAAATGATGTCAGCCATTGGTCCCTACAGACAAAAAAATTCCAAGCAAAAGTTTTTGATTATATAAATAACGATCTACCTTTTTCTATAGTTACGAGCATAAGTTAATTTTTATTCATCTCCGTCTAATAGCTAGGGTAGATTGGAAATTAGTGCCCTTAGTTTATATGACAATCGAAAGTACTGTTAGCTGCCACTGTAATTATAAATTTGGTTTTTTTAGTTAACTAGTCGTTATTCGCGAATCTTAATCTTAAGTTAATTTTCGTTCATCTCCGTCTAATAGCCTGGGTAGATTGGAAATTAGTACCCTTAGTTTATATGACAATCGAAAGTACTGTTAGCTGCCACTGTAATATTATAAATTTGGTTTTTCAGTTAACTAGCCGTTATTCGCCCGAGATTCACGGGGACAAATAATTCTAACTTTATAAACGAATACCACTGCATAATTTTTATAATAATAATCAGACAAACATTTTTAACCAGCTCCCATGAAAATCTACTGGCGAGAAATCGTTTCCTGCATTAAATGCCTTATTTCCTCGACTATTATATCTTACCATTTACATGATTACTAAATTTTAACTGTATAAAAATTAATGGATTATTAATTACTCAAAAAAAACTTACGACATGTTCATATTGCCCCTTTCATAAATTTTTCTGCATCCGTGCTTGAATTATTATCGCATTAAATATATAAAACAAATGAACTAATAATTAATTTATTTTACTCCTATCAAGTCATAACATTTTTATACCCTGTTATATATGTAATATATATCAAGGTATACTGAGTTTAGTCCCAAGTTTGTAACGCTTAAAAATATTGATGCTACGAACAAATTTTTGGTATTGATCTTCATAAAATCACCTAATTAGTCCATTTCCGGTTATCTGTCTGTCAACACGATAACTCAAAACCGAAGAGATATCAAGCTGAAATGTTTATAGCGTGCTCAAGATAAAAAGTGAGATTGATTTCGTAAATGAGTAACGTAGGAAATTGGGTTTTGGGTACACAGGATCCATCTAGTAAACCGTTAGCGCTAGAACAAAAGTTTAAAGGTTAAAAATGTTCCTTCTAAAAAATTAAACAACTTTTGTTTGAAACCTTTTTTTTGTAAACGTTAATCCGCGAGGACAAAATTTTTGTGTCCATTTTCTTAAAAACAATAAAAAATAGGCAGTTTAAAATTTGCAGGCTAGTCAACTAATGGTCTTGTGAAACATTCTCGAAAAATGAAAAAAATTGTGGAAAATACTTTCGAAAACCAAAAAATTTGTGTTGGTTTTTTAAACTCCTCTAATTTGTAAAAAATTATTTCTATACAGGGTATCTCAACAATTAACTCATACAATTGTTTTTTTCATTTGTTTATTTTAAGTTCTTGTAATACGTAGTTTTTTTTGTTCTTTAATTAGTTTTATTTTATCAAAAATTTATAGTTTATTAATTATTATTTGAGATAAAGCTTTTTAATACTGAATTATGAATTATTTTTAGTTCATAGTCATTCCTTTTGTTTATAAAAATATTTTAAATCTGAATATTATATACTGGGTGTAAATGATAGGGCATGTACATAGTACAAGATAGCAACCATTCGTCAACAAGTTGCGAGAATCACAAATTATGAGATTTTAACGTTAAGATTTCAGTGTCACGAGTAAAAAAATAGGTTAGAGCGGCTGTCCTAGGGTGATACACACTTAGACGATAGGGTCCGTTGTGATATCGAAAAAAAGTAGGCCCTTCCCCGGCCACTACTCCAAAGAGAAAGACAGCAATCCAGATGATTTAAGTTTTTATTCGAACGGTCACTAAAACAAAATTCTCAATATTTTTTGTGTACTTTCGTTCGTGACAGGGGGATACAAGCGCACCCCCTTGCACCACCTCTCTACGCCCATGAATATTCTTGTCATAGATTCGTGTCTATGAGTTGGAATACAAATCTATATCTTTGTAGATGATACCTTCGATTCTTTCATGGAATTTTTTAAGATCAAAAGCTTTCAAATTTTTAATCATTTCCAATCGTTAAATCGATAAAAAAAAAGAATAATAGTGAATTTTATCATAAAAGTAATTAAAATTTGATTCACATACTATGCCAGATTCCACCCACACCATAAATGTAATTGTAATATATGAATGTAATTTAATAAATAAAGATTAACAAATAATCATGTGAGTGGCCTCTGTTATAGGCGTATGTCATAAAAACGGAGGTTAAACCCCATTATTATTATTATTACTATGCCAGATCTCACTTGATAGGTGGTGTTGTTGTACTTATCATATATGATTTAGACAAAAAAACATTATCAGAAAATGAATCTTATGTGGAAATAAATTTTATCTTCTCCACAAATAAACGAAAAAAAAAAAAATTTCCTATTACAAAATTTGCATTTCTTTTTTGCATTTTTATAACAAAAAATATTCTGTTACATTTGTAGTGTTTATAGGTTTACAAAGGAAATCTTGTGATGAAATTATGAAAAACTAGATGACCATGATTGTGTCATTAGATAAACTTGTATGGAAATTTATTTTTACACTTCAATTTTGTTGTTGGGATGAGATAGCTAAGAGAAAATGCATCGTACTGCGGTCATATTGCACTCTTGGGTACTGTCGAATCGTTTGATGATTTTTATTGATTCGCCATGATTGAAAAATCCGTGTTTGATGCATTTCACGACAAATTTCGGCTTTGCAAATAAAGTCAAAAGCCTAATTTTTTTAGACGAAATGAACATTCAAATCGGTATTCCTCTTAATAACGAAAATATGGAGTCGCACTCGCACCAGGAGTCGAGCCCGTACCTCTTGCATTCATGCCAAGCGCCTAACGCCTTAGCCAATCCGGCCATACAGTTTAATTTTTTTCATCTCATGGAATTTTGACAATAACCAAATAATCTAGTACTATTCTGTTAGCTGTCAAACGAACATAAATTTATAAATGTTAATTATTTATTCAATTATTATAATTAATTAGTTAGTTATATTATAACTTGATTTAGGTGAGCAATCAAAAACAGATTACCTGTATGTATTTGTTTAACGTTTACATTTGTTTTTGTACAGTTTCGTAAGGAATTTCGTTCCTAACGGTGGGCCCGCGACCGCGATGTTTTTTTATTTTTGTTTATTAGTCAACATTAACTTATTTATTTATTTATTTATTATTTATGTTTGTTTACTCTCTTGTATAATAATTTATTCATATAAGATTCCGTAAAAAAGTGTGTGCTACAGGCTTGGAAAAATCCCCACTTTAACTGATCGCGAGGCAAGAATCTAATTAATATTGTCATTCTCGTATTGAACACGTATACGCGGGGTCTTATCTATATAGATAAGAATGAAAGCTGATTGATCGATCAACGCACAGCTGAAACCGCTGGGTCTAGAAGCCTGAATTTTTGTACACACGTTTCTTAAGTAATGTTTCGTTTCTTAAGTGAGCACTAATAAGAATAAGAAGGGATTTTGGAAATTTGGATAGGGCTCCCATTGGAGCCCTAAGGGGCTCAAATGGGAATGCGAATTTTGTATATGGGAACTGCATGTAAATAATTTTATAGACAAATATAGATCAACGTATGTTATAATGTTACCAAGGTTTTTTTAATATACAATGTTTACAATATTAAAAAAAAAATCATTATTCTCCCAAGCGGTATGTTATGAATGCATCTTTATAAATCGAAAATCTGTAACTATATTTAATCGTTGTACGAAATATTTGAAGCAATGGTTTTGAAACTATATACTTAAAGTTCAAACCGACAGGATAAGTTAAGGGAAAAACAATGATTGGATTCAGAGTTTCTGAAATATCGCAATATTTGGATCGATTTTAGTCCGTATCTCAAAAACTATTCGACCATTCAACAAATGCACCCGATTTTTGTACTTTTTGGGTCAAAATTACCTTATATACTGAGTTTTATCGCAATTGTAGATAACAAAATTTTTTCGATTTTTTGCAATTTTTTTAAGGGGGTACCCCTTTGAAAAAATCGAGAAAATCGGGAAAAAAATTTTGCTTTGGAATTTGATGAAACTCGGTTGATGGGGTAATTTTGATCCAAAAAGTATGAAAATCGGGTTAATTTAATGATTGGATACAGAGTTTCTGAAATATCACAATATTTAGATCGATTTTAGTCCGTATCTCAAAAACTATTCGACCAGTCAACAAATGCACCCGATTTTTGTACTTTTTGGGTCAAAATTACCTTATATACTGAGTTTTATCGCAATTGGAGATAACAAAAATTTTTCGATTTTTTGCAATTTTTTTAAGGGGTACCCCTTTGAAAAAATCGAGAAAATCGGGAAAAAAAATTTGGTTTGGAATTTGATAAAACTCGGTGGATGGGGTAATTTTGATCCAAAAAGAATGAAAATCGGGTTAATTTAATGATTGGATGCAGAGTTTCTGAAATATCACAATATTTAGATCGATTTTAGTCCGTATCTCAAAAACTATTCGACCAGTCAACAAATGCACCCGATTTTTGTACTTTTTGGGTCAAAATTACCTTATATACTGAGTTTTATCGAAATTGCAATTTTTTGGATCGAGTAGTTTTTGCAACGACTGCAACGATTCGTGGATCGATTCCCGGTATCAAAAGTATTTTTAATACAACATTGATTTAATTTATGATCGTATTACTTGATATTTGTGTAGTGTGTAAACAAAACTTGAGGAAGGTCAAGAATAAAGGTGTATCTAGTTTTATATAATAATATTAATTATTAATTAACTATTCAACATGTGATGATTTCACATTTATAATTAATTAAATGTATAAATGATGAATAATCAATACTGTAAACAGTGAAAAGCACTTATCGAACCTTGATTAATTTTTCCATTTCATAAAAATTTTGTTTAATAATTAAAATTTTGAAAGAAATAACACTGGTCTAGTTTGATTTTTTTTCACATTGATGCGATAGAACATTTCTTATAGTTTTTGGGGTGCTGAATTCGAATTCGACTTCAGTATTGCTGTAATACATAAGGTTTTAGATATATTTTTACCTAAAAAAGGGAAAATTCGTTTTTTCGGTTTTATTCGAAATTCCGTAGTACCACTATGTAATTATTTTATCATATGGAAATTTAAAGCTTTCCTTTTCCTACCCTCTCCTTTTTACTATTTTTGTTTAAGAATATTTATCCTAAGCATAGCTGTAGCAAATAAATTTTGCTCCAGTTTATCATCTTATCATAACACTCGGAACTACCAACTTACAATATTTTTTTTTTTCTAGGAAAATGATGCAATCGTTACATCCACAGTGGAACTCGATTGCGATATAAAAGATGAACATTGTCCAACATCGAGGCAACTAAATTGTTATTCAAGTTTCACATACTCAGATATCGAAAGCGCTTACGTTCCCGATTTTGAGACATTTAATTGTACACCTTTATTAATACCAGAATTTGCAAATTGTCAAGTAGGTCAACCTGGATGTCCATTCGACTTAAATGTCAATGCAAATGGTGTACAAACATTTACGAACGCTGCTTTAGCACATTTAAAATATGAATTGTTTGAAGAATATACATTAAAACAAACACTTCGCTTACAACGACAAGTTTTAGAGACTCAACGATCTGGTGTTAAATATTATTTAACAATTGCTGTTGCTAAATCATCTGCACCAAGTGAGACTGAAGATGATACTATATGTTATGTAACATTCTTAGAAAAACCAAAATTGGATACAAATGCTAGACATATTATTGCAAATAATTGTACATACAATCAAGAATATTTAGCAATTTTAACACCCACTGCGGAGAAATTCAATCAAGATCATCGTAACGATCAAAATAATGAAATTGACGTTAATTATTCAGTTCAAAAAATTGAACAACTTAGTCAAACAAAAACAAATCCAAATTATGAACAGATTGCTCAAGGCGGTAATGTTGATGATACCTATGAAGGAATCACAGCGAGTCGAGTACGTGAAATTGAATCACAAATTCTACCAAAACAACCTTCTCACGATAAAAAACATGCAATTGATGGTCTCTTAGACGTTTTCCATTTCGATGCTGAACCAAAATTAAAACAGAGTCAACAAAGTAAAGTTGATGCTGAATTTAAACCCACTGACGAGGAATTAAAACCAATTATCGAACCAATAATCGTTCCTGTTAAAGCTGTGGTAGCATTTCATAAACCGTTGCAAGCACCAAAAATTGAAACAGTTATAATTGGTGTAGCTGATGACTCGACAGATGAATCCATTCAAAATACTACCGAAAATATTGAAGAGACACAAATTCGTGAAAGACGTGATTTAAATGCTAAAAGTTTACAACCAACTTCGCCAGATGAGATGATCTTGGTAGAAAATTTATCTGAACTTGCTGTGGATACCTTAGATAATATTGATACTGATAATCATCGACGTGTAGTTTTGAAAATATTAGGTTCAAAAAAATCAACAAACAATGGTGGAATCACATACCATTTAACATTGAAAGTTGGTATATCAGAATGTATGGAAGAAAATGAAGAAAATTCACAAACTCCGCAAACGGATTTATTACAAAAGGTATGTATAATGAAAACAGATACTATGGAAGAAATGTCTTTAAGAACGTTGATCTCCAATTCATACACCAGAGGTTTTTTTAAATTCAAAAACTTATAATTTTCTCCTGAAAGGCTCTCCTACCTGTTACGAGTGTCACAACTATATGTTTCCATATTTTTTCTGGAAGTCAAACAAAGATGACTCCCATTGCCACCCTCTTTTTCACAACTGCATCATAATTTATTTAAACTTTTGTTATTTCAGGTACAGAAAACACCTCTTGAACAAAAATGTCGCAACACTTTACTATCCGATTTAACGATGATATGCAAAGTTCAAGTTTACGTTACCACACAAATAACAAAACCCAAAGTTGTTAAATCTCAATGTCAAAATTTAAAACGTAACGGTGAACGAAATAATCGTACTGGAGGACGTTATCGACGTTCTGTATTTACCGGTGGTGTAACTAAACTTGATACATCTGACAACGATTTTTATGAATTAGTTGAGGATGCTTTAAAAAAATTAGATGAACTATCCGATGAACCAAATAGTATGAAAATTATTAATGTTAAAAATGCTACCAAACAATTGGTAGCAGGTATGTCATATAAAATAGTTGCTGAAGTTGGTTTAGCTGATTTACCAAAAGCGAATACAATTTCACCTAGTGACCGTTTAAACGCCAAATTGTTAGATGAACCTAAATCAAGAATATGCACATTTAATATTTGGGATCGACCATGGTTAAAGAATGGTAAAGAAGTTAGTATTACCTGTGATGATGCAGTAACTAAAGTTAGTTTTCGATCAAAACGTTCAACTGCTGGTGGCTTAGCTCCACTTGATACATCCGATAATGAGTTTTATAATTTAGTTGAAGATGGTTTAAAAAAATTAGATGAATTATCTGATGAATCAAACAGTATAAAAATTATAAACGTAAAAAATGCTACCAAGCAAGTGGTAGCTGGTATGTCCTATAAAATAGTTGCGGAAGTCGGTTTAGCTGACTTACCAAAAGCGAATAAAGTTTCGCCTAATGATCGTTTAAATGCTAAATTATTGGATGAACCTAAATCTAAAGTATGTACATTCAGTATATGGGACCGTCCTTGGATAAAGAATGGTAAAGAGATTAGTATTACTTGTGATGACGCCTTGACTAAAGTCAGTTTTCGGTCAAAACGTTCAATAAAAAAATTCGGTGGATTTGGTGATGATCATGAAATTCATTTAGGTTTATTCCATGATTATATTCAAAAATTTAATAAAACATATGAAACAAAAATTGAATATAAACGTCGGTTTAATATATTTAAACAAAATATGAAGAAAATCAAAGAATTAAATCAATATGAACAAGGTACAGCTAAATATGGCACCACAATGTTTACCGATATGACACGTAAAGAATTTGAACAATATCTTGGATATAATCCGAATTTAGGAAATGCTAATAATTTACCATTACCGATGGCTGATATACCAAATATTGAATTACCTGATGCTGTTGATTGGCGAAAAGAGGGTGCTGTAACTGGAGTAAAAAATCAAGGACAATGTGGAAGTTGTTGGGCATTTAGTGTTACAGGTATTATCCTAATTTTATTATATTCAAATACAGATTAATCAAAAATATTCTTAAAATTTTTTAGGAAATGTTGAAGGACAATATTATCTTAAAAATAAGAAACTTTTAGAATTTTCTGAACAAGAATTAGTGGATTGTGATAAACTTGATGATGGTTGCAGCGGTGGTTTAATGGATAATGCTTATCGGTGCGTGTTTTTTTTTTTCAGTTATTAAATAATTTCTTATGTCTTCTGTCTACATATCAATCATATTTTTGTAAATTATTATTTCTAGATCCATTGAAAAGTTGGGTGGTTTAGAAACAGAAAGCGATTATCCGTATGAAGCTCGTAATGATAAATGTATATTAAACAAATCAAAAGTAAGAGTACAATTAAAGGGTGCTGTAAATATCACGTCTGATGAAGTTGGTATGGCGAAATGGTTAGCTAAAAACGGACCAATCAGTATTGCAATCAATGCTAATGCTATGCAATTTTACATGGGTGGAGTAAGTCATCCATGGAAGGTACTCTGTAATCCAAAACAATTGGATCATGGTGTGTTAATTGTTGGATATGGAACAACAAGTAAGTAATTATCTATCACTAAATACTTTATAATTCCGTACCGTAAAGGTAAAATTATAGATCCCAAGATCCGTAGTATGCGGCATTATAATATTAGATGTTCATTTTTGGCACAAAAGTAGAACCTAGCCTAATTACGAAAATATTTATACAAAAAATTCCCTTAATTTATTGGGTATAACAAAATCTATACGATTAGAAAGAATTGCATCATTAATTCATCGAATATAAAGTAGAAACTAGCTCGAACCGTGCGGAATTCCGCAGTACAGTACCCGTGGCTAAAAATAGGCTACAGAACAAATGATGAACAAAATTAACCTTGATATTATTTCTCTAGCCTGTTTTTCCTAAGCGGTGGGGCTAGTTTACGTCATTAGCCAGTACGAAAAGCTTTAAAATGAAGGGTAAATCATAGAATTTAATAAAGGAATAAAGACAAAGAAAACCAGACTAGAGAAATAATATATAAGATGGAAAATTGATGAAGAAGTACCAGTACGGTATAAATTAGCCCTTGTAGGCAATGTTAACCTGAGAAGGGTACCGAGTGATAGGTACACCTCTCTGTCACGATCCTGTAGCCTTTTGAAGCGATTCAGTAGCTGGGTGATTGTGTTTATCGATCTTTTCCTGCTGAGCCATCACTGAGGCACCCGGTGTCGAGCAATCGCTAAGACACTCCTAAATGGAATCTAATGTTTTTTACCTTTTTTTTTTTCATACATACATCTAGAACCACTAGATCAAGGTGAAAGAAATCTGCCGTAAAACGATATAAAGCTGAAATTACTTTAAAGCATTGCGTAGATATTGAAATTATCTACTGTTAGCTCATTTTATTTAAGATGACATGATTATTTTTTGTTTTTTTGTTTCAGGAAACCAATTTTTCAATAAAACAATGCCATATTGGATTGTTAAAAATTCATGGGGTAAACTTTGGGGTGAACAAGGATATTACAGAATATACCGTGGAGGTGGCACATGTGGTGTGAATCAATATCCATCAAGTGCGATACTTGCAGATGATTAAATTTAGTAAAAAAAATTCATTTTAATTAAGACTGCGCATCCATAAAATGTGAAAATTAATTTTAACACGAGTAAAAATATAAATTAAAAAAAAAAAACAATTCCGTCGTTTTTTAACATAAAAGATACGTAATATATAAAAAAATAATAATAAATTTTATTTGTAACAATTACTATGCTTTAAATTTTAAGAAATTTCAAAAAAGTGATTGATAATATACCTGAATGTTGCATAATCTAAGCAAAACAATAAGTACATTGATTGACAATAAATTAAAAAGAAATCTTTTCCGCTATTATTACAATTTTCAAACAACAAATTTTGTGACATTTTCAATAAATAAATTCAAGAAAACTTTATTTTTGGATAGTTAAGTTTTCATTAAATTAACTGATTTTGAAGATATTTATTAACTTTAATATTAATTTTGAATTTTATTTGGTATAAGATCAATGGATTTGGATTATGAAACATTCAAAAATTTACTCACACATGACATAAATGTAACTTGATATTATTGTAAGACTCTTTTAATTTTTTCACATGAGATTAACTTGAAATTTTTATTTCCTATTTAACAAAAATTACATTTCTTATCTCGTTATTAAAATAAGTTTGCAACTTTAATGATAATTTTAAACTCAACCATCTGCAATTGTTTATAAAAATTAATTAAACTATCGATTCGATCATCATGAAAATTAAAGGGCTTCTATTTAGAAGGTTAAAAATTAGATGGAATCAACAATTTTTATCGTTAAATCTCAGGTTAGTGCATTTAGGGTGGCGGTTGAGTAGGGTGGCGGTAAAATTAGACCAAGTCCATGGTTGTCAATTCCTTCCACATCATTTCGAGATATCTTGATATATTTTATTCGTTTTTTGTTTTGCATTCACCAAAAACTCGAAAATTTTCATTAAAGTTATTAAACTATAAATAATTTCCAATGAATTGTGTGATATTTTCAGGTCTACCAATAAATATTATTTAATTAAATGTGAATATTAAGAATCTCAATTGGTTAAAATTTAAATTAAACTTAAAAAAGATGCTCTTTATTATAATCTCATGACAATTTCTTTAAAATATTTTGCAAATTCTAACAACGAAATAACTTTAGACAGAGAATTTTTAAAGTATTGAACGATGTTTAGATTTGATACCCTTTTTCATTAGTGATGACTAATATGCTGAAACTTTGTTTGAGACCTCAAGCAAGCTCAAAACATTTTTTATTTAAGAAAGTTCTGGAAAATATAACCTTTCCTTCGGGTGGCTTCGAAATTTTTTAATTTCATCACAATCTTAAAATTGATTAATAAGAGTTTATTTTTTGTTATTCTAATAAGATAATTAAATAATAGAAGAGTGATTTGACCTGATAAAAATTAAAAAAAAGAAGCATTAAATAAACCCAATGAAATTTGAGACTTATTACATTCAGCAATTACATACAATTAAGTTTTCTGACTATGGAAAATGGAAATTAAGTCATCTAATCACTTTCCACATACTTTATAAAATCTCTATTAAAAATCATGACATTTAAAATCGCCTACTATAATATTTTAGTTATAAATCGATATTTGAAAATTATTTGAATGAATCGAATAACGAAAAATAAAATAAAATCGCTTTTAAAATTGACAATAATTTTCTATTCGTGTTAACAATTTTTATCCCATTCATTGTGCCAATTTTATTAAATATTGTTGTTGTTAGAAAATTATTTAATTAATATTTCAGAAAGGATTAGAAATTATTTTAGAGGAATTAAAAAAAAAATGCATACTTTATTTGCTTTGTTTTTTATTTTAATATTAATTTTATTGTTAATTGATTAAAAACTTAGGAATTATTATGTTTCTCACTTTAATTTTTAAATTATTTAAAATGGAAATAATTTTGTTTTAATAAATAAATTTTAAAAATAAATCCGATTTGCAATTTTGTTTTTGTGAATCGTATCGTATTGTAAGGCATGAAAGTTATTCGTGAATCGTGTTTATGTCTACGAGTTTCTTATCAATTTATATAAAGGACAGTTTTGGAATCGAGAATAAGATTTGAAGTCGCATGAAATGCATATAGACACTCACCAGTTACCAAATTATTAACATATTCACTGCGAGGTTTTAATTTGTGTTTTTCATGCTTTTCTATCAGATGTTGCCTAATCCCACAAAGAAACATATTAAGTAAAGCCCACCTTAAACTCAGAAACATATTAAATAGAAACTCGCCTTAAACTCGAAGCGCTTAGAAACCGCCTTTTCTGTGGTAGCAACGCCTGGCTTTGTTTTATTTGCATTAATTTTTCCGATTTTCAAGGAATATATTTGATAATTTATTTTAATTGTTGATCATTTTAACAATTAAGGCGCTGAATGTTCACGATACTCGCAGTGAAAGTGTTAAACATATTCACATCAAAATAAAGAAACGAAATTTATTTTTTATTTAACTTGTATTTGCTTAAATATATTTAAATTCAAATAAGAAAAAAAATATGACACAGAAAATATAAAATAATAGAATGTCACATTAAAAAAAATGAAATTTCATCTACAAAACAGGATTCTTCGAAACAGAAGACAAGTAAAATTTACTGATTTTATCAAGATTGTTTATCTCTATTAGCACATGACAAACGTTTTTTAGTCGATTAACGGGAATTTATCTATATTACTTTATTTCTAAAATAATACAATTTTCAAAAATCCGACATTCCTATTGTTTTAAAATTATAAGATCTGAATAATTTTTAAGAAAAACCTGATCAAATTTATGAACAATTTTAAATACCAAAGTAAATTATAACTGTAAATATTCAAAGTAATAATTTTAATGTTTAAAATTAATAATGTTTATTAATTATTGTGTAAATGTTTACAAAAATATAATTATTCATAAATTAAGTTGATAATTATAGGTGTCGACCTTTGTCATTGTCGATTTTAATTCAGCTGTATAACGGTTCTACTTAAATGTTTTTTCCGAGTTAAGGTCGATACTGTTCACTATAATAATATATTTCTCGTATTATAATGAGCAAATAAAACAAACTTCATTTCTGTGTTATATGTACTTTTTATTTAACAAATAAAATTAATTAATTTTTCATTATTTTCAATAAAATATATTTCAAAAGACGCGCTTCGTATGTTACATATTGCTTACCAGTTATATCCATTCCATTTCGTTTTGCTTCGATATCACTTACTAGACTTACATTACGACCATAAACTGTAATAAAAACAAATTTTTTATAATATTCACTTCGAAAGATTGATTATCGAGCATGATACAGCGGTTTCGTACGTAATTTTAACATACTACTAATGAGAGAAACAATAACAAAAATTATTATTTTTCATGTTAGATCAAATTCAATAAAAAAAAACAAGAAAGTTTTTTTCTCGAGTAAGAGAACATTTTATTATACCAAAATGTGATATTAAGTCACTATTTTTCAATAAGTGAATTTAATCAAACGCTGTTTGACCGCCAAACCCTCCTCCGTTGCGCACGAGACTGGTGTGTTAATGTTTCTCTCCAACCAAACATTCGAAGTGAGTATTAAAATTAATTAAAACAAAATTACCTTCACACATTTCCAAAAAATGCATACATTCCAATAAAACGGCATCACGTAATACTAATGTATGCATTGCTAGATTTTCTGCCATACTTAAAAGACACCGTTTTACGTAATTCCATGTGTCTGCACTTAATTTATTATTCTGTGGCTCTAGGGATTTAATTACTCGTGATATCCCAAATTCATAATTTCCTTTTGCGCAATATAGAGTACTGCAAAATATATAAATTAACATTATAGTAAATTTATTTAAAAGACTTGACACATTATAGGTCGTAATCAGAAGCGGTGTGGGTCATCGCTTACGACCTCGCGGTTCAAGGGTTCTAGCAATAAATAATAAAAACGCCGGCTAGCAAGTATCTCGTAATACTAACCTAAAACATTGTATCTCGTAATGATTTCAAACAAGATTAAATTACAACCTTATGTCATTAATTTATGGTGAATTCACACACAAAGCGATGGGCGACATTCTATGCGCGATTAGGAACTTAAATTATGAAAATATGATTAATGCTTGCAAAATTTATGATTCAATCATAATTTTAAAGGATTTTGTGGACAGTTACTAATCGCATATCGAATATTTGGGTGTGAATTCATCATACAGCTTTGCAAAAATTTGCAAATTCTCATCCATTGAAATCTGTAAAAGGCAAACGATTACATTGTTAATATTATCTAAAATTTTGATTACCCAATCACAATATTAACAATACACAAATGGTGAGATTTTTGGTTTGGATCCTCAAATAATAATTGTTCTTCTTCGCGTTCGATTTTACGCATTAATTCTTCAGCTTCTTCATTTTGCGACGTCATTATGTAACATACACATAGATTTGCTAAAGCTATAGCACTTACAGATAAAATCTAAAATTGAAATTATTGATATTACATATTTCATTTTGTAAACTTAATTTTATAACCTCGTTTGATTAACTCTAATTAACTCGCTTATACACAATATTTCCCCATTTACGATACATGGGCGAAATAGCCTTCCAAAATTTAATAATAACCTTCCGCAATAGTTAATTAATCATCCCAAATGTCTTTCAATTCAAAATTATCGCCTCTTGAATAAAACTAGATAGCTCAAAGTTGAAATTTTAATAGTAGTACCTGATTTTGCTCATCGAAAGAAGTAGTATTGCAGTAATGAAGAGAAGACTAAAGCATTGAATGTTCTTGAAATTTTTCATTTTAACTTATTTAAACCCGAACCTTTTCTTAAAGAGGAATTTTTTGGTGAGCGTAAGTTCAGATAGTTAATAATTTTTCCTATTTGAGATATTATTATTTAACTTCGTTAGTATAGAACTGCATATCGACTGATCTTTTGAATTTACAACAGGAAAACGTTCTCTCAATTTATTCGTGATCTAAATTCTGTTAATGACTTGTAGCCAGTAATTACGTAATTGCAAAAGATTGGGGATAGGGGCCCGAATTTAATAACCCCCTGGACCGGGTTTTCTCTCAGCGGCCCTGATTGTAGCCGATTATTATTAATATTTTGAGTGTACACTGCTAAAAGATTTTCATAAGGTTTACTGACGTGCTAAAGACTTCTTTTAAAAAGCTTTTAAACTTTTGTTAACAGACCTATCCCTTTATTAAGGTTTGGTTCTAATAATTTTTAAATTCGTTGACCCTGACTGCTCTGTCACTCCAAACTGTTGCGGACTCATTGTTCATTCACTCAAGGCGAGTTTAATTGAAGTTAACAAAACGAAGGTTTAAAGTTTCCAACTAACATTTCCATAATGTGTTCGAATAAGTGGTTCATAAAATGATGCCGCCTCTTTATATTTATTCCCTTGCATAAATAAAGTATGTGCCACATTTAATTTCCACACTTCATGATCATTACAAAATTCTGCACTCTTTTGAAAAAGCTTTTCAACTTTTTCATATTCACCTAAATCCCAATAAATTTTCGCTTGTGCCATTAAAACTGGAATAAATCTAAATAAAAATAAAAAAATTTTAATGTACGACAAAACAGATATTTTTATGATAACAGTTTTAGCCCACAAAAAACGATTTATAGTGCTAATCTGTAATCGTAGAGGAAATTGGACGTCAAACTTTTGTACTCGAGAGATTATTTGTAGTTGGTATCTTTTTCAAAATCATTCTTAAGTGCAAAATCATTCTTAAGAATATACCTTGACAATGTTTCATCATACTCCAAAACTGCATTGCGAACAGCTTGTGTATCTTGACGTTCACGCGCTTCTTGAACAGTTCTTGTCAATTTTCGTAATGCTTCCGTTAAACGTCCGCTCATCGTATCTAGTTTTAAATAAGATTCCGTACCACTAGTTTCTCGGGTTATAATCGCATCCAAATATTCAAACATAAACTGGAATTATTATTTACATTTTAGAACTGTCGAAAACGCAAGGAATATCAAATCGCTATGAACAAATATGCCTATTTTCTTTGATCATAAAACACGTTCGCTGATTGATCATAGGCTTGGCTCATGAAATTTATCGTTATTCAGCTTATATAGATTTAACAACTCATAAATGGCGTTAAATATAATATTTTATGAGTGTTTTAGATGAAAGAAAACTAGCCATAAATTCTCACAGCTAAAATTATGTTTAATACCGGAGTTAAATATTTATATGTAAGCTCTGTATTTTCTGCTAAAATATCTGCAGCAATTTCATGTCGATCAGTTCGACAATACAACAAAAGTAAATTATAAAATGTTTCAGCCGGAAATAAATCTTGTTGAAGTAAAAATTGTAATTTTTCAAATGCTTCTTCAATATTACCGGTAGCAGCTGGTGTTGGATTTATTACTAAACCTTTGCTACCATCATTTAATGATACACTTAATATTGCTTGATTATGTAATGTTACAGCATCTAATTCTGGTTCATTTCTGGGTGGCATATCCGTTAATGCCTCACGTGCCGCATTTTCTAAAAATCGATTTTAATTAAAAAATAATAATAATAAGAGTTGATGGAAATTTGTTACCGTTTTCATTTTGAAATTCAATTGCTGCTTTTAAATTGAATGCTTCAATCAGAGCGGTTTGATGTAGTGATAATGTATTCCCAACTGAATGTGAATCAATTCCTTCTGTCACTGTACCAACACTTAATTCTGGGTGAAGCCTTATACCATGATCAATAATATCACCTGTTTAAAAATGTTAAAAGGCCATTTAAAGGGCAAATTTCTCTCAGTGGAAATTAATGTTACATTTTTAAATCTCTATCCTGAGTGACGTACCTATAAACATACCTACATTGTCGTAGCCTAACGCAATTACCTTGGGCCATAGAGATAGTGAAATTCTGATCAAAGCAAATCTTACATGACAATGACTTCAACGCATTCAATATATATTGGGCTACATCAAGTTTCAAGTTCAAATTCTCAGGTAAAAAGTATTAAAAGTATTTTAAGAAATGACTCATTGTTTCTTCTTTCTTTCGGTATGGTATCTCCTGACTTTCGTTTCATTTCCATGCGATAGCGCTTTAACTAAAGACAGTTTTGGGAGTACATGTTTATCGGAACATATAGACAATTACAAAAAAAGATCTCAAGAACAAAAAAATTTTTAATTTCACAAACCAATATATTTTTTTGCTTCGTCGTAATCCTTTAATCTAAACTGGCACAAAGCAATATTATATAGTAGTTGTGGTTTGAATCCAGTTATTTGTAATGATTGCATAAACTTATATAATGCTTCTTCATATCGACCTTCCTACAAACAGAATATTTGTTTGCAATATAATTTTTGGATTCATTGAATCTAAACTTACCTTATACAATAGACAGCCTAAATTAATTTCTGTATCGGGATCATCTTTGGGGCAAGTATCAACGAAATTTTTAGCTGTTATTAAATCCTCTTCACCATATTTAATAGCGGCTTTTAATTTAATCACCTTAAATTACAAAATATACAATCTTAAAGACAACAAATTTTGGAATAATTATAAAATGGTGTTTTAATCGGTAATCTTAATATAGGCAGGCGATGCAGGCAATTTCAAGCTTGAGGTGCTCGGCCCAGAGTATTTTCGTAGAGGAAAAAGTTGGCAATATCTTCTCAAATTTCTGCCCTTATTAAAATCATATTTTCCAAAATGTATA
The DNA here is from genome assembly GCF_905475395.1 of Chrysoperla carnea. Classification (NCBI taxonomy): domain Eukaryota; kingdom Metazoa; phylum Arthropoda; class Insecta; order Neuroptera; family Chrysopidae; genus Chrysoperla; species Chrysoperla carnea. The sequence goes on from NC_058338.1 coordinate 23,043,166, forward strand.
CTGGTTCTAGTCCTATATGAAATGGTAGGGTAATTTTAAGCATCGTTTTCAAAACGATACTTTTCATTGGATGTTTGGGTTTGGATTGTGGATGATTGGCTAATTCGACCACAATTTCTATCAATATTTCATACCAGTGATGTGTTTTGGTCTAACTGAACCAACTGGATTGAGAATTTGAATTATCGATTAAAATCTCTTTTTATTTGATATATTTAGTACAATAAGAAACAACCCGAAAGTTTTTGAAAGAGTTCGACAGTCAATGAGAAGAAGATTGAGTACCTCGTTCTGATAATCTGGATGATTAATTTCATTAGCAATTTTTAACGCTTTCTCATATAGACTTGCTTGATATAACGATTGCGCTTGGTATAATTTATATTCGGATATATCTGGATATGTAACAGTTAATTGTTCATAGCAATTTGCAGCACTTTGAAAATCTTGTGTATAGAAGTAACAATGACCAAGCAATGACAATCCAGCTCGTGTAACATCAGCACCAGGTACAGATAATATCACATTAATTGCTTCTAAATATTTATTTCTTTTTATCTAAAAAAAAAAATTATTTAATCATAATAAATTTCTTAATGATCTCATGCAAACCTTATGAAAAAGTGATTTTTAGTGAAATTATTTGGTTTATGTATTACTTTTAGGTCTTGTTTTTCTATGAAAAGTCTCCGTAAGCTAACGGAAATCTCGTTTCTATAAAATCCGGTAATCTAACATGCACAAATTATCGTGTTGGAAAAAGTTTCCTATTCGAAAAAGAGAGGAAATTTCAACAAAATCACTTTTCATATGATTGCTTGACAAATTATTTCTTCAAAGTATGAAACATACTAAAGTATAGACAGTTTTTGTTAATTCGCCTGAGTTTATTTCCATTTTTCTAATAATTCTGCTTCAACAATTTCAAGTTGTTTATATTTGTTTTTATTTCGTTGCCATGGATACCAATTTGTTTGACGTGTTTCTGATGCCCTACGATGATGAAAATGATTTTGGTGTTTAAAAAAGATGAGGTAACATTTAAAAAAAAAATGAACTGCAACCTCAGAAGCTCCGAATGGAAGTTAATACTTTAATCAAAAAGTAGGAATGAATGTTTTTTTGTATTTTTTAATAGCGAGTAGGGTAATTTCTTGTCACCCACTCATCCTGTACACTTTCCTCTACCATAGATAACTAGTATAATATAAATATTTATTATCTATGCACTGTACCTTGAATACCTTATACATCCTATACTTGTACTACCTTGTCACTCTGTACTCTGTCTTGTCTACCTAGAGTCCCTGTACAACGGGTGCGAAGGTACCAATGAAAGAGGTCGAGCCGCGAGGCCCCTTTTGTCTTGCAGACGGTTTATTTATCCACCTGCCTCTATGGGTTTATATGTGTATTATACATAGAGATTATACCATAGAGCTGCAAAGTCGTCGCCAAATATCACACAAAATTTAAGTTAATGTATAATCAATTATACCAAGGCAACAATACTAGTTAATGGAAGTACTACATTAAAATCACAAGTACACCTGTAGATAATACTATAAAACTTCTGAATAATGATGATAAATTTTCGTAAAAATAATTTTCTACATTTTTTCCTTGGTTTCTTGTTATACAAATGTCCATTTTACCAATGTTAAGTTCTGGAAAAGTTTCAGGCTTAATGCAGGATATAAATAGTATTGTCGTATCCTTTGTTTATATCCTTTTTGTAACCTTTTGTATTTATAATTAATCAGCTCTCAATGTTTAACGAACTCTCATTACAAAACATTGAACTGTATGACGTCACAATATTGATGCTCCTTGTTTATAAACTTTTGACATTTTAGCGGATTCACGCATAAAAAATGTCAAAAACGGTAACAAAAACATTGTTTTACAACAAAGGCAATAAACTTGTATGAAATCATAAGATTCCATTGTGTAAAAAGTTACTGTATACATAAATATAATCACACAAAATAATTCTGTAATGTATCAAATCATTTATTATTTAACAATTATTAACAATATATTGAAAATATAATATGGGCAAATAAAATCAATTACAAATATTGATGAACAAAGGAAAAATTATGTCGGCAAGTGGAAGTAATATTGATAGTCCAAGTAAGGATTCATTATCAAGTGGTCATTCAAATAATAATAATACTGGTGTATCAATTGATGTACCTTCAAGAGAAATGAGTCAATTATCATTGTTTTCTTCTGGTGGATCCTCAACCACACAAGATGAATTCTTTAAATGTGAGGGACATGCCGAACAAAGTTTACAAAGTATGCGAACTTATTTACAAGCTGGTCAATTATGTGATGTTGTTTTAATTGCTGGAGCTGATGGACGCCGAGTCTCATCTCATAGGTAATATCTTAAAAATTTTCTTTAATTATTTTATTTGTCAATGTCATATTTAGTGTTCAATTCAATTTTTTAGGCTCGTATTATCAGCAGCAAGTGAATACTTTTCAGCAATGTTTACCGGACATTTACGTGAAGCTGAGGAACAAGAAATTACACTTAGAGATGTGGATGGGGATGCATTATATGCTTTAATTCAGTATTGTTACACCGGAACAATTGGTAAGCTGCTTTTCATTGTCTTTTTTCATTCGTCATGGTTTTAAATCACATTCATTCGAATGCCTAACAATTTGTTGTTAATTCTGTTAATAAATTTAAAAGTTTAATTCTAGGTCAAAATGTTTAATTTAGGCATTCCAATCAAATGGAATCTCTCCAAGTGTTATAAAACCCAAAGATAATACTATTGGATTTAAGTTTCGATTTTGATATCAATTATGATATCAAAATTATGATATTACAGCCTGAACAACGTTCAGACCGTCACCAAATTAACAATGAGTGACATACACTATAAGAGTAATTACGATTACATAAGCCCGTGTGCATGGGAGGGATTTTGGAAGTCAAAACCCCTCCCATTGAAAATTTTTCCACTTAAATTTGAATTAACAATACAGTCCTGTAAATACACCCATTTATGAGACGCATTTCCATTGGCTGGTCAGTTATCCATGCATATTTTGAGCTCGGTACATGTTTTGACTACCCTTTGAGACGAGTATTTCAAACAAAAAACCTAGTTCTTTGCGACGCTATCGAACTGGCTGAGGAAAGAAAAGGAAACGCTGGATAAGCGTTAAGAAAAATTTTCTAAATCCTGAGCGATATCTGCGATTAATACGACATAGAATTGCGAAAGCCAAGATTCGCGTCATAACAAAGACGACGTTCAAATATATAAACTGATTCAGTTGCTTTTCTCTTTCTCGGCAAAATGAAAAATTTTGATGAAGAGAGTTTTTTTGGAAATAGCTGGCCATCTTTAAGGCTGATAAAAGTTTGCTCAATACCAAACTTAACTAACTAGGAGTTGCAACCCGCCAACTGGCGATACTAATTTGTACTTATTAAAATAGGAGGTGGGCCCGTTTTCAGTAGTTCCAATTTGGACTACCAGGGTACTTTTAAGAATGGCTTTTAAAAAAAATATATTTTTTTCTTCTTATTACCTAGATCGGTGAACATAATGTATGTTCTTATAATGTACTATATGAAGCATTTTGACATTAATTTAAACTTAGACGCAACTGTTTGTGCGTTTAATAGATTTTTATTAACTTAGATGTATATTAAAAAATGAATTTTTTTAGAATTGCGTGAAGACACAGTTCAAACATTACTATCAACATCATGTTTATTACAAATAGACGCTGTCACAGATGCATGCTGTACATTTTTAGCACAACAATTACATCCAAGTAATTGTTTGGGTATTAGTTTATTTGCTGAACATCAATCATGCACTAAATTATTTATACATGCAACACAATATACTTACGAACATTTTATGCAGGTAATTTCATGCTTTAATAGAAAATCTTATTACCACGATAGTTTGCACCAGATAAAGCAGAAATCGCCAATATAAATGATGTCCCAGTAAGCAAGTAAGATTGAATATTGAAATAAAAAGCATTGTTTAATTAAACGGTAAAAAATATTCTTATTGAAATAAAGAGTACTAGCTCGACCCGTGCGAAATTCCACAGTGCAGTACCCGTGGCTAAAACAGGCTAGAGAAATAACATACAGGGTGGATCATTTTAATCTTTTATGATTAATACCTCGTTTTGTAATTAACTAATCAAAAAATAACTTTAACAAAAGTTGCAGAGTTTAATGTGGGACATTCTGTTCTGACATCAGATTGGATCTAGAGCAGATCTAGACTGTACAACACTCGAAAGAAAATAATCGTACTCTTTATTGCAATACAAATATTAATAAAATTCCAAAAAATTATGTTTTATTTAAAAAAAAAATGTACTCTTATTGAGACATCCTTAATTATGAAAATATAAATATTTTTCTATTATTCACCGCAAATTTCATTTGGATGTATGATGGATCAATGATACCAAGGGTGAAAAGTGCTAATTGATGATTCATAGCTTTGAGCTTCAATTTTTGGAACACCATTGCTAATATCGCGATTCTAGGTTAACAAATATTTTTCAGGGTCTATAAATAGTATATTACACTACAAGTGCAGAAAGTTTGAGATCCGCGGGTATCATAGCGCACAGTTCAGGGCTCTCAAACTTTCTGCCCGTGTGATGTATACAATTCAAAAAAGCACTTTGCGTTGGCTAAAATCAGATTGCATTAATTAAAATAAAGAATTCAATCATGTTTTTAATCCTGAAATTATTTGGAAATATTAGCTTTGAATCATAAAAAGTTGAAAAACAAAACGACACCAAATGACTACTTGAATAGGACATAGTGACCGTAACTTTTTCACCTTTTTCTAAATTTAAATAGAAATAAATAAAAAAAAATTTTTTTGTTTCCAACTTACATGTAGCCTTAACAAGATAAGATTATTCTGAAGATGGATTAGGATTCAGCGTAATCTTCCAAAATATATAATCTTGTTTATATTTGAAAAATTTTCTTAATCGTGTTATTTACCAAGATATATTATTTAGGTAATTCGTAATCAAGAATTTTTACAATTAACATGTGAACAATTATGTCGACTTTTGGATAGTGATGACATTAATGTTCCCGATGAACAATGTGTATTTAATGGTTTGTTAAGTTGGATTCAATATGATCCAACAACCAGACAACAATACATGTATAAGCTATTATCGCTTATTAAATTGCCACTATTGTCACCAGCTGTAAGTATTATCATTATTCTTAGATTATCCAAGATTTAACAAAAACCAATTGCAAAAAGTAGTAAATGAGTTTATTGTTTCAAACCTCGAAATAAAATTTAAATTATCTTTGCAAAGAAATGTTTAATTTCTTTTCTCTATAATTTAAAGGAGATTCCCTAGAATATAATGATTATTAATTTCTGACTCAAATTTCTGCAACGTTCATACGGACGAAGCTAAAGTCGTATCTTCTCAATCTTGGAAAGTTTAGCAAAAAATTTAACAAAATTAATATTTTTGGGAATATAATTAATAATTTTACTATTTGTAATAGTTTATAGCTGACTATGTTGAGCCAGCTTGTGGAACAGATCGTCAATGTCAACAATTAATAATGGAAGCATTGAAATGGCATTTATTACCTGAACGTCGTTCACAAATGATAACTACGATATCGTCTTTCTGTCGTACACGACCACGTCAATCAACTAGGGGTAGTTTATTGGTTGTTGGTGGAATGGATGCAAATAAAGGGGCAACTACTATTGAAGAATATTGTCCACGAAAAAATTCTTGGACTGTCTGTGGTAATTTAATTTATTTTCGTAGAAATATTATAAGTATGTTACTAAATAATATCGAAACTTTGGATTAGCATAATCAGTAATATGCCAAAATTTTCTTTAAATTTCACAAGAGGTTTATGGAAAATATTCACACAATTGACCTATGTTGCTCATTTACGAACTCGGTCCTACTTTTTATGTCCTAAGCACGCTATAAAAATTTATGCTTGATACCTCTCTTCGTTTTTGAGTTATCGTATTGACAGACGCACAGGTGGAAATGGACTAATTAGGAGATTTTATGAACGACTATACTAAAATTTTGTTGGTAGCATCAATATTTTTAAGCGTTTCAAACTTTAGACTAAGCTTAGTATAACTTGATATATATTGCAGTACAACAGTTGAAAAACTAAGTTTGTCTATTTTAGCAAACATGTGTGGTCGCCGTTTACAATTTGGAGTTGCAATGTTAAATGATAAATTAATAGTATGTGGTGGACGTGATGGTTTAAAAACATTAAATTCCGTGGAATGTTTGGATATTGCCAATGGTACATGGAGCTTATTACCACCAATGGGTACACATCGACATGGTTTAGGCGTTGCTGTTCTAGGTGGACCATTGTACGCTGTTGGTGGTCATGATGGCTGGAGCTACTTAAATACTGTTGAAAGGTTTATATATTTTTAATTCTGAATATGCATCCAATTTCATATTACAAAAGTGGATAAGTAAATCTCATGTATTCATTCAACGTCGGAGCAAATAGCAAATCAAAGGGTAAATTTTATAGGAATTTATGAAGGAATAATGATGCGGAATCCCGGAAACTTACAAAATTCGATCTTTCGAGCGGAAATTATAAATCGTACAAATAAATTACTGACATTTGGTTAACTTTGAATTAGCAATTGCTAATTTAAATTTTGAATTTTTATAAATAGATTTAATACATTTGAGAGAATCGATTAACTCCACGGAGAATACTATAAAACCGATAATTATTTTTTCGTAGATGGGATCCAGTTGCTCGTACATGGAGCTATGTAGCACCAATGGCTTGCCAACGTTCTACAGCAGGTGTAGCAGTATTAAATGGTCGATTGTATGCTGTAGGTGGTCGAGATGGTGGAGCTTGCTTGAAAACTGTCGAATGCTATGATCCACACACAAATCGTTGGACTACATGCGCTCCAATGATCAAACGACGGGGTGGCGTCGGTGTTGGTGTAGTTAATGATTACTTATATGCGTTGGGTGGGCATGACGCGCCAGCAAGTAATCCTGCTGCATCTAGATTCGAATGTGTTGAACGGTAAGCAATATCATTTTTAACGTGCGATATTAAGTCAAACGTATATTTTTCCAGTATTGTTAAGTATATGCTTCGCTTCTTTTAATTTACATTTATTGTCTCATTTAGATATGATCCGGGGACTGATACATGGACTGTGATTGCTTCATTATCAAGTAAACGAGATGCGGTTGGAGCATGTTTACTTGGTGATCGTTTAGTGGCTGTGGGTGGCTATGATGGCTGTTCCTATTTACAAACTGTGGAAGAATATGATCCACATTCAAATGAATGGAAACAATTAGCACCACTAATAACTGGTCGGGCTGCTGCATGTGTTGTAGCGGTACCGCCACAGTTTATTAGTAAATAAGAGACTGATCAATTTCAAACATTAAACGAAATGTTTGACAAATAAAATTGTAAATGACATTCTGTTTCTTTATAAAATTTTTAGGCACTAGTCTTTACTCTCTTAAGTGATTCGCATAGGTATTATAAAGGCACATATTTTTTATGATTTTTTTACTTTGTTTTTTAAAATTTTGATTTAAATTGTGTGAATAAATAAAAAATAATCACATAATTTCATGGTTAAGTTTATTTTCCTTTTTTCGAAAACAAAACAATGATAAATATTTACAAGTTTTTCTGTCACATGACGATTTCTTCCTTATTCCTTTATCAAATTCCATGATTTACCCCTCATTTTCAAGCTTATCGTGGACATAATATCTACCATAATAAATCCAATAGTAACAAAATTAAGTGTGATTTTGAATAGGCGAACATGTATCGAACGAAACAGTGTCTATAGATGTTCTCCTAATACTGAATGCAACAATTAACAAAATAAAAAGTAATGTTTATTAGAAGAATATATTTCAAATTTAACTATTTTAAAACATGTTCTCCTAATACTAATGAGTATTTATATTTATTATACGTTTTTGACACCCGCGTTTTTGACAGTTTAAAAAGGTTTAAAATTTAATTTAAGTTTTTGGCAAGAAAGCGTGTTTATTTTCCGAAATAAATTTTTGGTGGCTTTTTATTAGCAAAATCAACATTTTGAAGTACTTTTTCAAAAATAGTGGAATACCCTATTGTAGTGTAGTGTGGATAGAAATGGGTTTTTTTATAACTACAAATCTACGAAGCATTAAATGTTTTATCAGTCTACATTTAAATAAGTGTGTGATTTCAAACAAGTATATTCTTTATAACACAACAAACTAATAAATTATGCATATCTATGAATGTAGATGTCAAATTTGACAAATGTTTATGAAAACATTTTAAAACTATGGAATGCAAAAATATATTTTGTCGTTTATGTGCTGAATTACAGCCAGATTATAATTTATTAGAAATAAGTGATGATAAAGCAGTAAACATGAATTTGGCAAATAAAATAATGCAATGTTACAATGTGAAAATAACAAGTGAAGATATTTTACCGCGACATGTTTGTTCGAATTGTTGTGATAAAGTGATCAATGCATACGAATTTCATGAATTAGTACACAAATCACAAGAATTCCTAATGAAACAAATGATTCAAGTTAAACAAGAGAATATTGAATCATCAAATATGTCGAATTCTGATATGAATCTTGATTTTACAGACGATTTTCCACCTGACACAAAACTAGGTATGTTATTAATAATATTGTTTTACATTAAAAAAATCTTTTAAATAAATTTCAATATATACAATTTGGGTATACCACAATTTGTAGAAGATGATTCGGACGATGAAAGTAATTCAGATGACGAAAAACCTTTACTGCAAAGAAAATCTACAGTAAAGGTAAAACAGGAATCGTTAAAAGGAGAATATGTTTCGATGGCTGATGTTGAGCGTTTAGTTTCCGGTAAGTACTAAATTGAATAAATATACTCAGGCACCATAATTCCCGATATAAGTACTATTGATTACTGGGAGTTACAACTCGCCAACCGGCGATAATAATTCGTACTGATTAAAATCAGAAGACCCGAATTCAGTGGTTACAATTTCGACTACCAGATGGCAATACCATTGTCAATAAAAATATTCAAATTCAAATAAGATAAATCCCTTCCAACTGGTGGTAAAAATTTGTACTATTAAACAGGAAGTGAATCGCTTTTTCGGTAGTTCCAATTTAGACCACCTGACTACTTACCATTTATCCATTAAGCTTTGAAAACGGCAAGTATAAGGCTTGCAAGTGACAAAAGTAGTAAAGTTAGAACTTGGAAAAATTATCGGTCGTTTTCAAAGCTAGACTCAATATATTCAATAAAACCACCAAATTTATGTATCAATAGCTCGACCCATGTGGAATTCCACAGTGCGGTATATGCGGCTTAAAATAAGGTAGAAACATAATATAGAGATAAATATCAACAGTAATTTACTTTCTTTTTATTTATAGGCAATTTTATTACGAATATAATATTCAAATTACATAATGAACAAAATTAAATATTAATATTATTTCTCTAACCTGTTTTTTTCTACATTCGGTACATCTTTAGACTGTGAGTCTATTTTTCGTTATTAGCCAGCCCGATAAGCTTTACCATAAGGGGTAATAATCAAAAATGATAAAGGAATAAAAAAAGATTTCGTGATGTGACAGAAAAGCAGGCTAGAGAAATAATATATCAGATGTGTCACTTTCTTCAGGTGATACTTAAAGTTCCATATTCGTAGTCTCTTAATTTTTAATTTAGCAATTCTCTCTAGACGGTTGTCCTTAACATCTACCCTAAGTGTTATAAAATTCTGCAGAAAAGTCTGTTTACGGCAGTACTACCTTAAAATTTTTTTAATTTTATAGAAATAAGAAAAATAAAATGGAAATGTATGGAATGTGATTTACAAGTAACAAGTCATAAAAAATTTCGTAATCATTATTTGAATGTTCATAACAAAGAACCACAATATCCATGTCCAGATTGTCCAAAAGTTTACAATAAATATGAAAGTTATCTATCACATAAACGTGTTCATGATGGCCGTTATATTTGTAAAATTTGTAGCAAATTCTGCCGCGATGGTTCATCATTAAAACGTCATATGCAAACACATTCAGATTATACACCATTTTCATGTAATGAATGTCACAAGTCGTAAGTATTTTTATAATTAAGTAATTCATTTGGTTTTCCACATTTGAAACAATTTGATTTTTTCAGATTTAAAACAGCTGAGTGCTTGCAAAGACATCAAAATGTACACTTACCAAATGTTATTAAAAAGAAAAAAGTGAAAATGTTTGCTTGTGAACAATGTCCAAAAACATTTACGAACAAAGCTAACTTGAATATACATAAAGAAAGCCACGATGAAGGAGGTATTATTCTGAATTTATAAAAAATTGATTTATTTAGATTAAGATGAGTGAATTATACGTTATACTATAATTCCTTCAAATCTCGGTCAATTTTGGAGCTAGCTCCCCAAAAAAATATTTAATCCCCCTTGAATAGTCGATTTTTCGCAACGAAGTTGTTACAACGGTGTGAAATATCAAAGATGCCACATTTTTTCCCTTATAACCGTGATTTTTAAAATAATTTCATTGTACTAATTGATCTAAATGATCAAAATATAGAAAAGTTAAAAGAACTATATGAAATTTGGTAAACATTGGTTCTACAAAATGTTTTTTTCATTCAAATATTAATATTTTTTATATAGAGCCATCAAAGAATTTTGTATGTGATCAATGTGGACGAAACTTTAGACAACGTGCAAATTTGAATCAGCATATGTCAACACATCTAAATATATTCCCCTACAGATGCGATAAATGCCCCAAAGCGTAAGTAACTTAATTCATAATAAAATATTTTTGATTTTGAATATATAGAAAGAAGCGTAAAAATTAAACAGTGGCTAAGAATCTAAAAGACCTTTTTAACCTGGATTCATTTCTCGGTCCTTTTGTTATGAAAAAAAACTACTAGCAGGGAAATTTGTTCTTAAAGCAGCAAGTAAATACTTTGGTTTAAGACAATATTTTTTTGACATACTTTAATTTTTAAGAAGTCAAATACTTATTTTATTGAATTAGGCAGCCAGTGAAAGGACTACCTTAACGTTGATATTCCAATCCGTTTTCGAAAACATTAGCTAGAATTTTTTTTAATCACCCTGGTTTCAAAATAAAAAAAGTAAAAATATTATATCGTAATAAAGCAAATAATTTTCCGTTTGTTTAGATTTAAAAATATCTACAGTTTAAACAGACATCAAAAGAATCACATGGAAGGACAGCCATATAATTGTGAAATTTGTTTGCGACCATTCAGACATAAACGTGCATTAAAACGACATGCTCATATTCACACAAATCAATTACCATACGAATGTGAACATTGTAAAAAATGTTTCAGAGAAAAATCATATTTAAAGGTATTTGAAAAATAATTTTAATTATATTCCAATGAAATAGGCTACGAACCTACTTCTCTAAAAAGTTTCTGAAATATATCAGAAAAAAAATTAATATTTTGTATAAAATTTCATATCCTCATAAAATTTTGAGGTAAACAAAAATTTTCAGTAAATGTTTACTTATCTCACCTTTGGTAAAAACGGCTTTAAAAAAATTTAAATACGTGTTTTTTTGAGAAAAACTTATTTGTGGCTGCAGGAAAACGATATTTTCTCGCGATAATTTTTTAAACAAATAATAAAGAGTGAAAAAATAAATGAATATGGCAAGGTACGTACTAATGTGAAATGGGATGCCTAGTGACTGGAAATACATAAAACTCGTGAAAAAAGTGTTGAAAAATTAAATCGCGCTTTTAATCAACGTCGGAAAGTGAGTTTAAGATGACCTGCAGACCCGTGCTAACTAGCTTCCACCCTATGATCCGTAGATTGGCCATGCCTTTAATGATGTTGAGCTAGCACCGTTCTGCGGGTTATTTGGACCTTGCGTTCATCCTGTGATGGCATTTTTGCCAAAAGTGAGATTAGTAAAAATTTACCAAATTCTCGAACTTGATTTAGATAATTTGTACCATTTTAACTCAAACAATTTAATAACGGTTAGCTAATTCATACTGATGGTGACTACATTATTGTCGAAATCTATATTTATAATAATAAAATTGATCTAGGAAAGGGGGGTAAATTTGTAGTCTTACATTTTTTCGGTTACTGAGAAGCTGAAACCAAAGTATAACAATTTTCCTTGCTAGAATATATGTTTCATTTGTTTCCAGATACATTTGAGGCAGCATACAGGAGAACGGCCGTATTCATGTATTGAATGCAACCATCACTTCACAAATGATTCCAATTTCATAAAACATTTAAAAGGACGTCATGGTCTAGGCAATGTTTCAGTCGCAAATCAACGACAATATCCATTTATAAATATAAACAACAATTAAATATATCGTTTAATAAATATTGTGGATATATTGTTTTATTTGTAACTTCTTAGGACAATGAAAATTAATAATGTATCTTATGAAATTCGTAGTCATATTGACAGGATGTCCAGCGATTGAATATTCTTAATTCTAGGAAAACTTCGGAATTAGGTAGTTCTTGGAAATACAGAGAATATATGCAAATTGTATATACAAAATGATTCTAATTATTTTTGTTTAAAATATATCCCTGTTTCTCAAATAATAGAAATCACAAGAGAGATGCCATTTAGAATTAGTGATAGAGGTTTCGCCAAGTCTTGCACGAATACTAATTTTCTAAACTGTAAATTCAATCACAAGTGACGTCAACATATCGCTTTAGTAACGCCACTACGCGGAGAAATGATAAAATAGCATGCAAGATGATAAATGGTTTGTTTCTCAACTTATGTTTATTGTATTATAACATAATTTTATATGAAAACAAGACTAAAAATATGATTTAAGCGTGATTCCGATTGGTTCCCAGCCTCAACGGATATCAAGACGTCACAACCAATCACAAATGGTTTTTTTATTCAAAAATATATCTATTTTTTATTAATAATTAATAAAAAAAAAAACGTAATTATTAATGTTTTTTTAATTACTTAAATATACTTTAGGTGAATTATTGTTAGTCTAAGATCCCAATTAGGATCGACCTTCACCGATCTGTTAACCGGATGAAAGTTATTTTTTATGAAATATAAAATGTTAACAAATATCCCTGCAATGGGTTGCCTAAAAAAAAGTGGTCCAGACTACTTTTAGTGAAAATATCAAGAGTAAAATTTTTAGAAATTTTTCACTGACTTTCATATCTAACGAATTTTGATCTACTCGAAAGTAAAAGCCATAAAGAATATGCAGCAGCTATGCTGTCTGCCTCTTTTCGTTCACTATTTTCGCATTTATACAAGTTGTGAATAGTAATTACGTTCATCTGTTAATTCATTTCCTCACATATATAAATAAAGATAATTTTATTGCAAATACGGTGGTATATGATTGTCCACAAAATATCAGTCAAAAAATAAAATTTACAAGCTTTCCAAGTTTTGATATTTTATTAAAAGTTGTCTGGACCATATTTTTTAGGGCAACCCACAACAGGGATATTTGTAAATATTTTACATTTCATAAAAAAAAACTTTCATTCGGTAAACAGATGGGTGAAGGTCGACCTTAATTCGGATCTTGTACTATGTGTCTTTTATATATGAATTTGTGGCAAAAAAATTAATGCAACTTCTCTATTTAAGTTTATCTCTATTAAAATTTTTACCAAGCGAAAATAATGGCTAGTTAGATGAGTGGAGGAACATTTTAAAATTGTATACAGAATATACATTAATAAAGTTATTACGTCACACGATGTTTTACGAAAATTTTTTCTTCGGACGTTTTCGTTTCTTTTGAAAAGTTTTTTAAAACTGTAAGTAATTTTCAAATTATTATGAAAAAGTAATAAATAAACACAGTTTTGTTTTAAAAAAACTCAATTATATGGAAGTTTTCAACTAACGGCAGCTCTGGACATTCTGCTTAATATTTTTCCAATTCTTTTTGTTTTTTTACAATTACGTATAGTCAAAAAATCCTTTTTAGTGTAAATTAAAAACTAAGAGCTAAGAAAATTTTATAATTTTTATGTTGAATTAAGACAAATATCAAAATTAAAGTCTTTACTAAGTAAAATACGTACTAATATTTTGTAACTCTTAATAGTCACGTGAAATGTTTGTAAATAATTAGAGCATTCTCACACGAAGCAAAATGAAAGTGATTTTAGTAACTCTGTGTCCACACGATTTTAAAGTAAACTACTAGTTTTTTAATGGAGTGAGTACTATAAATTTACATTCCGATGATTAGCATAGCAATTTAATTAGCATTTGTAAAAAAAATTTAAAAAAAAGTTAGAAATGATTTTTGTCTTGTTTCGTGTGTAATTTTTGATTTATTTTGTCAGAAGTAGTCAAACATAGAATTCTAAAAGCCTAGGCACCATTCGTGCAATATTATAGAAAATGTATAAGGCCATTCATTAATTACGTCATTCATTAATTGAGGCGTCCTGAGAGGGAGGGGGATGTTAAACCCATTCTTACGTAATATTTTGTAAGACGAAATTTAGTTCCATTTCGGATGCCGAAATGTTTTTTTCACTCTATAATGTACACTTATTTTACAAAATGTGTTAAATTTTATAAATAATAAACTATGAGTTTTAGTGTAACTAATCCTTTTACAGCATTTTATTATTCTGAAAAATCTTATGTACTTTTACACGGGGGAAGGGGGGTCAAAAATTACCAAAATTATCCTTACGTAATTAATGAAGGCCTTCTAAGTATGCAAATATCTTCAGTTCAATACTCTTCCAACAAAGCGATTGTGAAAGCTTTTGAAACTCCATCAGTGCATACATTTCTTTGAGACACTGTTTAAATATAGTTTGATGATAACCGTGACAAAGCCTAGGACGTCTTAGCCTCTACATGTCCATAAATGTATCCAATGATACATATCATACGTGAAGTATTTCAAATATTTTATTTCAATTTCAATAATTTTACTTGATATTATATTAATAAAGTGTATGGAGCAGTATTTTTAATTTTGCTATGATCCTAAAATATACAAAAACTACACCCAACCACTAAAAATGAAACATTGATTTAATATTTTTAAATATACATTTTGTTTAAGAAGAGTAAATTGTTCCATTGCAAATATTTTTTTAAAATTTCCTTGTAGGTTTTAGCCGTAGTAGTTGACAATCATTTCAGAACAACGAGTAATTCGAGACGAATTTTTCCTAAAAATATCGCTCCTCAGTATTCATAGGCGGTAATTTGTCTTTTAAAGTGTTTAGAAAATTTTAAATTACGCGGCAAGCTTAAAATGTTAAAATAGAACTAAAAAATATAAAGATCTGACGATTATAATCGCGCATGCGTTGAATGATTTTATTTAGGTCCCAGCCACTCATTCTGAAGTCCTATTTTACGCCATAAATTTTGTTTAACGTCATTTAGATCCACTATCCAGTTATATAGAGATCAATTAATGGTTTTCTATCGTCTGTTTAGTGGTCTCAAGTCACTGCAAATAACCAAAAAGCTTAAACATATAAACAATTATCTTCCCACAATGCATTTTTTCGCCCAAATTAACAATACCGTTTCATTTTTGGTATATCAGTCTGTATATTAAACAAACGTAATAAATGAATTGTAATATTATTGGATATAATATGATAATGTAAAATGTAGCACAATAATTAACAAAAAACTATTTATTATTTTTAAAATTTTAATTTTATTTTTAATCCTTTGTTTTTCCCATCTATATACAGGACGCTTTAAATCATATTATTCTGTGTCTTTAAATCATCGTTCTTTGACGTTATTCGATCTGACGCACCGTTAACGATTGAGGCTGACGGCTATCACACTTAAAAAAAATGTAAGACGTAAGGAAGTTAACCAAATAGGGCTTAATGTTTCATTCACCTAGTTGTCAAAAAGTAAATAATAAGACATACGATTGGTCATTGAGTTTACTTAAGCAAATTAGCCAATCAAAAGTACGTATTTCATCTTCCCAACTGTCAAAACGTAAGACATATGATTGGCTAATTTTCTTCCGTCTTACGTTTTTTTTACGGCATAAGGCTGCCGGACACAAGCATCAATAAATACCCAGGAGTTCCATTTGCGAGCTGCAAGTTATTCCTGAAAAAGGCCAATCTTAGATAGAGGGAAGAACGTACTTGTGGTACTACAAGACAGATATGGTCTGGGTACAATCGCAGGCGTTCCGAAGTTCTCATATCACTTCCAAGGGCCTCTGTTCGCAAAGTTGTTGCGGCTATCACAGGACACTGGCTGGGCGGCAGGCATGCTGAACGCTTAGGCCTGGCAGTGTATCATGACTACTGCAGCAGCTGTCACAGTGGTGACGAGGAGGAGGCAATGTCTCATCTTCTCTGTCACTGCCCAGCTCTTGTCATGAGGAGATGGGCTTACTTGAGCCAGCCTCTCTTTGACGACCTCTCCGACCTAAAGTCAGTCGATGTCAAAGCCCTCCTGCTGTTCTTGGACAGCTCCAAATGATTCATGGAGTAGTGGCCGGGGATGGGCCAACCCATTTATGGTATCACAACGGACCCTATGGTCTAAGTGTGTCCCACCCCAGGACAGCCACTCTAACCTAACCTAGCCTACCTTTTTTTTATGTGTTAAAGTTCTAAAATAAAAAATTTATTCGAAATTTGATATTAAGTTTCGACTAAATATAATTTTAAAAAAAAATAATTGTATTCTAGCATAATACGTCTTATAATATATGTATTATAAGTCTGTGGTACAAACATATTTTCTATGGCGTACTAATGTCAAATTGACAAATGCAATAACAACATACAACATGGATATCAAAAATATATTTTGCCGTTTATGTGCTGAATTACAGCCAGATTATAATTTATTAGAAATAAGTGATGATAAAGCAGTAAACATGAATTTGGCAAATAAAATAATGCAATGTTACAATGTGAAAATAACAAGTGAAGATATTTTACCTCGACATGTTTGTTCGAATTGTTGTGATAAAGTGATCAATGCATACGAATTTCATGAATTAGTACACAAATCACAGGAATTCCTAATGAAACATCATGAATTAGTAGACAAATCGGAAGAATTTTTAATGAAACAGATGATTCAAGTCAAACAAGAGAATATCGAATCATCTAATAACTATGATGATGATTTGAATGTAAATGATTTCAGTGATGATTTCCTAAATGATACAAAACAAGGTAACTTGTTATGATTTCAAACGTTTTCATTTATATCAGATTAGGCTGATCATTTCTTGAAAATTGTTATTTGAGGACAGGAATAGAGTTGAGTTAATTAATTAGTAGTGATAGTGGTTAGCAATGAAAGAGTAGTAAAAGCGGTTCACACTAAAAGCGATTAAGGCTGAGAAATTTTTTATATGTGTGTTTCTAGCCGAACAGTGATATGTAGTGAATATTTTTGTTCAAATATCCACACTAATAAAATAATCCTAAATTGAATAAAACAATTTTGATCAATAAGTTCATATATGTGATTTATTATTTGGATTTATGTATTTCAATTTTTCATGGAAGATACTTAATTGATAGTGATTATTACAGGATGCTCTATATTTTTCTTCCTTACTAAAAACTTTAGGGATAGTTTCGTTTTCGTAGAACCCTCTGTTTAATAGGGTATTCCATTATTTTTGAAAAAGTACTTCAAAATGTTGATTTTGCTAATAAAAAGTCACCAAAAATTTATTTCGGAAAAATACAAACGCTTTCTTGCCAAAAACTTAAATTAAATTTTAAACCTTTTTTAAACTGTCAAAAACGCGGGCATCCAATTTGATGACGTAATATGGGTATCACTATACGAAATAACACAAATAAGTTTGACAGATATATTCATAGACACCTGATTATAATAAATATAAATACTTATTAACTATGTATATATTATACCCAGCTGTCTACACTGAACTAACTGATGATCTATGACTCAGTAAGCCCTGCTGTGATGTCATAGAGGTATGACATCACAGCAGGGCTTACCCGCATTTTAGGTCACGTGATATACAGTTTAAAAATTACGATTTTTAATTTTAATATTTTAAAAGAAAACTGTGTTTTTATGACTAGAAATCAGAATATTTAAGTATATTTTTACATAAATTTAACTAACGATAATACCCTATTATTTTACCTAACCCGCTTAATTAGTTAAAATAATTTATTGCAAAAATTAAAAAAAATCTATTCTTCATTTTTAGAAAATGATTCCGATGACAGTAATTCTGAAGATGAAAAACCATTGATACAAAGAAAATCTACATTAAAGGTAAATATTATTCGCTTTCTTGATCTTATCACATTTCTTAATTAATAATGGTACTTTTATTGCGGAGTCGTTTAAACGTGTTTTGACAACGAAAAGTACAGCAATCGTGATCCGGTATTCAAATCTTGATAGATTTTGTGTATATTTTCCTCGTTTTCTGGTATTCTAAAGCATATTAAGTTTTTAATTTTTTACTAAAGTTTATAATGTATAAACAATTTTAAACATTTAAATTTTGAAAAAAAAAAAAAAAAAAAAAATAAAATAGGGGCATTTTCCATAGAATATGAAATCAATTTTTGAACTCAGTATTGTTTTTTTTTTTTGTAGGACTCACAAAATAGAATACCTAAACGAGAATATTTGTCTGAAGGTGACGTTGAATGTGTGGTCAAAGGTAAATTTCTGACAATTTTATTTGAAAAGAGATAAATGATTTTGAAAAATATATAGTGTAAGTCTAGGAATTAAAAGAGTTTGGTCTAATATCTAAAACTAATATAAAAAAATATAGTAAATACTGTTTACAAAAATAAAATTTGATATTAAATCGCCAGGAGAAGCAACTAAAGGCAGATCCTCTCTCTTAAGACTCGAAAATATTTTGCATAATGCCAATTTTACTATCCGATTTATAATTACCATTGGAAAGTACAAATTTCGTAAGTTTGCGGGGTTCCCCATCAGTTTTCACCCTCACAAATCTTAAATTTTAAATTTTTATATTCTTCTGGTTTACAACTATAAATTTTATCTACCAACCTGCCATGTCTCGGCTGACTGGCCGAATAAGTTTCTTTACTGTGAAATAAATCCATTTAAATATAATATGAAATTTTTTCGAAATAGAAATAAAAACACCAAAATGGAAATGTCAAAGATGGAAATGTCTTGAATGCAATATATATATGGCTAATCATAAGAAATATCGTAATCATTGCTTGAATGAACACAATCGAGAAGCAGAATTTCCATGTCCAGATTGTTCAAAAGTTTACAATAAATACGAAAGTTATAAATCTCATAAACGTACACATAGTGGACCATTTGTGTGTAAAATTTGTAATAAAGTATGTCGAGCTAGTTCATTATTAAAACGCCATATGAAAACACATTCATCTGAAACTCCATTCCCATGCATGGAATGTAATAAATCGTAAGTACCCATCAACTTTTTTTTCAGTGCTTCGAACACCTAAAAGGGAAGGATAATTGTGAATTCTCGATCTTAATTTATAATACAGATTGTTATAATCAAAAATCCTTAGAGCGTATTCCATTTGTGTCAAATATTTCATTTTTTAACAATAATCCGGTATATCCAAGGAAAATTTTGTCTGATCAATTTGGAAAAATTTTTCATCAGAAATTCGGGTAAAATAGTTTTACTTCGATCAGGCATCGGCTTCATTTTTAACAAAAAAACCCAAAATTTGTATTTGTATTTTCGCTTATATCTCCGTTTCTAATTTGTTAAATATTTTCAGATTCAAAACTGAGGAATATTTAACACGACATCAGAATGTACATTTACCAGAAGGAATTAAAAAGAAAAAGCCTAAAGTATATTCGTGCGATTTATGTCCGAAAACATTTACGAAACAAGAAAATTTACAAACACATAAAGAAAATCATAGTCCTGGAGGTAATAACTTTTTTATATTCATTTAGTAAAACCTAAGAGTAAGAAGCCGCGAAATAAAATGTATTTACAACTTTATAAAATATATGACTATAATATAATTAAGTTATAACTAAATATAAATCATAGAAATTTTTGGATTAGACGATAAAATAAAACGTTTTTATTTCAGAGCCTGCTAGAAATTACGTATGCGATCAATGCGGTAATAATTTTAGTCGAAAAGATAATCTAAAACAACATATGTCAACACATTTAAAAGTATTTCCATTCAGATGTGACAAATGTCCAAAGGCGTGAGTATTACGTAAATATAGGGATCGATTTTGTAAGTTTCTTTTTAAGGTTTTTATTTAGAAATATATGTAAACCAAAATATTAATTTTTCGCTAGATTAAAGTTAGAGAATCGATCTCTCGATAACAGCAATTAGATGAATAAAACAATTATCGAATCTCATCATGACTAATCAATTTATTTTTTTAGATTTAAAAATATATACAGTTTACACAGGCACCAAAAATGTCATATGGAAGCTATGCCATTCACTTGCGATGTATGTTTACGACCATTTCGACATAAACGTGCTCTAAAACGGCATGCTCAAATTCATACAAATCTATTACCTTATGAATGTGAATACTGTCAAAAACGTTTTAGAGAAAAATCTTATTTAAAGGTAAAACAATATATATTATATGTATTTTAATTAAGTTGGAAGACCTATGTGAGACCTATAATTATAAATTGTAAATTAGAAGTTAAAATTTCAAAAATTGACGATATTTCACTGTGACCAAGTAGTCCGAATCGTTGGAACAATAAAAACATGACATGGACTTGATAATGTGTTTTTCTTGTTTCCAGATACATTTAAGGCAGCACACAGGAGAACGACCGTATTCCTGTCTAGAATGTAATCACAGTTTTACAAATGATTCGAATTTCATAAAACATTTAAAAGGACGTCATGGATTAGCTAATGTTTCAGTAGCAAATCAACGGCAATATCCATTTGTATACAAAACAGATGAATAAAAACATGCAAATGGGGCATGTTAACGAGAAAAAATATTGCATTGTGAAGAAAAATTGTACATACAATTGAAAGAAGAAAATTTGAACCAATTAAAATATTCTAAGTGTTACTTTATGTAGTGTTATGTAGTAATTCGTACATTTGGAATGTGAACTACAGGTTCAATATATGTAGAATTCAGTGTACCTAACTTAAAAGTCTCTTACTGTAAACAATAAGATCAAAATTTCAATTTTTATTTATTTATTATTATTAGTGTCCGGCCGATGCTTCAGCTTCGCCCATAAAACCATCTTCGGCGAAAAGATAATTCTTTATCATCTCATGCTCAACTTCTAGAGATGATTTAAATTACTATCCATTTTACAGAGCCAATAAAAACCTCCAATATATGGATTTAAAATCATTTATATTATTCATTTTAGCTTGAAGCCATTCTTGAACAAAATTTTAAACTTTAAGCTTCGGCCGAAGTTTGTCGCGATAGTCGATAAATCTGATTCACCTTCGGTCGGACATTGATTGTTTTACATGTCCGTGGTGTAAATAAAACACTGCCAAATAAAAGAATTGATATATTGAAAATATTAGTAAATGAATTTCAATCTCTTAAA
This sequence comes from Chrysoperla carnea, assembly GCF_905475395.1. Taxonomy (NCBI): domain Eukaryota; kingdom Metazoa; phylum Arthropoda; class Insecta; order Neuroptera; family Chrysopidae; genus Chrysoperla; species Chrysoperla carnea. Next base: position 23,064,896 of record NC_058338.1, read on the forward strand.
TATACGATCACGGATTTATTTATCTCAACAATTCGCGACTCCAAAATACTGAGCTGACTTCTAATGATTTAAATATGAAATGGCGAATTAGGATGTAAACATTATCTTAGAACATATAATTAAATGACTAAAAAAAGGATTTTAGCCCCTTGGTTATCAACATGCATGTATTATTTTGCAAGCAATTACCCTCAAAAGGTTCAATACCATGAAGATGTTTATACCCTCTTTAACCGCTATTATAGTACCATCTATAGTTTTTTGGGGTCGCTAATTTACAAGCACATTTTTTTTAATGTTGAAAATTTAGTAAATTATTAAAAATGTTTTTTAACATTAAAATGCGTTTAAATAATTTAACTGTAATTTTGAGATCCTTCCCTTTTATTTAATAATATTTTCTGTTTTCTTTTGGAAGTCATATACATTTTTTCTATGCTATACTTTGATACATAATAGAAGGGTTTACTTGATTATTTAGCTTTCTTATAGGACACTTTCACAATTCTATTTATACGTTTTATACTCTAGTCTACTAGTTCTTTAATTAAAACAATAATATTTTTAATGAAAGCACGATCGACTCTCGTAAAGTTTTACGATATTCTCATTACTGTATCAAATTCGATTTCATTCTTTTTTATTTCCAGACTATCGTGTTATGTTCTCGCTCCAGTAAAAGGATGGCAGTATATCTGACACACATTACAAAGAATAGCACCACAATTCAGAAAGATAGAAGATAGAAAAATGTACTATCTTTATAAGATACTAGTTTTCGAAAGACATGAGACAGAAAATTTTTGCCATTCTTGTTTAGCCAATGGTCACATTTGGGTGTATAATAGTTTTTTTAAAGGAACTTGTGTAGGCGTATTTAGGAGAGAATTGGCTCAATTGCTCAAAGCTGACTAATTGAACTACGATTTTTAAAGCACAATATTTTCGCTCTGGTGAAAAATCAGGCTATTCTGAGTATATAATTCCCGTAGGTACATGATGTTTCAAAGCCAGAGTGACTACGAAAAGTACATCGAAATCATTGGGGAAAGGCATGCGATACTAAGTTGTAAGTACTCTTTAATACTATATGCAATACTGTATTGAAATTTAAAGTTTCTTGTAGTCTATTAATTGTGAAGGCATCAGAGCGAGACTAAAATACAATAGTGTGGATCAAGAAAGATTTTGATTATGATTATTGGTGTTAATTTGATGTTAACATTTTTATATTTTGAAATGATGTCGAATGTGTTCGTATAGTTTATAAATTAGGGTCAAAAATTTTGAAAACATTGTAGTTATTCACATTTTACATATTTAAGTGAAGAACTGAAAGATAATCAAACGTTTGAAATTGAGTATCCGCAAACTGAGTATATTCACAATAGTTGTTTTCATATAACCTACATTGAAAATACGAATTTCAATGCCTGTTGAGCCAGCCAGTCGAAACTAAACAATTTCTGACTCCTTGATTGTAACATTCAGCGGACAGAAATCGATCGTTTTCTGTCCTAGGGCATCGTACTAGAGTAGAAATTAGTTTATTACACTTCTAGGGAGCAAAAGTAAAAAACCGGCATCGCCTCGAGCGACAATGAACATGACATCTGAGACATTCTTTACTTGCTCCCTTTGTGTGTATACTATTTTTCTGCTTGATGGAGGCGGAAAGTGGCAACTTCGTTCAGTAACGCGGGACGAAAGTTGACACTATCCGTCCGACGGAGAGAAAATAATTTTCTAATGAGATGTGAATATAAATCAGCTGGTGCTTATATTGCTTTAAAATGAATCGGTATGTAAGTATAGTGGTTGACGGTCAAACTTATAACACCCGTCTGTGTGCGTCGGGGGTTATAAAAACACTCTTGATTTTTTGAATAATCAGAGTGAAGACAGTAATTTAATATTTTTTTCAGGCATTTTAATTACAATTAAATATATGAAAATCATAAATGAACTAGTAATTAATTATCAGAAATAATAGAATATTATTTAGACAAAGGATATTAAAAATTTGCCCATCTCATGTTATTCTTCTTAGAGTGATGTGAAGTTATAAATACTTTGCGCGGTGGCTCTTGTTTTGGTTTTGCACTATAAGTTAATACTCAATTGTAAATATCTTTCTTGAAAAAAAATCAATGTAGAAAAATGTAATTGATTTGAAAAGACAAATGCATGTAAATGATAGATTATTGTAATTTAACATTACTATCACTTTGTATAAGCGATAAGGAAATTTTTCGCATCTATCACTTTTCTAATTGCGTAATTAAGATTAATATTTATTAAATTGTGGAATGTAGTCAAATTACTTCAAAAATAATAAATTATTTTTTAAACAATAAAACATTTCACATGTTTTTTAACATTTCTTCCAAATCCAAAACCTTGAATCCATCCGTTCTTAATTTAAAAAAATACAATAAAGATTAATTAAGTTAACGATAAACGATTGATTACGTTAATAAAAGATTTAAGTTGTCGTTTAAAAAAATTTATAGCACGTGAGATTTTAGAGAGTATAATAAAAACTTGGTTTTTATGCGTTAGTTTTTTTGTTTTTACATATAAATTTTGCGTTTTTATTTTAAATTTTGACATGTGATGTAACAAAGCTTTTGGCCCCCCTTCCCTGTGTCACACAATATCATATTTCGTGTGTGACGTAATTAACAAGTGGTCCCTTATTAAAGATTGTGGGTTGATTATATCATTTTAATCCAAAAAGAGTAAAAGAAGAAAAACGACATTTAAAAACCAAATGGCGATTTATTAAAAATATTTTTTTTTTTTTCTAAAAATATACTTACCATTAGTAAAATTTCTTTGGACTTTGATTTAACGCAGATTTACTACATTACATTTTTGGGTTATTAGAAAATCATTAAAATATTAAAAATTTAATTTTATTTCATATTATAAATTTTTTTAATTTTACATTTTAAGTCACACTCCTTTAGAGAATACATAATAACTACACCACAATTATTTTATGTTAATTATGATTATAGCTCACTATATTAAATTTGCTACACACGCTATCGAAATCAAGATCTTGTAGATTTTTTGGCGCAGAGTATATATTAGTACTTTTCATATTCCCAATAAATAAATTTTCCTCATTAATATGCTTTCTTTATATATTTTTATTCATCCGTTTTGTATACAAATGGATACTGCCGTTGATTTGCTACTGAAACATTAGCTAATCCATGGCGTCCTTTTAAGTGTTTTATGAAATTCGAATCATTTGTAAAACTATGATTACATTCTAGACAGGAATATGGTCGTTCTCCTGTGTGTTGCCTTATGTGTATCTGAAAACAAGATGACTACATTATCGCGAAAAACATATTTTTCGAATTATAAGAAACACATTATATGATGTTCATTAAATAGGGCCTATTTTGCAGGCGACAAACAAAGTTTTGATGTCAGGGCAAAAATTATTCTTTATATATAATAGTTCCAATACATTTTGGTCGAGTAGTGCATGTCAGCAACTATTGAACATCACGCGATGTTCGATTATTTTTTTAACAAGCCGTGGGTAGAGTCTGCTGCGACCCTTGACGTCCACACAAATAACTTATCAGCAGAATAAAAATTTATAAAAAATTTAAAACTCAACCTCAACGAAGTCGATATCATTTTTTGTTCGCGCGATATTGATCAGGATAAAATTTAAGAAAAAGCTCTCTCGGTTTCGAAAATCGGACCCATTACATTAACTTCCTATACTGGGAAGTTAATAAAATTGGACAAAAATTACTAAGCCATTGTAAAATGCAATAAATATGTATGCCCAATAAAATATAATATAAATTGCATTACCTTTAAAAAGGATTTTTGTCTAAAACGTTTTTGACAGTATTCGCATTCATGAGGTAATAGATTCGTATGAATTTCAGCATGTCGTTTTAAACCACGTTTATGTCGAAATGGTCGTAAACATACATCACATGTATATGGCATAGTATTCGTGTGACATATTTGATGTCTTCGTAAACTGCGCTCGTTTTTAAATCTAAAATAAAATAATTTAATTAATCTACAATGAGATTCTACAATCATTACATCAAATATTGATTGATACTTTGATATCGATTATATCTAACTCGAATTTTAGAAAAAATTAGAAGTATTAAAGTGGGAAACAGATAACGAAAGAAAGTTTGATAATCGATTTCTCTATTTACGTAATACTTACACTGTTGGACACTTGTCGCATCTCAATGGAACTGCATTATTATGTGTGGTCATATGTTGTTTTAGATTACCCTTTCGTGTAAAATTATTACCACATATATCGCATACGAAATTTCTAGCGGGCTCTGAAATAAATACAATTTTATTGCCTTAGCAAAATTGTTTTTGATTTATTATCGAGTTTGCTTTTCTATAAAGTATTTTATGAGGCCAAACTTAGGGTGTTTCCTGAAATCAACCAAGCATGTTGGCCAGCATAAAATACTATCATTTGATTAATTAATATCATATGTGGCCAGAAAAATACATTAATAAGGGGTTACCTTCAGGACCATGATTTTCTTTATGTGCTATTAAATTTTCTTCTTTTGTAAATGTTTTATAACATAAATCGCACGAATAAACTTTTGGCTTTTTCTTTTTAATTCCTTCAGGCAAATGTACGTTCTGATGTTTTTGTAAATATTCCTCAGTTTTGAATCTGAAAATATAAAAGGAAGTTTTTTAAAGTAACAATTAATTAAAATAGGTATTAATTATATACAGCAAATTGCAGTGATATGTACAGTTTAAACTTTGAAATTAAACAAAAAATATAACAACTAGGATAATCAATGAATATTGATCATTAACCACGAAAATATTTTTGTAATTTGGGTGCTTGAAGTACTTAAAATAATAAAAGTTGATGAGTACTTACGATTTATTACATTCCATGCATGGGAACGGAGTTTCAGATGAATGTGTTTTCATATGACGTTGTAATATTGAATTAGCTCGACATACTTTATTACAAATTTCACAGACAAATTTTCCTTTATGTGATCGTATATGTGCAAAATAACTATCGTATTTATTGTAGACTTTTGAACAATCTGGGCATGGAAATTCTGGTTCACGATTATGTTCATTCAAGCAATGATCACGAAATTTCATATGATTTGCCAAGTATATATCACAATCAACACACTTCCATTTTTTGGATTTCCGTTTTGGTGTTTTAATTTCTAATTATAAACAAAAAATTTTATATTATATTCGATTTGGTTGCTTTCGGTGATGAAAAACTACAATCTTGTACGATCCACTCTTCTGATGGCGAAAAAAATTACACTGCTGATACACTGATATAGACTGCGCTAGGGACAGATATTGATTTGACTCATGATTTACATGTTTTCACAGAAAGGAATATCTTATAGAAGATATTCAAATTGTATCTTCACGGTTTGTTGTGGTCAAAAATTTTTTCAAAAATATACATTCCCGAAACATAAAAAAGTTCAAAATTAATCGTATTAAATAAATATATGTTAATTCAACATTATCATTTTAATTTGCCCGCTTTATTATTGGTGATAAGAATCATTTTGTGGGGCAAGCCTAAATATAAAAATTATAATTTTACCTTTGACTACACATTCAACGTCACGGTCAGACAAATATTCTCGTTTAGATATACTATTTTGTGGATCCTAAAAAAAAATCTGGATTCAAAAAATTTTATCTTAATAAATTAAAACAAAACTCACACGGTCTAAAAATATACCGCTTATATAAAAACAGGCTAGAGAAATAACATTAGTAGTTCATTTTGTTCATTATGTAATTTGTATATCATATTTGTAATAAAGTTGCTTATAAATAAAAGAAAGTAAATTACTCACTTATGTATTATTTCTCTAGCCTGTTTTTAGCCACGGGTCGAGATAGTTTTAATATATTTTCTTTGCTGTAAATATCAGCAAAATGTAATAACTTAATATTTACAATGGATGTGTTTGGTATGTGATATAGTTTTAATTTTATTGCGATACTAATTTTGTATCAAAAATTCATTGTGGACCGACCTCTAAATTTTTGTCAAAAACTATAAGCAGGGGAACGTATCGTAGGAGACATTTTCTAATAATAATTATGCTCAATTTTTGGGTATTAAACAAAAAATTGTATCCGCTTTTCATTCATTCTATTTCGATTTCTAACCGATTCCTAAATACAATTATTCAGAATGTAAAAAGCTAGTAATATTTACCTTTAATGTAGATTTATTTTGTATCAGTGAGTTTTCATCTTCAGAATTGCTGTCATCAGAATTATTTTCTAAAAAATAATCATTTGGCTTTAACTTTTTCCAGTAAATTGATATCTTATTCGTTTTGATTAAGAAAAATATAGGATATCACATTGTACCCTTTTTTTCTATTAACCATAGTCTATGGGCTATAGTTAATAGAAATATCAGAAGTAACTGATCATCTATGAAAATCGAAATATGATCACATAATAAGTCATATACAGTGGACCCTTGGTAATCCGGCAAACGGTTTGCAAGATGGTGTCGAATTATCGAATTTATCGGACTATAGAATACTGCCACAAACCCCCTGTAGTTCGAAACTTTTTGAAAAAGAATCCGACAAATTACATATCAAAGTGATAAGATTTCAATCATTTTCGGTATACCTCATTTTCTAATTTCAGCCACGAAGAATTCATGGTTTTAATAATAAATCTGCCTTGCAATTATCATTATAGTTATGTCGGATTACAAGGGGTACCGGATTAGATTCTGGGGCCGGATTACCGCGGATCTACTGTATAGTTATGTAATTAGATTATCTCATGAGTGGTATATCGACCTCAAAAACTTCGTTAAAAGGTAGCTTTCAAAGGTATTCGCTTTCACTACTAATAAATAAATTCAGTTAACTCCAATACTATCTCCGACATAAATTTAAAGTACACTAGTTACCTTGTTTAGTAGTATTTAAGAAATCATCACTAAAATCATTTACATTTAAATCATCGTTATATGAATTTGATGATTCGATATTCTCTTGTTTCACTTTGATCATTTGTTTCATTAAGAATTCTTGTGATTTGTGTACTAATTCATGAAATTCAAATGCATTGATCACTTTATCACAACAATTCGAACAAACATGTCGCGGTAAAACATCATCTTTCGTTATTTTCACATTGTAACATTGCATTATTTTATTGGCCAAATTCATATTTGTTGCTTTATCATCACTTATTTCTAATAAATTATAATCTGGCTGTAATTCAGCACATAAACGGCAAAATAAATTTTTAATATCCATATTCTGTATTGTTTGTAATTATAGTAAACGTCAATTTGACAATAGTTATTAATAGCTCGCTTTTATATGAGTAAGATCGTTTGCCATTTTTATCTGATAGCCTGTAAATGCTTCATGGAGGATGCGATATGATGCATGAGAGAGAAGACTTTTATTATTATTATTATCTTATATATTTAAACGAGCAATTCTTGTATATATATATATATATATATATATATATATATATATATATATATATATATATATATATCAACGATCTTGGAAATGGCTCCAACGATTTTCATGAAAATGAGTATGTAGGGGTTTTTTGGGGCGATAAGTCGATCTAACAAGGTTTCATTTATCAGAAATGTCGTTTTATCCGTCTTTTCATGAAAAATTCATCAGACATCTATTGGTGTATAACGTAGTTAATGAAATACAATGCAAATTATAACATAACAAAAAGGAGGCGTTTGAGTAGTCTAAAGTGAAAAATATGACTCTTGCTTACATCTATTGGCGAATAACCGAGCAAAGCTCGGTCATCCAGATATTTATTATATAAAAGAGATATAGAATTTTACTTATTTTGTATAGAAACTTTAATAAGAAAAGAAGAATCTCTGTGAATTTGTTTTATGAAAATGTACAATATGATTTTTCATGAAAATTTAAAACATTTTTTCTTTTTTTTGTTATAAATAAATAAAAATCGTTATATATTTTAAATTTTGTTTTATTTTTTAAATTTTCTATCCTATTTTTTCTTTCAGAACGAAATCATCAATTAATTAATTACTTATTAAAGGTAAGTATGTACAATATCATTTTTCATGAAAATTTAAAACATGTTTTTTTTTTTTGTTTTGTTATAAATAAATAAAAATTGTTATATATTTTAAATTTTTTTTTATTTTTTAAATTTTCTATCCTATTTTTTTTTTCAGAACGAAATTTTCAATTATTTAATTATTTATTAAAGGTAAGTTTCAAGTTAATTATATGATAATAAAAGAGTCGAGTGGCTTTGTGAGGATGGTACTTGCCTCCTAAAGCAAGGTATGCTGGTTCGTATCCTGGTGTGGTACTAGTATTTTTACTTTTAAATTAAATGAATTTTTTCTGATGTTTAAATTTTCCACCCTTTTTATAGTTTAAATTATTTATATAACCCGCCCTCTTGCTATAAATTATGTCAATTATACATATGTCATAAATCACTGTCAGGGGGTGGGAATTTAAATAATCATAAATATATCTATACTCTTGAAAATCATGTTCTCCTTTTACAAAATATTAAAAATATATACAAAATGGCTTGGTTATGCTCAAATTTGAAACTTTTTAATAGGAGAACATGTCATATAGTTTATCTCACTCATATTCTCCTATTACAAAATATTAAAATTTGTATTTATAAAATTAAAAAATCGCTCGTTAGCTCCGCGATCTTAGCACCTCATGTGCGGAATTTCGATTGACCAATTAATTATACCATCTAAAAGGTCAGAAATTGGTCATAAAAGGTCAGTTGGTCAGCATCAGAAAATTTTTTATTAAAGATTGAAAAAACTCCACCTATGCGCGATCGGGAAGCATTCGCTGATAATTGGTCAGCTAATAATTGGTCAGTTTAATTTTATATTCAAAAAATAATATAATTTCGAAAAAATTTTCAATTTTTTCAACATTTGTACTAGGAGAACATAAGTGGGAATTAGTAGTTCCTGATAAGGAGAAAGGCGAGTAAGTGTTTTCACCCCGAAAGTCTAAAATTTTATTTTGGCAGAAAGTTATTGGTCTGCCCACTAGAGGTCACACTCACCAAACACGGGTGTGCAGACCACTAACTTTCTGACTTACGAGGTGACAACAATTACCTTGCTATTAGGTACTACTTTTTCCGTCCGTCCTTGATGTTCTCCTAGTAGAAATGTGAAAAAAATTGAAGTTTTTGAACGAAAAAAAACTAATTTTTTCATCATTTACTAGGCAAACATGCTGTGGTGGAAATTTGAAAAAAAATGAAAATAAAAATCAGATTTTGCTTAAAAGATTTAATGAACTTTTTTTTAATATATGTCCTCACCTAGTTTCGAACCAAGGTACTATTTATTCGAAGTCAGATACGCTAACCATTATACCATTAGGGCTCTGTTATTCGTATTAATAAATAATTATATTCATATTTTCGACTTTCTTAAATTATAACAAAAAGTAAAACTCATTTTCGGAAAATTTTGAGTAGTATTATTACCAAAAAAATGGCAAACGAAGTTTGAAATACTTACCTATCGTGAAGTTCGAAATACTCACCTATTTTTAACTGAAATAATATTGTATAGCTACAGAGAGATGGGGAAAAATAAAATAAAAACAGGGTTTGAGTTTTCAACTTTATTTAAATGAAATCAAAATACATAAAAACTATTTACGAATTACTTGCACATAATTCCATATAATTAATTTCATCTTAAAAAAATTTTTTTGCATCAACTTTTTTTTTACAAACCAAATACCACACAAAAATAAAATGAAAATCCAAAAAGAATATTACGTATTTACAACCCAACTTCTTTATCTCACCTATATTTTATAAGAATTTGTTTGTACCTTTACTAAAAAAAAATTAATTAGTTAATTAATAATTTTGTTCTGAAAGGAAAAATGGGATAGAATAAAATAAAACAAAATTTAAAATATATAACGATATTTATTTATTTATATTAATTTGAAAACGTTATCCCGAAAATTGATTTTTTACTATATAAAATAACCATTATTATTCATTCAAATTTTATTAAAAAATTTTATTCATTAAAAAATTATTATTCATTCAAATTTTTTATAGGTGACATATGTACAAATATATATAATACAAGTGAAAACAAACAATTGACTGAGTTAATTGTTGAAATACCATGCATAGTCAGTGTTGATTTATTTATCACATTACACATACAAACATGTGACACATACATAACTGATAATCAAGTATGGTACCTATTATAAAATTTCCGCCTAATTGGCGCCCTCACGAGTAAACAGTGATGTTTATGAAAAAAAATTTTACATTTAAACTTTTGTTCTATCTCTAACGGTTTACAAGATGGGTCCTACGGACCCAAGACCCAATTCACCTATGATGCTCATTTACGAACTTGACCTCACTTTTTACGTCCTGAGTACGCTGTAAAAATTTCAGCTCGATATCTTTTTTCGTTTTTGAGTTATCGTGTCCACAGACGGACGGATGGACGGACGGACAACCGGAAATGGACTAATTAGGTGATTTTATGAACACCTATGACAAAATTTTTATACTAACATCATTATTTTTAAGCGTTACAAACTTGGGACTAAACTTAATATACTATGTATATTTCATATATACATGGTATAAAAAGAGTGAAACATTTAAATAAAAGGAAAAATTCATTTTTTTAAAAGTAAAAATTTTATCCATTTTTTTTTTTTTTTTTTGATATGTACTACTATCAAATATACATGTATATTTGATAGTAGTACATATCAAAAAAAAAAATTATAAAAAAAATATTTCCCCTACTCTGTCTGGTTTATAGTGAAGAGCTGTGCGTAAGTACTCACTGCCCTGATAAAACCATCCGGCTCAAAGCATGCGCGTTACGACAGAGACAACTTTTTTAATTTTTTTTAATATTAAATTAAACTGACCAATTAATTATTTTTATATTAGCTGACCAATTATCAGCGAATGCTTCCCGATCGCGCATAGGTGGAGCTTTTTATTTTTTCTGCGAATGAGGTGCTAAACTTATTAATTGACCTTGAAAAACTTTAATCTTTAATAAAAAATTTTCTGATGCTGACCAATTAATGAGACCAACTGACCTTTTATGACCAATTTCTGACCTTTCAGATGGTATAATTGGTCAATCGAAATTCCGCACATGAGGTGCTAAGATCGCGGAGCTTCGCTCGTTAAGACTAAAATATGAAATTTTGTAACAAGAGAACATGTTATAACTTTATCCCACTTTTTTAACATATTCTCCTATTACAAAATTTTAAAAAAATACTCTTGTTGCTTGCTTTTTGTTGTACATGCTAACATTTATTCTTGTTAAATGAAATTTTATAAGATTTTGTAATAGGAGAACATGTTATTTCACACAAAAAATTATGTTATTCCCTTTTTCCTACTTATGTCATAAATCACTCTTCTGTCAGGGGGTGTTAATTAAAATAACATAAAAGAATACCTCGCTTTCTTACTTATTTGTCGCTTTTGGTTCTCATAACAATTTTCTAAAAAAAAATTTTTTTGGTACATTGGTAGATACGAACCGAGGTACTCTTCGCCGGAGGCGAATGGGCTAGCCACTACTCTACCTTTGACATATTATACTATTCAATAATGTAATATACATACCTTTTACTCATCTTCTTTGAATAAACTACTTTTATTAAACTTAGTATTTATTTTTCTTTTACTGACTGTTTTTCATTAAACTGACCCATTATGTATTTCTTTTTACTCACCTTTACAATACACTTATCTATAAATGAATAATTATAGTAATATGTAGTAATATTGTTAAAAATGTAGGTTCTGTTTGATATTCCTGAAATCGATGCAAAGGATCAAGGATAAAGGTAGTTATAATATTGAATAATAATAGTTAAACTAGAAAAATTGATAAAAACGATATTTTATTATATATATTTGTACAAAAATTTTTTGAAGTAATTTTCTGCAATACGAAAATTTCCTGCATTACTATGTCATCAATGCATATGTTTATTCATCCGTTTTGTATACAAATGGATACTGCCGTTGATTTGCTACTGAAAAATTAGCTAATCCATGGCGTCCTTTTAAGTGTTTTATGAAATTCGAATCATTTGTAAAACTATGATTACATTCTAGACAGGAATATGGTCGTTCTCCTGTGTGTTGCCTTAAGTGTATCTGAAAACAAGAAAAATACATAATCGCGCTAAAGATAGCTTTTTTAGAATAATAAGATACACTAAGTATGTTGCGTCAAATAGGGCCTATTTTGAAAGCGACAAACGAAATATTGATAATTTGCCGCAAAGTGTATTTTGTACTTAATAATTCCTTGTAACTTCTAGAGTAGTACATTTAATATTACGTAATTATTAAATATCACTGTATTACCTTTAAAAAGGATTTTTGTCTAAAACGTTTTTGGCAATATTCGCATTCATGAGGTAGTTGATCCGTATGAATTAAAGCATGCCGTTTTAGATTATGTTTATGTCGAAATTTTCGTAAACAAACACCACATGTGTATGGCATAGTATTTGTATGACGTATCTGGTGTCTTCGTAAACTGCGTTCGTTTTTAAATCTAAAATAAAATAATTTAATTAACCACGATCAGATTATATAATTATGACATTCAATATCTATAACTGAAGATCGATTATCTAACTCTAATTGTAGTGCAAAATTTACATTTTAATTTAAATTATTTGACTCAATGAATTTATAGAGTTTACCCGCAACAATATTTTTCAAGACTAGAAATTGGGAGGTTGTACAGCTTATACAGTGAGGTGAAATATTAATAAAAAGGGAAAATGTATTCAGATGAGAAGAAGTAGTAAAAAAGAATGTTATATAATCGATTTCTATATGTATGTAATACTTACACTGTTGGACATTTATCACATTTCAATGAAACTACATTATGCGTCGTCATATGCTCTTTTAAATTGCCTTTTCGAGTGAAATTATTACCACAAATATCGCATATGAAGTTTCTAGCAGGCTCTAAAATAAATACATTTTAGTTTATTGCTTTGCCTAAAATTTGTCTTTGATTTTTCATCGGATTTCTTTTGTATTTCGTAAAGATATTTTATATGGTCGAATTAAGGGTGTGTTCTGAAATTAATCCAGCATTCTAGCCAACATGGAAATGCTGCCACTTAAAGAGTTAATAAGCTTCGTTACCATAGTAACTTTTACTGGCCGACCTGCGTAGTCAGCGTGATTACCTTCTTCGGGACCATGGTTTTCTTTATGTGCGTTTAAATTTTCTTCTTTTATAAATGTTTTATAACATAAGTTGCACGAATAAACTTTTGACTTTTTCTTTTTAATACCTTCTGGCAAATGTACGTTCTGATGTTTTTGTAAATATTCCTCAGTTTTGAATCTGAAAATATAAAAGGAAATATTTCTAAGTAACAATAAATTAAAATAGGTATTAATTATGAATTTGTTGATATATGGTTACTTTTTTATTATTCGGCCAAATAATCAATTTATTAAATACGATCTTTAAATTTATAATCAATAAAATTTAATTTGAAAAAATTTTAAAGGAAAAATATCTTAAAAATACCTGGAATACCCTACAACCTAAGTGTGAATCGACACATGCATGAAATCATGATTGATGAATGAAAATTTAAGATCAATGATTATTTCACAGAGTTCGTTGAAAAAGTCGGTCACTTGTCTTTCGCTCTGATGACTTGATTTGTTAGGATTATTCTAAAGAAAATATTCGTCTCGACGACAGAGTTGTTCGTCGAGGCGAAATCAAATTAATAAAGAATTTATTACGGGCGTTATTTTATTTTTTACAGGCTAAGTTTTTTTAACTAATCATTTTCATTCTGCCATTTACGAAAATAATCATGGCATACTTTATCGACGGTTCCAAAAAACCCCCATAACGTAAAGTAATATAAAGTAAAACTTTGAAATCAAATAACGAATATAACAACTAGGATAATAAATTTAAATTGATAATTTTCCATGAAAAACCTTTGTTATTTAAATTTTTGAAGTACTTATAAATAATAAAAGTTGATGAGTACTTACGATTTATTACATTCAATGCATGGAAACGGGGTTTCAGTTGAATGTGTTTTCATATGACGTTGTAATTCTGAATTACCTCGATATACTTTATTACAAATATCACACACAAATTTTTTTTTATTTTCATTATGTGTACGTTTATGAGACTTTAAACTTTCGTATTTATTGTAGACTCTTGAGCATTCTGGGCATGCAAATTGTGGTTCTCGTTTATGTTCATTCAAGCAATGATCACGATATTTCATTGGATTTGCCAAGTATATATCACAATCAATACATTTCCATTTTTTGAATTTTCGCTTTGGTATTTTAATTTCTAATAACAAAAAAATTTATATCATATTTGATATAAATTGCTCTGCTCTGCCGGTTACATAAAAAGCAACAACCTGATACAATCTGCACTAGGGCAATCAATTCGATTATTAGTATATTACTTTTGGCAAATGTAAAAATTTGAAAGAGATATTTATATTTCCTATTCATTAATCGAACTTTGTTATTAGAGACTGGAAAAAAACTCTGTGCCTATAGTTTTAAGATGCTTTGTTTGTTGGGTCAGCCTATGTATAAAAATTAAAATTTTACCTTTGGTTGAACATTTAAAAATTTCTTCAGACAAACATTCTCGTTTAGATATACTATTTTGCGAAACCTAAAAACAAAAAATTACGAGCTCTTAAAAATCATTGTCTTAAACTCGATCAGGGCTACTCCCATTTTAATGGTTTTATTAAAAAATTGATTGATGAAGGTGAAAAATAAACATTATATATAATTTCTCTAGCCTGTTTTTTCCTATCAACGAGAGATCTTTCTTATTTTTTTATCCATTTCCATGATTTATCGCTCGTTTTAAAGCTTATCGTTCTACCTAATGATTAAAAATAGAATCACAGTCTAAAAATGTACCGCTTAAGAAAAAACAGGCTAGAGAAATAATATTAAGATTTAATTTTGTTCGTTATGTAATTTGTATAACATATCTGTAATAAAATTGCGTATAAATAAAAAGAAAGTAAATTACTCATTTATATATTATTTCTTTAGCCTGTTTTTAGCCACGGGTAACGCACTGCGGAATTTTGCACGGATCCAGCTAGGTTATTTATATATATTTTTTGTTGCTGTAGATATCAGTAAAAAACTTAAAATTTATTTTACTTTAGAAAGCAAAACATAATAACTTATGACTTTTTTACAATAATTTGTTCATCTATTGGGAAAGTTATAGTTCGGCGATAGAAAATGATATTATTACTATATAAATGAGAAATTCATTTTGTAAGAGGATCTCTTTGTTGGTTACTGTTAACTAAGAAATGTAAGAACAGAAAGCTGATAATATTTACCTTTGATGTAGTCTTTTCTTGAGTCAATGAATTTTCATCATCAGAATTGCTGTCATTGGAATAATTTTCTAGAAATTTATTAGTTTATTAGTAAACTAGTATCATAGTCGTTTCAAATAAAAAAATAGATTATTGTATTAACCATGGTTCATGCTCTATGGCCGATCAACGATGTATTATCGATAGAAGTATCAATCAATGAACATCGAGATTTGAACACTTAATAACTCATACATATTTATGTAATTGATTATCTAATGAGTGGTATTTTTGGCCAAAAAACTTCGTTTATAAGTAGCAATAGATTATACTGAGTGCCGAGCACAACGTGATTTTTGGACCTTGAGTTCATCATGTGATTCTAGGATAGGCCATGCTTCTAATGGAGTCGAGTTACCACGGTTTTGCGACCCACGAGTTAAATATCTTGTATCCGTGTTACGGATATGTGCGAATAGTGACATCAGTATAATCTTAAAAATTTTTTATAGAAAGGAAAATAAATTCAAATCGTACAACTAGGTACCTTGTTTAGTATCATTTAAGAAATCATTTACAGTTAAATCATCATTATAAGTATTTGATGAGTCGACATTCTCTTGTTTCACTTTGATCATTTGTTTCATTAAGAATTCTTGTGCTTTGTGTACTAATTCATGAAATTCAAATGCATTGATCACTTTATCACAACAATTCGAACAAACATGTCGAGGTAAAATATCATCTTTTGTTATTTTCACATTGTAACATTGCATTATTTTACTGACCAAATTCATATTCGTTGCTTTATCATCACTTATTTCTAATAAATTATAATCTGGCTGTAATTCAGCACATAAACGGCAAAATAAATTTTTAATATCCATATTCTGTATTGTTTGTAATTATAGTAAACGTCAATTTGACAGTAGTTATTAGTAGCTCTGTTTCATACGAGTAAGATCGTCCGCCATTTTTATGATAATGTCAAATAGACAAAATGTTCTCAAATAAGTCTTAAATTAAGGTAAACATTTTGATAGAGTTTTCCGAAACAAAAGCAAATCGATGAAAAGGTCTATTAATAATTTATTAATTATATCAACGTTTGAGATACCATATATAGAGGGAGCTTACCCAGTGTCAGTACATAAAAGCGTGGCACTATGATTATCAGCTAACAGACCATGATTCGTATCTGTCAGATATACAGGGAGTTTCGGAAGTTTTATACAAAAGTTGTAAAGATAAAAAAGTTGAACTGATTTAAGTTCGACAGATAACAAATTTAAATTAAAAAACTATTCTCAACTAGCTGGTGTACCTGGTGCATTTCTCCACCCATACCATATTAGGTACCCAATATTGATAATTAAGAATTGTAACACCATCAACTGGCGATAATAATTCGTACTAATTAAAACAGGAAGCTGACCTGTTTTGAGTAGTTCTAACTTAGACTACCAGGTTACTTATCATTTATCAATAGTAGCCTACTCACTTTTTTCTCTAGAGATTTATAAACTCAAATTCCGTACTATTTTTATAATATTTTCTATCATACAAACCTTTTCCAGATGATTACAAATACGAAACAAACAAAAAAATTAGCCAAATAGGGGCAGCCGTTTTGAAGTGATGCACGGATTAACATTTGTGGAAATTGATTTTTATTTATAACAATAAAAACCCCAACAACTTTTGTTCGAAAAGTGTTCAACAATGTATGTTTTTCCATTTACAGAAAACGACTTTTTTCTTTCTTCAAAAAGTTTTTCACTTCATATTCAGAGTTTGTAAGCAAAAACTTTATATAAGAATAGACTAATTTACTATATTACATAATCTGATGGGAAATTAAAATCATTAAAATATAACAAATTAAATTTTATTACTTAATTTACACTTTAAGTTGAGAATTTATAACAACCATATTACAATTATTTTAACAATAGTTAATTGTGGTTATACCTAACTATATTAAAATTGCTACACACGCTATCGAAATCTAGATTTTGTAGATTGGTGCAGTTTTTGACGCAAATTATAGAATGATATTTTTTATTTTTCTCAATATGAAAATTTTCCTCATTAACATGCCACCATTGCATATTTTAATTCATCCGTTTTATTTACAAATGGATACTGACGCTGATTTGCTACTGAAACATTAGTCAACCCATGGCGTCCTTTTAAATGTTTTATGAAATTTGAATCATTTGTAAAACTTTGATTACATTCTAGACAGGAATACGGTCGTTCCCCTGTGTGTTGCCTTAAGTGTATCTGAAAACAGGAATGATACATTGTCACACTAAACAAATTTTTATGATAATTAGAAATACTAGGATTGATGCCTTAAATAGGGCCTATTTTGCAGGCGAAAAAAAAGAAATATTGATAACTGGTGAAATATTGATGGAAATTGTTAATTAATTTTATATTTAATAATTTTTTGTAATTTGTCAAATAAAATTCAAAAGTTAATAAGTTCAAAAGTTAATAACCCATAACTTTTCTAAAAAGTTGAACAAAAATTACTAATAACTTATTGTAAAATACAATAAATTTTTAATAAAGGTAGTACAAACTGTATTACCTTTAAAAAGGATTTTTGCCTAAAACGTTTTTGACAGTATTCGCATTCAAAAGGTAGTTGATTCGTATGAATTCCAGCATGCCGTTTTAGAGCATGTTTATGTCGAAATGGACGTAAACAAACATCACATGTGTATGGCATAGTATTCGTATGACATATTTGATGTCTGCGTAAACTGCGTTCGCTTTTAAATCTATAATAAAATAATTTAATTAATTATGTTGAGATTGCATAATCTCAATTAATTATGTTACATTCAATATTAATACCTGGAGATCGATTAATCTAATTTTAATTGTAGTGAAAAATTTACATTTTAATTCTAGTTATTTGGCTCAATGAATTTTATCCAGTCATCCCAAATTATATTCTTTATTAACATATTTGGATAGCGTATCGAAATTTATATAAAGTCTAGGAATTAGGAGATTGTATAGCTAATTGATTTTTAATTGCAACAAAAACTAAGTAAGTACAGAATTAATGAAGTTATTAATTACATCAACCTTGTCCAAGGTTTGGTGTCTTTGACAACATGTATATACTCTTGGTTTCTTACATAAAGACTTGATATTATTTATATTTATAAGACTCGGGATTCTTTCACCGATGAAAAGATTGCGTATAAAAAAGGCTTATGGCTTGATGATTGACTTGGAAGTTAAACTCAAGATACCAAATACATTGCTCGAAATTTTATGGTGGATAATTAATGATATAAAAAATTAATAAAACGGAAAATATATATTCAACTGAGCAGAATACGTAACAAGAATGTTATATAATCGATCTCTGTGTGTAATACTTACACTGATGGACATTTATCACATTTCAATAAAACCACATTATGCGTGATCATATGTTCTTTTAGATTACCTTTTTGAGTGAAATTATTACCACATATATCACATACGAAATTTCTAGCAGGCTCTAAAATAAATACATTTTAGTTTATTGCTTTGCCAAAAATTGTCTTTGATTTTTCATCGGATTTATTTTGTATTCCGTAAAGATATTTTATAAGATCGAATTTAGAGTGTGTTCTGAAATCAACCCAGTATTTTAACCAGCACGGCAACGCTACGTGTTAATTAGTTCATAAAATGCGTTACCACAGTAACCTAAACTGATCAGCGTGATTACCTTCTTCAGGACCATGAGTTTCTTTATGTGCGTTTAAATTTTCTTCTTTTGTAAATGTTTTATAACATAAATTGCATGAATAAACCTTTGGTTTTTTCTTTTTAATTTCTTCTGGTAAATGTACGTTTTGATGTTTTAGTAAATATTCCTCAGTTTTGAAACTGAAAATATAAAAAGAATTAAATTTCGATTTTCCCCATTTTCCTTGATCAATTTTTGTATTATATAAATACGTAGTTCGACTACAATGTAGTCATGATCAGTATGAATTAGCTAATCGTCATTACTCTTATAGCGTAGAAAATAATTTGGATATTACTTCTTTTTACTACAAGTTTTCTTAACAAATCATTTCCTTCTATCATTTATGTAAATCATCATAACATCCTTTACTGAAGATCCCAAATGATCGCTATGGTGCAGCGAGAATACCGTCTTCCGATATACTTGCCTTGGTATGTAAAGTTTAAACTTTGAAATTAAACAAAAAATAAAACAACTAGGATAATAAATTAATATTCATTATTAACCACGAAAATATTTTTGCAATTCGGGTGCTTCAAGTACTTATAAATAATAAAAGTTGATGAATACTTACGATTTATTACATTCCATGCATGGGAACGGAGTTTCAGTTGAATGTGTTTTCATATGACGTTGTAATTCTGAATTACCTCGACATACTTTTTTACAAGTATCACACACAAATTTTTTTTTATGTAATCTTATGTGCGCAAAATAACTAAATAATTTATTGTAGACTTTTGTACAATCTGGACATGCAAATTCTGGTTCTCGATTATGTTCATTCAAGCAATGATCACGATATTTCATTGCATTTACCAAGTATATATCACAATCATTACATTTCCATTTTTTGGATTTTCGTTTTGTTGTTTTAATTTCTAATTGCAAAAAAAAATTTATATTATATTTTATTTAACAGATCTGTCCGGAACGAACAAATCTAAAACCTGCCCTAGGGACGGATATTGATTCGATTATCAGTGCATTTTGACAAATATGAACTTTTTACTTCCAAAAATATTTTTTTCCAATTAAATCTCAAATTTATATAAATTACAATCAACAATTTTTAGCATAGCCTAGCCATAAATGCGTAACTTATTGATAGCACATGTGTTTTATTCTTTTGGATTTTCAGGTAATCCAAATTCACGGTTTGTTGTGGTCAAAAAATTTTTCAAAAATATACTTTCCCGATTATCATTTTTATTTGCCCGCTTTATTATTGGTGATAAGAATCATTTATGATGAACAAGCCTAAATATAAAAATTAAAATTTTACCTTTGACTACACATTCAACATCACGGTCAGACAAATATTCTCGTTTAGATATACTATTTTGTGGATCCTAAAAACAATACTGTGTTCAAAAAATTTCATATCAATAGATTCTAACAAAACTCTTATTTTAACACGTTTGAGGGCAAAGCGGCATATGCTTTTCTACTTACTGGGACAAAGCGGCATATTCCATCCAAGTTTGAAGCAATGTAAAACAAAAAGCATTGCCTAGCTAATCACATAACATTTCGTTAAATTTGCGAGCCTTCGCTTTAATTTCAAGAATATCAGGATTATTGATTACCGATAAATTTTTGTCGAGTTATTTTTGTCAGAAATAATAAATTAGTTGTGCTTACTTACTTATTAATAGACAGCGGAATTTCCACTTTGTCCCGTTGTGCAACTTTTATGACATTTATCGTTCATTGTTTTTCTAATAAAAATTATCCAAATTTGCTTAAATATAGAACCAAATTTTTTTTTTATGATTTGCACGGCTCATAGTATTTTAGCTGCCCATCAAAACAGTTTTAGGTGGTGAATTCAAACACTTTTTTCATAAACTTAGTAGATTTGCTACATTTTACAATTAACATGTTAATTATTAAAACACTAACATATCATTAATATATTAGTGGAAATATCTCTGTGAGATTGTTGTAAATCTAAATTGTTTCAAACAAAAGTTGTTTGCTTTTTAAAAACGGTTATTTTTCGGATTAGAATTCTTCTTTATAGATTTTCACATTTTGAAACATCAATTGCGAAAATCTGTTCAGTATCGGAGGTCGCAGTCCCAAGGTTTTTTTTTATTCGTTTTAAAAAACGGCATAATTTCACCATTTTAAATTAATTTCACGGGTGACAAAAATTTCATGTAATATCGTGTATTTAGAGTGTCCTATGAATCGTAAAACATCTTTCAAGTTTAGACATTGTTATTGAAATAAATACCACGATACTCGAAATAAAGTTGTATATTAACATTGTTACAAATAGTTTGTTGGTCTTAAATAATTTATTTTTGTGTGTGTTAGTTTTTTGTATTTTTATATAATTTTTTTATGTATTACTATAATTTTTGCTAATGTTTAATATATTCATTATTAACTTTGTAAAGAATGTTTGTATTGTGTTATATGGATAAACTTAGCTACTGACAATGGTTGCGTTGCAGTAGAAATATCGACATTTAGCGAAATGTAAGTCTGTTGTAAATTTTTCAATTAAAATTTCTTTTACAAAACATACAATTTTAATTTCGAGTATCGTGAAATTAATTTCAATAACTATCTTATAATAATTTTCTTTGATTATTTAACACAAAATCTATCCTCTACTCATTCATTCCATTTCGATTTTTAAACGATTCCAAAGTAAAATTAAACGCCACTATTAATTAAGAATATCAAAAGCTGGTTATATTTACCTTTAATGTAGATTTATTTTCTATCAGTGGGTTTTCATCTTCATGAATGCTGTCATCAGAATATATTTCTAGAAAATGATAGTTGGAATTTTAAACTTTTTCGTGTAAACTGATTTATTCATTTTGAATAAGAAAATTATAGGACATCAAATGATGATTACATTATACTCTTTTTTCTATAAACCATGGTCCATGTGGTTGATAGAAAAATCAGAAGTACCTGACACTTTTATGAAAATCGAAGTAAGACTACGTAATAAATAAGTCACACATACTTATATAATTAGTAGATTATCTCATCAGTGGTAAATCGATTATAATTAGTCGGTCATAGAAATATTAAAGGTATATTCCTTCATCCAAGGGTAATTAGTTAAAAATATTTTATTTGTAATTAATTTCTAAATTGTATTTAAAAAATGAAATACATTTTTTTCTTTAAATAGAAAGATTTTTTGCTAGGACCAATCTACAACACACGCAGAATTGGCTACCCATTTAAATTTTCCCGCAATTGAGAGTGCGAACAGCCGCAGCCAATCAAAAGCAGGCATATTGCTTGAGGCAATCTAAAACCATGGATATAGAAATATTTAAAAATCTAAAACACACGAAATATTATCGTTTTATTTGAATTTCCCGCAAATGAGAGCCGCAACCAATCAAAATTAGGCACAATGCTTCCTCCCTGAGTGATACACCCCCTTGTCTAAAGTAGGACTTTATACTACATCCCTATTATAATTACTAGATCTGTGCTTCTATCTTTCAAATGAATAAAACTGAAATATCAACTTAACTGAGCTCATATTCTCAGAAAAATCAAATCGTTCACTAGTTACCTACCTTGTTTCGTAGAGTTTAAGATATCATTACTAAAATCATTTACATTCAAATAATCATTATAGGTATTTGATGAATCGATATTTTCTTGTTTAATTTGAACCATTTGTTTCATTAGAAATTTTTGTGATTTTTGTACTAATTCATGAAATTCATAGGCATTGATCACTTTATCACAACAATTCGAACAAACATGTCGAGGTAAAATATCATCTTTTGTTATTTTCACATTGTAACATTGCATTATTTTACTGACCAAATTCATATTTGCTGCTTTATCATCACTTATTTCTATTAAATTATAATCTGGTTGCAATTCTGCACATAAACGACAAAATAAATTTTTGACATCCATGTTCTGTGTTGTTTATCATTTATATTTGTCAACATTGGTAAAATATAGTTGTTTGTCAATATGACATTAGTACGGAAGCCTGAATGGTTCACTGTCAATTTATGAGAAAGTAGCGCTACACTAGCTTATTTTTGAAATGTGTACTACCAATGAGTACAAATTACCTAGATATTCTATATTCTTTACTAGAGGCGTTCTAAAAAGAGTGTCTCTAAGGCAAAACTCGTATATCTAAGTAAACTTTTTTTTTAACATTGCCCTGAGAATCCTCCTCTATCTTATACTCTTTGGTCAGAGATGAGTATTTGAATGCCAACATTTCAACATAAATATATAATTTGCCTCTATAATTTTGACGTGGTTTTTTTTTCCTGTCGTTGGTACTATGTAGATGATGCACATCTTGACGAGGCGGGAAATTTAAAATTCTTCAATTTCATTCTCCAAATAAAAAAGGTTTTATATAACTTTTTAGTTTTACAGGAACATTAATTATTCCCAAGTTATAAAAATGTATCCCTAACTCTTCCCAAATGAATAAAATAGTTTGCATGAAAAATAAAACTTTATCTGCCAAATACATGGTGGTCTGCAATGCCTGTTAAGTGATGTACTGTGCTATTTGTCATATAGATCAGGGACTATCTCTGAGATAGATACTATTCTGTACTATGGGTCGTCCATACGTAATCTATCAGTTATACAGAAAGTTAGAAAAATTCCGAAACACCCAAAGCTTTCGAAAAATAAGGATTTTAGAAAAATAGTTTTATACAAAAGTTGTAGGGATAAAAGAGTTATGAGTACTTGTTCGCACCTTGAATACCTTCAGTAATCAGGCCATTAAAAGTGAACTCATAACTGCTTAGAGATAAAGAAAAACTTTGTAAGCAAAAACTTACTTTCATATAAGAATTAAATTAAAATCATTAAAATACAACAAATTAAATTTTATTTCATATTATAAATTTTATTATCAATTTATATTTTAAGTCACAATTTAGAGAATTCATAATAACCGCATCATAATTATTTTAATAAATGTCAGGGCCGTAGCCACTCCAAAATGTAGAGATGAAATTTAAAATTTCATTCATTTTTATTCATCCGTTTTATATACAAATGGATACTGACGCTGCTTTGCTACTGAAACATTAGTCAATCCATGGCGTCCTTTTAAATGTTTTATGAAATTCGAATCATTTGTAAAACTATGATTACATTCTAGACAGGAATACGGTCGTTCTCCTGTGTGCTGCCTTAAGTGTATCTAAAAACAAAAGGAATACATTATCACGCTAAACATAATTTTAGAATAATAAGAAATACTAGGAATGTTGCCTTAAAAAAATTTTGCAGCCGACAAAAGTAGTATTGATATCTAGATGGAAATTGTATTTTTTATTTAATAATTTATTGTAATTTTTTTACCGAGTGGTACATTTAACAAATATTGAATATCACGTAATGTTTAAAAAAAATTTCAAATAAAAATGGTTTTAAAATTACTAACCCAAAACATTTCTAAAAAGTTGGACAAGGATTACCAACCCATAGTAAAATACAATAAATTTTTTAACCCAACTACAAAGCTTGCTAATGGTATTACCTTTAAGAAGGATTTTTGTCTAAAACGTTTTTGACAGTATTCGCATTCAAAAGGTAATTGATTTGTATGAATTTCAGCATGTCGTGTTAGACCATGTTTATGCCGAAATGGTCGTAAGCAAACATCACATGTATATGGCATATTATTCGTATGACATATTTGATGTCTTCGTAAACTGCGCTCGTTTTTAAATCTAAAATAAAATAATATAATTAATCACGGTCAGATTATATAATTATGACATTCAATATTGATAGCTGAAGATCGATTATCTAACTCTAATTGTAGTGAAAAATTTAGATTTTAATTAAAATTCAGTGAATTTTATGGAGCCCACCAACAATAATATTCTTCAATCTTGAAAGATTAGAAATTAGAAGGTTGTGCAGCTGTAATGGTTTTTAATAGAATTAAAATCTTGGTACAAAATTAATGAAGATTTGTGGACATGGTTAAAAAATTCGATATTGCTTTCTTACTAAAATGTTGCGTTTCAAAAAATCGTGTAGCTTGTTGAATGTCGAGTTGTTTCTGAGGTTTGCTAAATATCACACGTTGAAAATTGAACTTCCAATGCAAATATATCGATCGAAATGGTAAAGAGTGAGGTGAAACATTAAAGTGAGAATAATGCGTAAAGAGAATGTTATATAATCGATCTCTATATGTATGTAATACTTACACTGTTGGACATTTATCACATTTCAATGAAACCACATTATGCGTCGTCATATGTTCTTTTAAATTACCTTTTCGAGTGAAATTATTACCACATATATCGCATACGAAATTTCTAGCAGGCTCTAAAATAAATACATTCTAGTTTATTGCTTTGCCTAAAATTTTTCTTTGATCTTTCATCAGATTTCTTTTGTATTTCGTAAAGATATTTTATATGAATTAAGGGTGTGTTCTGAAATTAATCCAGCCTTCTGGCCAACACGGAAATGCTGCCACTTAAAGAGTTAATAAGCTTCGTTACCATGGTAACTTTAACCTGCGTGTTTAGCGTGATTACCTTCTTCGGGACCATGATTTTCTTTATGTGCGTTTAAATTTTCTTCTTTTGAAAATGTTTTATAACATAAGTCGCACGAATAAACTTTTGGCTTTTTCTTTTTAATTCCTTCAGGCAAATGTACATTCTGATGTTTTTGTAAATATTCCTCAGTTTTGAATCTGAAAATATAGTATGTTTTTTCAAGAAATTAAAATAGGCATTAATTATATGCAGCAATTGCGGTAGTATGTTAAACAAGTTTAAATCTTGAAATTAAACAAAAAATAAAACAACTAGGATATTAAATTAATATTCATTATTAACCACGAAAAGATTTTATTTTTTAATTTGGGTGCTTGAAGTACTTAAAATAATAAAAGAAGACGAGTACTTACGATTTATTACATTCCATGCATGGGAACGGAGTTTCAGTTGAATGTGTTTTCATATGACGTTGTAATTCTGAATTACCTCGACATACTTTTTTACAAGTATCACACACAAACTTTTTTTTATGTATTCGTATATGCGCAAAGTAACTAAATAATTTATTGTAGACTTTTGTACAATCTGGACATGGAAATTCTGGTTCTCGATTATGTTCATTCAAGCAATGATCACGATATTTCATTGGATTTGCCAAGTACATATCACAATCAACACATTTCCAGTTTTTGGATTTCCGCTTTCTTGTTTTAATTTCTAATTACAAAAAAGATTAAATTATATTTGATTTAGCGGCTCTGTCGGTTACGTAAAAAGCAACAATCGAATACAAACTGCACTAGGGCAATTAATTCGATTACCAGTATATTTTTGCAAATATACAAGACAAATTGAGATTTTCTATTCATGAGTCTGACATTTTTTATTCGGAATGTTTTTGCCACCCGTCCTGGATGTTCGTATTTTTAAGAATCACTACAATTCACTAAGGATATCTATATATCCGTAAATACAGTTAGAGATATGGTTGACCATGCCTTTAATGGGATCGAGTTAGCACTGGTCTGCGGGTTTTTTTACTCTTGCGTGCACACTATGATCCTTAAAGGCACGGAGGAGGCAAAAGTAACACCGTTTATTATTAGCGGGTAAAAAACTAAAGCGGCTTTGTGAAATAATTTCATAGTTATCATTTTTGTTAGGTCAGCCTATAAATAAAAATTAAAAATTTACCTTTAACTACACATTCAACATCCCTTTCAGACAAACAATCTCGTTTAGATATACTATTTTGTGATACCTACAAATCAAAAATTCCGAACTTAAATCCGATCAGATATGAGTAAAAACTTTAAAATTTATTATACTTTAAAAAGTAAAATAGAAACTTATTGCTTTTTTACAATAATTTTTTCACCATTGTTGGGAAATTTGTTATTCGGTGATATTAATGAGAATGATATTATTACTATATTAATGAGAAATTCATTTTGTAAGAGGATCTCTTTGTTGGTAACTGTTAACTAAGAAATGTTATAACAGAAAGCTAATAATATTTACCTTTGATGTAAACTTTTCTTGAGTCAATGAATTTTCATCATCAGAATTGCTGTCATTGGTATAATTTTCTAGAAATTGGTAATAAAATAGCTTTTTAAACTTTTTCAGTTATTTGTAAATTTTTTTAACGGTAATATAATTACCATAGTCATATATTATATACATTACATTCACTAACACTGGAGGTGGAGCGGTTACGGTCCTACTGGAGGTAGGAGGGGCCAGTGGTTCGGATTCGACATATGTGGCGTTGCTATGTAGCAGTTTTGGGAACAGGATTGGTGTTGAGCGAATCTCGCAAATAAGTCATGCAGTAGGAACTCGTAGAAATCAAAAAATTGAAGTCGTACACTATTTACCTTGTTTCGTAGCGTTTAAGAAATCATTACTAAAATCATTTACATTTAAATCATCATTAAATGTATTTGATGAGTCGACATTCTCTTGTTTCACTTTGATCATTTGTTTCATTAAGAATTCTTGTGATTTGTGTACTAATTCATGAAATTCATATGCATTGATCACTTTATCACAACAATTCGAACAAACATGTCGCGGTAAAATATCATCTTTTGTTATTTTCACATTGTAACATTGCATTATTTTACTGACCAAATTCATATTTGCTGCTTTATCATCACTTATTTCTAATAAATTATAATCTGGTTGTAATTCAGCACATAAGCGGCAAAATAAATTTTTGATGTCCATGTTCTGTGTTGTTTGTATTTGTCAATTTGACATTAGTACGTCACAGTGACAGTCATACTCACCTTAAGATAAAATAAAAGGAGGTATTCCAATCCTGCAATGCATGATGGGAAATATGTCCAGCGATTGACATATTAGGGAGCGTCCATAAACCACGTAGCCTGGTCAAAAGGGGTGAGTTTGAATGCTACGCTGAGCCACGTAACGGGGGGAAGAGCAAAGAATTAGAATTATTTAATTATTATAAATTTATTTAACAAAAAAATAATAACAGCTAAATAATATGTACTAGAAAACAGAAAATATCGTGACAAAAAACCACGTTCCATCAGAAAGGGGGGAAGGGTTTTAGGAAAAGCTACGTTAGGCTACTTGAAGGGAGGGAGGGGTCTAAGAATGGCTAAAGAATGACCACGTGGTTTATGGACGTAATTTATTCATTTTTCGAAAAAATATTTCGAACAAAGTTTTTTTTGGTTTTTAATAAGACTCAACTTTATAAATTAGATTTTTTTGTATCAGTTGTGAGCAAGTGTTTACTTTTTCATAGCCTTTGAAGTCAAAGGTTTTTACAATTAATAAAATCATTAATTCTCAAAATCTACTATACTTTTCCATTATTTTTCGTACACCCCTAGCTATCTACTTAGGTGGAATGGAACAAAGCCAACTGCCATTATTTTTGACATATTTGTATTTTTGTGATTGTTTATTAGTGAAAAAAATGTCTTCAACTGAAAATGATTTTACATGTAGACTTTGTGCTGAAGTATATTCAAAAAAATTATTAATAGAAAGTAACAATGAAAAATATATAAATTTAAATCCATTTGAAAAAATCTATCAATATTTTAATTTAGATGTTAGCAACAATGATATCTTACCAAAAGATATTTGTTGCAATTGTTTTAAAAAAGTATTTGAAACAAATGAATTCCATAAACAAATTCAAAAGGCGCAAGAAATTCTTCAAGATAAATTCGAAGTGAAACTTGAAGAATGTGATATTAAATCCGAAGATGATAATTTTCATTCATTGGATACTAATCAATGTACTGTATTGTGCAAAATTAGAAAATATATTTTTCTATTCATGTTTACAATTTTTTTTTTTTATTCATTTCGTAGGGGATTCGACTGAGGATATACCTTTAATTAATCGTGTCGTACCTAAATTAGAGTCCAAAGGTAAGTATCCTGTTAGATTGGAAAAGTCTTGTTATTTTTACTTTGTAAATAGAGCAGCAAAAATTGGAGATAAGGTTGATTTAAACAAACATTGTATTCGATTCGCAGTAACAACCGATTTATGAATCGGTGCTAACACATTTTAATGCCATTGTTTCGATTGAATCTTAATAAATCATAAATGTTTTTAAAAATTAATAAGCCAGAAGCTTATAAGAAGCACTTAATTTTGCATAATTCAAATAATTTGTAAATGCTTATTTACAAATCAAGCTAAATAAGGTCTTGATCATGCGAGCCAATTCTTAATGCCTGCCTCCTTTATACCCAGTTATAGGTTTTCGAGTTATACAGGGTACTTTGAAATATAAGTGAAACTCGAAAAATAAGTTTAATCGAGAAAAATGCTTCAAACGAGAAATGTTAGTTTCATAGGCACAAATCTTGTGCGTGTATTAAATTTGATATAAATGTTCGGGCTTAATTAAAAACTCACTCTGATTAGTAACTGACAAACATTAGACGAACAATCTCGATTTTTGCGTGTTTCTTCATTCAATTTGAACAAAAATGTTCTTTATAGAAAACAAATAACTGTTGTTGGATTTATTGGAAATTTTTTTTTTCAAAGAGATTTCTAGATTCCGCAGAAACGATTATACGCAATAATAATTTTGATATGAAAAAACAATTTTGGGTAAACCTTTTCACTTCGTTTTCCTCAGCTATACGATTTTCGAAAAAATGTTACCTTTTTAATGAACAACAACTTCTAATTTTGAGTGTTCATCTATCTATTAACAGTCATGGAGTAGAGTGAGCTTTTCATTGAGCCTGAAAGTCTAGGTCAAGTTTAATATTTGCGGAACACATGCGCCTATACACCCAACATTTTTTGCTTGAAGCTTTTTTGAAATCGGTGCTGTTTTCCAACTTTACCACTGTCGCCACTTTTTCCGGCTTATTCGCTGTATTAATAGGTTTGTGTATGTTAAGTCCAAAAGTTGAAATCTCTCCTTGAGCGTTAAAAAAGCTCATTGAATGTTTTAAAAGGCTACAACGCGTTTTTTTTTTTTTTTAAATATCTTAATTTTCTATTTGCTAGAGATATTTAGATTGACTTTTCACAAATTGATGCAGCACGAATTCGCCTTTTTGATAGCTCGTACAGTGTGATATGTATGCTACAAATTAAATTAATGTTTTAGAACGCTCAGTGGGAATTTTCGATCTTTAAGCCTAATGTATGCACGATAAAAAGATGATCTGATTATTTTTATACATGTTTTTCATTCTACAAACGTTAAATCAGCTTACATCGATTGTTTTATTCTCGTTTCGTACAATTTTTCAATATTATTTTAAAGGAATGATTTAATTGATTTTAGATGAGATTGTTAAAACCGAAGATATCGTTGCAGATAATAAAAATTCGTCTTCGAAAACGGTAACTATCTACCTTAAAATTAAGAAAACATAAATATTCTCTGCACGTTATTGATTTGAAAGAAACCTTCTAAATTACAATTTATTTTTATTTAGGTGAAAAATGAATCAAAAAAAGCTAAAAAAATTGGAGATGTCAGTAAAGAAGAATTTAAAAGACACTTAAAAGAAATTATTGAAGGTGGGTATGTCCAATATGTTTCATAGCAGATGTGCTTACCTTTTACTAATTTGGTAAAAATTTTTTTATTTTATTAATTTTTTTAAAAATATTTCTTGTAATAGACCGATATTCAGCCAAAAATTAGTTTCTTGTATCCTATTGGCTAATACTATCCCCTTCCGTTATATAGTCTAAAATAATATACTACTAATCTTAATTTCTAAAGGGTTTATAATGGCTTAAGGGCATTAATTAATTACTTAAGGTTGATTTTGACGATTGATCTCCCCTCTCTTTACCCATGAAAGGTTACATACGATTTCTCGAACCAGATTAAGATGAAATCCGAAGTGTACATTATAGAATGAAGAAACTATTCGGAATCTGAAATGGAACTAGATTCTTTTATTAAATTTCGACTTACAAAATATTACATTAGAATGGGTTTTGCACCTCCCTTCCCCCAGATAAAAGCATGTAGAGATTTTTTAATGTCCCTAACCCCTACCCTTACGTAATTAATGAATAGCTCCTTAGGTCATTGGTTCAATTTTTAGTAATAAGGATGTTAATTTTTCAAGAAATCAATTTTTAATATAATTTTTTTTTTTTGAAAAAAATATGAGATTTTAAATCGATTCATAATAAAACCGTATTGATTTTTAGCCTCACAAGTAATATGCTGAGGTTGTCATAACAAAGCAGATTATTTTTGGCTACTAAAACATATTCCATTCGAGGTTGTCAATTTTGGATGTACCAACAATATTAAAAGTATTTTTATATTTTAGAGTGGAAAAATTATACATGGATTTGTAATGTATGTAAAGTTGATTTTAAGGGTGTTAAGTTGTTAAGAGATCATTATGGTACGGAGCATAGTGATATACCTGTAGAGTACACTTGCATGGAATGTTCTAAAGTATACACTAAATACGATTTATTTAAGAAGCATATGCGTGTTCATAGAAACAAATTTAAATACAAGTAAGTACGATTATAAACGGTATAGAGATTTGCCAAAACATTATATTATGTATAATGATCCGAACACCGAACGATAATTAAGTGGTAGGTTACAATAGCATCCCTCAGAGCCACACTAAATGTCAACGTTCTCAGTTTTTTTAAAATTAAATTGGGACCGGACTAACCATTAGGCAGAGTAGGCAACTCTGCCTTGGGACTCGCCATGCACAAAAGAAATTAAAAATATTTCATAGAGAGAAAATTGAATTCTTGATAATGCCGTGGCTGTCCTGGGGTGGGATACACTTAGACCATAGGGTCCATTGTGATACCGAAGAAGGTTGGCCACTACTCCATGAACCATTTGGAGCTGTGACAGCTTCTGCAGTAGTCGTGATACACTATACACAAAAGCGTTGCCAAATGGTAAAAAGTACGATAATTATTAATTGAAAGGGAAATGAGATATTTGAGTATAAATCTGTTTATTTTCATGGACCAGTGAGATATCTTTAAAAATAGTGTAACCAATTCCGTACGCGGTATGCCTGGGATAACGAATTCGATTCCCGCCGTCACAACAAAAAAAATAATATAATTTATGATTGTGATAGACTGGTGTAGAGCATGGTATATGCTTGAAATAGGTGTACTCAGCCTCTCAAAATAATTGATAAACTGGTAAAAGAAATTATCAGCGAAAAAAGTTTGGTAAAACGTGTTATAGACTAAAGTCACAAAAACTTGTTTACTTCCCTCAGAAATTTAATAAAACTTGAATTGATAATAAAAAATTAAGGGTGGTGTTTTTTACTTTTTTGTTTAGATGTGATCTCTGTGGAAAATTTTCATACAGTAAATCAGTAATAGATCAACATTTACGAATTAAACATTCAACAGATCGAAAATTTATGTGTTCAACATGTGGAAAAAGTTTTAAAACGCAACAAACATTATTAACTCATGGACAGAAGCATTTGCCCGATGAACTTAAATCGTTTCTTGAATGTGATATTTGTCATAAAAAATTTACGAATAGTTCGAATTTAAATACTCATAAAAAAATACATACAGGTAAATAATACTGTTAGTTGTAGTAATCTGATACCAATAACAAATGTGCCATTATACAGGGTGTATAAAAGTCACACCGCATCTCGTGATCTTAAAATCGAGAAAATTAATTACAAAATGTTTATTTTTGTAACAGGTATAAAGCAGCATACTTGTGAACAATGTGGAAAAAGTTTCATACAAAAAAATGCAATGATCCGACATATAGAAGATCGGCATACGGAAGGCCAGCGTTGTCAGTGTCCTTTATGCCCGAAAGTGTACGTATCAATATTTTTTTTAAATATTCGATTCTAAAAGCGCCTGCGATACTAAACACTGCATCCTACGTCCATACCTAATTCATACCTAATTTAATTATCTTGATATTTTTAACCAAAAAAGGTCAAGATATTCAGATCATCAATTTTGTTGAATTTTTTGCTTTGATAATAGTACTGATTTGAACGAAACGCTTGTTATACCAAGTTCACCCACTCCCACTCAATATTTACCTACGAAACATTAGCCCTTTTCACAAACATGGAAAATTGATTATCCGAACCTTTGAACCTCTATGATCTTATTTGTAAAATAAAAACATTATTGATTACAGTTTTAAAAATAAATATAACTTAAACCAACATAAAGAATGCCACTTGGAAGGTCAACCACACAAATGTGAAGTATGTTCTCGAACATTCCGACGGAAGCGGGCATTAATACTACATTCTCGTATTCATACAAATGAATTACCTCACGAATGTGAATATTGTAAAAAATGTTTTAGAGAAAAATCGTACTTAAAGGTAAAGCTAAATGAATACTCAAACATAACTAATTGAACCGGTTAATCACAACAGTCTTGATAGGGCAACCCCAAAAAGAAAAAAATATATAATTCCGACAAAAAAAGTTAAACCTGAAGCCTTAGTTAAGATTATCTGAAACTATGTTCAATCTGTGAGTTTTTTATTTATCATATTTATAGTAATTAAAATTAGACTGTGAGTAACCAGTTCATTTTTTTTCCATTCGAAAGTGATCTTGAATTCAAATAGTTTTTTCAATTTTCAGATACATTTAAGACAGCATACAGGAGAACGACCGTATTCATGCATTGAATGTAACCATCATTTTTCGAACGATTCCAATTTTATAAAACATTTAAAAGGTCGTCATGGTTTACGTAATTTTTCATTGTCCAATCAACGACAATATCCATTTGTGAATTTAGATAATAGTACGAATAAAGAGTCACAAAATGTATCTAATCAATTTTCGTCTGTGATATAAATAATAGTTAATTGTCAAATTTTCATATGATTTTAATTAAATGTATTTTTCATAAAATTATTTAAATAGTTTGCTTTGTACATTTTATTACCGACCAAAGTCTATATAGCCACTCAGTCTTATATCTCCTATATGTAAAAGTAAGTTAATAACAAAAATAAACAAGTAGGGCTTCGGAATTTGTCGAGAGATCAAAAATTTTTAAATATTAGCCCTAAATTAGGGGAAACGTGCGTAGAGCAGATGATAAAAGCATATTAATAAAAAAAAATTAACCCGAGCGCGTCAGATTAATATATGGTGAGTTATTTACTAGCTTAAAAATTTACATTTCAATCTTTTCAATGTACATTTCTTTTTTACTAATGTAATCGTCTGTCTTACACGCGTCCCCCCATATTTAGGGCTAATATTTGGTGAAGTTACTAAGCAAGGTCCAAAGAACCCTTCATATGATAATCTGACGCTCAAGTTACCACACAAATCCCCTCTTGGGTTCCCCTTTTATTAAAAATAGTATCGTGATTTCAAAATACTGAGCTGACCTCTACTTTTTTTTTAAAATTCCCCAAAGAGGTTTGTCGATTTTTCGGCACGAACTTGTTACAACCAAATAAACAATTGTGCCAAATTTCAAAGATGCCACACTGTTTTCCTTATTAATATGATTTTTTTAAATAATTAAATTGAACTAATAGTCTGGAGTGAGAGTGATTTTGCAGGTACAAAAAAAAAACTTGGTGATTTTTTTTTGAAAATTGATTTATGACAAACAATTATATACAGACAATAATATAATAATAATAATAATAATAATAAATCTAATACGTAAAATGATCAAAGTCATACATAATATGTGTACGTACATCTCATCCAATATAATATGTGTATGTATATATTATATACTGTGATAAATGCCACCGATTCACTGATAAATAATAAATATTCCATTCATTCAATTTGTTTTCTTGGGTTTTTCTTCCTGTAAACAAAAGTCAATTTTATTCCAAATGCTTTTTTTTTATTAATATTTTTAGCTTCTTTCTAATCCAATCCAATCGTCAAAGGGTTAGATTTGTATAAATCGTCAAAGGGTCTGATTTGTGGGCAAAATTATGTTAGAAAAAGTTTTATCTTTATTTTCAAAGGTTGCCTCATTGAAGAAAAGGAGAAAATAATAAAAAAAAGTTCGTTACGGAATTTAAAAAAACTTAAGTTGATTCGATTGAACGAATTTTGACTGAAAAACAAGTAGTTTCTAAAATATCGCTTAAAATCTTTTATTTCGGGGCGATTTTGAAGATATCTTGAAAAATTTTAATCTAATTGTCAAATGAACTAGATTTTTATGTTTTTTTTTTGGATTGTAATTACTCAAAATCAATAAGACATGAAAATCTGTGGATTTTGCGATTGAACGATAAATTTCTGAAGTATCGACAGAAAAAAATTGCTTCATAACATCACTCCTTGCATACCAATTTTGCCAATAGCTTGGAAAAACTAGTGGCTATATCGTCAACGAACTCGGTTTCTTTTTGGGTTAAAAATGTTTTTAATCCGAAAAACAATTTGTATTTCTATCAAAATTGAAGACAAAAAATATTTCTCAATTTTTAAAGAACACTCGTGCTAAAAAAACGATTAAAAAACTGGAATTTTTTAAATGTATATATTTAGCTACGAACCGTAGGCAGATGGTTCGTAGCTAAATATATACATTTAAAGAACTCTAGAATATGCATAATGGTTAGGAGCTACAAGTTACCCACGGTTACTAAATTAGTTTATAAAAAACATTCACCTTTGTGTGTTAATTGCACTAAAAATAATAATACCTGATTTTTGGACGCACTACTATCTCTTTGTCCCATAACTCTGTATTGTAATTTAGCACGATCTTTTGAATCCAATTTTTGGAATACAACTATACCAGTAGTTCTTATATTACCCCAAAATATTATGAAAAACATTACAGCAAGAACAGGAACCTAAAATCAATACCAAAAAATAAAAAAATAATAAACAATCTGGAAAATTGTTCTTTTTAAATATTTACATGCCACGTTGCCGTTGGATGATAACTCAGTTTATATAATGTATAAGCATTGTATAATTGGAAAAAGTAACCAATAAATAGAGTTGGTAAAAGAAAACTTAAACCACGCCACATCCACGAATGAAAACCTTCAATGGTGATATCCATGTTATGTCTTTCACCAAGAGCTTTTAATCGATATAAAACTCCTTGTTGATATACAAATTGAAGATATTGAACAAAACCTGAAAATAAATTTAAAAAAAAATACTTAGATAAAAATCAATTCAAAACATTAACTATATTGAGTTAATTAAAAAGTACGAATTCGTAATGCTTATTTTGCGACAATATTTTAAATAGCGATTAAAATTTGATTTATTGAAAAAGTTCGATAGGAATGTTAATGGTAGTGTAGAAATATAGGCCATTTATAATAGTTAATAAAAATATCGATTCAAGAAATAACTACCTAGGTATGTAGGAGTGTATTTAAAGAATTCAAACGGTGGTGATTCTCGCGTTTAGAACTTTTCGAGCTTATTAATGACGAAAAGATACTTACTAATATATGCATTAAACCACATAAATTGTGTTCTAAACAATTGCCATGCTGTTG
Source organism: Chrysoperla carnea (assembly GCF_905475395.1). Lineage (NCBI taxonomy): Eukaryota > Metazoa > Arthropoda > Insecta > Neuroptera > Chrysopidae > Chrysoperla > Chrysoperla carnea. The sequence continues at coordinate 23,101,666 of NC_058338.1, forward strand.
TATCTGGCCAAATTAATAAAATTCCAGCCGCTGCTGTTGAAATAAAATGATGCAATCGCCACCAACCTTTAATTCTAGATCCATTCACTTTTAAAATACTTTCTCGAATTGTTAATGTACAATAATACCAAACCAATAAAAATATAAATGCCAATTCAACTGCCCTAAATCAATTAATATTGATTAGTTCAAAGTTTGCTTCATCAAACATTTATTATTAACGTCAGTATACGTTGTGTACAGTACAGAATGATCCACCAAAAATGTTATGCGGAAAATTAATTTGGTGTATTAAAGGTGCCTACAATAGTTTCTTTGATGAGTAGATCAAATTTCCTCACAGGCTCAGTTCTAAAAACGTGGGTTAAGAATGGACAAAATTCAAACATGGACAATAATAAACGCCTTCAAGAGCGTATATCTGGCATAATATTTTCCTAAAGAAAAAAGTCACTATTCTGCAAGACCCTACCCCATGAGGTACACAATAATAACTGAGATATGAAAATTTTTTTTAATCAAATTGTGTTAGCGAAGAATCCTCCTATGATTTTTGGCTAACCATTCTGTATTTACGCGAATTACCTGTAATTAAGAATTAAATTTAAAACCGACATCAGGAATCCAATACCACTAAGAACCAATTTAAATTTTTCATATTCATCTTTATACTTGAATCTAAAATAACATCAATATTATTTAATTTTACAATCTCGTTATCTAAATTTCAACGAATTATAGAATTTTTAAAATATGTAATTAGTGTAAAAATTTAATTGGGAAAATTATTACTTATTTATGTATTGAATTATGTACCCGTGAACCTAATCTTAATTTAAATAAGTGAAGTTTTATTTTTATTATTTTACGAATTATTTACGATATATTCTTTACGTAATTAGTCAGTCATAGGAATATTAAAGGTATATTCCTTCATCCAAGGGTAATTAGTTAAAAATATTATATTTGTAATTAATTTCTAAATTGTATTTAAAAAAAAAATAAATAAATTTTTTTCTTTAGGGTAAAAGATTTTACTTTAAATAGAAAGATTTTTTGCTCGGACAATCTACAACACACGCAGAATTCGTTACCCATTTAAATATTCCCGCAATTGAGAGTGCGAACAGCCGCAGCCAATCAAAAGCAGGCATATTGCTTGAGGCAAACTAAAACCATGGATATAGAAATATTAAAATCTAAAACACACGAAATATTATCGTTCTATTTGAATTTCCCGCAAATGAGAACCGCAGCCAATCAAAAGTAGGCACATTGCTTCCCCCTGACTCATACACCCCCTCGTCTAAAGTAGGACTTTATACTACATCCCTACTATAATTACTAGATCCGTGCTACATCCAAAATCGAAAAAAAATATTTCAAACATACTTATCATTCTTATTTAAGATGGATACATTTACATTTCCCAAAATAATTTTTAAATATCTTCCATTTTGTTTAGGTAAAATCTGTTCCATTTCATATAATTGGGCTAATCGTTGTTCCTCCTCTTTTTCAACAGTATCTAGCCTTTCAACTAGTTCTTTATCTAAACCTTTTCGCAACCTAAAAAACATCAATGATTACAGTGCTACATAAAACTTTTAAAATAAAACTAACGTTGTTTGTTTCTCTTTACTTTTTCGATGCTTGTTTAATAATTCCGATACGATATTTTTGATGACTGATCCCTTTTAAACATTTTTCTTGAAGCTCTGATATTTCTTCTAATTTTTCTTGATATTGTCGATTTAATATTTCTAAATCTTTATATTCAACGGATAAATCTTCCCAATCCTTTAATACAGATTCAATATCTGGTGGATCCATTTTATAAATTTAAGTAAAATAATTTGTTAACTGATTGCGTAGTTAAAAAGTAAATTTGTTTTATAATTTGCTGAAAATTTTTAGTTTTCAAGTGACAGAAATATTTCGAAATATATCACTCAATTTTATTAAAAACACATTTAATATATTTATATTAAAAAACACGGTGCTCAAAGTTCAATATCTGCTATTGAAATGTTACATGAATACCCTTCAATATAAAGATAAAAAAATAAGTTTATTTAGACCTATTTATTACTTTTAAAAAAGTGATGACGAAAGGTTAACTAATTGGGAAAACTAGATAAAAAAATATCAAATTGATTAAAAAACTAACCAATTGTTCGATTTATCTTTGATGTAGACAACAGCCAAGCAAGTTAGCTTTTATAAATTAGTGAACATTTATTTTTCCTAGTTTTTGTGACTCACTGAATAGATATCATTTTAGAAAAAATCTTTTTTTTTCACACAGAATATTCTATCTTATGTTTTAATACTGCTGGCGTTTCTAGTACATATACGTCAAATTGTTATTGTCATATCATTATAGGAAAGGTGAAAATGGAGATGGATTTTTGAGGTAATTCGTGAATAATGGAGAACAATTTTAATTCTATCATTCAACGCCACACAACCTCGATGTACACATCAAAATAAAATGCTTAATGTCAATTAGTATCACGGTGCGAATATAATATAGACCTACCTATTCATAAAGATGTCATTTCCAGGGCTGTCAGTAGAGCCAACTTATTTTATACCGCTCGGCCACTGAAATTATACAGAATCAAATCTCATTATACAAAGCGACAAAATTGTTAAAAAACAGTTCCAGTAGCAAGTGGCGCTGGGTTAAAAAGTCACTTTTACGTTTACTTGTAATGCTAACGAATATTACTCAGAGAACGCCAATTTCGATTAGCATAGTTTTCGAAAGAGCGACAAGCTCATCACGATTAAGCGATTTTCGATCTCTCGTTATCTCAAATAATCGGTATTTTAATTCTCACAAAATTTACTTCACGTTTGAATTTTTTTTTTGTATCCAATCATACGATTGCTATACAAACTGGATACATAAAATAACCATATTATACACTTTTTGTATCCGATTATACAATCTGGCAGCCCTGGTAATTTCATGATGACGCTTGACGCTGACTTTGAGCGACCAATTAGGATTCCACTTAGCTGAAAAAAATAGAACTATGTCCAGCGTCAAATAGTAAAAAGGAGTCAAAAAACTAAAAAGTTTATTAATCCATAACCTTATTTAAAAAAAAAAAAAACATATGGTAATGATAAACAACTATATCCATAGTGCGTGGTGCTTAGCTTTTTACGATTTTACGCTCCTAAAGATTTTTTTTTCATTCAGATGGCAGCACAGCCTAAACTGATCACGTGGCCTAATTTGACGCTCAAACTCAGCGTCAAGCGTCATCATGAAAATACACTTTAACTGATATAATTAGAGAATGGATATTTCATTTTATTTATTTTTAATATTTTAAGATGTAGCCTCGTTTAAAAAATAGATTCAGCGTTAAAGTCAAATTGCAAAACTGAGCGACAAACAAGTTTATTAATATCGAAAAGTTTATTTAGTATGTATATGTCAACGTAATATTGTAATTTCCGTCAGGTTTTGAACTGATTACAAAAATTTTTTAACTCTGACTAAATTGCGACAATGCAATAACCTCATTTTATTCAATCAATTTTGAACAATTGAACATTGTTGTAGTTTGTATATGGAGGTTAAAAGATCCAACCTCAATATATGAGAGGCAATAAAAGTGAATTTATTTGAATTTAAAATAGCTTAAAAAAAATAAAAATAAACAGAACTTTACACTGTAAATATTTGTATGTATTAAAAAAATCACATTTTCTTTAAACGTAATTTATTTATTTTTTTTAATATGTCAGATTCTGATAGTTCAGTAGATTCAGATTCTGGCATAAGATTCAAAACACAAAGTGTACGAAATTTGTCTAATAATAAAGATAGTTTAATATTTGATAGGCAGAAAAAACATAATGATTACGAATATAATAAATATGATAAACGATATAATCGAGATGATGATTATAGATACAGAAAACGCCATAAACATTCGGAGGATAGAATTCGATCGAGTAGACGAGAAGATTGTTTTCAAGATGAAAGAACAAGTAGTAAGCGGGAAAATTTAATTAAAACATATGATTATGATTCTGTAAGTCATAAAAGTAAAGAATATCATGAAAGTAAAAGGAAAAAGCATATTTTAAAATCGGAAGATAACGATAGTCTCGACCCATATGGACCCAGTCTGCCACATCGTACCGTAATTAATAAACATAAAGATACTCAAGAAACTAAAAGAGAAATTGTAAAATTAAAACATAGTGAAATTAATGATACGTATGGACCGGAGCGACCGATTTTACCTAATTCGACAATTCTTAAAAGTAAAGATTTTCATGAAATCAAAAAGCAAAGTGTGAAATTAGAAGATGATGCAGTCAATGATACATACGGACCCGTTTTGCCTAGTACCACAATTCTTAAAAATGAAGGTTTCCATGCAACGAAAAGGGAAAGTGTGAAGGTAGAAGATGACAAGACTAATGATTGTATAAATGGATCAACCACAACAGGTAAGTTTAAACTGACAATATTATTGTTTTTAAATTATTCGGTTCTGCATCAATTCCAAAACTTTAACTAAATTGCGACAACTTTAAAGCCTGGGGAGAAAAATGTTATCAATACTACTTTGGTGCCGCCAGAAAAAGTTTTGTTACCACCTTTCCATATCAATTTGGGGTTGATGAAAAAATTTGTAAAACTCCTGCAAGAGGGTGGAGACTGTTTTAAATATCTATGTACAAAATTCCCGAAGCTGTCAGAAGCAAAGTTGAAAGAGGGAGTTTTCACTGTCCCCGACATCAGAAGGCTTTTAACTGGCACCCTTTTTGTGGAAAGTATGAATGAGAAGGAAAAATAAGCTTGTGTATCGTTCAAGGATGTAGTGTGAAAGGTTTTGGGAAATACTAAGGATCCTGACTACAAAACCATTGTTTAACTAGCAGCATACGAAGTTCAAGGCTGCAATGCAAGCCTGAAGGTCCATTTTTTGCACTCCTACATAAATTTTTTTCCTGAAAACCTCGGAGCTTACAGCGAAAACCAGGCGGAGCGGTTTCACCAGGATGTCCGCGATATCGAGAGACCAAGGAAGATGGGATGTGTTTTTTGTTTTTGAATTTGCAAAAAAACCTTACGTGACAGAAAAAAATGGCCATCATTTCTGAAATCAGCGCATTCTAAAACATATAACTTAGTAAAAATATCTCATGCAGCTGACAAAAAATTTTCTTTTGCAGACCTGTGTTATTTCATAATAAAATTTTTCGAGATTTTGGAAATATTAAAACCTGGAAGATGGGAAATATATAGGGGTCCCGTTTTAATCTCCCTTAAAACTCCCCATAGCTGATTTACTAATATTTTAAAATTTAAAATTGTTATTTCAGAAGATGTAGACACCACATACGGTCCTTGCTTGCCATCAAAACCAGAACCAATTATAGATGGTACAAAACTATCTGGTTTTACTTTACCAACTTCATCTGTAAACAATTGTAAGGAAAATGAAGATGAAAACTCCTACGGTCCATGTTTACCAACGAGTGTAGCTAAATCAAAACCAGAGAAAATATATGGACCAAGTTTGCCATCCACATTTAAAAAGAGTGTGCCCGATGATAACGAAAAAGATGCCAACGAAGTATCCGTAACGAGTCCCGAAACTAATAGAAAATATGGACCATCATTACCTTCAACATCTGCAAATATAAAAATGTCTCCTGTCTCTGATGAAAATATGTCTGAACACGTTGAATCAAATATTATTTCTACCGCTCATGAAAATATAGATCAATCTGACGATGAAGAAAATGTGATAGGTCCACTTTTACCAGGAATGGTTAAAAATAATCGTGTACAATCGGAATTAGAATGCCGTGCATTAGAATTAAAAATGAAATTAGAATTTCCGTCCGCAGAGCAAAAAACACGAGAAGATTGGATGGTAGAATTACCTGGTATACAAAAAGTTTCCGGCTTAGGACCAAGAAAATTTCGTGCGAATCCTGGTCCTGATTTAACTGATCGATCATCTTGGACAGATACTCCTCAAGAGAAATCTAAAAAACACAGTACGAAAAGTTTGAAAAATGAATTAAAAATTGAAGCAGAAAACCGCGAAATACAGAGGAGAGACAAGGAACAAGAAAAAATTATTAAGAATCATAAAAAACATTCAAAACGAGATAAAAGTTTAATGGATATGCATCAACAAAAATTGGCGAAAGAGGTATGTTTTTAGGGTGGCGTACAAGAGACCTTTTCATTTTAAAAAACGATTTTTTTCTGTTTCACACTTCCATCTTTGGTTAACAGTGCTGTTTAACAAAGAGAGGAATTATTTGATATGCCTTTACTTGTATAGTTTGTTGACAACTGCACAAAACCAAAGCGAATCGCTAAAAAGGGTTTTTTGAATTCCTTATAACTTTTTTGATTTCCGTACATCACTTGCATGCCTATACCAATCGTCTGTTATACTCTATTTCCTCCAAAAGTTTATTAAAATTCCGACAATTAATATTAATTGTCGGAAACTGTGATAATTAAGAATATCAATTATTACATTTTTCTTTATTATTTGCAGAAAAAGGAAGCTGGTAAAACTGAAAGAAGGCCATTTAATCGAGATATTGATTTAAAATTAAATATGTTCGATCCAGAAAAAAAATCTCGTATGATGAAAAATGCATGTTTATTAGATGATAAATTTTCAACAGGAAAATCGAAATATTTATGAATAATTGTAAATTTTTAATTGTACGGTTAATAAAATATTTTATTAAATTATATCATGTTTTATTTTTAATTTTCTTTTTGGTCTTGTTATAATATTTTCTTAGTAACATTTTTTAAGAGTCACTTCGAACTGTTTCAAATAACAACTCATTGCAATTATTGAAGCAAAATTACTTTATACATAACGGAGTAATGTAATATACCCCGAAAAATAATAGACCTTCATTGGGACGAATTTTGTAAACTAAAAAAAGGGGGTTATAAGTTTGTTCCGGAACCAGGACTCCATATTCTTGAAACCTATCGAGCTAGGTTAATTTTGATCACAAATTTGAAAAATATGACCCAAATTTAGAAGAATTACATACTTAGTTTATCAAAATTGGATAAAATTTGGATGTGATAGTGCAAAATTAGTAGGATTACATATTTGGTCATCAAAATCATTAGAGCCGATTCCGATATATATAATGCGCAATCTAAATACTTGCCACCGGTGCTATGTGCCCTCGTTACGGCCCTGCGAAAGTTGACACTTTCCATCCAAAGGCGAAAAATTTTTTTTCCTTTATTTACGGCCGAAAGTACGTACTTTTGGAAGAAAATTAAGAAAAATAGTATACATCACACGGGCAGAAATTTGGAGAGTCCTGAACTGCGCGCCATGATACCCTTGGCTTCGCTTCGAGTATCTCAGGAATCTCAAACTTTCTGCCCTTGTAGTGCAATATACTATTAATTTTAAATGTCTAATATCTTAAGAGAACACTAACTTTGAAACCGCTCAGGCAGAAGGACAAAATCCTAGTTAAAGATGAAGTTAAGATAATTTTTTGAACACTCTGTTAGAGAAGAGAGATTTATCTCACTTCTCTGGTCCTATCAGTATTTTAATCAAAATTTGAGAACTGGGATCTTATATTCTTGACAAGCAGGAATTTTTATAATTAATGCAAAAATTAGTATTTAAATAAGTAGTAAAAATTTTTCACAATAATTTCCATCTGTAAATACTCTGCATTTGATAAGACCTGCGCTTTTCTAATTATTATCGCGTTAGTTATTTGTAGGCGATCCAGGTTTTTTTATAAACATCTTTGACGATAATAGAGGCGTTTTAGCCATATTTAAAAACCAAATGCCGTAATATGTTGTTAGGGGGTTTCTGACATTTTATGTCATGTTTTTTTTATTTCATATGTTAAAGTGATATGTGATGTTTATGTTCAAGATTTATTGCATTTTAAAACAGAAAATAAGTTAATTATAACTTGAAACAAATAATAGTGGGATGAATAAAGATAGCTTTTGTAGATTATGTGCAGAAAATAATATTGAATCAAGTTTAATATCAATAAATGATCCAGTCGCTCTTAACCTAAACTTAAAGTATAAAATATATCATTGTTTTCATTTGAAAATCGAACAAAATGATATGCTGTCAGAACAAATCTGTTCAAAATGCTGTGGGCAAATTATATTTACGTATAATTTTTATGAATGTATACAAAAGGCGCAAGAAACTTTAAAAGCTTTAACATTTATTAAACCGAATAATTTCATTTTACCAGAGATAGTTGATAATAATCAAGATAATAATAAGTTAGGTGATACATTTCATATTGCAGATAGTTTAGATGACAAAGATTTTGTTGATGAATTATTAAATAAAACTGATACTATAAACCGTAAGTTCCTTGTCAATTATTTCAATTTTCATGAATGTATACATATGTAGTGTTAAGTCCTTTGATTCTTATTACGAATTGTAAATGTTAATCTTCGGGTTCGCCATCTAAGTTGTTAAGTTTAGCTAATTAACCCCCCCCCCCCCCGTTTATGGAAATTTAACTGTTGCTGTTGTATTAATGATAATATTTCTCAATTATAAAATGTTTTCAAACCTTTATCACATGTCCAAAGACTACATCAAGTGTCTTCAAATTTCAAAATCAATAAAGTTTCTTTTTTTTCATGCTTATAAGGGTTTAGTCAAGCTTCTCATATGTGTAAATGCACGAGTGGATTCTCTCACTTAAAGAAGTAAAATGCGTTCTATCCGAAACACGAATTGATTCACCAAAACTACTTTTATAGGGTTGCAATAAGGAAATAAAAGTTATAGAGGTGTAGAAGAGAAAAATTATTATTAAATTTAAAAAAACTGCTCTCTCTTATACGTTTCTATTTTTCATTTACACGGTCCTTAGATATAAATATTATTAAAGATAATAAATGAGATCTCTAGGATATTTCGTAATAAATATTGATTTTTGTACCGATTTCCTAGATCAATTTTTGTACGGCGGTCTGTACCTCTACTAAATTAGCAACGAGTAACATACCCAATAAGAGTAATCACGATTAGCTAATTCATACTGATGATGATTACTTGGTAGTTGAAATACGTATTTATATAATACAAAAATCGAAATAAATGTAAAAAAAAAAAATAATTATTACGGTCTTTAGAGAAAATTACCGATTGTAACAAAACGTAACCGTATGATTATATTAAATTTTAAAATAATTTTTCAAAATATACACTTTTAGAAGAAACTCAAACACAAGATGATATTTTTCCGGATTGTGATTCAGATGTTACCCAATCTACCTCAAAGCAAAGCAAACAATCTTCGAAAACTAAAAATGATAAATTAATGGTAAGCATTTTTTTCACGATTATATAAAACGTTGAACTTTTATATATTTTTTTCCAAATATTGAAACTTTGATGAGCTTTAAGTATATTAATTTTATTCCATAAATATTCATCCGGCTAAATACATAGTTCAAAATTATAATTGAAATTTAATATTATTGAGAAGAAACATACTAGCTTTCGGGACACTTTTAGTTTACATTGAAGGAGTTGAGAACGTCTGTATTCCAAAAATCATATGGGCTATTAATATACATTCCAAGTTTTATATTAATAGGACTAGAAGTTTATGAAATGTCCATGCCACGAAGACAAGCGGGAATTTTTTATTTCTTTTCGAATTCTATATTTGTTATCTGAATTTTTGCGAGTGGATCTATAATGTTTTTTCTCGCTTACTATAGTGTATTTTTAATAATTTTTCTTGCAATAAAAAAATAATTTGAAATATAAATATAATAAACTAATCTCACTGTACGTAATATTAAAAGTCCATCATTTATTTGTTTAGAAATCCAAGCAAAATTGCTTTTCACATGATGATGATAATGGATCTCAAAATACGGATTACATTAATTTACAAACAAGCACAGATCAAAATGAATTTTCTACAATGTTATCTTCAGAAATTGATGATAAAAAGAATGCCGATAAAGACTTTGCTAAAGTAGGATGGGATACATATCCATGGAAATGTTTTTCATGTGATTCACAGTTCCCATCGGTGACGGAGCTACGAAAACATCATGAAGTCGAACATAATCAAGTTGCACAGTATGTCTGTGTGGATTGTGATAAATTACCTTTTGATGAATATCTTGTGTTTTTGGCTCATGTTCGAATGCATCGACCACAATTAAAATTCAGGTAATTTATTCTGTAAACTCAGTAGATATTTAACCTTTTTATAATTTTAAAAGTGACGTAAATAATATTTTAATTTGATATAATTTTTAGCTGCGATTTATGTGGAAAACATTTTATACGAAAACATGTACTGGAACGACATCGCTTACATCATTCAGAGCTAAAACCATATGTATGCCAAGAATGTGGTAAAACATTTCGTATTCAAAGCTCTCTATTAATACATACCAGATCTCATTTACCGGAAGATGAAAAGAATGTATTTGCTTGTGAAATTTGTGGAAAAAAATTTAGTCTTAAACCAAATTTAGATGCTCACAAACGAATACATGCAGGTAATTTTTTTATATAACTTTTGGACTTCGTGCCAGTAAACATGCTGTTATATGCGTTTTTCAAAAGGATGCGATTTTTTTTTATACAATAACAAACAATCGCGCGTTCGTAGGGTCACTGGCGTTTGTTTGTAATATAATACTTAATAGTGAACTTTGTGATCGGTGGTGTTCCCAAAATATTGTGTCGCGTGCGATTGATTCATCGTCTCTGGGGATTAGTTAATTTTTTCGATGCGTAATAATAGACGGAGGGCTTACACAACGTGAAAAAACGTTAACGTGAAGAAAAATGAAGAAAAATTTTATTGGTATAAACCGGTTTTTCTGAAAGTGGGCGATAATGCCCCCTTGTGGGCACTAGAGGCTTAGAGATAAGGCTAATTTGTATAGGATAAATTTAATAGAATAAGATTGATATAACATGCTTTGGGAGCGCTGAAAATTAATTCTCGAAGTAAGGTGGTAGACGAAATAAGTTTGACAACCTCTGGTATAAATTGTAAATATTTATTAACACTTCGTCGTTAATTTTATAATTTAATAATGAAGTCAACATCAATATTCGCGTATCACAACATTTTTTATGCTATGGACCCTTGTTATTTGAATTAAAAAATTAAATTTTAGGTGTGAAAGATTATACATGTGATCAATGTGGTAAAAGCTTTGTCCAAAAAGGAAATTTGGAGAACCATATGCTTACACATACAGCAGTGCGACCATATAACTGTGATATGTGTTCAAAATCGTGAGTATTTTTCAAGAGATGCATTTTTCGATTAGTCAAAAAATCGTAATTTTATCATCATTAATTGAATTGTTTTTAGATTTAAGACGTTAATGAAACTAAAAAGACATGAAAGTGTTCATAGTGGATTAAAACCACATCAGTGTGATATTTGTGGGAGACAATTTCGTGAAAAAGGAACATTAAAAGAACATCATAGAATTCATACTGGAGCTATGCCATTTACATGCGAATTCTGTGGAAAAAGTTTTCGATTTAAAGGAATACTTACAGTAAGAATTTCATTTATTAATAATAAATTATATAATTAAGTCTTGGTGGATAGAGGTCAAACTTTCTAATTAAGAATTAAATTATTATATTTTACCCAGAAATGATTCCTCAAAAGAATCAAATATATTCTGATAATAAGCTTAGTATTCGACTTACTATCGTGACTTGATATCGGCGATATATTGTGTTGATTAGAAAGTTAAATAACAATGTTTCCTTCTTAAAATAATTACAAAAACGAATATTTATGATTTCATATAGACGCATAGACGCCAGCATACTGGAGAGAGACCATACTCTTGCCTTGAATGTCAACATCATTTTACAAATTGGCCCAATTATAATAAGCATATGAAACGAAGGCATGGAATTAATACAAGTGTAACTGTTCGAAAACCACAAGCAATACCACCTACTGGAATGCCTTGTCGAAATCCACCGGGTACGATTTTTGTCCCTACACCAACGAACGATGTTTCAAACGTATCCATCATGCCAGAAAATACGATTCAACAACAACAAATACTGTCGCAATCACTGCCACAAATGTTTTTAATTAACAGGTAATGTATATTTATTATGTAATTTGATGGGCTGGGGGATGGGTTTGAAGGATCACATAATAAACGATTATTGGTGAAAATAAAATTTGAATAGGGAAAATTCATGAAATTTAAATTTGGTTCAAATATTTTTCTTCCGTAACTTTAATGACTAGACATTTCAACTAAACCATTAGTTTAGTAATTAATATCTTTTTAATTACTTAAAATTAATTAATAAAAGTACAAATTCAGTGAGGGAAAAAAATACATGAATATTCCCTATTGGAGTTTATTAGGGAAAATAAATTTAAAAAACTTATCTTTTTCGGAATCGTCGCAAAAAGTAATAGATTTCAATATACAGTGTGTTCATTTCAAAAGTATCCACCCTTAATAACTCTTTACCTGATGTGATTATTGAGTATTGTTTTGAGTAAAAACACGTTGCTATAATCGATATATTGTTTTATACGATGTTATTATAATAATTATCTCTAATAATATATTTGTAGAGTTTTAAGCCTCTCTTTTCGATCAATATGCGAAAATCAAGATTTTACTGTACATATTTCCTTATTTTATTTGTTTCAGTTTACCAACGATAAAAAATGAAATCGATCAATCATCATTAATCAGTACAATCGGTGTAAATGTTGCATTAAGTAATGGAGTAACATCACCAATAATAAGTGGTACACCTATTACGACAGATCGTACAAATTTAATTGGTACTGCTATTCTGGATAATCCAAATCCAGGTTACTATATCGTACATACTTATTAATAAAATATTTTTCTATTTTATAAAAAATGACCGTCATTTTGCTGTCATAACTAGTCATAAAGAATATTTTTAATAAGTTGCAACCATTAATAAAAAGTGTATATTGTACGCTAACGCGAAAAGAAAATTCAAGAATTACTGATTCGTTAAAGTATTTGATTTTATAGGGAACTTTAAGCTAAGCTATCATAAGCTATATCAAACAGAGTATATTAGTAATGTGACGAATATTCGCATATTTTTTTAACATTCGCATTCGAATATTGGAAATGAACTTTCGCATTCGCAATGAATGAATGTACGAAATAGAACATTCTTCCCATCACTAGAACATACCAATTCTAGCTTGTAAGTTGTAAATGTAAATACCGCCACCGTACATCAAAAGGTCATATTCTAAGTGTGCAAGGCATGTTTCCATACCTTTGTAGATCTTTAATTTTCTCAGATCTCACAAATGGCAGAAAATTCGAACATCTATCTTTGCAAATTCTTAGGAATGAAACAATGAGAATCTTTTTTGCTATTTTATTGAGGCTCCTTTGTTTCCTTTAATATCGGATTGCAAATGTTTCGGAAAAATTTATTGTAAAACACTTTATTTTCTAAAGTGATAATTAAAATGATCCTTGCTTTTTTCGGACGATTTTAGTTAGATTTTGGATCGGCTTTTAGGGTATGAATGTATTAAATTTTTTACACTTAAGTTTTCTAATTTAACGTTTTTTATATTTGATTATCATGTTTTATTATTACATTCTATCCAAGTAGATTGACTCTAAAGGTAAATCTAATAGATGGTAGGTACACAATCGTCTCTAGCTGAAATAATTTAAAGTTAAGGTTCCCTATAAAACATTTACAAATATGACGGCTGGTAAATACGTAATAACCGATAAAATATAAGTTAAAAAATGTTTAGAAATAACGTTTAGTTCTAAAATTAAATTAACTATTGCTTTATAAAATGTGTGAAACGACAATAAAATATGTTTTAATAGTTGAATTAAATAATTATTTACACTGGTTTATTGTCAATATTTTATTTTTGTTGGTAAACAGTGTCTTGATATGCTAAATACGAAATAATTAATTTTATATTTGATGTTTATATAATTATTATTCATATAATAATTTTAAATATTTAATGTTATGTGGAAATTAAGATAGACTTGAATTGTACTTTCATTATGGATTACATAGCAGGTCTATTAGTAGAACTGATAGTAGTTAACCTCTCCTGATTAATATTAACGCCCATGACTAACAGTATAAAATGAAACTGTACTTATAATAAATAAAGATCGTATCATAAATTTAATACCAAGAACCATGAGACACAAGCTATGACGAGAAAAATAATTGATTTGAAAGATCAATTAATTTTTGTGATTCCTGCTTAACAGCCCCATAAGAAAGAAACTACCTAAGGCTAAATCGGTCAAGTCTGAAGAAGAGATTATAAAACTTCCACTCTCACCTGTTTTGAAACGTCTCGGCAAACTTCGTTCAAAGGAAATCACACTCACTTGAGCACTTCGAGTTGGGAGGCTTTTTTTTTATTTCAAATACATCTTGGGACTTTTCAAGGGCGTTAAATGTATAAATTTAAATAAAAATAGGAGTTTACTACGATAGGTTCTAGGGCCGTATAAATTTTGCTCTCTAAAAACTATTTTTAAATGTGTGTATGACAATAAATAATCATATAATTTGATTTTAATATTTTGATAATATGTAAGAAATAATAGTTTAAAACTGAGATGTAACACTTAGGAACACCTAGAAACTAATCAAATATTTAAGAAATAGTTTGATTTCACATAATGTCAAAAAAATAATGGTCCATCAGGTGTGTCGGATTTAAAAGCAATTAATTTAAAAAAATTAAAAATTATTATTTAACTGATCTTTTATTGATTTATTAGTATACAATTTATTGTATATTTATTTTAATCAAATGATAAGTTATTTTATTATAATTTTAATTAAGCGATAATATCTTTCTGAACAACCGTGTATTAATTAAATGATTTTTTGCGTGGTCGGTGTAGTACACTGAGCCCATATAGCAAGTATATATTTTCCAAATAGCAAGTATCTTTGCCTGCTATTTGGAAAATT
Source organism: Chrysoperla carnea (assembly GCF_905475395.1). Classification (NCBI taxonomy): domain Eukaryota; kingdom Metazoa; phylum Arthropoda; class Insecta; order Neuroptera; family Chrysopidae; genus Chrysoperla; species Chrysoperla carnea. The sequence continues at coordinate 23,116,719 of NC_058338.1, forward strand.
ATACTTAGAAATGGCTAATAGTATTTGGCTCAGCAATACCTGCATGAATTTATCACTTATTTAAAAGTCAGAAGACTGTTATTTCATTCATTTATCTCAATTAATTTATTTAAAAGTTCGTCTTGTATAATTGTTTGTATCATGAAATATATATTGATTATAATTATTTTCGTTATTATTTTCCACATTCTTTATTCTAAATATCCATACGAAACGACCCAGATAAGATACTCTTCCGAGAGCTACGTCTTCAATAAATAAGAGCAATAGCGGGGGACATTTTGAATCAAATTTACTTTACTCATCAATGTCTTTATTGGTTAAATTTAACAACGCACATACCTTATGAGTTTAGAGACTGAAACATCCTGTTTATAGGGTTTTTTTGGAGACATTCAGTTTAAAGGATTTTTAATACAACTGCAACGATTATTTTCGAATAAATTTTTATGTATAATTTAATAATAAAAATAATTATTAACTTAAATTTCTAGATCCTTTTGCACAAACAATTAACATAATCATTTTACACAACATACAATCGGATCTCTGTAAGATGGTAATAATATATTATAAAAATATCACTTTTCACTTAAAAAATATTACACATTATAGTTAGTTTAGGATCCCACTATATCAATTGTATGCTCATCTCATTTATTTGAATACCTTGTAAAATACAATTTATCTTTCTAATCATATAATGGGAATCCTCGAAGAACACAAAGTAGCTATTTTTATTTAATCCGCTTCAGGTATTCCGAAACTAATATGATAATAGCAAAAATGTTTCAGGCAAGATTTGTCGGATTTAAAAAGACGCACTGAAATTCTCTTTAACAAGGAATTATGCGAATTTTGTAAATGGAAATCCTATTTTTATTATAAATTAGTTACAACACTGATTTTGTAACAGATTAATTTCTTATTTGTAATTAATGTTATGCGTTTACTTAATTTGATAAAAAATTACGTATAGCCCTAAAAAATTTAATCTATCATTTGATCTGGATTTAGGACAGTAGGTCTTTAAAAGGGTTTCTTAGTCTTATTTTAAGCTTCTATTATGTCGCCTTCCGTATTTGTCTTTCTGGAATATCGTCAAGACTAAGAGTTTTCATGAAGAAAATTAAAGTTTATGTGCCGCTATATATGCGATAGTTACGAGTTGCGCTACATCTGTATATTTTTTATCAAGTGGTGTAACGTACTGTTTATTATTTTTGGACATCAATCAATTTTCGATTGATATAAATCACATTTTGTCTAAAACATTTATGCAATTCACTCATACTGTCAGAATAATTCATTTTGATAAATAAAAAATAGTTATCCAAGTGTATTCAATTTTAACAAAACTTAAAAAACACGATCTTGATAACCACTCTCTTGTGATGAAGTAGCCGCCATTTTTGTACGAACTTGCATGGCATGTTGATGTCCACGCATATGTACTTGCCTACGTGGCGGTGTCAAATATTCAAACATACTTTGATTATGTTGTGCTAACATTTGACTTAAATCACATGGCATTGGATCTGTCCAGAAGAAATCATGATTTAATGCTGAATCAGCATCATAACGTTTGCTTGGGTCTAATGTTAATAATTTATCTAATAGATCACAAGCATAAGCATCTTGTACATAAGGTTTTAATCGGTCTTTCACTTTACGTTTTTGTCCTTTGGTTAATTCCATTTTATTATATAGTTCTAAATTTTCAACTCCAGGCCACACTTCTGGACAAATTGTACCACATAACTGTGATATTAATGTTAGTTGTTGTTGTTCTGAATTGCCTTGCATTATCGGTGAACGGGTCCACATTTCAGCCATAATACAACCAGCTCCCCATAGATCGATTGGTGGACCATAATTTCTATCACCAAGTAATAATTCTGGTGGACGATACCATAATGTGACTACACGATTTGTATATCGATTTGCAATACCATTTTTTGAAGCACTAAATGCACGTGCTAATCCAAAATCTGCTAATTTTAATATACCTGTAACATAAAAATAAATAATTATGATTATCGCCTTGTAATTATAATATGTGCGAATTATCTCTTGGTGCAGGATTTTGTAAATTTTAGCATCTTAATAAATCTCAATGGGCATGATGAGCTAACTATTTAAGCACGAAAAATAACTTTTATTCAATGAAAATTTGTAATTATTTTCTTTAATTACAGAAAACCTATAAATTTTTCACCATCTTCAAAACGGATTCACAATCTACGTAAAAAAATGCTTTAATTTGGTTTTTTACCTGACGTTCTAGGGTTTTTTAAGAAAAATCGCTAAAAATAGCATTAAACATTAGATACATTTACCGCTTTACGGTAATATTCGGTCTTTCATAATAAGTTTAACTATAACGAAAAGAGGGTACTGGGTAAATAGAATATAAACATTTATCTTTTTTTGCTATGATTTTTTAATATTTTTCTTAGACCACCTTATATAATCGTGTAAGGATACCAACCTGTTTTAGTAATTAAAACATTTGCAGCCTTCATATCTCGGTGAAGAATTTTATTACTATGAATATAATATAACCCATTGAGTAATTGTTGCATGACCTTTTTGATTTCACCTAAATTAAAAGCCACATTCACATTTGATAACAGTCCAGCTAAATCATGTTCACAAAAATCGAATACCAAATAAAATGTTGATTTGAAACGATTATTCGGTGTTGCACGCGTTCGACATATTTCAATTAGATTCACAACGTTTTCATGTTTTAATAATTGAAGGATACGAATTTCACGTAGGGCTGTTATGGGAAAGCCTTCTTTTTCATTATCCATCAATACTTTTTTCATTGCAACAAAAATTTTTTTCGTGGTATTTTTTTCTTTTGCTTTAAATACTTCACCGAATGTACCTTGGCCAATTTTTGCAACTTTTTCATATTTACTGGATTCAGCACAATATGGAAAATTAAAATTTTCAATGTATTTCTCCTTTTCTTTAACACTTAGAGCATTTTGTGAAACTGTGTAAACTGTCTCAGGACGAGATGTTGAAGCAAACATTTTCACATTTATTAAAAATGTTTCGTTAATATTTTTATATTCCTGATTAACAAACTTTTCACAACACTTGTTTTGACATTTTAGCAAGGTTCATAGATAATTTTCTAATTTAACCTCAATTTTCTACATAACACAGACGTATCATACAAATATGATATATCCCGGAGTTGTTCCAATATACCAAAAGGTTTTTGGTTCTTGCGTTGCAGTTTCGCTGTCACCAGTCAATGAATTATTTAAGCTCGACAATTGACATCGAGCGATTCTAAGTCAATGTTGAATGTTTCTTCCACTTGATGTTGATAACTTTTCTTTTGAATAAAGTTGATGATAATTTAAGTGCTCGTTGTACTTGTATTTAATTTTACTTCAAGGCGTTGTCGCAATAATAAAACTTTGAATAATTTTTAATTAATTTTATTTAAGTTGATTATTTTACAAAATAATATATTGAACACTTTAATAATAATTGAACGTTGACAAATATTTAATTATGAATGATTTAAAATTTGACTTGAGAATTTAAGAATTGACTTAGGAATGAGTTTGGCTTGTTTGGATGTTTGGTATTTATACTGTTTTAGATAAAGGTTTTCTTTGTTTTCAAATTCTGATTACATGTGCATTATTTCAAATTTCGAAGAATAGTCATAACGATTATTAATTTTGATAGTTTGATCTCTTGCCCTTATGTTATGTCTATTCTTGGAATTACATTCTATTTCGTTTATAATATTATTGTTTATTATTTTTATTCTTATTTATCTTACGTTTAAAAGAAATGATTAGTTAAATATATACATTGTATTTTTATTTATCTTACGTGTTAAAAAGAAGTGATTAATTAAATATATACATTGTATTATTTTAAGTGTGGGTGATCCACATATAATAATTAATTAGATAATATATTGCTTATTAAGTATTTGATAAAATAATATTTTGCTTACTAAGGGATTTAATACAATGGGCCTTATTGTTTGTGGGTTATACAACAAATATAGATCTTATAATATAAGTGACAATTTACTACCTTTTTATTTATAGGCATTTTTATTACAGATATGATATGCAAATTGCATAGTGAACAATATAGAACGCGAGTCTATTTTTTGCCATTAGGCAAAACCGAAGCGAAGTATATTCATGAAAAGTCGATGATCTAGAAAAAACTTAAAAATTATCTGTTATTATTTTTGTTACTGTTGATATTTTATAAGCTACTAGCCAAAGATATTACTATTATTTTATCTATGCTGCCAGCGCTTTCAGTCTATATTAATTATGAAGTCTGTGAAGTAAAAGAAAAAATACAGGGTGTGTATTGTTTAATATAAAGTTTATTGGCAGGGAGCATAGTAGACGGAGCTGAGGCAGCTAATTTAACCGCAGCGCTGTTATCTTATAAAATTTGCAGTAAATCATGCGTTTAAATTAAAATATTACTACTTTTCAAATGTCATTCAAATATCGTTGTGGGGTGCAAATCTTCAAAAACTGTGCAGTCATTTATTGGGATCTGACAAGAAAGAGGCATGACACCTGGTTTTCAAAGTAGAAACTAATTTCAAGTTACAGCTTTTAGTGTTAATCATTAAAAAGTTTGGAGTTGATTACTTTTTGCAAGTTATAATTAGAACAATAATAAATACTTGATAAAAAAATTAAATAATGATGTCTGGAAAATATTTTTCTCAATTTAAAAGCACGAGAAAAGTAAAGTGTTGTGTGAAAATTGCCAAAGTCGTTCCAATAAGAATACAGATCTGAGTTTTCATAATTTGCCTCAAGCAGGCAAATATAACATGAAAGTTGAAAATTATTTTGGTAACTTTGAGAAAATTGATGCCTTAAAATTATGGCAGAAAACACTGCAATTAAAAAATATCTTACCAAGTCAAAAAGTGTGCTCACTTTATTTAAAAAAAAAAATTATTATGTCTTATCAAGTAAGTACAATGTTTAAAATGTATTATTGAACTAATATGTTTAAATCTAAAAAGATAACTGTGTTTTGACATCAAGAATACTTGAAGAGATATTTATTTACCTATATCGATTTGATGAGGCTTTTCTTTTAAATTAGTTGTTTGTAAACAGTATGACGTTAAACTGAGCACATCCTCCTCACTTTCGACTTGATTTAATCACATGCCCTGCTTTCAATAGTAATTCACCTTCAGTAAAATTACGATTATTCGGTTTTATTTGTCTCCAACAACAAATTTCATTAATATTAATCATTCTCTTCTTGAAAAATTGCACAAAGGGTATGTATAGCTATGTTATTTTTAAAATTTGTCACTTTATGTCAGCCATGTTGTTTTAGCCCCGCTCATATGTCAGATCCCAATTAAGCACACGGTATATATGGATTTTGATTTAGATCTTATTTATGATAAAAATTTATGATTATTTTAAAAAAATATAACATATGTGTGATTATGTGTTCTGTCAGAAACATACCACATCATTATTCTGTAATGAAATTATTACTCTTTTGATTTTTATGATTTTTTTACAATTAGTTAATAAGTAGTGTAATTTATATGAATTAATTATGGAGCCCCTATATTATGAAACGCATAAACTTATAATTGAGGTACAACAATTATTTCAAAAATTTGAAAACATTGATTGCGATCCCAGAATTGAAGATGAAATTCAACAGAGAATTGATCGAGTTACGAAGTAAGCTTAACAATTAATATTTAAAAGTGTTTTACATTATAACTAATTATTTATTTAACTTTAGAAATTGTGAAAAATTGGATACTTATGTATTCAAAACACCTTTAGATCAAAGAGCAAGCACTAAGATGCGTGTAGATCAATTAAAATATGATATAAGACATTTAAAAGCGGCATTCCAAGTTTTAGAAAAGAAAAAACAGAAAAAAATGATGGAAATTAATGAGCGTGAGGAATTATTGAATAGAAAGTTTGCTCCAAATCCAGACACTGCAATTAATATTGATTATTCTTTACAACATAATTCATCTTTACAAAATGCTAATCGTGGAATAGATGAGATGTTATATACGGGTAAAATTCACATACTGTTTTATATCTGAACCATTTGTTGCCTAATAAATGATTTATTTCAGTCCTTTATGTAATATCTGCATTTCCAGATAAGCCTGATCTCATATTTCACATAAAATGTCACATTGTAAGAATCTAGGATAAATCGTATTTCCCAAAAATATTATAGTACTCATAAACAAACTAATGGAAATAATTCCCATAAAACATAAACGGAATGAAAAGGTTTGCCAGTTCAGAAATGTAAAATCGGTAAAAAATTCGGGATAATTTTGTTTCTTTCCTCAATTTAAAATTTATACATACTGAAATAGTTGGTTCCTTCGATGGTCTCAATATGCGGCCCCTATATTTGCCGCTCTGGACATTTGTTCGGTTGTTCCTCCCCCTTCCTTAGATCGGATTCTGATAATGTGGCGAAATTATACTACTTTTTTGAAAATTTTCCCTTTTTCATACCAACTATTCAGCAATCGGTACAATACACTCAACAATTTGTATACACACGCATATAGTCTGCTTTATTCTACAATTATTATTTCCCATTTTTTATTTATAGGTAGCTCTGTATTGGATTCATTACGTTCACAACGTGGAACTTTAAAAGGAGCACAAAGGCGTATCATCGATATGGCGAATACATTAGGATTAAGTAATCATACCATGCAATTAATAAAAAAAAGAGTAACTCAAGATAAATACTTATTATTTGGTGGGATGTTTGTTACATGTGTTATTATTGTTCTTGTAATTATTTATATTGCGTAGCGTTTATTTGTCTCTTTTGTTTATTTTTTATTTTACAAAAATACCTTTTCAATGCCACCAAATATTTTAGATCAATACATTCATTCATGCCATAAAAAATCACGTAAACGCGATTCTGGATAGCCTATCGAAATTGTTACATTTTTGAGTTGTACGTACTCATATAAATTTTTTATTGAATGAAATGTATCCCTCCCGCACTATATGGGTATTAATTAATTGAATTTAACTGTATTTGTTATATATTTTATTAAATAATTTATAATATTTATATCAAACTAAAATAATTAAAATAATCATAAAGAAAATGGTTAGTAAATTAATTAAGGGGGAAGAGGCATTTAGTTTTTGTTCAATTCTAAATTTATATATCATACCCAGAAAAATATGATTATTTTGTAAAAAATTGAACGATCGGTGAATGATTTCTTTCGTAAAAAGGTGAACAATTTTACAAATCAATATCAAACTGAATTTTCTTTAAAGAATGTAAAAAACCGCCATTTATGTTAGCTAATTTAACTGGAGATTTTTTTCTTTCACCGTAGATTATTCATTTTTTCTACAATGCCGATATTTTTATAGTAGACTGCCATTTGCAATATCGTTGAAAGTTAATTTTTTTATCTAGACCACCTATGTAATTATTTTGTTTATAACATGATTTTCATGCGTCTTCCCCATTATAAAATTTATAAAAAGAAAATTTAAAAAAATATTCTTGACAAAATTTTTGTACAAATATTTGTTATAAGAAATTATTGCATAAAAAGACATTTTAAACAAGAATTATCAACATTTAAATAAAACGTTTTCTTATAATAATAAAATTCTTAAAATGATTCTGAAAGTATGGATGGAAATAGTACAATAAAATTAAATATTACTGTACTATAATAGATTATGTAGATTACAAAAATGCTCGTTGAACAAAAATGACATGAACAATTAGCCCGATACAATTTTTGGATCAATCAATAGCTTGCCTAAAGCTGTAATACTTTTTTTCTGAATCTACTAACGATCCATAAAATTGTACTGTAGAGACATCAAATTTATTTTAATATCAAATTATAAAATTACAAACTAAAATTAAGTTTATTAAAAATTAATCAGTTTTACTGCAAGTATTTTCACATCTCTCTTCTGGTGGAAGTGATCTTTGATGAATTTCATCTGAAAATGTAACACATTTCTTTTGCTTTTCTTCAGGTCTTGAAGAATCGTCTTCAGTACATAATCTATTATAGTACATTTCCGCATTTTCACAAATTTGTTTATGTTTATCTGCCAAGTTTTCATAATATGCTTCTCTACTTCGTTCTATACTATCGATATTTTTCAGTTCCGGACATTCAGGTTTTAGACAACATGGTATTTTAGGTGGATCTACTAATTGTTCACATTCACTGGATAACGGATTATCTCCAACATACTGTGGATATCTGCAATCTCTTACCGGTCTTAAAATACCATGCATTTGTGGGTCTGGTTTATCGATAGGGTCTTTCCTTGTAACAGAAGGTAATTCTTTAGCGTTTCTTTCATTAACAGTCCTTGGATCTAAATAACTTTCGCGATCTATATTTTGAGATTTTTCAAGACAAACATCTAAAGCTTTTGTTGCTGATTCAGCAACACTACCAATATTTTGAATTTCTTCAAATTTTTCTTGTTCTTGTTGTCGTTCAACTTGATCCCGAATTTCTTCTTCTAATAATCCTGTATGATATAGGTAATTACGAACACTGTCAATGGCTTCTTGTGAAAATTTCTCTTTATTAGCAACCATATACTTGAAAACATATACATCAGCTCCAGTTATTTTAAAAATAAATTTATTTACAGTGATTATAGCTCCAATATAAAAGTCAGCTGGTGTGTAGTATTCAGGATTCTCTGGATCGGAATTAGGTTTCTCTACCAAGCTTTTTGTTAGAAATTTACCACCTCTTATACCAGAATTTCTGATTGGCGGTTCCATTATTTTTATTTCACTATCCGCCAAAAAATAGAATATTATAAATTCTCTTATTGCGTCCTCTGGGTGTGCTGAAATCATTTTAGCAGAATATCTAAGTTGTTTACCCAAATTATGTAATTGTTTTTTAACATCCGTTTTAATATTCTTCGGGATTAAATTTAAAACATTTGATAAACTGTCTTCCAAACTACCTATTTTGCTAATATGAGGAGGTACCTGAAAAAAGTTTCATCATTTCGAAAATAATATTTCCACCAAATGTACTATATGCATCAGAAGTTTCACTGTGGGGAAGATGCTTTCAAAGTGAATTTTTGAAGGTATGTTGGGAAAGAGACAAGCAAAATTTGATAAATAAAAGCTAACTAGTCTGTGGAAATGCGTTTCATAATTGGCTGCATTTACAGGATTACAATGTTAGTTATTGTTAGATCAAATTTATGTGGAGAGATTCTAAATGGTTGGAGGGGGGTTGTTAACCACCAAATCATTTGATATGCCTGAGTATTCTTTGGTAATTTCTATGTGTATCTAAGCTGTAATGTGATTTTTAATGTTTACCTGCTTTGGCGTAGGTTGTGAAATTGATGTTTCCCATTCTATTTTTGGTTTTTGATCCATATCTAACATTTTTTTATAATAATTTCTAGTAAATGCATCACAATCTGTAAGTAAATAACGTCTACCAAGAATATAAACAGTTTCACCAATACGCAAATCTTTTGGTTGATAATATTCTGTTATTTCTGCATCTGAAATTTCCATATAGCAAGATGGATGCGAAACAGGTACATCCATCATATTTTTAGGCACTTTCATGCGGCTCATTACTTTTGGAAAAGGATCAAAGCCATCATTGCGTTTATGTATCTGTTTAATGCAAATAGTATCGTCTGCTAAATAATAGTAAAGAATATGAGGAAATAATTCACCACTTTCATATTCGTCTCTACTATCGTAAACACAATAAAAGCGCAATATTTTTCCATCGTATTCTACTAATCTTCGTAATTTATCATCGACCATTGGGGTGACATGCGTTTCCGGAGTATTTCGCATTATTCTTTGTTGAAGGTAGGGATCTGGCGGTTCATCTTCCTTGGGATTAATATCAATGCCTTGACTTCTCATATATTCTCTTGTGAATAAATCTGCATCCGTTAAATGAAAAACTGTCCCATATAATGCAATATCAATTCCTACGTTAAAATCTTTCCAATTCAAATATTCTCCAATAGAATTTTTGGGTATTTTACTGCGTTTTAAATATCGTCCTTGTGGAAAGCCAGCGTTATCTAGTTTTGGTTCCATAACTAAGATCGTATCGTCTTCAAGAAAATATATTATATTTACATAACGAACTCGGTAAAACTCTACCGGAGATTCATGAATTCCTTGTTTAAAAAAGGCACGGAATGTTAAACATTTATTTGCATATTGGACATGGCGTGGTATAAATTGAGGATAAACAATTGATTTAGCGCGACCATATGTCAGCGATGGGTCGTAACTAAATTTAAAACATTGAAATTATTAATTATTAATACAGCAAGAAATTGATCAAGGAAATTTATTTTCAGTGCACATGGAAAGATTAGGGCTCAGTCCTAATTTGCTTAAAAATTAAATAATAAAAATACCTAAGTGCTGCATCTTTTGATGTATAATCACTTGAATTAAAATCAACCACAGGAATTCTATACCCATTTAAAAAACGTAATTTTTGGGCTTTGGGAAAGGATGTTTTCTGCAAAATGAATTTCGACGATTCATTTCTTATTTGCCATTACATTTTTTGTAAAAAAAAATACTTACTGCTACATCAGTGAAATGAAATCCTGGCAGTTTAGGTAATCCTTCACTCATATTCGGAATTAAAAAATAGTAAATAAAAAATGACAAATAATTGAAAAAAAAATTTTTGTAATATGATGATGTAAATAAAATGTATAAATACCTAAGCAACAAAATTTAATAGTCGGCCATTCACGTTTCCAGCCCGAAGATTAAGTGATTTCACCTTTTATTTTAGAGTATCGTAACGAAATTTAGTAAAGGAATTAATTTGATCCTGGTCTTTTCAGTTTTATATACGATATCACGATCGGAACTCGTATGAGCACTCCTTGTGAGAGGTCTATAAAAACTTTTAATATATACTAAAATGGGCGAAACCCAAAAAAAAAAAAAAAATACATTGATCAAATTTAAAGTTACAGTTAGAGACGTCTGACGCTTGTTTTTTCCTAAGCGGTACATTTTTTAACCGAAAGTCTATTTTTAGAGAGCGTTTTCGAACGTAAGCGAATCGAATGTGTACTAAAGGAAGGGGATGTTATTGTTATGGGAAGATTAATTATCGAATCTAGAAAAACTTATTTATAAAGCAAAGGTAACCATTTTCTTGGAATGCGTTGCCATACCAGGTTCACCAGTTATTGGACATTCGATTTTATTCTCTTTTTCGGTAATATAATTACTTATATCGTTATCGAAATCCGGTTTGTAATCTGTTTTTGTTTTATTTTCATCGTAAATACTGTCACGAATATCTAAATTTAAATCTTTAGAATGGGTACATTGTTTATCTTGTAATTGTCCTTGAACGGCAATAGGAAATCTACATTCAACGGTAGGTGCATCTGGATCAGTATCTTGTTGAATATGTGTTTCATTATTTTCTAATTGCTTTACGAAACATGGATCATTTTCGTCTATTTTTGCTATTAAATCACTCGAATCGGATGATTTGATAAAGCCTTGCTTTAAAGCATATTCTTTTAAATTTTCATACACACTCATTGGAAATTCATTTCGATTTTGTTCAATGTAGTTAAGTACATATAAATCAGCACCAGTAATACGAAATAAATGTTTATAAACATTTATAATAGCTCCAATATAAAAATCGGTAGCTGTATAATATTCGTCTTCATCTGAGTTTGGTTTAAGAATTTTTTGTCGACTTAAAAATGTACCACCCGTTATACCTGTAAATGATTAACTCTATTATATTTTATGAATGTTTTTTAATGGTGATTTCATTTCAATTTTAGTGTAACAAGCTCAATGTCAATGGGATCAGAACTTAAGCCAAAGTGCGCGTTAGTTTATGCTAACGAATCTAAGCTTGAAGGAAGGAGTAGGATGTTGTCTCTACTCTGAGAATCCAGCCGCAAGACTCTCATCCCATCTGCCATATCACTTTAGAGTGTACTAAGGGGAAGTAATGCCCAGCCAAGCGGAGATAAAATCTCTGAGATTGGTCTACCTATCTTTTCAAGCATTATGTGGTAACAAATATGGTTAAATTAGCGGCTAACTACAGACTAACAGCGGGTATTACAGAGTACTAGTTGAAGAGCAAGCATTCTGAGAGCTTGGTGCTACCAGAGCACCACGGCTTCTGCAGATTTTCCCACAGTGAGAAGTGGAGGAAACGATGACTCATCTTCTCTGCCAGCCCCCAATTTTTGCCGTGAGAAAACTGATACATTTGGATCAACCATTCTTTGACGACCTCTCGCAGTTTAAATTTGTTCAAATTTACGTCAAATTTCTTCTGCTGCCCTTGAACATATCCAAATAGTTTGAGGGATTGTGTCTTTTTTTGAAGCGATATCCTCGCTAAATATCTCCCATACTATTGTACGCCATAACGCCCTTTTCCATTGTACGCCATAACGGAACAGCGGATTGACGTGACTTATATATAGAGAAGATTATAAGTCCGGATAGTGATTTAGGTCACAGATTAAGAATCAACTGTATCCTTTAACCTACCCTATCCTAAATCTAGTCAGAATCAACGTCATAAAGTTAACGTTACACAGACTTCAGCCTCATTTTGCATAGTTGACTATATGGTTTCATTAATTTAGCTTGATAACATACCGAAATTTGGTTGTTTTAATTCGACAATTTTTGTTGTATCATCAGCCAATGCATATGAGAATATAAATTTTCTACCATAATCTTCTGGGTGAGAAGAAATCATATCAGCCGAATATCTTAGATACTTATTTGCATTTAAAATATATTTCAATTCATCTTTAGGATATTTAATTGTTTGTTTTGCCATTCTATAATTATAGTTTTTAATTTCATCTTCCATCGGGTTTCCACGATTCTTATTTGTATCGTTTTTCCAATCAATTTCATTTGGTTGTTCAATATTTAAAATTGTTTTGTAAAAATATCTCGTCATCGTATCACAATTTACAATTAGGAATTTTCGTCCAAATACGTTTATACTATTTCCAATAATTAAATCTTCAGGCCCGTAATATTCTATCATATCCTGATTGTCTTCAAGTATCGAATGAAAGAAATTACTTTCATGTTTTGGTAATTTTGTTTTTCTTAATAATTTTGAAAATGGATCGCGGCCATCGTTTCTTTTTAATAGTTCTTTTATAGTTATGGTATCATCTTCTACGAAATAACTTAGAACAAATTCACGTTTTTCTAATAAATCGTTTTCCCAGATACAAAGGAAATTTAAAACATCATCTCTGCCCGCATATTTCCGCCTGTAAGTATTTTCTAAGCTACCCGATGGAGGTCTCTTGAATAAATGATATTTTGGTTCGATTTCTTCCATTGGAGAATTTTGCAAGAATGTATCATCACAGTTGATATCGATACCTACAAAATTTCTTAAATAAATAGGTGTACAAAAAATTCTGATATATTCTATAAAGGTCCAGGATATTGCTGCCTGGTTGAGGGGTATATCATTCGTAAGATATGTTTAAACGACATAAAAGATATTAAAAATTAATCTTGATTTGCATTAAGTGCAGCATACCTTGGCTCCTCATAAATTCCTTGGTGAAACGATCACAACTGAACGTATGAAAAATAATACCCTGTAAATTAATGTCCATATCAATATTCAAGTCTTTCCAATGCCAGAATTTATAACTGTTTGGTTTTTCTATTCGACGTCGCCTTATAATTCGCCCTTCTAAAAATCCACTGTTTGGAATTTTTGGTTCAATTACGGTTATGGTATCATCCTCCAAAAAATAATGAATGTTTACATAATGTACTAAGAAATCTTCATTTGGTGACAATGGTAAATATTGTTTGTAATATGCCCTAAATGTGAGGCATTTGTTGCCGTATACTGCATAATGTGGTATAAATTTTGGCGTGTATTCACTTTTTGCACGACCATAAATAAGCGATGGATCCAATCTGTAATAATGAATATAAAATTAAATGCTTATATGATATAGTTTTAGAAGATTTACATCTGAGTCTTTATGGGGTAAGATAGAATCCAATCCAAGTGAAGTCTTTAATGACTGAAATTACAATTTCGGCCAATTTATTCCTTGTTAGTCGTAGACTCGCACTCTCATACTTTCGTTATTTATAGTGCAATATTTCAAATCCGATATTTTTATAAATAACGAAAATAGGAGGGTGTCTTCATCTTAAATGCGAAACTGATAAAAAAAATTGCTTTTTTGAAAATTTTAAATGAGTTCTCTTAATAATGATTTTTACTAAACTTTCTTTACTCTAATTTATTATTTATATAAAATAGAGCTCTAACAGCCCTTATATAAACTAATCGTGTAGTCTTATCAACATCTAAATATCCTACAGAGTCAATGTCCAATGGTCTATGCCCAATACCCAAACCATCTGTTTCCACAAAAGTTCTATATCCATTACGAACTTTACATTTTTGGCTCACATGATACCTGTTTCTCTAGAAAAATATTTTATTTGATCAAATACTCACATTTTCTTTTAAATATTATACATATACTTACGGTGACATCATTAAAATTATATCCGGGTAATTTAGGTAAACCGTAATTCATAATTAATTTCTCGAAAGCTTATTTTATACAACAAAAAATATAATTTTACACACAATTATATAACAAATCGATTTGGTTGTTGGAAAACATTTCGAAAGTAGGTGTTTATAAATAGATATTATAAAATTCGTTAATAGTTCCCATGGCAAATAAACAATTATTAAAGTGAGTGTTTAATAATTCTAGAACATGCGATTATCATCAATAAAGGTGAACAAAAAAATGACTTCGATAACCATTGAGCAAATAAAAATGATCATACAAATATTTTCGTATTTTTAAGCACTTTTCAATCGAAAAACAAAGAATCCATAATTGTAAGAGGGCCTTTCAAATTTATGTTCAGTCATTTCAATAGAAAATGTGATAAATTAATTCCTGAAATTCACCTTTAGTCGCAGTTATAAATTACAAAGCTGTTCTAAGTTAGCACTTTTATTTCGGAGCATTTCTATTTTTATTAATAGAAATTACTCAAAATTCGATTCTAAAGAGTACCTCGAAAGTCTGTGAATTAAGAAATAATTTTTGTTTATATTAGGTATTCATTATAGATTTCCAGCTTAGAAATCAAACTACAAATAAAGACATTTTTTAAACTTAAATGAATATTTTTTTAATATTTAGAAATTAATACAATACAATAATTAAATTATAAAAGTGATTAAAAAGTGATGAAAAAATGGATATGTTGAATAACTGGATAATAAAAAAGAAGATACATATACGAAAAAGAATTTTTAAAAAAACACAAGACGTTATTAAATCAGACAATATTACTTAAAAAATTTGTACATATTAATATAGCGCCTCTCTTGTTTCTTTTACAAAAGTATTTTAAATGTGTATATAGTGATATATCCTGATGGATGGTACTGAACCCTTTGTGTGCGAGTTCGACTTATTGATTTAACCGGCTTGAAACTTGACCGGTTTATTTCCAAATTTTCAGTCGGGTTATTTAAAATGGGTATGGTATATATCTCCATATCTCATATAGATTTTTTTAAATGAGCCTATCTATTATGTAATCTTATAGAAGTAACATTTATGCTAGTATTTATTTGAAAATGTATTGAGCTAAGAATTATCATAATGTCTTATAAGACGATTTTAACGATAAATCTACATCTTTTAATTGAAATAATCGATCTGGAACCGGACTCTTTGAGTACAACGCTCGTTTAGAAGCTCTAAATGCCACTTCAACACACTGTTCCTCACTTAAACCTGCTAACATTCCCGTAATAAAACCACTTGCCCAACAATCACCAGCCCCGTTTACATTAATTATATCATTTAATTCTATTGTTGGATATAAACGCACATAAACATCTTGTCCTGCAGTTTTTAAAAATTTCATATTTTTAAAATATGCTTGATCAGCTTTACGTTTCGATACGATTAAAACTCCTTTTGAACCTAATGTTATAATAATGGTCGATGAAATTTTAGAAGTAATTAATTTGCCTAGTTTGGCCATTTCCATAATTATATTATTGTCTGGAGATTTTTCACAATTGATATTCAAAATTTTAGCTATGTTTCTTAATTCCATGATGTTTGGTGACATAAAACTAATTCCATTTTCGCAGCCTATTTCAAATATCTTCCCTGCTTTACGAAGGTCAGTTGGTTCATAGAACACTAAAAATAAAAAAATTAAAATTAATTTTTATATAAAAAGTTTCTTCGGGTAAATACAGGGTGTCCCATACAGGGTGGATTATTTTAATCTATTATATATCTCGTTTTGTAGTTAACTCATCAAAATATAACTTAAATAAAGGTTGCTGAGTTTGATGACGGCATCATGTTCTGACAACATATTGTATATAGTTCTCCAGGTTGCTATAATAGTCAATTTAGATCCTAGGGAAGATAGAATAACACTTTTAGATTAGAAAGTTGGGCCTCATAAAAAAACTAATTAAAACATATATTTGCAAATAGGATAACTAATGGTAGGTCCACACGATACCAACTTTACACAGACTTCTATAGAATTTTGTCTGCGCAAAAAATCAGTGCAAACTTAAGTCGATATGCTGGTAAAGTCTTTACATGAACATTTTTACTCAGACTTTCAGTATGTACAAACAATAGTCTGTATCGTGTGGACCCACCATTAAAATTCTGAAATCAGTGTAAAATTGCCAAAACTTTTGGATCGTGAATGTTCGGTAATTTGCTGAATTGCTTTGCTAGTTTGAATGTCGTCCTAAATATTTGCAAAATATTTAAATACTGCAGTCCGCCACCAAATTAGCAACGAGTAAAATACATAATAAGAGTAGGTAATTACGATTAGCTAATTCATATACTGATGATGACTACTTGGTAGTCTAAATGCGTATATATAAAATACAAAAAAAAACTGATCTAGGAAATTGGGGCAAAAATCGAAATTTATTGATTCTAGAAACAAATGTTGAATTTTTGAAGATAAAATTAATTGTTTGAAACTGTTATTAGTGAACTACATATACAGCGTATTTAAACAATTAACTATGTTGTATATTGTTATTACATCTTGTTAATTTATTTTTTATTTAATGTTGGCATTTCTTTTTGTTTACATATTATTCATCAACGAATTGAATCATCAGTAGTTATTTAGAGATGGCGAAAACGAAGACAGGTTTAGCTGCAGTGATAACAACAGGTGTTGCATTTTTGTTTATTTTCATTGCATTTGTTACACCATGCTGGCTACAAACGGACGGAAAATTAGAAAAACCAAAATTTCAACAATTAGGTAAGTGAACATTATTATTTGTATTTCAAAGTCAACTTAATAGGTGTGGTTAACATTTAATTCAAATGTACAAATTAAAGACACTTGTTATACAGTTCACATTTGTGTTCATTTATGCAAACCCTAATACTATTTACGTGAACTTACAGGTCATTATTAAATAAAACACCTGTATTTTATTACCTATACACAAAATATTTGATATTTTAACCTATAAATCACTAAAATTTAATATTTTCTATATATTTTTAAGGTTTATGGGAAGTTTGTTTTAATGGATTCGAAGATATTCGGCATTGGTAAGTATTTTTTATTTGCTCTTACAGATCGATTTATCTTGCTTGAATATAATATTATGTTTTTTTATGAGCGCCAAATTTTTTTATGGATTCCGTTAGATCCCGAAGCTATAAACAATATATCATTATGAATTTTTATACCATGCATATATGTAATATGCAAAGTATACTAAGCTTAGTTCCAAATTTGTAACGCTTAAAAATATTAATACTATGAACAAAATTTTGATATAGCTGTTTATAAAATCACCTAATTAGTCCATTTTCGGTTGTCTTTCCGTCTGTCTGCCAACACGATAACTCAAAAACGAAAAAAGATATCAAGCTGAAATTTTTACAGCGTACTCAGGACATAAAAAGTGAGGTCAAGTTCGTAAATGAACAACATAAGTCAATTGGGTCTTGACCTATGGGTCCGTAGACGCTCATCGAGAGATAGAACAAAAGTTTAAATATAAAAAATCTTCTTTATCAAAAAATAAACAACTTTTGTTTGAAACATTTTTTCGTAAACATCACTGTTTACCCGTGAGGGAGCAAATTAAGCGTAAATTGTACAGTATGTAATAATCAACACTCTATGCATGGTATTTCAACAATTAACTCAGTCAATTGTTTGTTTTCACTTGTTTTTTGTTTATTGTCGAGATTTAAGATGTAATGACCCAAAAAAAAAATTCTCGAAAGCATCAAAATTGATATTTAATTTTGCGAATCGATTTTGAATAAAATTATATATAATTATTATGATTCATCTCTTATTGAAGGTATGACACAAAATTTGTTGGATGTTGGTGGGTTTTCGAAGAAGAATATTATATTATTCATGATATTTTGCTACCAGGATTTTTCATCGCTACCCAATTTTTCATGACACTAAGTTTTACATTACTATTAATTGCTGGATTTTTAACTGCAATGTACTGTTGTTGCAGCCGTTATCATGATAAATATATTACTTTGTTATTTACAATTTCTGCTGATCTTCTAATTGCAGGTATGTTAATAAAACAGGTATATTTGACATTTTGCGGGTCATGCTGTGGTCAAAAACGAAGACGAATATGAAATAATAACGAAAATAGGCAAGTATCAAGTGGAAATATATAACAACGCATAACGTATTTTATTTGAGGTGTTATATACTGTTTAATACTTGCCTATTTTCATTGTTATTTGATGTTCGCCTTTCTGTCTGGTTATCGTTTAATCTGCAATCCCATCAAAAATCTTCTGTTTTTGAGTTATATTAATAATGTCGTTTTTACAGCCGTGTGTGCTTTAACTGCTGTGCTAATATTTGGTTGTTACGGTGATAGCCGAGATTGGATGCCAAATTGGGAACACAATGATTTATCCTGGTCGTTTGCATTGGCAGCAATAGGTTCACTATTACTGTTTCCAGCAGGTGCATTATTTTTAACAGAAGCACGTCGTGCTCGTTATCGACGTTTACAAGAAACTCGCGATCCTAGCCATGGTGGTAGCCAACAATTCAATATGGATGTGAGAAAGGGAACGCACAGTAGTGATATTTAACAACATTTTTGTATATAAATGTAAAAAATATTATTATTATAAACAATTTTATCATGTCTTAGACATTTTCATGAGTATTTTACAAAATTTAATTACTTTGTTCAATGTAAAATGACCATTTTTTAAAGAATCTAAACGGCACTAAATTTTTGAGTCGTAAAATAGTTAGTGTTAGTGATTGAACAAAGTTATTAAAATTTTTTTTGAATATTTCGAATTGATTTTACAATTTATCGGAATACGTGCTATATCGTATTTGATGATTTTGACATACATCCAAAATTTTTTAATTTGGTACACAAAAACTGATATTTAAAAATGGATGAATACTTAAATATAATAATTTAAGTTTTTCGCACACTTATCGTTCTTAAAGCAAAAGTCAATCGTACAATAATCTTAAATCTGCTACTACTTTTCTAGTAATTCGTTTGACTGATTTAACTGTTTTGGAAGGGAAATATATTTGTTTTTAAGATTCCATCTAGATTGGTCAAACGAATCATTATGGATCTTTGAAGTATTCATTTAGTACAAAATGTGTGAATCTTAAAATGTATGCCTTAATAACGGTCAATTATGACTGCCTTAACTTTTAAAAATTTATCTAAATAAAACATGAATCTCATGAAAAAAATTTTCATAAATTGTCATTCCAATACCAAATACACAAATCCGTTAATTTCGTTTAAGGTATATTGCATTAGAAATAAATTGTATCAGTTTTTCATCACATTTTAAAGAATGGTAAATTTTCATTTAATAATCACACAGCCCAAGGGAAAATTTTTTGGCGCATTAGGATTTCCTGCAAATGAATGTGGAAATTAAAGTTTTTACTTTTACATAGCATTATGGAATAATTTTCTCAGTTAAAACTGTTTTGCTTTTATTTTTACTCGCACATTCATATGCATGCATAACTATCTATACTCGAGACTATATATGGCTCGCGAGAAATGGCGAGACTATAGTTTGCAATATACCAAAAACTGTATAATATACAGTTTACACATATTATGTGTCTTTAGGCTGTCATGTTATTTTAAACATTTTGTGTTTTTGGTGTAAGGATGGAAAATATCAAAATATTTGTATGTAATTTTTATTAGGTATAAGAACAAAATTAATTTTTATAAATTTTAATCGCTTATTAGTAACTTTGACGTCATCTGATTTAATAGTAGTTACTACGCCTTTTACATGATTTATTGATTTCACTTTTACTAAAATGAATTTTTGTTGATTTCGAATTGAGACGTTTTATAACAAGAATAACTAATTCAGTTTAGTGTAACGACGTCATATTTTAATTTAAATATTACCAAATTTGCTTTGGTTTCGTTTACCAACTGGCGTTCTAAGAAAAATCTGTATGATTTGATGTAAAAGCAAGCTAATAATAATGATGGCACATTGTGTACGATAAGACGGCATATTACAATATACAGAAATTTAGCGAAGAATTTGTTAGCTTGCGCTTGAAATCAAATAATTATATAAATATGCCACAGATTTATTAATTTGATATATGATCAGATGAATTCAAAATGAATAAAATTATTAATTTAAATGCTAATAAAATGTTTATATTTTAGTAATGCAAAAGAACAGAGTTTTTATCCGTCCAATTTTAATTGTATTATGATTAATATATTATACAACTTATTATTATTATTTTTTTAAATAAATTTTATTTATGATCTTTTATGAAATATTTTGTTTTATTTAATTGCTGGCTGATTCTAAAATAATATGGGAATTCGTTGAAGTTGGTTAATTTGAAGTAATCATCATGATAACTTTTTATTAATAAATTACAACAAACAAAAATAATAAATAGATGAGTTAATTGTTTAAATAATCTACATATATGTATAAGTTGTTGAACTGTTTATAATAAATGATTATTTAATTACAGAATACCTATTTATTTCAGAGAGTTACCATATTAACGACACTCTACTTTATAATCAGTGTTGTCAACTTAGTGGTTTTACCACTAAAACTAGTGGTTTTTTTCTACAATTTTTCTACCTTTAGTGGCAAATAATTTAAATAATTTAATATTTTAATATCATTTCTGGCAATATTAATACTCTCTACTTGTTTTTTAGTGGTTTTCTATCGCCTGTTTAGTGGGCCTTAGAGTTGAAAGTTGGCAACACTGTTTATAATATAAGTCTAGGGATTGTATATATGTTTTACATTGAAAATTGAATACTATTTCCGAACAAATTTAAATAAGTAATTATGTTAATACTTATACAAAAAATATTTATACAATTTCGTAGAAAAAATTATGGTAGAAAACTTGTTTGTTTTTATAAAGTTTTATAAAGCGAATATTTTTTGTCTTTGAATATTTCTTCTTTCTCTGTTCCATATACCTATGATTCATTTTCCGATTTTGCTCGTTTATGAATTCGAAGTCATTATTTTACGTGCAGTACACGCTAAAATTTCAGAACGCTTTTGCTTTAATACTGTAGACAAATTAATTGTGTACAATTGAAAGTAGTCGGGTTTCTCATTCTTCATCATCCTTTTTAGGACATAAATATTTTTACCCTTCAATTGTTTTTTTATTACAATAGTATCTTTTATCATAAATTTATTTAATATAAACAAATATCTATAGAAAAAATTTTAATAATTAAAACAAGAATTATATTGTAAAACATCTCGACGATCTCCATATATACAAAACCTCGTAATAATTGTAAGAGAAACTAATTTTTATTGCGTTCAGTTTTTTAAACATACCATATTTATTGAAAATTATCGATTCAATAATCCCACTTGAGTGGAAATTTTCATAGTTTTTAGATCCTAAATACACCAGCTATCAGAATTATTTACCCTTTCTATAATTGGTGCATTTTTTAAGAAATCCTTTCCCCAAGTTAAAATTGTAGCTTACGTTGTAATTATGAAGGGTAGAACTGTAACTTTGCAGGGACGAAGGTAAAAATTTTATCCCCTGAGTCGATCAGAATAGTTTCTCTTTTTTTTACCAAAAAAAAAAAAATATTTTTTGATAAACTAAATATATAGAGGTAAATATAAATACTATTAAATCGAAGTTCACATGACATTCAATTATGAAAATTTATAATTATGTTTATAACAATAGAATAAATATACACAATTCATAAAATTTGAGGCCTTGTGTAATTCTTTTACATTTCATGAAATTTAAATTTTATTTAAGTTTTACCTAGCTGAAGAATATTTTATAAAATTTTTATCTTTTTAGCAATCTCTTTGACATACATCTGCCCTCCTAATAATAAAGTTTAATCAGACTTTAATAAATAATTTAATCATTCCTTCTCATTTTAAGTTACCACGGGAGGACAAAGAATAGGATTCGATTCCGGAGACTCCGTTTTTCGAGGTTTTTCTTCAGTTTCCGGGCATGGGTAGGTATAACTTCTCCAGATTTAAATAAAAAAATAATTTTTTTTTTTGTATGAAAATAAAAACTATGAATCAGATGTTTATTTCTAGTGGTTAAATTGTTTACAGGAATTACTGGTGGATAACGATAATTACTGATGGATTACAGATCGATTTCCCTAGCTCCCATGCACGGGCGCAACTTTCTGATTGCAAATTAGTTAATAATTACCAGTTTGTTACCATCAAAATGAAATTTCCTAAACAAATAGCCACGAAAATCGACTGGTTACAGACTTGTTATCGACTATTTTACAACCTAAATCTCGATTGTGGATTAACCATTAGGCAACTGTCTAGAGGCCTCGTGTTGGCTAGCGACTCCGGGGAAAGATTAAAAAAGAAAAAGCTTTGTACGAGAAGGGCAGCCAATTTGATTTACAAAGACTAAAGAAAAAAGCAAAATTTTTATGAAAAGGGTCACATATAAGGGGGCGTTAAGGTAATTTTCGAAGACTTAAAAACACGGCGACGTCTGATTTCTATAAGTTACTATGAAAAATAAACAACTTTTATTTTTATTATTTTCGTTCATAACATAAAATTTAATAGGCAAATCAATCAATTACTTAAATATTATAATTTGTAGAATTAAAAACCCACCCTAAATTAATTATCTAACTACTAAAAAAAAAACTTTCTTGACTCCAAGTTAACACATTTTATTAAAGAAGACTCATTCACATATTAGTCATAATAAGAAGTTCACGTTTATACAACAAAGACAACACTACTCCATACACACATTTGTACAACAAAGATAAACATTCCACCTCCACCCGACCGCAACATATCAACGACTCATAGCTAACGTTTTGTATTCAGTTTGTAAGGTGTATTCCAATATAATTTTACTAGTTTTTTCTACGTGTAAATAATTAAAAACGTATGGGTGTGCCTTTTAAAAAATATTTTTGTTGTTATTTATTTAAAACAAATCAAATCAAATCAATAAATTGTGATTTTTAAGTAAACAAATGAATAACTAGTGTATGTAACAAAATACCCATCATCAACTATTTTATAACTGCATTACAGGTAAATGTTTATGAGTTAAACTTTTGTTTATATGTGTTATGGATGAAAATAAAACAATTTTTTGTTTTTATTAATTAATAACAATATTTATAAATTTATAGTCAGTATTAATAGCTTTTTAAAATAAATTAATTTATTTTTTCAAATTTATTATTAAAAAAGTATACAAAATTTTAGGTAATTTGATCAATCATTTCATTGTTTTATTTAATGGATTACAATAAATTTTGGTTCGAAAAATTACTGATTATCTTCAAATAAAACCATTTACTAAACGTGAAGAATTTTAAAAATTTACTGTTATAAATCGAAAAACCACGAATCGGGGATGGGTTTACATTATTTTCAAAGTAATTTACTCTCTTAAAATTTCTTCAATAATTGGTATTTATAAATAAAACAGGTTTCCACCCAGTACAAAAACTATCATAGTCAATTTTTAAGTCAGTCAAGGTTTAAAAAAAAAAAAAAAACAATTTGGGTTTAAAAAATAAAAAAATTTTGACCCTTGGCCAGAAGTTTGGATTTTCTGGCGTGCTCAGAACATAAAAAGACAGACCGAGTTCGTAAATGAGCAACATAGATCAGTTAAGTCTTAGGTCCGTTGGACTAATCTTGTAAACCGTTAGAGATAGAACAAAAGTTTAAATGTAAAAAATGTTCCTTATAAAAAAATAAACAACTTTTGTTTGAAACATTATTTCGTAAACGTCACTATTTACTCGCTAGGCGCCAATTAGGACAAAAATTTGGTGTCCATTTTCTCCAAAACTATAAAAAATTGGGAGTTGAAAATTTGCATGTAGTTTCGACTAGTGGTCTTGTGAAACATTCTCGAAAAACGGGTAAAAAATGTATAAACTGTTTACGCGTTAGGGCGCAAATTATATAGTATGTATGATATGGGAATATCAGTCATGTGTGTGTGTGTGTGTGTGTGTGTCTTATGTGTATGTGTGACTATGTAAGGGTGGCTATCTTTCTTTACTTATATGACGTAAAAAAACAAACGTAATCAACACCACCATAAATATAATGTAATTAGAAAATTTTCTTTTATTACAGAAATATCAAGATGAGGAATCGAACGTTAACTGGTAATTTGGCTATCGTTATTTATCTCATATCATTATTCTGTGTGGTTATTGCATTTTCAACATCCAGTTGGCTCGTATCCGATTATCGGATAAGAGGGGCAAAATTTGATCGTCTTGGATTATGGACACATTGTTTCCGATCATTACCAGATCCTACCGATGTATATCAACGTCGATTTTTTGTTGGATGTAGATGGGTATTTGATCCATTTACTAAGGGATACGATGAAATCCGTGGTTTCTTAATACCAGGTTTGTAAATTTCTTTTAAGGTAGTTGGGTCATTTAAGTATTAATCTTAAGATCTTCAAAACTTTTAATATAAGTAATTAAAAGCTTAATACAAACGCTGTTAAAATTTAAAGACAATTTACCATGTCTAACATGAGAATCGGTGGATGAGGTAATTTTGGTCCAAAAAGTATAAAAATCAGGTTAATTTAATGATTGGTTGCAGATTTCTGAGATATCGCAATATTTGGATCGATTTTAGTCCGTATCTCAAAAACTATTCGACCAGTCATCAAATGCACCCGATTTTTGTACTTTTTGGGTCAAAATTACCTTATATACTGAGTTTTATCGAAATTGGAGATAAAAAAAATTTTTCGATTTTTTGCAATTTTTTTAAGGGGTACCCCTTTGAAAAAATCGAGAAAATCGCAAAAAAAAATTTTGTTTTAGAATTTGATGAAACTAGGTGGATAGGGTAATTTTGACCCAAAAAGTATAAAAATCGGGTTAATTTAATGATTGGATGCAGAGTTTCGGAGATATTGCAATATTTGGATCGATTTTAGTCCGTATCTCAAAAACTATTCGACCAGTCATCAAATGCACCCGATTTTTGTACTTTTTGGGTCAAAATTACCTTATATACTGAGTTTTATCGAAATTGGAGATAAAAAAAAATTTTCGATTTTTTGCAATTTTTTTAAGGGGTACCCCTTTGAAAAAATCGAGAAAATCGCAAAAAAAAATTTTGTTTTAGAATTTGATGAAACTAGGTGGATAGGGTAATTTTGACCCAAAAAGTATAAAAATCGGGTTAATTTAATGATTGGATTCAGAGTTTCTGAAATATCGCAATATTTGGATCGATTCAAATGCACCCGATTTTTGAACTTTTTGGGTCAAAATTACCTTGTATACTGAGTTTTAACGAAATTGAAGATAAAAAAAAAATTAATTGATTATTTTAAAAATTATTCTTTTTTAAATATTAAAATTGGTATCAGATTACTAAGGGTTGTTGCTACGCCACCTCCCCCAAGTTAAAAATAATGCATACTCCGATTATTGAACTAGAAATATTTTTTAGGCCACCTGTATAATAATTAGGTCACTTAATATTATTGATTATTTTATAAATGGTGTTAGACACGTGCACTTTATTTTATGAATAGATTGCATTTTTAAACATAATTTAATTAAGTGTCATACATAACATAGAATATTTCACTTTGAATTATATTTATTTTCAGGTTTTATGATTGCCACACAATTTTTCTACACGATTACATTTATTTGCGCCTTAATATCCGCTGTTTTGGTATTAATGTATTTCCTATGTTGTTCACCTGATCAGAATAAATTTACACTTTTTGTACGTGGAATTGGATTGACTTGTTTAGTTGGAGGTAAATATTATAACTTTTTTTCAATAATTATTATTGGAAAAATTAAATTATTTGATTCTCATTAATTTCTTTGTTGTTTTTCCCTTTAAAATAGTTCCATTGCTTGAACTAAACCAACCCAATTTCGACAGAATTTAACCAATTCACAGACTAAAAATAATCCCAAAATTTCAGAAATTTTGATCGGTTAGAACGCGAAATAATTAATGCCAAAGTTCGTCATTTTTATGTAAATTGATTAAAATTGGAAACTAAGACATTAATTATCTCGCGTTCTAAACGGTCAAAATTTCTGAAACTTTGGTATTTAATAGTAAGCCCTATTCTGAGTCTGTGAAAATTTTTTGTTAAATTCGTTAAATTTTGTCGAAAAGTGGGTTTCATAATAGTTCATACTTGTCATACTTTACTGACCTCCCTGCTATAGTTTAATATAGAATTCATTATATTATATTCCTTAATTTTCCTATAATTTTTAGTATATATTATTAATTCCTAAATAATAATATTTTCGCAGGTATCAGTGGCTGTATAGGTGTCATTGTCTTCGCAATATGGGGTAATACCGATGGCTGGATGCCAGGACACGAAAATAATTGGTTCGGCTATTCATTTGTTTTAGCAATTGTCGGTGCTGTTGGCTTTGTTATTGCAGCTGGTTTATTTTTGGTTGAAGAAAATGTCCAAGTTCGTAAACAACGGCACTTTAAAGACTCACAAACCAGATTCGAATTAGAACAAGAATCTAAAGCTTAATTTTTGTTAAAAGAATAATTTATTGGAAAATTTAAGGATAAAATCCACTAGAAAATGTGATAGTAAAACTCACATTCAGACATATTCGAAAAATTTTTACTTGTTGACATTTATATTTATAAGTTTAAGTTAAGAGTTTCTCGAAGTCAATGTCTCAAAAATTTATTATTAAAGACATATTTTATTATTTTTTATATCGCGATTTTTATGAAACTTACAATTTATTAATTGTTGTAAATATTAAAATTTTAGTAATGACATTTTATTTTTTAGATGTATATGTAGGTTCGAAATGAAAGGGCTCTTTTAAAGCGTAAACTCCACTACCAGAAAGTCTTAGCCATCGTGTCGCTCGCATTTCCAACTTAAAACACGTACTCCTTATTTATAGAAAAGCATTGTTCTTAATAAGAATTAAACATTGGCTAAATGATTTAAGCGATATTACTTGAAATTTCACTTGGAAGCATTGATCGAATACTCCGATTTTATCGCTCGATGAAGTAAAACGCATACTTTGACTCTTATTACCGTTATTTAAACAAATCCATTTCGAACACAACTCTTCTAGATTTGTAAGTTACTTAGTTTTATTACAAAGTACTCGACGCACATTCTATGCTGATTATTTGTAGGGAATTATTGCACTTCTTCCGCTGAAAAATATACAATTTTAAGATCAGTTGTGAATCATTACTTAATTTTAACTCCGATTCGATGAAACGCTTAACATAGAAATTTTCACAGATTTGTTTCGGATTTGGCAATCATATCATTATTTTGGAAAAGTTTACACTCCAAAATAAAGCGTAAAACTTTACAGATAAACTTATTAAAAGCCAATCGATTAATTAAACGGTAAATGATTCGAAATCATGGATTTTGTGTTTATTTTTCCTGTATTTTATGTACAAGCGTAATTTAAACAAGAGATTTATTATCGCTCGCTTAAAGATATGAAATGCTAATTCTTTGTTTTCTATTATGAGGTCTTTAATCTCTATGCTATAAAAAAATATTTTATTGATTGAGTCAATTTTAAATCCGTGTGAACCATTTTTGATGCTCGAATCAAAATTTGGTTATATTTGCATATAGGAAGTAAATTGATAATGACAAAAATTTAGTGGCCTTTAACACTAAATTTAATTATTAATGAAAAATATATAAATATTTATACAAATTCAAGTTAATATCTCGAAAATGTGTTTTAATAAGTGTACTATACAATCGTATACTCCATTCATTCGAAGATCGCTTTCGTAAACTTGTAAATTTATATGTTTCCAGAGCCGAATATAACTTTTGATTAATATCCTAAGTTTTTATAGAAAGAAGAAATAAAAAATGTAATTTCCATGACAGCTCACTTCGATTACAGTTAATAAGAGCATTTGCATTTTTTAAATAAGACATTCCATTTATCCCAAATTCCACAAGAGTGAGTACGATCTTTCATTGAACGAAGTATCAAGAAAAATATTAATGTGTTCATGACGTAATTGGAAAATAAAAGATATAAGAGTATAAATTAAATTTAATTAAATGATATGTTAATTACTATTTAAAATTCCGTCCAAACACTGTACAAATTAAATGATTTTTTCTCTTAATTTTTCTCTTAATTAGTAGTTAATAATAGAAGACATAGGTGGATGAACGTGTTGACCAAAAAAATGCCTATAGCCTATAATTTCGTATTGGGGCAAATATGCTGCTATATAACACTAATTTAGCTGAAAATTAGAAAAAAATTATTTTTAATCAGTCCAGGCAAAAGGGAAAGTGTTTCCGCTAGTAATGCAGGCACTTTCATCCACTAATGTTTTCAAGAATAGTTTAATAAATTGTTGGAAAGTCAAATGTTGAATCTCGTAACGTTTTCTTACTATACTTTTACATATTAATCCCATTTATACCTCGGAGTATAAAACAAATATGGGTCTAAGCTGCCTTATTTAAGATATTAAAAGTTAATGTTTTAACGATTTAAATTTTATAAATTTTTTAATATTATGTATATGTAAAAAAAAAAAAAAAAAAAAAAGATATTTGAATTGTAAAAAATATATTTGTATTAAAAGCACATAATTTTGAGTTTTATTTTAAATAAGTGAAGTTTTATTTTTATTATTTTACGAATTATTTACGATGTAATCTATAGGTAATTAGTCGGTCATAGGAATATTAAACGTATATTCCTTCATCCAAGGGTAATTAGTTAAAAATATGTTTGTAATTAATTTCTAAATTGTATTTTTAAAAAAATACATTTTTTTCTTTAGGGTAAAAGATTTTACTTTAAATTGAAAGGTTTTTTGCTCGGACCAATCTACAACACACGCAGAATTCGCTACCCATTTAAATTTTCCCGCAATTGAGAGTGTGAAGAGCCGCAGCCAATCAAAAGCAGGCATATTGCTTGAGGCAATCTAAAATCATGGATATAGAAATATTAAAATCTAAAACACGAAATATCGTTCTATTTGAATTTCCCGCAAATGAGAGCCGCAGCCCCTGAGTTATACACCCCCTTCGTCTAAAGTGGGACACTATACTACATCCCTACTATAATTATTAGATCCGTGGTTGGAGCAAAACTATTGTATATGAATGTCCATTGTCCAGTGGTCCGGTTATGTATGTCAATGATTCATTTTAAATGTAATCAACATGAAGTTTGCAATAAAATGAAAGTAGCTGCCAGTCTCCTGTATGTGTCATCATTACTCTCCTCTACAGGTATAAATTTATAAACATAACAGTTACCTCAAAACGATGTGTAAATAAAAATAATCCAAAAAAAATTGGTAACTTTAAATAGATCGAACAAATAAAATAATTAAAATATTAAATCAAATTAAACAAAATGGTTGCTAAAAACGAATATCCAAAGGCTGCAAGTATGTATAAAATAAAATTTAATTTAACTATTAATTTTTTAATGAATAATATCTGACACACCCAATGTTAAAAAAATAATTTAACATGAAATTATTATAACATAACAATTATCAAGAGTTTTACATTGAATTTGGAAATTCAAATAAGTTAATTTAAGATTCCTAATACAAACTTTTCTTTTTTTAGATGCAGTAGTATACGGGGGTATATTACTATATATAGCTGGAATGTGTTTGATGATTTCATTTTGCAGCCCCTACTGGATTCAATCGTTTGAAGAAACATTTTCCGATTTTAAACATATGGGATTATGGCAATATTGTTTCCACGATTTCAGATATCCTTATTATCAATTCAATCATTTATTTGATGGTTGCCATTATATTTTTAGTCAGGTATAGTCTACTAATTTTAAAGTTATATTCCTTAGTCTTTCTCGGCTGTTAATTGTTAATCTCAATATTGAATGAGCTTGCTTGTATATAATTTTGTTTTTATTAAATTGAGAATACTCCACAGATTATAATTTATTACATAAATAGATAGGCAACTCTACTGTACATGAAATGTTGTCCAAAAGCCCCCTGGAGAAAAGCACTTACAATCAACTATTTAAAAAAAAAAAATGGCGGGAATTAGGTACTATTCGAAATATTTCTATTCGGTTTATCATTTTTTTTAAATTTTTTTGTATTTGTCTTATAATTAAATATAGTGAAGTTTTTTAAATAAAATAATAATTTATTGCAATATTTGAAATAAAATAGCATTTATTTTAATATGAACATTATTAATAACAATTAATTATTAGTTTGATGTAAGTTAAATGCAATTTAAAACCATTTTATTTCGTTAATAGTGAATTATAATCACAATTAAACATTACCTAAATGTAATCAACACGATTAACAAGACCTAAGCGCTAAAATAAACTCAGTATATACCGGAAAATAATATAAACACACCTAAAACGACTAAATTACACTAATTAGTTAATGAACAGGGGCACAATGAAAACTAAAATACTTAATATAATGCCACTATTCAAATATTCCACAAAATGTTAATAAAGACAATCAATTGAGAATACACACAAAGAAATTTAACGAATTTTAATGACATGCGAACGAAAGTCGTATTGTTTATTTATTTAAAAATATATATAAAATATTGTTTCTCCAACAACCATTGAAATGATAAATGGAATATAACGTGTAGAGCCACCTGGAGAAAGGCACCTTCAGAGAACGAAAATAGTAAACATTTTACAGGGAGTTGCAGATCTGTTTTAAATTAAAAACTATAATCTGTGCCTAAGAGACTTTTTAAGTTACATAATATAGAAATTTCAGCTCGCTATCTCTTTTTTGAGCTCGTTTTTGTTATCGTATTGACGGGCAGACAAACGGAAGTGGACTAATAATGTCATTTTATCAATACAAATACAAAAATTATGTTTCGCCTCTCAATATTTTTAAGCGTTACAAACCTAAAATATCCCTTATATCCAACGTGTAAAAACATTGTTTAATTTTGTATTTTTTAGGAATATTATGTGATTCGTGAATGGTTATTGCCAGGATGGTTAATATTTGTTCAAGCGTTTGTTACCATGGCATTTATTTTAAGTTTTGCAGCCCAAGGTTTAATTGCTTTAATAATCACACGATATCCTTTAGAGTTTGTGTTACGTTATGAATGGCTTCTAATTGGAATGTCATTTATTGGAAGTATTGTTTCTGGTAAGAAATTTAAGAGTTAATTATTCTAGAAAATTCAATTTATTGTTTCAAAAATGCATCCCTTTTGATCTGTTTTAATCGATCTGAGATATCTGGCATTGTATTTGTGTAAAAGCAAAATAAGTAAATTCCACTGAAATACTCAAATTGTGACACCAAATAGCACACTTGCTTATAAACGAGGCTCAATTTTTTTTTTTCAAACGCAAAATCAAAAGGCTATGGAGTGTGCCTTACTCTGAAAGACTATATACAAATTATATTATGAATTATTTTATGCGTGATAAAATTGTAATTTTTACTTTCAGCTGTCTTCCTATCGTTAGCGGTTATTATATTTGGATTCTCATGTTATCGACGTGATTGGATTATGTATCCAAATTTCAACTATGTGAGTTGGTCATTCTATTTTGCCGTAATTTCAATGTTTTTCCATTATTTCTCAGCGTTTGCATTGTATAATGAGACGAAACGAAGCTATGAACGTCGACGTGAATCAAAGAATTTGGTAATGCAAATGCATCCTGAACCACAAAGTAGAGCTAGTTATTACTAAGGCAACAATTTATTATTCTTATAAAAAAGTATTTACAGAACAAAAATTTTTTATTATAAAATTGTTTTAATCTCTTTAATGACGTCAAATTGTACACGAATGTTAATTTTTTTGTGCTAACACTAATTAAATAGTTACATTTTAGTCACGTAAAAGACATAACTGTTAAAATTAAGCTTGCAACAAACTTTGAATCTCTTTAAATGACAGCGTATTTTTGATATTTCTTCAAGGGCGGATGTAGATATAAATTATGTTCGATTGTGTATTTGACGCCTAAAATTTTAACTAAAAGCAGCAAATGCAAGTATGTTGATAAAAAAAGCGTATGAGAAGCTATTGTAAAACTTGCAGTTATTGCTTTTATTGCTTGTATCTTAATCCGCCCTTGTATTTCTTATTGACGAATTATATAAATATTTATTACATGTTTCAATCGAAATAGTACAAAAATTTTATCAATTGTTGAATAATTGAATTTATTAAATATTTGATTCTAAAGCTGATATAGTTCGATTGTACAGTGTTAGTGCAAGTTCAGATTTTCGTTAAAATAAAAAGGAATATTTCATTTATTGATCCGTAACAGTCAGTAATTTACGAATTCTTTAGAGTCAAGTAAAATTTTACCGAACTTTAATTTGTATTTTGTATGATCGAACTTATCCCTCAAACTATATTGAATGCCCGGATACACGGAAAATATTTTTTATATTTTTGCTCTGAAAATATGTTTCATACACGAATGTTAATTATTGAAAGAATTTTGATCACCAATGCTTAATGTTGAAATGTGAAAAAGTATAAACTTCTGCAATTGCAAATTATTTTTCCGGCCTCTATAACGACGAAAGTTTTTACCAAAATTATTGAATTGAGTGTCTTAAAAACGAGCCTTTCATTTAAACTCTGTTAAATTTGAAAGTTAAATGTTCTAGTTTTATGTTAAATGTAAACTGGTAATGCCCGTTATGGGATTTTAATGCTAAGAAATACTCTATCTAGCGATAGAAAAAAGAAATAAACACATTAAAATGTAAAATGAAGTAGGTATCTTTTTTCTTTGCATTCAATGGAAAAATCAGCTGAGACATAATAGGTATAGATTAAATTTTTTTTAGTGGCGTCGACATCTTAGCGTTAAAATCCTATAAAAACTACTTATAATATTGAGTAACAAAAATACTCATTTACTTGTTGAACTATTAAAAACTAGTTATGATTGTAAAGTCTGTCCATAATAATAGCGATATCAGCCGATCATTTGTTACTCAGTTTTCTACGTAGTTCTAACTGGAGTGGTAAAAACGGCAATAAAGGATGTATAAAATGGTGATTATGGAAATATATGCAACGTATTTTATGTGATATAGATAGATCTGATTAAAAGTTATAGAGCAGTTTTGAAACATTTCAGAACAAATTGTGAGATATATTCTCGTTAATATTCATAATGTATATTTTTTTACTTCTTGACCAATTTTTTCGAATACTGTTTAAAAAATTTATTGCAATAGATTTAAAAAAAGAAGAATATAATTATTAATTAAGTACATTTAATAAAATTAATGTTCGTCTCTTATAAATGAAGAATTTGTGAGGGCTTTAAAAAAAATGTATCTCAACGGTTTCTATATATTATGTACATGTATTTCATTTTTGTGCATATTAAAACACGCAAGTTATGCGAAAATCAGTGTTTCCAACAAATTATTCCTTAAAATCTTACGAGTACCCGTAGTGGAGAACTTTACTTGGACTTTGTATCTATAATATGTTGGGTATCTATTATGATTTGGTGATCATAAACTTAAATCAGTGGGACTTAAGTTCGGGTTTAGCATAAAAAAGCGAGGTCGCTCAGCCTGTTAATTTAATACCCGTTATTACTTTAGGGTTACTGAATAAAAAAGTAATATTTCTTAATAAATTAAAATCTCCATAATTTCTAAATGAAAATATAATCCTTTTAAGGATAAATCCCCCAAGTTGGTAACACTGGGTCGTAAATTTCGGATTTG
The DNA here is from genome assembly GCF_905475395.1 of Chrysoperla carnea. Taxonomy (NCBI): domain Eukaryota; kingdom Metazoa; phylum Arthropoda; class Insecta; order Neuroptera; family Chrysopidae; genus Chrysoperla; species Chrysoperla carnea. The sequence continues at coordinate 23,151,215 of NC_058338.1, forward strand.
TAAGTTAATTGAGTATACTGTAATTGTATGTATGGAAAGTCATACAATATTACTCTCGTTTTAAATTTGAATCTGACACTGGGCTCAAGTAATCAAGGAAGGGCATTGTTTCTGCCAGTGTGTATTAAATCTTACTTGCGTTGTTGTAAAACAAGGTGAAACAGTAATATCATCTAACTTAACGTATAAAAATTCACTACAAATCCGAAACATAGTTATTGTCGAATGCACTAAAAATATATATTTAAAAAAAGGTTTTTATATAAAAATTTGTCCGTCCAAAAAAATTTCTTTTGTATTTTTGTCCCAATAAAATTGGCATTTATATTATCTTTTACATTTTTTATGTTTTTTATATTTATTGTTTGGTGTACATATATTATACACACATTTTTTAAAAGTATAATGTTCATTAATTTGTAATTTTTTTTATACAATAAATTTGCTATTTATAGTTTTAACGAATTTTTTCCTTCTTAATTATTTATTTTGGAAAGAGCTGAAAACCCCTGATATCAGGATTTCTTAACGCAATTTAAAGTTATTCGTTATTCTTTTGTTGAGATGCCCAATCCTTACTTCCAGATCGATGGAAATTTGTTTTCTTTTCCATGTAGGTAAGTATAGTTCCCCATTTTGTTTATTTACGATTTCTTTCTTTATTTGGGATGTAAAAATGACTATGACTAATAAAAAAATTAACTGAATTAAACAAACAACTTATTAAATTTAAAATTCTGGGTTCTAAGTTCAAACGATTGAAAAACTTCCATCGGGTGACATCATAACTAAATGAATTTTTATTTAACTCGAAAAAAGTACATTCATTTGTGCTTTCATGGCGATGGTAAGTATAAAATGTAACAATTTTCATAGGATACTGAACAGAGGTAGAATCTGAGGTAGCAAATTTAGGAATTTCATACTACAGTGCAACCTCGATATAACGAACCTGAAGGGAACCAGTAAATATTCGTTATATCAAGTAATTCGTTAAACTGAGGTTTGTAATATTGAGGTTAAGTTGGTCTAAAATTCGTTATAAAGAGGAAAAAAGTGTCGGAACCTCTCGCGACATGAATTACTACTATGGAGCATACTAACTGTGATATATTGGTGGGACTTTATACGTTATATAAAGGTTTTGAATTGACGAATTTCGTTATTTAGAGGTATTTAAATTTTTTATCTTGTCTAAAATTCGTTATAAAGAGGCAGCAAAAAATATTCGTAATGTAGAGGTATATTTTATATTGACTCTTATGGACAATTCAAGGGGATTGCGAAAAATTTGTTAAATCGAGGAATTCGTTATATTGAGGTTCGTTATATTAAGGTTGCACTGTATAAGATTTTTAAAATAGTATATGCATTATATATTACATAAATTATATAACTCCAATCGATCATAATAGGCTTTTTCATCGATTTGCTGTTGTTTCAGACAATTGTCAAAAAACTATTCAAGTAAAGAAAATAAAATCCTTTAACCTTTATCAAACAGCACTTTTTGACAAATATAGAAGATATGTGATATGTCTTGACTTGAACAGTAGGAAACGCGATGGGAGGAATAGGAATTCTTGACCGCAGTGAGAGAGGTAGAAAGAGACATTGTAGACGTATAAGCGAGACGAAGATATAATATATACGCGCCTACTTTATTTGTCTCTTTTCACTGCGTTTTCCGGCGACTTTGTAGCTCTATAGTATTATCTCTATGTTTATATCATTATAATAATAATACCTATACCTTTTGGCTGTTTGTGAGTGTGTGCTGGCACAATAAAACTCTACAAAAAGACCATGCTTTTGTTGTCTAGAAATTTTAATTAATATTTGAAAGACCTAGCTTTTCATATTAAAAAAATACATAAAAATCTACTACTTACCAGGTATATTATGCTTTGTGGCAAGTTTCAACGATTCTAACATTGCTTCTTTGCTTAAATTAGCATCTAAAATCATTATCGGACTCTTTTTAATCAAATCTTCATTTGATCTTATCTAGAATAAAAAGAAAACTATGATTTCATGGCAATATTAAATAGTTTGTAGTCTCTTTGAGATTGTATAGTCTCTTGAGTTTATATAATGATATTCGTTGTGTGCGTAGTCATGGTAGGGACAATAAAATCGATGCCAGCGCTTCTAGTGAAAAATTTTGGAGTTATAGGGGGCTGTTATGACTAATATGCAATTCTTCACATGTTAATGTTATAGAAATGTCAAATTAAAATTATTGAAAAACACGAATTAATTAAACTTAATGCATTAAAAATTGTGAGAATAAGAAATCAAATTGCACAAATATTATTTTTCAAATGTAAATTATCATAATTATTTATTTAAATTTGTGAGACAATAATAATAAATTTTAAATGTAAGTCTTAAATGCAATTCATACAATTATATATGCATCCATACAATTCTATAATTAAAGTAGTGTATCGTTACCATGGAAACGAAACTCACGCACGGAGCGAATAGGCAAAAATGTTTTTTTCAACAATTTTAAAAATGAGTTAAAAGAACAGATATTTTACAGTACTAGACTATTAATTATGTCATATAGAAAGGACCTAAGGCGTTCACGGGTTTCTATTGCAAGAATCGTTCAATGGGTTATTAAAGAAGAAAAAATCGCGGATTGCTACTAACTAAGTGGGTGGAAATTGAATGTAGGGGTGAACAAGCATCTCTTTTGGGTTTTGTCAAACATCTCGAAATCAAATTTAACATTAAAAATGACAAAATATCTGTTTTTTGTGGATTTTTGCTTTTTTGCCCGTACCTTTTTTTTTTGGACACATAGGTATAGGGAATTTTCTACAGTTATAGTTATGGCATAATTAACGGACTTACCACTTCGGGTGTAATTAATTGGAAAATATCCATGTCACCAAGTCCAAGTTTACATTCACCATTCGCATCACAAAGAACCATATATTGTGCGGTATTAAATTGGTCCGTTTTTAAAACATGTTTAAAACATTTTTCGGAAGTTATCTTTTTTAAAAATTCAGCATGAGGATCCTTCCCAACAACAGAAATTAAAAGCGGATTTGCACCTAATTTTGTCATTGCTTCACAAATATTGCGACCAACTCCTCCTCCAGATATGGTCATTGAGGCACCATGCGTTGAGCTGTCCAACTAGAACAAAAGTAAAATTAATTGTTAATAAAATAAAAATTAAAAATATTCTATACCAGTTATATTAGATTACTGGACTGTTTGTAGATTTTGGAGAAAAAAAAAACAAGCACGTTCCACAGAAAAGGATAAAGGATGAGTTAACGGTTACAATCTGTTTCTATGTCTCACTCTTTCAATTGAAGTATATTTTTTTATCTATGTACGCAGAGATTGGGAGACTGGAATTTTACTTTTTGATGCTAGGCGAGTAGGCGTTTAATTAATTTTTGATAATAATTAACTTTACTTATTAAGAAACTGAAAATCTTTTGACTGTGAATATTAATATGCGTTCTTAAGAAATTTCAAAATCGATGATTAAGAAATTCAAGTCGATACTTTGTAGAAACCTGATAAGTAGACCATTCTAGACCACTTTTACCGACCTCAAATTAACTTTTACCCTCAACCTCATATACGATCTGCCATATCTGGTTCGTTTCTGCCTTCTAGAGCACTAAAATTGGACACTAACGATTTTCGCACTAACGAAACTATCCGTCTTCTTTACAAATTAAACAAAGGGACAGATCCTCACTCTCAAGGAAGACGAAAATTCGAGAAAGTTTTGTTAATAAACAATTGCCTAACTTGTTGAAAAGATAAATTTCCAACGGTAATAAATTTTTTAACTTGTTTAGAATACAATATAATTTTTTCAAATTATTAAATTAATATTTAATACTAAATATTATTTAGTGTGAGATACTCGTTTTGCCCATAATACAACAATCTAAAAATGACGTAAAAAGACCTTTTTCCAACGTTAATTTGAATTATAAATAATGGAGAAAAACTTTCGGGAGTTGGAGTTTGCTTAAAGCTTGCATAACATAATTGCTTATAACTTTTGCAATTTTTTATGTGCTGAAAATCGCTTTTGGCATATATTTCTAGACATCATTCCGAATCTAACGAACTTTCACACGTATTTTTAGGTAAGGCCATTATTTCTATATTTCTCCAATTTGAACTTTTTGACTAAACTATGGTATCAAACTTAATTTTATTCAACATTAACATGCATTACTTATATAGGTAATCGCAATAAACAGTACATTCATAAATCACAAGAAATTCCTGGTGGCAGAGGTGAAAAATAAGTCCTATGGTTTAAATGGACTTCATCAATTCTTGGTAAGGATAAATTTATGAGTTGATTTATTTGCTCGTGAGTCGTGAGTAATAACATTTATTTAAAGTATGTAGATGACGTCAGTAGTAGGTATTTACATGCAACTGAAATTGGCATATTATTTTTGTAAAAAAAAAAACACAATTTATTACATAAACAACTGAAAACAAACAATTGATTGCGTTAATTGTTGAAATATCCTGTATAGAAAGCAAAGAAGAAAGAGTTTAGAAAAGCTACACAATAATGGCGGTATAATAATGTTTTTCCGGAATGTTTCACAAGGCCACTAGTTAAAGCTACTTGAAAATTTTCTGTTATAGTTTTGGAGAAAATGGACACCAAAGTTTTGTCTTAATTTGCGCCCTAGCGACTAAATAGTAGCGCTTGGGAAAAAATGTTGCCAGCAAAAGTTGTTTATTTTTTATAAGAAACATTTTTTACATTTAAACTTATGATCTATTCTCTAACGGTTTACTAGATGGGTCCTACGGATCCAAGAACCAATTGACCTATTTTGCTCATTTACGAACTTAGCCTCAATTTTAACGTCCTAAGCACTTTATAAAGCTTGATGCCTCTTTTCATTTTTGAGTTATCGTGTTCACAGACAGACGGACAGACGGACAACCGGAAATGGACAAATTAAGTGATTCTATGAACACCTATACCAAAATTTTGTTCGTAGCATCAATATTTTAGGCGTTACAAACTTGGAACTAAACTTAGTATACCTTGATACATATTAAATATATACAGGCTATAATAACATTAGAAGGTATTATCTGACACAATCATTGCAAAGAAACATACTTTGAATGATAAGCATAATTTTCAATACATATTCGAAACATGTTGAAGAACTAACATACACTTAAAAAATAGCTATCCAAATACATATTTTTGAGTTCCTCCCTTCCCCCTTCTCAGGGTACGTCACATGTTACGCAACCCCCCTGCAAATAAATCGTCATATTTTCTACAAGGAACAAACATTCTAAAAAAATGAGGATGAAATTGGAAACGAACTACGTTGTCTCATTTTCTTCTTGCCATCCCTTCTCCATGCTTCCCAATACACCTTGTGACTTCTTTAATTACCTATTCGTTATTTTTTGTGGTATGTATAGGTAAAAATAATATTCGTTTTGGTAATTAAATTTTTCTTAGTCGGTCTTAGACCAAGAATATTTGACAAGACAGAACAATAGAGAACATATTTTTCTTTTCAATGCAGTACCATGCATCATAATTTTAAAAATTAGACCTTTTTCATTTTAATTTAACGATCCATTATTGTTTCGGAGAGACAATAATAAATTGGACAAAGATACAAGGTATTTGTTATTCATTTTATCACATTAGTTTTTTGACATACTGTCCGAAACAAAAGGTAACCACTGTTTAAAATGAAAAGGTCTAAAATTGAAGATAATGCGATGAACGACGGATTCTTATGCTTTTCTTATTTTAAAATCAAAAATTTATAAAATTTATTTTGCCGATTGATTATTAATAATTGGGCACGTTTCTAAATACTGCCAAATTTCTAAAAAGGATTCAGTCTATAAAGGAGTTCAACTCCTTTTGCATTTACCTTTTTGTTTTGGTTACTGAATGCCTCTAATGAAGTCTTCAATAAAACGTTTGTCAACTCTCTAAAACAGGTATATACGTCGATTAAATATAATCAGATAATTTTCTACTCATTTGATTTAGTTATATAAAAAATGTAGTAAAATACTGTGTGAATTTGACATATTTATAATTAAACATAGAAATTTAAAAAAAAGCACACGTAATTACGGAAAAAATCGTTCAAGAGAAAAATTGATTAAAATTAATTTAATTAAAAATCAATAAAATTATCATAAAAAATATATCTCATCAGATGGTTGAAGATCGACCTTATAGCGTCTCTTAGACGACCATAAATATTGTGATTAGTTACAAGTGAAATTTATAAAATTGAAAAAACCCCCGACAAATTGCGATTTATTCCTTGTAAACCGATTCATGGAAACTTAGATATAAAATGTTCTCAATCAAGGCGGTTCGAGGCGTTTAGGGACTACGATGCCACTGAGAAAGACACAGACGCACAGAAAAACACTTTAAACTTATAGCACTCCTTCTTAAATCATTATCAAAGTGATGGTCAAGGACATCAGGTGAGATGAAAAGGATACTTAAAGAGCTATCATTTTTTGGGACAAATTTTTGGAAATATTTTAATTGAAATTGAAATATTTAAGTTAACTTTGTTCTTTTGAATTACCTAATTATTTAACGATTTCACTTTTCAAAATGAATTGAGACAGGTTTATTTGACCATTCATTTCCATAGTAATTATTTATATGTTAAAATTATACGTCATGCCTTTTCCAAACTGAATCGATTTTGAAGATCATCGCCAATTTTTTTAGTTTTTTCCATCCGTTTAGGCGATATGATGCCACAGACAGACAAACACATAGACACACACACACTTATAACACCTCTTTTTTTAATTCGGGGGTTAAAAATTGCGTAAATTTTTGCTTTTCTTTATCTAGTTTTATATTCTTTTTATCTAAAAGCATAGCGAGAAAGTTGCTTTTATCTAGTCATATTATTTATTTTTAATTCTTACAAATTTTGTTCTTTATATTAAAATGAGACACACACGAGCTACGAGACATATATTGATAATATAATAAAATTCCATTGACTTTCTCATGCCAATATCATTCCTCAATATTGTCGTATAATCTAAATGAAAAACAAATTCTTCGCGTCACCCCGTCCATCTATATTCAACCGTAATAATAATATATATGTAAAGCTCGCATATGAATGTACCGTGAATTTCGTGTAAACGTATTAGCTCTAAAATCAAGTTGATTTAGACAAAATGCTGCTGCTCAATGTTCTATGTTATTGTCTAGAAAATACGAAAGCAAAAACGTTAATAGGGAATATTATTGTATTTTTTTTAAATATTTTCAACCCCCGAACTAAAAAAAGGGGTGTTATAAGTTTCACCGCTATGTGTGTGTGAGACCGCTAAGTTTGTAACGCTTAAAAATAATGATGGTAGGAAAAAAATTTTGTCATAGGTGTTCATAAAATCACCTAATTAGTCCATTTCCGGTTGTCCGTCCGTCCGTCCCATCTTGTAAACCGTTAGAGATAGAACAAAAGTTTAAATGTAAAAAATGTTCCTTATCAAAAATTAAACAACTTTTGTTTGAAACATTTTTTCGTAAACATCACTGTTTACCCGTGAGGGCGCCAATTAGGCGGAAATTTTACAAAATGTACTATACTTGATTATCAGTTATGCATGTGTCACATGTTTGTATGTGTTATGTGATAAAGAAATCAAAACTGACTATGCATGGTATTTCAACAATTAACTCAGTCAATTGTTTCTTATCACTTGTTTTGGTTATGTTTCAAAAGCGAGCTTAGAGTCTTGTACCCGAAAAAACTAAAAAATTGGCGATGATCTTCAAAAACGATTCAATTTTGAAAAGGCATGTCATATAAATAATTACTATGGAAATGAATGGTCAAATAAACCTGGCTCAATTCATTTCGAAAAGTAAAACGGTAAAATAATTAGGTAATTCAAAACAATAATTCAAGAGAACAAAGTCAACTCAAATATTTCCATTTCAATTAAAATATTTCCAAAAATTTGTCCCAAAAATGATAGCGCTTTAAGTATCCTTTTCATCTCATCTGATGTCCTTGACCATCACTTTGATATTGATTAAAGAAGGAGTGTTATAAGTTTAAAGTGGTTATCTGTGAGTCTGTGTGTTTCTCGGTGGCATCGTAGCCCTTAAACGGTCGAACCGACTTGATTGAGAACGTTTTATAGAAAAGTTTCCAAAAATCGATTTTCAAGGAATAAATCGCAATTTGTCGAGGGTTTTTAAATTTTGTAAATTTCACTTGTATACCATTTAGTCCACATACTAATAAAGCGCTTTATCTCTTGAAATTTTAAATTTTCCTAAAGTGCTTAATTTCAAAGCTATCACAGCTTATAAAGAATACCCGGTAAAGTATGGTATATTCGTTTGTACACATATATAACGTATGTAAGTATTCGTTGTGTGCGTAGTCATGGTAGGGATAATAAAATCGATGCCAGCGCTTTAAGTGAAAAATTTTGGAGATAAAGTGGGCTGTTATGACTAATTTGCAATTATTTACATGTTAATGATATAGAAACTGTCAAATTAAAATGATTGAAAAACACTAATTAATTAAACTTAATGCATTAAAAATTGTGAAAATAAGAAATCAAATTGTACAAATATTATTTTTCAAATGTTAATTATCGTAATTATTTATTTAAATTTGTGAAACAAGAATATTAAATTTTAAATGTAAGTTTTCAATGCAATCCACACAATTATATATGCATCCATTAATTCTATAATTAAAGTAGTGTATCGTTGTCATGGAAACGAAATTCACGCTCGGAGCGAATACACGTTTATATATTGACGTTGGAGAGTCGTAGTCGGTGGCGCGACGCTAGTTAGTCTACCACAGACGCGCGTCCTTTATGTACATTTTCCTAACAGTTTCATATATATTATACTCTGAAAATGTTATTATTATTCTCGCGTGTTGTTTGGGCTAGAGGAGCAACATTAATGATATTGTAATATAACTTTGCTCAGTATAATATAACTCGTATATATATATGGTTATTATAAGTGATGTGCTTTTTCTTTCTTGTGTTTGGAAATAACAATATTGCAGTCGGTTCTTGTAAACAATTTTTTTTTTATTCCATAAAAACACACATTATTGCATTTTATTAAACAATAAATTTAAATTTAATTAAAAATTATTTAAAATAAAATAACATTTTCAGTGATTTTAATAAACATAGATTTATTTTAATTATAAACTTTTTTTTAAAATATTTTTAATTATTAGTGTTGAGTTTTTGTTTATTTAATTAATTTGTTGTAAGTGATTATGTTAAACAAATTTATGGTAGTGGAATTTCAAAAATGTATGTATATAATTTTATTTCATATTTTAGATATACAGTATGTTCGATAAGTTCTTTGCCACTCTTTAATGAAAATTGTGTTCTAAGATAGGTAGGTTATAATCAGAAAAATGTTTTAAAAAAAACTGTTAGGATATATCTTTTTGATTTTGATTTTTGTAGACATTGAAAATTTAATTTATATTAATTTTTGTTGGATAAATTTCCCAAAAACCAATAAATTCAGTAGAAATCAGTGGCGTAGCTCGCCTTGGAGGGACCCTGTATCAAAATTAGTGGAGGGGGGAGCAAATGAAGCTTTAGGCCACCTTCGGTTTTAAAATAAGGTCTTATGCAATCGGATCATAATTAGATATACATCTCTCCAGACTGTAATTTTACTATTGTATTAATATGCTGCTGTGAGTTTTCATGGTCAAATATACATTGCATAAAATTAGCGCGGAGGCCTCTGTACAACGGGGGCCCCGTATCATTGATACGACTGATACGGCGATAGCTACGCCTCTGGTAGAAAAACAATGTTTCCATAATTTTACAAATTTTGTTTTTGAATTGAACTAAAAAACAAGTTTCAAGTCTCCTATGAAGCTTTTCTTCTCTATCTCTTATTATAATTTTTCTCAATAAAGTGTGGGTAAGGACTTGTGGAACATGGTGTATATGGGTTACTAATTGAAACCCGTGGAAAATACTATGATACAATAATAGTTTTGAATACTTATTTTTTTAAGTTTTTTTTAATTGTTTTTGAATGAAGACACGTTTTGTCGCACTAAAAACTTTTTATCACACTTTGATCATGCATAAACACCGTCAAACGTAATGATTAGTATAAAGAAGTTTTGAATATATAAACATTTTTATTACTTACACCATTTGCTGATAAAATAATTGGTCTTTAAACAAAAAATTTGCACAACCATATTCTGTTTTTTGGGTAAGATTTGTTTGTTCTGTGTACATTGATTGGGTGCTATTAAATTCAAAGTAAACAGTTCTAAACACATACAAGGTGTTCCGTGACTGGATGGTCATAGCTTTAGAGTGTATTCTTTGAACAATATTAAGATAAAAGTGCCTTTGGACTTTTGTCTGAAACCCAATAGTTAAGGAGTTATGGGCACTATTAAATTTTACGAATAAAGTAAAGACATAGGCAAAAGGTGACAAAGATTTATACAAAGTTTGTGTTTTGTGACCCAGTGAAGTGCATTAGACTTTTCTATTGTTTCTAGAAAAAGAATTGCAGTTTAATAAGGCTTTCTTTTTCTACTTACACTGAGTGTAATTTTCTACTTTCACTGAGTGTAAGGAATTTATACACTAGTGTACAAATTTTCAATAAATATGTCGATCCATCGATATCTAGCTTTTTGGTCTAAAACTGAGCCAAAAAATTGCAACATCTAGGGATTGTAAATGGTCCTGGTTAGCCGATACACTCCATCTTCGAAGCTCATAACTTTCGTTCATAACACTCCCCTCCTTCCCTGTTGACCTTTGATACAGTACATAAGTTTATATTTTCAAAAGGGACAATGTGACTAAAAACAGGTCTAATATATATCTCTTGTTATATATCACATTCTTCTATTGGACGCAAGGGAGTATTGAAGAAGTGTATGTGTACGGAATATAATAGTGGAAGATCCTTAAAAATGGTACTCTGTTGTATTGAATTACTGTTAGAGATAACGAAGATTGTATAATAGCACAAAATGTGGACATTGGCCTTTTTCCTAGATTTCAATCTAGTCTAAAACTAGAATAGCGTTTACTTTCAAATACAGACTGCCAGAGATGGGCAAAGTAGTTAGGAGAGTGTAATACCTCGATTCACAATTTAAATTTTTTAATATTTCGGAATCCTGAAATTATTTCTGCCTACTACACATTGTCTCATTTATTCCTCAACATATTTTTTCGATAATTTAAATATTAAACAACCATTGGTATAAACGGGTGATCCGTGATACATGAAGTGTGATCCATGTTACAATATCCTATTGTACCATGGATCACACCTTAATGTATCTGGAATCACCCTCACCCATTGTACCTGTCCATAGAAAGTTTTCTTTACAATATAATTCAATGACATCCTTGAAAACATCCTATAACACTTTGTGTGAAGCTTAACTTTGTATTTAGAACTTCTTTTATCAAAAAACTTTTCAGAATTGAATCAATTTTAATATCGTTCAAACAAACAAAAGTAATATTTACCTTTGTTACCTGTATTGTTACGTACAGGAAATATAGATTTACTTTGTGTAGAAAATGAAAATTTGTTAAAAAAATTTTATTTAAAACTTTCTATTGAATGAGTATTGGGGTACAAAAGGTAATAACTCTGAATCATATCACAAAAAATATACAGGATGTTTATTTTCATCTATAGTCAGCAAAATTTTCCCACGGTAAACTTTTCTAGCCTTTTCTTTCCCATTTTGTAATTTTTTACTCAGATTTGGTCTGAATTTCGAAATATACAATCAACATGCAGATGAAACGTTAAAACTTCTTAATAATGTTCTCGGTCGACTGTCACAACAAAGATATATAACTTTCCGCTTTGCTTTATTAGTATTTCGGAATAGAAATTCATTTTTTAGTAACAGTTTTCGTCCCAATCCACAATTTTTATGTTTACCTTTTTATTCTAAAAAGTAGCTGTTTTTTCTTGTTTAATTAAAGTATTTAAAAAATATTGCATGTTATTATTATTTTTTTATTAAAAAACATATACATTATGTAGGGGTAAGTGATGTACCTTCTCCTTATTAATATCTATCATTTGAAATCGATAATTCTTTTTGATATGTGGAAGACAACTATAATAGTAGTGTTTTTATACCATATATATATATATATATATATATATATATATATGAAATATATCAAGGTATACTAAATTTAGTCCCAAGATTGTAACGCTTAAAAATATTGATGCTACGAACAAAATTTTGGTATAGGTGGTCATAAAATCACCTAATTAGATCATTTTCGGTTGCGTGTCTGTCTGTAAACACGATAAAAAGTGAAGTCAAGTTTGTAAATGAGCAACATAGGCTAAGATATGAAATCTCTCGTTAGTTTAGTGTAAAATGAATCTCAAATTTAAATTTTATCCTGAATATCTAAAGGTACACGACCTTCCCCTATGATGTTGTTAATTTTATATTAGCTGTCTGTACTGTGAGGTGTTTGAATTGTCCTTGGAATATTATCGTGATAATAGTATTGAGCCCAGAAAAACTAGATACTATTTACTGTTAGTTAATTACATATATTATATAATAAGGTGAAATAATGTAAATAATGTGAAATTTCAAATTTCGATCTTGCCTGTCCGTGTGTCTGTTCGAAATTAATTTTGTACAAATGGAATATCAAAATTCTCTTTTCTTTCACTATCAATGGCGGTGTATACCTCTTTATGTATCCAACGAACAGGTTAATCTTATAAAGTTTTGTTCATGAATTAATTTTTAATATAATCGATTTATGTGCCTATTTTTATATCAGACAAGGTTCCATATAATTATAGACAAAACGCATTTTAATATTTTATAAACCAATCGATATTTTAATAAATTTATTAAATACTAGGTTTGTAGTTGTTAGTTAGTTTTCTCCACCATATTCGATCACCACACTAATTTTGAGGGATAATCTTTGCTGAAATTTTGGTCTAGTGGGTTTGATTTCAGTCCTCTCCTATCGTTTAATTAAACTCGTGTCTTCTTGATAATTAAAATCAAGATGCATCGCAAAAAATTCGTAGCGCAGGAGCTGCGTTAGCTAACTGAATTCCTTCAGTGATTGAAAAAATGACACATTTTTCTTCAAATCGAATATTGCATTTTTAGTTTTCCTTAAAGAGAGTACTATTTTGCTTAAAACTGTTCAAAAAATTCAAAAATATTTTTTATTTTGAAAAAAATTCAAAAATATTTTTTATTTTTGTGCTTTGCGCAGGGGGGGTGTGTGTGTGAAAATAAAATGAGTAAAAATTGAAAAAAAGTTTCTGTTGCTTGCCAAATAAGTTCCCTAACGAACGCACAAATGCTACGTTATGCTAGTAGACATATCCTCCCTTCAATTCTCGATTACTATACATCCAATTATGCTACCTCTTTCCGGGTATTTGGGAGGAGGAAGACGCGGAGAAATGTCTGCCAGGAGTATGCAACGTTTATGCAATCATTAGGGAATTTATTTGGTAAGGGGAAAAAATTTGCCTCAATTTTTAATAATTTTATTTCCTTCTCCCCTCAATCTCGCTCCCAAATAGGTATCCCTCTCTTCTAAGATTTCCTAGATTTCCCTCTCTCCCAAATAGGTATCCTAAACTATAAAATTTATCAAGTTTATATAACTATCGTAACTTTTAGTTTCCATAGAAATATTATGTTATTATTTTGATAATGTGTTACATTAATTTATGGAAAACAAATATTTACAACTTTTTTTTTAGTTCTGTTGCACTCTTTTATTTTGGTTTACGTCTATTTTCATACGCTTACTGGCATCAATTTCTTTTTTTTAGTGTTTTTATAAATTTCGTCTCAATTATATGGTTTACATGGATAACTTTTACGTCTATAGAATGGCAATATAAAAAAGTGACATTTTTACAAGTCAATCGACATTATCTTGTACGTTACAATGAATACAGGTTTACATTTTATGGAGAAATTACTTTGTAAGTCTATATTCTTTATTAAGAATTTTTATTTAAGGAAAACACAATTTTAAATACCAGATTTAGGTTGCTCGTTCTGAGTGAAAAATGAAAAACATGGGCTTTTGGGTTCCTGAAAATCTCAGGTATAGATAGATACGAATCGGTCAACATACCTCGTTCCTCATGGATTCACAAATCGCTACAGAATCACAAATAGAGAATCTCAAGCTTTCATACTTATAAACGAGACGATATAACACCAATAACGCTTTCAGATCGATTTTCTTTCGTGCAAGATCGCCAGGATGCACTTTTGTAAGTGGCAAAAGTTTATTACACGGTAAATAATTAACAAAATCGGTCAAATTTTGTTACCGGGGTTCTTAGGAGTCACTGATCATGAATATGAAAACTAAAAGTTTCCTCGGTGCACCTGGTGATCAAGATGACTTGGTTGTACAAAGGACTCCTAGGATTACCTCTAAATTGTTATAAAATGCATCCAAAATAGTTAGTCGGGGGTTTTCGAGGTCGCTGATTATGAATATAATGTCTAAAATACTCTTCGGTACAGCTGGGGACCAGGGTTGTAGAGTTCACCTCCAAATTTTTAAAAGACATCATATAAATATTTATAGCGGATTGAAGTTACGGTTTTTGTCCAAGAGAATCTTACTTGAATTGGCATTGTCCAGTAGATAGTTTCAGTTAAAAATATATCGATTCAATTTTAATTCTAGCATTATAATTACACTTATCCTCTTATTTGGTATAAAAACGGGATGTTTGCAAGGTGGTGTGGCAAAATTTTATGTGAAGCTATGGTTATTTCTTGGTGGATTATATATACTTTATCACTTTGTCAAAACAATTTTTATTTGGCGGAGACATGATAACTTATGGACTTCTATGGACGTTCTTATGCTTATCATAAATTTTTATCGGTTAATTTGTTGGTTGCTTGTAATGTTCCTTGATGTTAAACAATTAACTCAAGGTAAATAAAGAGGGGGCTTAAAAAAGTAACGGAATAGCAGAATAAATAGAAAAGTCACATTTATAGAAAAAAAATTGTAAGGTTTATAACTGGAACAAAGTTTCTGAATTCAAATTTTGCTAGCAGAAAAAAATAGAAATTTTGTAAGTTGCTCAGTTTATGAGGCACAATTTTCGAATTTAAAGTTTTCAACTGCCTTTATCTTTATTTATGAGCCAGAGTACATTTTTTTATGGCCTTGAACTTCAAGATTCATTTCTAGATCTACATTTAATACAAATCTTTAATCTTACAGTTTTTTACAAAACTCTTTTTTCAAAACTTTTCAGTTCTTCTGCTGTTGAGTTACTTTTATAACACCCAGTATAAATATTTAATTAATTATTTTAATCATTTCTGTTATTTTCCTTCAAGACAGCGAGCATGAACTCGAGTTGTTTTTTGATCATGAAAGTTTGTTGGTAACACAAAATTCGAACTTTAGTTATTTTTAATTTTTTCTTGCTCTTAACTTAAATCTAGCAAAGAACTAATTTTTGAATTTTAAACACAAACTGCACAGATATAATTATATTGTAAATATGTAAAAAGTTAATTCTAGGAAAATTAACTTTAAGTTTTCTATAATCTGAAATTTAGCTGTGAATATTAAACCATAATGAATTTTTAGAAACTTTACAAAGAATTACTGCTACCGCTGCAGCAATAGAAAATGAACAAATAGCAATTTCAATCTAAATATTGATTGAAATTTAATAAAACCGTCAGAGGAAGCTTAGCAATCTGAAGCCAATGGATCGAAAAAGATGGGAAACTTCAGAAGCGGCGTAAGCTGGGAAAAGTAACTTGAAAAGAAAACTTACAAATAAATAAATATAGATTTGCCTATCCTAAAATTTGATAGATCTATTCCTTTATTTAATTTATAAAATTAAATTACTTTAAAATATAAAGATATAATATTAGTTTATTTTAAAAATAAAATGTGACAATATTTTTAAAAACATTTAACAAAATAAACTCTAAAATATAAAATTTATAACAATTTATTTGATTATGGTAATTATAAACATTGGATGGTGGTATTTATTCAAATATATTAAAAATTTTATTATGGCATTATGCCAAAATTAAATTATTTGATTATTTTTGTTTTTTTTTTTTCTATGTGCATTTTAAAATAATTAAGTTAATAAAAAACAGAATGAATGTTTTACTATTCATTGTTGAATATAAAGTGACAAATATTTCAAAAATATAGTTTATAATTAAAAATGTTTAAACCTAGTTTGAAATCAGTTAAATTTTAAATAAAAAATGGAAAACTTTGGATCAAATTATTCCAAATTTGTTGGTAAATCCAATTCTCTATGGATTAATAACATTAATGATCAGTTTTGATAAATAAAAATATTTTGTCGTAAGTTGTTTTATGTCAAGTTGTTAAAAGCATTAAATTTATTCTGATAACCAATTTCATTTGAATTGGTTAAAATATTAGTTTGGTAGTTGATAAATGCATTTTTAAATATTTGGCTAAATGACGCTAAATGTATCTTTATACCATGCATATATGTTATATGCAAGGTATACTAAGTTTAGTGTAGCGCTTAAAAATATTGATGCTACCAACAAAATTTTGGCATAGGTGTTCATAGAATCACCTAATTTCCGGCTGTCCGTCCGTCCGTCTGTGGACACGATAACTCAAAAACGAAAAAAGATATCGAGCTGAAATTTTTACAGTGTACTCAGGACGTAAATAGTGAGGTCGAGTTCGTAAATGAGCAACATAGGTCAATTGGGTCTTGGGTCCGTAGTACCCATCTTGTAAACCGTTAGAGATAGAACAAAAGTTCCTTATCAAAAAATAAACAACTTTTGTTTGAAACATTTTTTCGTAAACATCACTGTTTACCCATGAGGGCGCCAATTAGGCGGAAATTTTATAATATGTACTATATCAGTTATGTATGTGTGACATGTATGTATGTGATAAAGAAATCAACACTGACTATGCATGGTATTTCAACAATTAACTGAGTCAGTTGTTTGTTTTCACTTGTCTCTATTTTAATTTTGCAAATATATGCAAATATAATTTCCATGATAATTTAATAATATTATAATGAAGTGTAATAAAGAAAATAAACATTTTCATTAACTAAAAACATATGAATAGTAGAAATAACGAATGCGTAGGTGATTATTGCATGTTCATTTTATAAAAGAATTATTTATTAATTTTTCTAGATATTTTGAATTCTTTTTAAAAAAAATAATTTTTATTTATACTGGGTGCATCATTTTAATGTATACATCTATATATCTTATTTTGCAGTTAACCAATAAAAAAATTACTTTAACAAAAGTTGCAGAGATTGATGGGGGACCGATCGTTCTTCAGGTATCTTTTATAGCCAATTTCGATACTAAATGGCAAGAGATAGAATAACATTTTAAATAAGAAAGTTGATCCCCATAAAAAAACTACAAATTTTTGTTAAAAACATTTTTTCAAAAATCGTTAGCTTTCCGAGAAAATGCGACTTAAAAATATGGCATTATTGCATTTAATCGAAAGAAAACACGATAGTTATGGAAAAATACTTTAGCCAAAAGTTATCTATGGCAATGCAAGGCATTCGCTTGTGTCTATGACTTTAACCTACAATTATCGATGAACATTAAGCGTATTTGAAATATTTAGGCGTATAGATTAAAATGACCCACTCAGTATATAAAATTATACTGCTGTTCGTTTTCTGGCTAAGGTTCATAAACGGCTTGACCGATTCAAATAATTATTTTGTTGATATGTTCGAAATAATGACAGGAAGGCTATAATAATAATAGGAAAAACTCAAAAGAACAGCCCAAAAATAAATCAAATCCACTCATAAGTGTTTCTCTCACAGGTGATTTGTTGAGCTATAAAGTATGAGTGACTGAAAAACTAAATTGAGAGCCTAGTATTATAGGTTTTTATGAACTGGAACTGAAAATAAAACCTATGCAGCTCTTTTGAGTGGCACAGGGAGAGGCAAAGTACATTTTTTAAATGGAACGGAGGCTTGGCGGATTATTTGAAAGGGTTTCACGTTCACCTGCTCCCACTAAAACGGAAGCGTAAGCTATATTTTCGTTAAATAATCCGTATTATAGTCCGTATCTAAAGGACCCGGGTTCGAGTCCTAGCTGCTGTGTAGTTTTTTCGTTTCTATTTGTTAAAATGCTAATGAATATAAATATAGTTTTCCAATTTTTACACGATTAAAAGACGATCCTAAGAAAAGGTGATTTTTTTGGAAACGTCCTTAAGGATCTTCCTGTATGATCAATGTATAGTTGAATGCCTTTTAACAAAAAAAAAAAAGAAAACTTCACTTTATTATCCTTTGTCATTACACAGATATTTCTTTTATATGCAAATTTTTATAAATTTGCAATATGACACAAAGATGCATACTTTTATATATTTTTGTGCAATTCTTTTTGATGATTCTATTTTTTATATCATGAAAGTTATTTTTTTAAGAACAAAATGAAATTTTTATTGATATAACAACTTAATACTAATATTTATGAGAATAATATTTAAATATCCAAGAAGATGAAAATGTTATATAAATCTATAATATAAAAATGTCTATCTATAATATAAAAATGCGCTGAATGTGTTGCTAAGCGCAAATCTCGAGAGCAGGTGAACCGATTTCGCTTATTCTTTTTTTTATAATATTCTTTGAAGTAAGAGGATGGTTCTTACGGAGAGAAAAATTAAAAAAATTTCCTGAAAATGTCTAAAAACAACACTTTTCTATATTCTCATACAGAAGATTGGTAATAATAATTAAAAGTCAATTTGAACTTTAATACCTTACCATAAAGTTTAAGTGTTAGTAGCTGACCCGGTGTCCCGAATAGCAGAATAAGTATAAAAAAAAAGAATCGACTGTTAGGCGGTACAAAGTTCGCCGGGTTAGCTAGCTTAATATATTATTGTACTATTTTTTCCTCTACCGTATACCTAAATATTTTTTGTTTTTTGACAAAATGGTAATTAGTTGAGTTATTAGACATGCTCCTAAGAAGTAGTTGCCCAAGACCCATATAAAAATTCAAAATTTACGTCTGGCTGATATTCTTGTTTAAAATATACTTAAAGGTATCCTTTCTAGTCAGAACTCTGCGTCATTTTGTGAATTTTAGTGAAGCTGACTACACTAACTAATTTGTCACTAAAAAGAAAACATTGAAATTGGTTATTCACCCATTTGTCCTGCACATACTTTATGCAAAGACTTGGTTTTCTCATGGATGCCAAAAAAAGAATCATACAAATCGGTTCATCTAGTCGAAAGTTTGAGGTAAAAAATATTTAAAAAAAAAATACAGTCGAATTGAGAGCCTACTCTTCTTTTTGAAGTCGGATTTATTTATTCTAAATTCGTTTTTAAACAGGTGCAGTGCCTTTCCTATCGGCTTTCATATACTTTGAGCATACTTTATAATCTGGTTACAATACCATAAATACTATCGAACTATATTCTACCGGATTTCATATACTTTGAGCATACTTTAGGATCGGTCGTTAGTAACGACTCGTTACAATATCATAAATAATATCGAACTATATCTGTAATGCGTTATCGTAAAATAATGAAATAAATATAAATTAAATAAAATAATGCAAAAAAAAAAAAAAAAATTCATGGTTGCTTTAAACTTCATGTTCAGAATAAAATTTATGAACTACAATATCGGTAATTTTTTACAGATCCATTCATGGATGACCTTGTTAATAAAATACTCATCGATGCATTGCAGCATACATGTAATACTTATTTTTAGCTTGCTGTATAATGTGCATATTTATTAAAAAAATCAAGTGAAAACAGACAATCGACTGAGTTAATTGTAGGAAAGCTTGCATTCAGCCGTCATTTGTTTTGGTTTTGTAAACTATTTTCTAGAGTTTTTTAGAAGTATCTTACACAAGAACGCTAGTTGAAGCTATCTGCAAATTTCACAATTCCTATCTTTTATAGTTTTGAAAATGGACACCAAAGTTTTGTCCTAATTTGCACCCTCACGAGTAAACATTTATGTTAACGAAAAAATATTTCAAACAAAAGTTGTTAATTTTTTAAAAAGAAATATTTTTTACATTTAAACTTTTGTTCTAACTCTGACGGTTTACAAGATGGGTCCTATAGACCCAAGACTTAATTGATCTATGTTGCTCATTTACGAAATCAAATTCCCTTTTTACGTCTTAATCACGATATAAAAATTATAGTTTGATATCTCTTTTTGTTTTTGAGTTTTCGTGTTCACGAACGGACGGACGGACAAACGAAAATAGACTAGTTTTATGATTTTGTGAAAACCTATTCGCACCGTGCGTGAGTTTTATCGGAGGCGTTTCCATGGTAACGATACACTACTTTAATTATAGAATTGTATAGATGCATATATAATTGTATGGATTGCATTTATAACCTACATTGAAAATTTAAAATTATTGTCTCACAAATTTAAATAAATAATTATGATAATTTACATTTAAAAAATAATATTTGTGCAATTTGATTTCTTATTTTCACAATTTTTAATGCATTAAGTTTAATTAAGTAGTGTTTTTCAATAATTTTAATTTGACATTTTCTATAACATTAACATATAAAGAACTGCAAATTAGTCATAACAGCCTCCTTTATCGCTAAAATGGAAGTGCTGGCATCGATTTTATTGTCCCTACCATGACTACGCACACAACGAATATCAAAATTTTGTTCTTAGCATAAATATTTCTAAACGTTATAAGTTTGGGACTAAAATTAATTTACCTTGATATATATTTCATATATACGGGGTATAAAAAGGTATTATATATAGAATTTTTTTAATAAATGGCGCTATGCCAGTATAAATATTTTGGTTAAAAAACACAACTCGTATTATTAAACTTTGTTACAATAAATAATATACAAAAATATTGGCCAAGCCAATAAAATTCTCATTTATCATGAATATATTATTGGTATCCTAATATGTATTCAATTTTATTGAATGTCCAATGTCTTTCGCATAGCTAATAAAATTAAATCAACTACATTCGAATTTTAAGCCATTAAGATTAATAAATGTAAATATTTATGGGTAGGTAAGTATCATGAATATACAAAATTTTGAGCTTTTTCCACAACTGATACTGCTGAGTTTACATAAAAATTAACATGCCCACAAACAAAAATCGATAAAGATGCAGTTGATTTTTCAACTACTTTTTCGCCTCGAATATAATATAAACTTGAAATGTTTAATAATTTTTTTTTCTTTTAAATAGATGAAGTGTTTATTTGCAAGTTAACGCGTTACTAAAAACAATTACTTACCTACACGTTAAAATTGATTTTATATTTGAATATTTTGGCAATAAAAGTTGATAAAAAGTAAAATTTCTAGACTTATTTTAAATTGAATACTGATTTATTTTGTAGATTAATCCCGTACGTGGTGAGCCTAGGGTACCATATTCGATTTATAGGGTATAGAGTGTATTGTATATGCATGAAGGAGGTGAACTCAGTTTCTCAAAATAATTGAGGAGCTGTTTATTGAATTTATCAGCGGAAAAGGTAATAAAATCCATGTATGGCATCACAATGGGTCCGATGGCCACACTTAGGCTCTCTAGGTCTCCCGTGGACAGCAAATGATATTATTTTAAGAGATGTATTTGTGAAAAACACAACTAATTCATTTCAAACTTTATTGAGAATGGTTAAATTCTAAATATGAATCAAATTTATTAACAATATCTAGCAAATATCAAAATATTCGTAATGTGTATAATTTATGTAATTGAGTAAAAATTGAAAAATTGACATTTATGTCGTAATTAATTAGAAGTAAACAAATTAACATCACATCAAGGCAGATGGTGTTGATGCTCATAAATTAAACGTTCATGAAAATAACTTTTAAATAGCTATATTTATGTTAAGAGCCGCTATTTATAAATATTTAAGATTATAAATAATAATACCACTAATTCTAAACATTTCTCAAATTTAATTGGTACTCGCAAATTAAATTAAAAATTTGCTTTTATCACAGATAAATAATTGTCACAAGTGTGGACAGAAAAGTGAATTTGGTTTTTGATATATAAGACGAAAAGTAAGACTAAAATTTTTCGAAAATTATAAGTTTTGTTTAAATATTGTAGCTTTCGATATTTCGAAAACCAAGGCTGGTATCGAAAGATTATATTCTTATTTTTCGTCTACATTCATGAAGTTCTAACAAGACTCATCATCAAAGTTGAAAATAAGGTACAAATAATTTCATCCACAAGTTTAAACTTTGCCTCGGCGCTCGTACTACCTTAAGTAGTACAAATATTAATAAAGCGTGGTTTTTCACTCTTTTAAAAACATATTTTAAATTAAATATTGTGTTACCTATTTAGAATGGTAAAATAATATGAACTAGCCACTGAACAAGGGTATAAAGCCTTGATATGGCTAGATGGCTATAGGTGGCTAGTGGATTTATATTTTACACTCGTTGATTTCAAGCAAAATATATGATATATCATTTTACATAGAATATTTTTGCATTCGTATTAAAAAAACATTTTATTTTATCCGTATATTGTATACGTTCTCTTATACCTATAGAAAAGCAAATATATGGATATATAGAGTGGGTCATTTTAATATATAACGGCTATTAGATCATTTTTTTGTAGTTAAACAATAATAAAATAACATAGACAAAAATTGTAGAGTTTGATGAGGGAGTGCTTGGATGACCGAGCTTTAGGTACTCGGTATTTTTTGAGTTAAAAAGGCACAAATGTCTTCACACAAATACCAATTTGAATGTCCCAGTTTTTCCTTAAAACACAGATGAAACGACATTTTCTAAAAATGAAACATAGCTAGATCAATTTTTCGCTCCCAAAAACCCCTGCAAAGTAATTTTCATGAAAATCGTTGGAGCCATTTCTGAGATTGCTGATTTTTTTCACATTTGATGCCATGCAAACGCCATTGAGTATTTTTCTTGCACCTAGCAAATAATTATCTACAGGTAGACTCTATTTACGATACTAGTGGGATAACAGCATTATTAACGTACGACTGGGTTTGCATAACGAGTGCATAGCCCGAGTTGGGCGGTCGAAGTAGTATGTTATTAATGCTTTATCACACGTATATTGTACAAAACTTCAAACGCCTCTAAAATGTAAAAATAAACGACAATTATTGTACGTTCGACAATTATTTTTTTTTCATCGATATCGGGCGAACAAAAAATGTTATCGACTTCGTTGAGGTGTCGATCGAAATGTATTAACAGAAATATGATCCGAAAAGAATTTCATAACATTCAATCTAGTCGGTCGAGTTTTACTACTTAACTATTTATTATACTGGGAAGAAATTCGTGTGGACCTAAAGGATCGCACCAGATTCTACTCACAGCTTGTTTTAGGTTGTTTTTCGAAGTGTTCCAACAGCGCGTGTTTCAATCGATATGCTCTGCTTTAATAGTATATTATATTTTATATATTTATATAATATTTTTATGCAAACATTTGAACGCCCTCCAGGGTAACATACATTTACCAAAAACAAAAACATTGTATATTATATTATAATAATAAAATTTTATATTCTGAGTTTATATTTTAAATTATATAATATATGTATATATATACAAATAGAACTTATCCATCTTTGATCTTATGTACACACTTTGCTACCCTATAGAAATCAAAATTCCCGGTAATAAAAACAATTCTATGAGAATGGCTAAATAGGTACAAACAATATAAAATGGTATATGTATGGAAATAGTACCCCTTACAAAAAAACCTTGAATATTCCGTGATAAACATGGATTCCAATTACTTAGTAAGGTAAAACTGTGGACGACTTGAATTTGTTTGATGCTCAAGGTTCTATAATCAAAATTAAGTAAAAAGTGCTAATTTTTTTTATCGAAACAAAGTCAAGTGAATAGAAATCTAAGGTTTGTGTATGGTTTAAAAAACAAAAATTATGTAAAAACTCAATCAACCACAAGCAAGTAAAGTAGAAACCAACAAAAAAAATCTACATTTCCTTTAGCTGTTTAAAATTTTGAAGATCTGATAAAAGCGACATAAATGTAAAGGTTTTTAAACTCTAAAAATTATGAGTACATCTCTGTAAATAAATACCGAACAAATATTTGTATTGAATAATTGAATTTTAAAAAATGAAATTATTTTTTTCCATTATGACGAATACCAAATGCATACCTATCGGAATATATGTTAGCATTCTTTAATTTTAATTTAATAAAAATGTTGTAATTAAACTGGGCAATTTTTAATCAATAAAATCGAACCGATGTCAAAGAGAATAAAAAGAAAATTGGAGAAACTTATTTACTTAAAATATTAACTTAATTAAAATATTTACTTAAGGCATTTTCAGTATGAATTCTATAGATTTTTCACAGACTCAGAATAATTATTATAAGCTGCGAGATCCTGAAATTGCAGAATTTTTGATCGCTTAGATTGCGAGATAATCAGCTGGACAGTTCGCGATTTCCCCATTCAAACCATGTAAAACTCACTGTCCTCCCAGTTATTTTTTATGATAATAAAAATTGTCTTGACAGAATTGAAAAAAGTAGCAAGTTAAAAGAAATATTTTTAAAATAAAATAAAAATTATTTTTAGATATTACCCTGTTGGATAAATATACCGAGCTTATGGTCCTCGAAAACTTTGCAAACCTTTTTCATGAAGTGGAGGAAAGAATTCCTTTCAAAAGGCACTATCCCTTAGAATGGACTATTCTCTACGTAAGTGAAATAATTGAAATGCCGAGAAAAGATATCGTAAGGTTTATTAAAACTATATGATACTTGAAAAATCTTTGAAGCAAGGAGGAGGTATAATAAATCAAACTGGTCGCAGTACAAAAGCTCTCTTAAAACTTGATCCTAACTCGAAACTAATTTAATATGCCCCAAGGCGGGCAGTTTTTGGGTACTTGTTCTTTATACCATACTTGCGTAGTTCTCCACTACCTTGATACTGAATATTGCCAGTCGAAAGGATATATCAAAATGCATCCAATTCAGCGGATGAAAAAAATTTCCAAGGTATGGATCTACGGAAGGTATGTTATACTATGTAGTAATCAAAAAGTGTTTTTGAATAATTTTCTGGAAATAAATTTTTATATACACGTGTTAAAAGTGCTCAGATTACTATTTAACAAAAAAAAAAAAAAACTATTGTAATTATGAACACAAAAAATTTCAATGCAGGATATTTAATTTAATCTAGTAATGAAAAAACTTTTTGGAATAAAAATGTGTATATTTTTTTTTTAAAACACATGTTATTTTTTTTATAATTCCGCACACGAAAATTCCATTGTTATATCCAGCAATGTTATTTATACAGTAATCAAGGTATACTAAGTTTGTTAGCCCTAAGTTTGTAACGCTTAAAGATAACGTACGTAACGTTTTCATAAAATCACCTAATTACCGCCTGTCCGCCTGTCTGTCGACACGATAAGTCAAGAACGAAAAGAGATATCAAGCTGAAATTTTCACAGCGTGTTCAGGAAGTAAAAAATGAGATCGAGTTGGTAATGAGAAATTTTTTTCTGGACCAATTCTCAAAGATGGCAAGCAACGGATACCGTATAAATAATTGCTGGTCAGTTAGTAACTAGTAGTAAATAAGTGAAAATAAACAATCGACTTTGAATTGTTTGCGGTCATTTTGCCTCAAAAATGTTTCAAAGAATTTTTTCGTATTTTTTAGGATATACATGCTTTGAAACAAATTTCTAATTCAAAAATTCCCCCTTTGCTCCCCTTAATATTGGCGGATGGGTTAATATGAAATTATCAATAGAGTCACTATTAATTGAAGCTTCCTACAAATTTTCAAGTTGATCTTTTTGAGAAAATGGATTCTTAATTTTAGCCGTTATTTGGACCGTCGGGAATACAATTTACAAAAAACGTTTCAAACAAAAGTAGTTTCTTTTCAGATATAAGAAACATTTTTTGCATATGAATTTTTGTTTTATGTGTTACGATTTAAAAGTGAGGGCTCCGGACTCATGACCCATTGACCTATTGCTCATTTACGAATTCAAAATAATTCCAGCTCGATAACTCTTTTCTGTTTGAGTTATGTTGCTCACGGATTCCTTAGATGATTTTATGAATGAAACATTTACCAAATTTTCTTTGTAGCATCAATATTTCTATGCGTTAAAACTTGGGACTAAACTTAATATATTCAGTTATATTTCATGTATGTATGGTATAAAAATAATCCATGTTTACGTCTATCGAATAATATTAAATGTTCAAATGGAAGTCAAACGATGTATCAAAACAACACTTTCGGTTTAGAGCTTTATTAACAAAAGACAAGAGAAATAAATCTATTTTTTATTTGTTCTTAATAAATAAGTTTTAAAGTTAACTTCTGAAACAAATTATGAGTTGGAAAAAACTACAAACTTTTATTTAATGACTATTGCCGTTAGATGAAATTGTCGTTTATTGTATTTTTGCTGAAAAAAAAAAACTTAATTACTTTCCAATGTTTACTATATACGTGAGGTACAAAATTTTAATTTATATCGAAAGAAAACTTTAAGTACTTTTGTAAGGACATTTAGAAAAAACCAATTCGGGAAATAAAGTTTTGCGAATGTATATGCAAGTATTATATATAGTTTATAATTTTGTTTGAAAGTTTATTAAACTCATATAAACTGTAGATAGTAAATTTTATTTTTCTATTGTTTGATCAAGATATAGAAGAAAGAAGCAAAACAAAAATATTTATTTTTAATAATAAAATATTCTTTTAATAAAGTGTTCTTTTTATACCATGTATATATGAAATATACATAGTATATTAAGTTTAGTCCCAAGTTTGTAACGCTTAAAAATAATGATGCTAGGAAAAAAATTTTGTCATAGGTGTTTATAAAATCACCTAATTAGTCCATTTCCGGTTGTCCGTCCGTCCGTCCATCTGTGGACACGATAACTCAAAAACGAAAAAAGATATCGTGCTGAAATTATTACAGCGTACTCAGGACGTAAAAAGTGAGGTCAAGTTCGTAAATGAGCATCATAGGTTAATTGGGTCTTGGGTCCGTAGGACCCATCTTATAAACCGTTAGAGATAGAACAAAAGTTTAAATGTAAAAAATGTTCCTTATCAAAAATTAAACAACTTTTGTTTGAAACATTTTTTCGTAAACATCACTGTTTACCCGTGAGGGCGCCAATTAGGCGGAAATTTTATAATATGTACTATACTTGATTATCAGTTATGTATGTGTCACATGTTTGTATGTGTTATGTGATAAAGAAATCAACACTGACTATGCATGGTATTTCAACAATGAACTCAGTCAATTGTTTGTTTTCACTTGTTTATTTGTATGATAAAATTTGGTAGAAGCAATATATAAAGATAGGTTAATCTAAGGTTTTTAGGTTAGAACATAAATACGTTAGTCGATTAGGAAAACTTAAAAAAATGTTACCATAGAAAGTGTAGAAACAAAATCTAAATCGAATTTTTAATAAATAATTAACGTAGTGTGAACCAACTCAAAGTTTTTATGAATGTCATTTATCAAATGTGTAAAGGTTATACATGTAAAGGCTTTTTTTTTAGTAAAGGTTATGAAATTGATTTTCATTTATAGACATTTTACTACAAAGTTTTATATGCATAATAATATTATGGGAATACTGATACTTACTTTTAACGTATATATATGAGGGAAAGCTGTCAAAGCTGGCCATATTTATGACGTATATGCCACCGAAATTTCGGTAAGATTGTAAACGGGCTACCAAAAATCATTACCTGCGCTATCTCAGCATCTATTAACAAAAAAACAACTCATTGCGTTGGTCTGGGTCGAGTTGGAACAGCCTGGTGTCGTATGGGCCCTTTTTTGTGGAAGCTAAATTTACAATATGATTTGTTAGTTTACAATCTGTCCGAAATTACAATTTTACGGTGATATATACGTCAGTAATAAATGGATTATCCAGTTTATTTTCTCTTAGTTTTGCATCAAATGCCACCTTAGTTTCGTTTTGTATAATCGAAAACGCATATGCCAAAATTGAGGGCACTCGACCATGGGCACAATCTGCCATCGAAGCACTATATGGGAATGAATTACACGTTGGATATATTTTAAAACATGAATCCCACATTCACAATACTTATCATGATGAGCCCATGTTTCTGTTACTCTTACCATTGAACGTTGAATTGAAAATTTTTATATACCACTAATTGTAAAATACATGGGATATTGCTTAGCCTTTCAAATTTTTAATAAAAGAAAACGATTTTATTACCTCTGAGGAAATAAGTAAACATACAAAATTCACGAACGCTAACAAAAAATTTACAGTAGGGATACCTAGAGAAATTTCCTCTAAATAAAATATAGGTTATGGTATAATGAAGGTAAAGTATTCTACCTACTTTAGTTTTACGTTTTACGTTCTACGTTATGTAACTATAGAAGGAAGTTGATTGACATAAAACGTTATTACAAAACTTTAGAGGAGTTTATATATAAGACCTTCAGGTAATTTAGTTATGAATTTGTCATCTCTTTTATAACCGTTTATTACGAACGATTAATGGTTAATTACTTTTATTTATTCGTATGCACATCAAAAAAATTTTAATTTCTGTTTTTATTTAAAATTTATTAAAATATTAATAAATTTTGATACTTAGAAATTTAGTGAAATTTGATGTGTTGCACTATGTTCACTTTAGTTATCCAATTACCTAAAACAAAAATACAGCAAGTGAAAACAAACAATTGACTGAGTTAACTGTTGAAATACCATGTCAAGACAGTGTTGATTACGCAATTGTTTGTTTTTTTACGTCATATATGTCACACACGCTTAACTGATATTCCCTGAAAATACTTGCTCCTCTTTCAGAATTACTTTCAGGCATCAAATTTTCCGTCGATTGTATTCGCACCGTTTGTGAGTTTTATTGGAGGCGTTTCCATGGTAACGATACACTTCTTTAATTATATTACATTGTATGGATGCATATATAATTGTATGGATTGCATTTATGACTTACATTGAAAATTTAATATTATTGTCTAACAAATTTAAATAAATAATTATGATAATTTACATTTGAAAAATAATATTTGTGCAATTTGATTTTTTATTTTCACAATTTTTAATCCATTAAGTTTAATTAATTGGTGTTTTTCAATAATTTTGATTAGACATTTTCTATAACATTAACATGTAAAGAACTGCAAATTAGTCACAATAGCCTTTATTGCCAAAATTTTTCACTGGTATCGCTGGCATCGATTTTATTGTCCCTACCATGACTACGCACACAACGAATAGCCTTATGTTTTTTTTTTACTCCCCTAGATTTTCTATCACTTTCAGAATCCTTGTATACCATTAGTTGATTTGCTTCCAAAGGCCCGAACGTTGGAATCTTAAGGACCATTTTGCGATCCCTATTATAAAACTAACTCTCTTATAATTTTAACTTAATAAATTGCTTGAAATTAATTTATAATAATAACTATTACAAATAATTTCAGAACAAATGAAGTATATATCACATTGAAATATTGATATTATTGAATGTAGGCTAAAGTAATGCAGTATTATTTTCGACAATATGTAACATTGTTAACGATTCAACAAATCTTTAAATTGTTTCTTGGCAATAGTAATAATAGTACAGGCGCAAGATTCATTTAAGATTATAAGGCTCAACGAGATTTTATACCTTATATTTGTGCTCTAAAATAAAAATTCACAAATAATATGATACTAAAACATGTTTAAAACAGTAAAACTTAAAAAAATATAAATGTTTTTATTTAGAATTTGACATTGAGTATCTTAAAAAAGCGGTCAATTGATTGAAGCGCTAGGCCGTGTCAACCAAGAGTGATAACTAAATCTGTAAGTTTCCGGGATGATAATAGAGATGCGTCGTATCTATAGTATAATATAAATATTTATTACCTATGTTTTCTTCGCATAAAATGCACGTCGTTTATCGACTGAACTATAAAATAAATTTCATTGACAGATACTGTTGGTTTGAATGTTAGTTGTATTTATAAGTAACAACATTCAAATAAAAGTACTTACATATAACTGTACACTGTAAACTGTATGTCTGTTAAAACCTACATATATTTTCTTGGTTTTGGTTTGTAACATTGTATACAGGACCGTGCCAACATTATTTTGTTGTAATGATGGTGGAAATCTTACTTTATTGTTCACTAGCAGATACTCGCCCACTTTGCTGGGCAATTTTTCCTTTATACTATCACGTTATAGCCCTCACTTATCCACTCTTTTGTTCACAATTTTATGAATTAGAATTTTTTGGGGAACTCTAACTTTTTTGAAAATGAAGTTTTGCCCATGATACTCGCTGACATGTTAACTTTCTATTGGTCCAATCATTAAATAAGACTGATTTTTATACTTTTTGGATCAAAATTACCCCATCCACCGAGTTTCATCAAATTCTAAAATAATTTTTTTTTTTTGCATTTTTCTCGATTTTTCAAAGGGGTACCGTACCCTTAAAAAATTGCAAAAATTCGAAAAATTATTTGTATCTCCAATTTTGATAAAACTCAATATATAAAGTAATTTTGACCCAAAAAGTACAAAAATCGGGTGCATTTGACGACTGGTCGAATAGTTTTTGAGATACGGACTAAAATCGATCCAAATATTGCGATATCTCAGAAACTCTGCATCCAATCATTAAATTAACCTGATTTTTATACTTTTTGGATCAAAATTACCCCCTCCACTGAGTTTCATCAAATTCCAAAACAAAAATTATTTTTGCGATTTTCTCGATTTTATCAAAGGGGTACCCCTTAAAAAAATTTCAAAAAAATCGAGAAATTTTTTTTATCTCCAATTTCGATAAAACTCAGTATATAAGGTAATTTTGACCCAAAAAGTACAAAAATCGGGTGCATTTGATGACTGGCCGAATAATTTTTGAGGAACGGACTAAAATCGATCCTAATATTGCGATATCTCAGAAACTCTGCATCCAATCATTAAATTAACCTGATTTTTATACTTTTTTGGATCAAAATTACCCCCTCCACTGACTTTCATCAAATTCCAAAACAAAAATTATTTTTGCGATTTTCTCGATTTTATCAAAGGGGTACCCCTTAAAAAAATTTCAAAAAAATCGAGAAATTTTTTTTATCTCTAATTTCGATAAAACTCAGTATATAAGGTAATTTTGACCCAAAAAGTACAAAAATCGGGTGCATTTGACGACTGGTCGAATAATTTTTGAGATACGGACTAAAATCGATCCAAATATTGCGATATCTCAGAAACTCTGCATCCAGTCATCAATTTGACATGATTTTTATACTTTTTGGATCAAAATTACCCCATCCACCGAGTTCTATTGACAGCCACCCATAACAATCAAAAACGATTTTTCGTAAAAAAAAATTTATATTTAACTTTATTCCAAAACAAAACCGCCTTGGCAGCCAGTTTTCGACCAACCATTACTCTTATAAAATATCCTCTCATTATAAATTCTGTCCAGTAAATAGTAAAATGATTTTAGATTGAATGATACTCTAGGTACTACATCTTACCTTATGCATACAACTATAAGAAACATTATTTATTTTAGAAGAATTTATTAAAATGTAAGTAACAGAACAGAAAATTTCTTCGTAAAAATAAAAGAACAAATTTTAATTAGAATTTTTAATATAGAAAGTAATTTTCTACTCACAAACAATAATAATGAACTTTGGTAACTTACAATTCCTTTCATGTTCTAATTCTTTGTAATTAGTAATAAAAATCTACTTTATCAGAGTTTATTAATAGTTTATAAACGTTCTATCTTTAAAAGCAACTCAAGTTTGAAACGTATCTAATATGATACCTACTACTTAGTTAAGTTCAAAAATCAACAAACAGTATAGTCTGACCATGAAGTCAATGTTTACTACTTGAAGTGAAAAACTTATCGTTCGCGTACCAGTAGCGTGAAATTATCGCTCATGATCAAGCAGAATTATCTTACTTATCAAAATAATTCCTTTAATGAATAAATAAATCATAGTAAATGTTTAAATTTTATTTCAAAATTTACTATTTTCTCAGAAATAAATGTACGATGTAAGATGAAAGTAGGCTATCGTACATCGTACGTTGGTATAAATGAATTATCGTATGTGTATGATAATTTTCGGCCGAAACCGAAACTGAAACTTTTGTAGACATGCTAAAAATTGATTGCTTTTTGAAGTTTAGTTTATTTTTTACACTTATACAGACAGTTAAAGCACGTGTTAAATCAAATAAAAAAAATTAGTGCGATAGCAGGCAGTCGTTTCAATGTTTGAGTGGTTAGAATTAATAAAACCAAATCCAAGAACGCATACATAACACAACAAATAAAGTCACAACAAAATTAAACCGAACTGGTCGGCAAACTCAGCAGACACGAACTCACTCAAAGTTAGCCGAACGACGCACGATAATTCACGAACGCAGAGTTTCGGTGTGGCCGAAAGTTCGGCAGATTTTATGTCGAAATCGAAACTGATGCCGAAACTTGATTGAAACTTTCCGAAACCGAACCTTCGATCGGATACTAATAATTAACGTATGGTTCCGAACCCTGCATGAAGTTCTATGGAATATGCTGTTTACAATAATGCCCTTTTTATTTAAACGGGTCTTTGTATTTTCATATTTCTGAAAAAATGAAAAAATAAAATATCGCTACAAAAAAAACCTAAAATAAATATCTCCACAAAAAGGACCCCTTCCCGCCATTCTAGAAGAGTAAACACTATCAAAAGTTCCACTACCTACATTCGTGTTCAAACTTATAATTCAGTATGGTGGGGCTGTAAAGATACGTAAACTGTTAAAAACATCGAAAAAAGTATTTTTTTGTGAAAGTCTATCCTTGCCAACTTATTTAAATTAATCACCATTTTATAATTAACTATAGCTTGATACCCACCCGCTTCGCTGGACCTTTAAAAGTAAAGACCACCCCGTTATAGAGTTAATGCCCCTTGCTCTTACTTATCCCCCTTCCATAATATCTGGAAATAGGGATAGGGATTGTTTTACACGGGTAAAATATATGTACAGTTTTCAATTTCTTTTTGAATTGTAAAATAGTCATTTTACAAGTAGGTATATCAAACTTTGGTCCTGTTTTTCACCCCCTTAGGCGTATAACCGCATTGCAGATTTCCGAACGGATCAAGCTCGTTAACAAAATTGTAGAATCTATGAGCAATAAAAAAATGAGAGAATCTATGAGTTCGTTTTCTGTTTGAGTGAAAAAAGCATAATTATATCCTCTATAAATTATAATTCATGTGCACTTTTTTCATACTTTGATGAATGTTATTTAGCCTGGGACTAAATTTTAAAACATTTTCAACATGATATTCGTATGAACATTAAACATTTTGATGAATTCCATCACATTCTAAAGTTTTACAACATATATCTATAGTTTTGTAACGATCGCGCCGGTTTGTAATTCTAGAAGTAATAATATAAAAAGCTAAAACATAAATTGTTGTTTACAGTTTACTACTTATTTTGATGTTGTTTTCGTAATGAATCATATAAAATGCAGATAGTAAAATTTATAGAAGACGTGACTGCTATTATTATACGAAACTAACAAATGTTACTTTACAATATCGTAACTTGGTTGCTATTTAACGATTATTTTATGTAGGTACGAGTATTAGTTTATAAACAATACTTTACTATTGAACAATAATTGTTAATAGAGCACTATAAGGTATAAAAATCGTAAAATCTCGGAATCCTGGACCAGTTAATGAATCTTAAAGAAGTTAAATACAAAAATTTATGCGATCTTGTAAGAATCGAATCTTGTAAGAATACCGAGGACGGAATTGGTTATGCCTTAACCCACTGAGCTAATAGGGCGACAAAATATGTTTTTTTACAATAAAAGTCATTAATAGTAGTCGGTCAAAGCTTCTTCTTTGGTAGAAAGAAAGTGGATACTTCTGTTCTGATCTAATTAGTGTCCTCACGAGTAAACTATGACGTTGACAAAAAAATGTTTCAAACAAAAGTTGTTTATTTTTTTGCAAGGAAAATTTTTATTTTCAAACTTTTGTTGTATCTCTTACGGTTTACAAGATGGGTCCTACGAACTAAAAACCCATAATCGTAAAAAAAATTTTTTTAACTTCTTTATGTCAGAATTCCGAGGTATAAATCGTATGGCACTCCACTATGTACAACAAACTAATTGCAAATATCGATTGTCTTTAAATGATTTTATGTACAAAATAGTTGGTGCCCGTTAATCCGTTCTGCGAATTGTGTCTCCTGAAGCATACGTTTTTTGCTCTTCTTTTACACTCTGTTCTGTGCTATCGCATTTCAATGTTTATGTACTGTGGTTTATTATCAATAATAACTTACAAGTGAAAACAAACCCCCCGGACAAATTCGTTTATATCGAATTTCAATCACTTTCTTTAGAAATTTTTCTTTGATTTTACTCATTTTGCTTGTATTACTACATAAAAATATGAGTACCAAAATACTTAGAAAGACGAACGGTATAATATTTTATACGTTTTGTAGTGTAAAATCAATAGAAATTGTACATAGAACATCTTTAAGAATTAATAAACTTGTAGAAGTGGTTTTTAAAATAAACTTATCAACTCAGAAAACTATTAAAACATCTATTAAGAAAAAGAAGAAACTTCTTTCAAACTGTTTAATGCTTTGAGACAGAATATAAAAACTCACTTCAAATATACTGTTTGATAAAAAATACGAAATTGATTGATTGAATTGATTTATCCATATTTTGTGATAAAACCAGCTTATTTACTTTGTTACTATGTGCATATTTTTCGAAGTGATTCCTCTATAAGACTGTTTCATCGTCTGCCCGACTTTGTCCCATTAAAAAAAACATGTCGCAGCCAACTAGCTTAATTAAATGATTATTTAAGAGTTAAGCCTTTTTACTAAACGGTGCTGTTCAATTAGCGTCCTTTATGATATTCAGCCGTAGCGTTGCTGAAATTTCATTACCATAGTTTGTTTCGTATGGCTTTTTTTGTTACGTTGAAATATTCATTCTTTAAAATAACGTAAACAATATCGATAAAATTCTTTCGTAAAACAATGAAAAAACAACTGAGGCCAAATTATAAAACAATTGATGATACAC
Source organism: Chrysoperla carnea (assembly GCF_905475395.1). Lineage (NCBI taxonomy): Eukaryota > Metazoa > Arthropoda > Insecta > Neuroptera > Chrysopidae > Chrysoperla > Chrysoperla carnea. The sequence goes on from NC_058338.1 coordinate 23,186,645, forward strand.
GATCATTAATATTAAATATTTAAGTCAGAATTTAAAGTATGATACTTATAAATTATACTCAATACTTTTATTATAAAATATTCTTTTTAATTTATTGGAAACAATAATTCTTATTCATAAACGATATTTGACACTTTCCAAGAACTTTTTAAGTATAAAATGTTTTTACATAGAAAGTCAGTGAAATTTCTTTATCATATTATTAATATTATACATATTATATATAATACATTCATTCTACATTCTATATAATAGTAGTAGCTTTTATTGTCAGGTGACTTATTTTCTTCCTATTCTATATATACAAAAAAGAAACGTCTTTCTCATGTATAGATAGATAATACATGAAGTACAGTGTGATTTGATATTTAAATGAAAAGCATTTATAATGTACAAAAAAAATTTTTACATATCAATCTAAGCTAATCATAGAAACAGTTTGATTGAAATATACGATGCTAGAGAAAAATAAAATTATCTACAAAATAGTTGACTTGGTTAATTGTTGAAAAACCCTGTACAGACAGTACTAAACGACAGTGTTTGCATTCTTTTATACCATGTTTATATGAAATATATCAAGATATACTAAGTTTAGTCCCAAGTTTGTAAAGCCCTAAAAAAAAATTGATGCTACGAACAAAATTTTGGTATAGGTGTTCATAAAATCCATTTCCGGTTGTCCTTTCGTCTGTTCTTCTATCTGCCCGTCTGTCTCTCGACACGATAACTCAAAAACAAACGTAGATATCAAGGTGTTTATACAAAAATCAATTGGGTCTTCAGCGAGCTACAAGAGCTTGTTTTATAGTTTGTTAAACTATTATTGATTAATGGAATATAATTTTGAAATATTATGTGCGCTTCCATCATCAAAAATTATTTTGGTTAATCGTTAATCCTGAAGATTCCGATCAGAATAATCGGACAAACTATTACTGTATTATCATGGGTCCGTGATAAGTTTCAATTCAAAGTTTTTTGCAAAGTTTCTATTCAATCTGTCCTTTTGAAGTGAGTGAAAATAATTTTCAAAGATTCCGTTACATAGAAAAGGCATGGGCGAGTTATTTTAAGTCGAATTCACCATTGTCATAACTTTATTGTGTGCCATAAACTTGTGCCTCTTTATCCAAGTCCGAGTATACGACTCTTCTATCTAGCTCAGTTTTTCTTATAGTAATGCGATAGGTAGAAAATGTTGTCTCTCTGTCTTACTCGTATTTTAGATACCAAAGTCTTAGGGACTTCTCTAAGCCAAGTTTGTCCACGCCTGACATAGATACACACCAAGCAAATTAAAGCGTGCTAAAAAATATAAGATCATGCAAATTGGATCACTAGTACTGCGGTTATAAGCGAACAACTGACAAACATACAAACAGAAAATTGGTAAGTTTTATAATATGCCGATTTACTCAAAAAAAATTATTTTTCGAGATTTCTTTAGCTTTGAAAATACTTACTTTATTAAAGGTAGTACGAGCGCCAGTGCAAGTTTAGATTAAGGCTTAGTTCAACTACATACAAAAGAAAATCAAACCTTTTATCCAACGTTGCCCTGGCGCTTGTACATCTTTAACACTGAATAACCTTATTTTTATACTTAGTAACTTAATTCTATTGACATGCACGCCTTCCTCAACTTTTACGTGAATGAAGAATCTAAAATATAATAATATATGGTTGTGAGAGACGTACAATATGGAAGATATCTACTCTTTCTTCATACTTCATACTTCATAAATTGATTTTTTAGAAAAGTTTATCATTATATAACATTACTGAACATATGCCATTTTCCCAAAATGTTGGGTAGGTATATTTTACCAAGTATTACATCATAATACTACTACATAGCTAATATCATAGTAAACAAAGTGATTTCTTATCTTGGAGAAAAATATTTAAAAAAAAATTGGGTTTGATTCATCTTAGATTCCAGATAACTTTTAAAAGGCATAGGAATCTGATAAATTTAATCTTTGAGACGTTATTCAACTTTTTCATCACATCAATACTTCATATTTTCTAATATCCTCACCAAAAGCATATCAAAATTATCATGACTGTGGTGTCACACACACAATATTTTTAAGCGTTATAAATTTGGGACTAAATTTAGTATACCTTGATATATTTTATATATATTTGGTAAAAAAGTCATGATTGGGCAAAGTACTGGTGTTTTTTTTGACTAATGAAAACATTACATTCCTCAGTCCGAGTAAGGGCATTATGAATAAACGATACACCTTAAATTATTTTCATCATTTTTGGTCAAAATGTACCACTTCCATAAACAATAGGGTAGTTGCCATATTACCCATAAAAATGTAAAATTAGACTTGAAAAATTTGAAAGATTATTCAAAGATTTGAACAAAGACATTGAAAGACTGTTATCCATCTCCTTTTAGCAAAACAAAATTAAAGACCTATATCATCCTCTTTGTTTAATTAGAAATTTAAAACCTTATACGCCTATTACCTAAAAAAATGTAGAGGAGTCGGTATAAAGCTTGAAAAAGTATTGAACAGTCAAAATAGTTAATACTTAATTACTTATTAGTTATTTCGATATTTCTCATTATAGAGTAGGTACTACGATATATAAAATTAAATCCCTGAACAAATTGTTTATTGTAAAGATTGCAAAATACTTATTACTATAGAATAATACAAAATAACAAAAATAACAATTTCGATGAACAAAAAGATAAAAAAATAATAATAATGTACTCAAAAAGCATCATGTCAGATGAATCATAAGTTCAATTCGTTGAAAGGCCATCACATTGAGCTCCTCAAATTCTACAAAATTTATTTTCTTCGAATTTTATAAAGTTTTAACATTTTTATTTTATATCAGTCAAGTTAATTTCACCTAAAAATTACGAAAACTATTTACTTTATTCAATTTGAGATGTAGAGTAATTATACTATCAAAAGCCTGTAAGATGATAACCCTATCGGATTTAAATACAGTCATCATTCAAAGACCAAAATGGCAGAAAAATGACGAAACCGCAGATAGTGTTCAAATATACGGTAATAATAAATAAAAAGATGAATTTATTAAAAAAAAACCCACTAATTTATCTACCGTTTAACTAATTTCATGATAGTAAAATGGAAAAACTTTCGATAAAGTGTTTCTAACTCCACCAACCACAAACATAGATACCACGTATACGTAGATAAAAATGTAAAAATAGATACCATTACAAAATTTGAATGTCCAACTAAAATTGATTAAAAATGAAGAAATTGTAAGCATTCAAAGATTGTTTTCTGCCTTTTCTTGCAAAACAGAGTTTTATATGTAATCTCTAAGGCGATTTAGTTCAATGACGTCACTATATTCTATACATCTGTGTTTACTTTATTGGAGTTTTAAACGGTCAAATTTTCTTTACTTGTAAAGATTTTCATAAATCCACATCACTTTTCAAGAATTTGGCATTAATTTTTTATGACAAACACAGCATATGACGTCAAATACTTTGCTCAATCTCTTTGTTTAATTAGTAGTTTAAAATGCTCATATCATTTTTTCCTCCGTATTTCTTAGTCAATTTTAATTCACTTTTTGTCATCTCTTTTTACGGTATTTTCGTATTTAGTTAAGACATGCCAAAAAAAAAATTCATGCATATACCTTATCTTCAAATATTAAGCCTACTCGTATCATTACACCATTCTTATCAAATAGATTTAAATGGCATGGCCTTTTGTTTTTTACTTTATTTTATGAAAACAACATAATCATCGATTCAATTCTCGGAAGCTTTCTCTTATTATCTTCTTGTGTAAGTGTACTGGTTATATAGAAGAAAAAACAAACCAAGTGTTTTGTGTTTTCTCCTTATTTTTGTGTATATACCATTGACAGTTCAAACTTATAAGAAAACAAAAATAATTGGAAATAATATTTATTGGTTCCATTTATTTTCTTCTTCGTCTATTTCACAGAAAAACAAATTCAAAAAACATAAAAAAAAAACTTTAAATAATCTTGATAGACAAAAAATATTATGTATGAAATATAAAAACACAGCATTTTTACCCTTTTTTTGTCTGTTTTGGTGTATGTGGTTCTAGAAGATATTATTGACCTTAGTAAAGATAAAAAATTTAATTTTGTTTATTTAGTACGCTCTATCATTTTTTTTCATATTTGGAGAAATGTGAATTATCCACAAATACTTTTAATTTATCTTGCTTTCTTTTCGTTTCTTACATTACATATGGTGATAATGTTATTTTTTATCATTATCTATGTCAAAAATTGAGCATAGGAATATTTTTCGACTACACAGAAAAAAATTTTTTTTAGTTACCTTACAATACTTTTTTCTATGTATGTATGTTGCAGCCAACTAGCTTAATTAGCCATTCAATCAACAGCCTGATCTGAACGATCTTCAGCCATTCAATCAAACAACTAGGCAAAGTGTTAATACATAACACTTTTTTCGGTAAAATACAAGATTTTCCAGTCATCTGTGAATTATTTTTCAGTATTTGTTAAAAGATCCTGATTTCAATCGTTATCCGAATGTTTTTTTGTATCGATTCTGATATTATGCCGGTTTTCCACTAAAAGGACAAACAAAAACGAAAATCAAATAATAACTTAACTTTTCATTAACTTTTTGAAGATTGGCGTGTTTTACGACACTTAGATTATAATAAAAATAATCAAATATGGATTTTTCAATTGCCGCAAAACACGACAGACTTCAAAAAGTTTGCGATAACTTCAAAAAATTATTAATTAAGTTATTTTGTATGTTTAGTGGAAAGAAAACGAGCATTAAAAAGCCCAATGAATTTTTCGTTGCAACATAGTATATGGAGGTGGTAAACTTTAACCTGCACATACAGGTGATGTGATGTCCCCATTCAATGCCCTTATTATTTTTTTTAAATGTAAGTATAAATGCGAAGTATTTTTGGAAACTGATTTACATTTTATAAGAAACAAAAGATATTTAAGCACTACCTTTGTAAAAAAACATAATATTTTAATTGGCTAATTAACCTAGATATATTTTTATAATTAGAATGATTAAAATAACCACAAAATATACACATCGTAAGATTCTACAAGTGTATTCTATACACGGTGAATAATTCAATGTTTTGATTACTTTTATAATCAATGATGCCTGATGTGTTTACGCCAACTAGGTCTTCTATCAAGGTGTATACCCAGATATTTGACTTCATTTGACTGTTTTACTGGCATAAATACTTACTTAACATTTCAATACTCTTAATAACAAGTTTTCAATGTTTACCAACACCAAGAGACAAAATGAGTCAATTTAAGACCGTAATTACCGAATTTCTGCCACTTGAAAGATTCAGAGCTTCGAATAGGTAAATGATCTCTAATTAAACAGCAAACCGACATATGTCTAATCTCATAGGAATGTTAAATAATGAAATTTTGATATAATAGTAGTGGAGGATTTATAGCCGTGAATTATTCCCCGTACACCCATATATTATATTAATAATTTAAAAACAACATAGTAATACAAGTAAGTAAGAGTTGCATAATATAAATTAATTAAGTCACTTTATACATGATACGTATGATATTGTTAATATCAAGTATACAGCGTGTTCTATTATTAACTGCAGAACTATTGAGTCCTGAAAAAGCTGAGAAAAAAAAGGAGAAAATGTTTTTTACCAAATTTGGATCTGAGGCATAATTTACGAGATAATTATCCTACTCTTATTATAATCAATTAATAACAAAGACATTCCTCAAAATCAAATTCATCCAATAAAACACTACTTAAATAGAGGATGTGTTTTATCATAGTGGAAGACGTCTCTAAATGCAAAATTATTACAAAACAAACTAATTTTATTGTAAAAACTAACCCATAAAAACCAAGTGTTATTTCACTCCTTTTCTATAGGTAAATTAAGTTTTGTACGCAACTTATCGTGCGAATATCACATACCTTAAGCATGTATTTCATTAAAACGGACCATAATCCGTTTTAATGAAATACACGCTAAGATACACATGCTCACAGACAAACCACACTATGTATATTGTGCTGAAGTTGTAAAGTGATACGATGTATAAGATTTTGTACTTTAATCCCCCTCTGTACTTACATTTATATGTAATTTGATACCTCCCACGTCTAAGTGTCTCTTTATTGCTGGATTATTTTTTTGTTTTCTTTATAAATAACGATAACAAAATATTTTTTAAAAGTATTTACTACCCAATTAAATCAATTTAAAATCAATTATTGTTTAATGATAAATCTGTGAATTCATAAATCTTTCTATTTTTCCCATAGCCACATCTCCCGAATCAGGCTTCAGGTCGAAATTTGGTAAAGAGCTTTTCCATTTGTCTTGAAAAGCTTAATTTACTGGTATAATTTTCTGCTATCAATAACAGAACACTCTGTTATATAGCAATGCTATTTTTGGTATCATATGAATTTTGTAAAACCCTATGAATATAATAATATTATTATGTTATTTAAGTGAATGTATATAGTAACTTCACTTTACTTCATGATCATCGTTACGTAATGTTGTCATGATAGAATCACGTCTTTAGGTCGTATCGTCTTCATTCAAGTAGCTAGAGTAGATATGTAACAATAAAGTAACACTGTAAAATTCTACACATGACGATGTTCTTCTTATATGCTTGGTATATTGATGGTACTAGGTGATGTATTTCTTCGGAAAATTTAAAATGCCTTCTAATATACTGCTCAAAACTTAAACTGCCTTATTTAATACGGGTTTTCCACAAAGAAGGGCCTAGTCAGTGTACGTGTCAGATGCCTTCGCTCACACAATCTCTATACTAGCATAAAAGATCCGGTAAAATCCGTCATTGAGCATAAATAATTTTCGCATGGTAATCTTCTGCAGGATCCCGTTTAAAAACTGCTCCTGAACGTAAAAGTACAAGTTGTCGGTGGATAACCTGGTAGCCTGCCCTTTTACGTTCAGGAGCATTTTTTAAACGGGATCCTGCAAAAATTTTCCATGCGTTTTTAAAAAAAATTAGGTATGTATACTTTTTGATTGGACTTCAAAATATTTTTTTACGTATCGGGTTAAAGTGAGCAAACAATAAGCTTTTCCTTTAAGATTTTATAACCATGTGGTTTACTTATAATAAAATTGGTAGAAATCAACAATATTATTTCCTGAATTCTGTGTAATTTAAAGTTTTTTTATTTTCATTTTGGTGGTCTTTGCTGACAATGTGAATCGTTTCACGTATATAATACGTTTCAATATATTTATTGTATATTCTCTTGTTAGAAAATAGTCACCAGCTAACAATATTATATTGTTTGAAGTGAGTACGAAGTAGATACGAGATTGCCATTGCTCGTTCATAAAAAAAAATGGTTAGCTTCAAATCACGATTTTTTCTCTTTATACTTTTTCTGAATGTATTTTTATTATTATTACTAGCAGATACCCGCCCGCTTTGCTGGGCAATTTATCCTTTAGACTATCACGTTATAGCCCTCACTTATTCACCCTTTTGTTCACAATTTTATGGATTTGAATTTTTTGGTATGGAACTCTAACTGTTTTGAAGTGAAGTTTTGCCCATGATACTCGCTGACATTTTAACTTTCTATAGGCCCAATCATTAAATTAACCAGATTTTTATACTTTTTGGATCAAAATTACCCCATCCACCGAGTTTCATCAAATTCCAAAACAAAAATTTTTTTTTGCGTTTTTTTCGATTTTTTCAAAAGGGTACCCCTTAAAAAAATTGCAAAAAATTGAAAAAATTTTTTATCTCCAATTTTGTTAAAACTCAGTATACAGGGTAATTTTGACCCAAAAAGTACAAAAATCGGGTGCATTTGTTGACTGGTCGAATAGTTTTTGAGATACGGACTAAAATCGATCGAAATATTGCGATATCTCAGAAACTCTGCATCCAATCATTATATTAACCAGATTTTTATACTTTTTGGATCAAAATTACCCCATCCACCGAGTTTCATCAAATTCCATAACGAAAATTTTTTTTCGTTTTTTTCGATTTTTTTAAAGAGGTACCCCTTAAAAAAATTGCGAATAATCTAGGAAGAAATTGTGGACACCCTGTTAATTTGATGTCAAAAGTGAATAAATAGCTGAATGTTAATGTTTTTGAAAGCAGAGCTTTTTATAAATAATAAATTTTTTTTAAAATCTTATAATAAAAAAGTTTTCCATATGTAGCCAACTTAGCTGGACTACACCCTGTATATGTAAAACTGAAAGTTGACTACTACAATGGTTAAAATTTTGTCATAAATCTATTATGGTGGATAGAAAAAAAGTGATTTGCATAGATTAAACAAAATACGTGCGATTTAATACATGATGTGTTATTTTTCGTTCTTGCTCATATGAGAATAACTTTTTATTAACAAAGATAAAGTCAATCAAATTTGTGATAAATTACTGGCATTTAAAATTATTATATTGTTTACAAATCTAAAACATGTTAAAATATGTTTTACAAGATATTTTTATACCATGTATATATGAAATATACATAGTATATTAAGTTTAGTCCCAAGTTTATAACGCTTAAAAATAATGATGATAGGAAACAAATTTTGTCATAGGTGTTCATAAAATCACCTAATTAGTCCATTTCCGGTTGTCCGTCCGTCTGTGGACACGATAACTCAAAAACGAAAAAAGATATCGAGCTGAAATTTTTACAGCGTACTCAGGACGTAAAAAGTGAGGTCAAGTTCGTAAATGAGCATCATAGGTCAATTGGGTCTTGAGTCCGTAGGACCCATCTTGTAAACCGTTAGAGATCGAACAAAAGTTTAAATCTAAAAATGTTCCTTATCAAAAATTAAACAACTTTTGTTTGAAACATTTTTTGGTAAACCTCCTTGTTTACCCGTGAGGGCGCCAATTAGGCGGAAATTTTATAATATGTACTATACTTGATCAGTTATGTATGTGTTATGTGATAAAGAAATCAACACTGACTATGCATGGTATTTCAACAATTAACTCAGTCAATTGTTTGTTTTCATTTGTTTATTTTATAATTTGAAAATTTTTATCTGAAGATTTCTAGTGGTTACTTAAAATTTTCGTTTCTGTTAATCAAGTGGCCAGCAAATTAGGCTCAGGTACAAATTTACTGTTTTGCACAGTTTTTAAAATTGTAATTAAACTAACTTTTCTTAAAAAACATTATTCAAAAATTAAATAAATTCACTTAACCCTTTTAATAATTAGTAAAACCATTTTATTCAAAATATATTGTGGTTTTCTTATAAATTATGTATTCTCAAAGACTGTAAAATACACAAAGATGTAAAATTGAGAAGATATAAAAATGAATGAAGAACACTCGCCCGAAATACATTAAAAAAATACAGTATCTTTTTGTTTCGTACATAAGCTGAAAGCGTTTTCTTTTTAAAATATTATTGTAAATAATAATGGTAAAAAAAAGTATATAATTTTCTCTTTTTACTTTTTAAGAACATAATTTTGCAACATCGTGTAATATTTAAAAAAAAACAAAATTATAAAAAAAAACCAATTGTAAAATGCAATGGCAATACCTCCTTAACGAAATGGATAACTTTAAATACCTTGGAAAGATTTCTAATAAACATAGTTAATAATCCACTAAATGAAATTAAAGCTCGAATAGGGCATTCTATGATTTAAAAAAGTTCCTGTTAAAAACAAAAATAAATAAAAAACTGAGACTGAAATTAATAAAATGTATATGTGATTTAGTAAAAAGAAGTTATTTGAATTACGGCGCTATAGACATACGTATGCTTGGAATTAAGTGGGGCAGTTTTACTACTAATGATAAAGTGCTAGAGTTAATTAATCAAAACCAAGAACTGGTCAAAGTATACTTAAACAAAAACAAGACTTGTATTTTGGCTACATCATGCGATCTGACTAGTATGTATGTTCAGCAGTTGGTGGAACTAGGGAAACTTTAGTCTACAAGAGCTAAAGACACAAAAATAACCTTTTTGATGGATAATTTAAGCAACTTGTAAAACTTGTACATTATGCGTCGGATAGAGAATTTTGGCGAAAAGTGGTCTTTGACATCTCCTAGGATATACGGAACGCATCATCATCTAATCATCAAGACTACAGTTAAAACATAATTTTGTAACACCGTGTAATATTTACAGTAAAAATAAATAAAATAAGATAAACCATAATTAAAAAAGAGAAAAAAAAGTTATATGATAATTGTATGAAAAATATTTATTTCCGACATCCGTACTAAAGCGTTGTAGCTCTTCTTTTCTGAACCGATGGTGTGTGTTTTTTTTTTTCTGTATAAGTACATTTAAGATAATGAGATTCACATTAACTATGGTACAAAATTTATTCATAGAATATACAACATTATGTATAGTACTGCAATCTCGAATTAAAATAATAATAATGATTACGATTATGATTATGATTATTATTATTATTAAAACTCCAATAAACGAAGATAAAACCTTTAAATTCTTTCCTATTGCTCCGATTGACCTGAAATTTTGGCGGTAATTAAGTAAGACGCCAAGAGACAAAAGTTATAAGTAAGCACTCCTTCCAGGAGGTGAAAAAAACATGCTGAAAATGACAAAGGAAAAGTAAATGAAAGTGACAATTGTTAGAGTAATGAATTCTCAAGTATTCATTCAAGTATACTTCGAAAAGTCGACACTTTCCAAGTTATTGGCGATTCAGTATTTAACGTAAAATAACTGAATGATTTGACTTTTTTTTGAAAAAAGTATATCATACTTTTGAAAAAGTTTCAAGTCATTCGAACGAAGATCAACTGAGTTATAATGAAAAGAAAGTTTCTCGTACCTACGAAGCTTAAAAAGCTTAATCACAAATTTTACTCAAAATCGGTGCTATAGGTTAAAATTTAAAGTCAACTAAAATACAAAAAGAGCATGATCAGAGCAAACGGAATCTAATTGGATGATCATAAGTTGGTTTTTTTTTTAAATATCTATATTTTCCGCCCATTTCTTTCCGACTTACTTATTATAAGACGAAGAATATTTTTTTAATGGTAACGAATATTGTTTTAAGGCGTGTACAGAAGTTGTGTAGCGTTTACAATAAATTTTTGATTCATTCAAAACATATTTTTCAAAGTTTAAAGAAAAGAAGAACGGATAGTAAAAAGATGTGAATCTTAAGAAAGCAGTATTAACTCTACGAAGAACTGAGGTCAAGGAAAAGCATTCTTTGACCTTATGAATAGCATTAAGTAATACTAAAGCTATTCGCTGTTTGATTCAGCTCAGTTATATGCCATGAGTGTAATATTTTTTATTTTATTTTTTTGCAATAAAAAGTGAAATAAATAGAGAAACTTAAAAATTGCTCTAGCTTGACAGCCGTGCATTTTCAGCCTACCGTTTTCCGATCAAATTTATTTCAAATGAGATATAGTATTAGCCTCTTTAAGATGGTCATCTAATTACCAAAAATATCAGTATATAAGGATTATGCGCGCTATAATGAACGACATACTTGTATACCAAACTGAGTGAGCTATAATTTTTTACTATATAATCTGTATATAGAATTCTTAAGCGATAGCAATTAAATATAAATACTATTTTATTTTATATGCAAAAAAAGATTATGCAAAAAAACATAAAATAATTAGTTTTCGAATTATTTATTTTCTTAAGTTAATGAAAGGAATTATTTAGAAAAAGAAAGCGCTTTTTACACGTGTATTTTTTCTTTCATACTGTTATCCTTTAATTTCTTAAAATACCTAAAATTGGCTACAATGATTTAGACAGAATTATATTTAAAAAACAAAACATTTCATCTTATTTATAAATAATTAACAGTACATTTTTTTATTGTTTTTGCAGTACACTTTATTAATTAAGCACTTGGACAGTCATTATTTTCCCAGAAGGTGGCTTAATATAGTTCTGGTCTCAAAGACACTAATATGTTTCAAGAAAGTGATATTAGGTATATATTGTCACCAAGGAATAACACTATACTCTACTATCACATTAAATAACTCCCTCGAAGCCAAAGAAGTTGTATTTTCCTGAAATTAAAGCACACACAGGTAAAATTAAATACCCGTTATAGAATTGGACAGTAATTATTTAAAAAGAATTTTTTAAACGAAATAAACATTGGGTAAAGCTTTGATTATTGTATAAACAAAATCCGGTCACGTTTCTATAAATTTTCGTTCTGGGAACATCCGTATGGAAAAAAACATTTAATTCAACGAAATTTGAATATTTGTATTTAATAAATTTATTCAAATATTTAATGTTTTTGGTATGTAGGTAATTATATATACTTGACTTGAATAAGAATATTATTAAATATATCTCTAATGTGCACACCTTTTGTAACTATAGACATTCTCTTTACTCTTGCCACACTGTTTCTGTGAGAGTTGGAAATTTCTTATTTGCATTGAATAAAAATCGTGAAGATAGAGAGAACTAAGCTCGCATTCGTAAAATATGTGCGTGAGATTAGATCCAACCAACAAATTTTGATTACTTACTTAAGAAAACCACCTTTTGTAACTAATTAAATATAAAATAGATTATGAAATATTGTTAATATTTCAAAAAAAAAGTTAATATTTACTTTTTAAATGTTTTATTAATCAAACATTATAATTCCCTTAAATAATCCCAAAAATGTAACGCAATAATTCGTATTAATCTGAAACATAGATAAAACAAAAAGCAAATATTCAATTTTATTCAAAATGATTTTAAATTCATTCTCAAATTTTAATTTTTTTACGTGTATAAACAAAATTTTAAACAAACTTGTATTTATATATAGCACTAGCAGATACCCGATCGCTTTGCTGGACAATTTCTACTTTAAAAACAAAGACTATCGCGTTATAGGCCTCACTTATTCTCTTTTGTTCACTTTTTTTGGATTTTTTATTATAACTATCTATAGGTGAAATAATTTTTAAAATCGGTTAAGTAGTTGATTCCAAGTGACGAATTTTCATACAAACTATCATCCTCGTTAAACCACGGAAATAACGTTTCATATAAACATGCATTCCCAAGTTGACCCTCTCAAAGAATGAATTTTTATGAAAAAAGTACAATACACATTTGTCTCAAACCATGAGCTCATTTATCAAGTTTTACATTTCTAACTTCAAAAATGATTCTATCGTCTGTCCGTCTGTCATCACGATTACTCAAAAACGAAAAGAGATATCAAGCATAAAATTTTTAAAGCGTGCTTAGGTCGTAAAAATTGAGATCAAGTTCGTAAATGAGCAACATAGGTCAATTGGATCTTGGATGCGTAGGACCCATCTTGTAAACCGTTAGACATAGAACAAAAGTTTAAATGTTCATTGTATTAAAAAATGTTCCTTATAAAAAAATACACAACTTTTGATTGAAACATTTTTTCGTAAACATCATTGTTTACCCACGAGAGCACAAATTATGCGCAAATTGTATTATATGGGAATATCAGTTATATATATGTGTGACATGTATGTATGTGTAATGTGACAGAGTAATCAACACTGTCTATACATGGTATTTTAACAATTAACTCAGTCAATAGTTTGTTTTTACTTGTTTCAACATGATTTTTGGTGTGTCGTTTCAACCGAAAGTCGTTTCAATTTTATCACGTGCTTGTAGTCTATGTAAAACGTGGGGGTAATTTATAAAATATAAAAAGATTATTTTTTTCTGTGTATTGCAAAGCTACTTGTATTCATTTTAAATCTCACTGAATGTATTATACTAATGCTATTAAATGTGAAATTATAATTATATAACAGAGGGGTTCACACGTTAATAAAACGTTAACTGCTTTTACATTACCTCGTCTATGCTTAAACTATATCCAATGGTTTTGGGAGAGAATAAAAATTTAATCTGATGAAACACATAGCATAAAATAATTGTTTGTAGGTAGTTGATAGGATGTAAAATAATAATTTAAAGGATTCTGTCTCATAAAATGTCAGGAAAATTGAGATAATGGAAATAACAAAAATAAAATTAACATAAAAAAATTAAAATTCGCATTATCTAAAAATAAAAAGTTTTAGCTGACGTTTTTCTGAGTACATTTATAATATTAATATTAGCTGATATGCGTAAAACCATAAATTTTATAAGTTTTTCGAACTCGAAAATCGTATATTCAACCGAAAAAAATGATGTTATATAAAGATATATATGTATGACATGTATGTATGTGTAATGCGACAGAGTAATCAACACTGTCTATGCATGGTATTTCAACAATTAACTCAATCAATTGTTTGTTTACACTTGTTAATTTTAAAATTGAAATACCTACTATCAATTAGGTAAGTACTTATGATTTTTAAAATAATTACTTAATTAAACAAAATAAAATGGAAAAATAAATAAATATGTAATGTGAAAACAATTATTTGTTTATTATTTTTATTTATTTTGTTTATTATTAGTATATAAATTTACTAGTTTATACAATTTGTTTTGTCGATAATATTGTAGTTATTACTAAGTTATTTATTTATTCATTTGTATATTTATTTATTTATTTTTACATTACATATGCAAAATAATCAATTAGTAAAAATATAATAAATTAATTATTGTAAAATTATTCAAATAATAAAAAATGGTAATTTATTTTGCAATTATATGAGGCACAAGGACTAAATAAAGCATCAAAAAATTATTGAAATTGGAACACAGCACCCTTTTTTGAATACTTACATAAAATTAAAATAGGATTAAGGGATTTATAATTGTCACCGATGTTTATTGAAAATTTAAAGAACTAAAGAGTTAATTCAACCCTTTCGATATAAAACCTTAAATTCGCAATTTAAACGAAATTGGCGTTCACAATTCGAAATCTTCTTATAAGTTAAAAAATACGCATCTACCAAATTTCATTGAAATCGGTTGAGTAGTTTCGGAGGTTAGCGTAAACATACATCTCGACATGGGATTGTTATAAAAGGGTATATATAATATAAAATTTATAATTTCCATTTAAAATGAAAAAGTTTTAAACTTAAATGAAACAACTTGATTATGAGATATAAGGAAAATAACTTTGGGATTATTTTATGGCAATCTTTGATATGCGATACCAGTCAAAAGTAAATCTGTGATATGCGATACCACTCAAAAGTAGCCGGAAACTGTTCTCGGAGGCGTATATGCGAAAAATACGATTTTTCGATTACTCGATCATATACTTTGAGGATATTCGCATATTCTTTTATTATATACTGAACCAGTTGGTTTAAAATTTCCGCCATACGATAAAAAGTTATTCATTCAATGAAAATCATGTACATGGTTAGTAGCTCAAACTGGACACTCGGTTTTGCAAAATAACTTTAATAATTTTAATGCTTATTTGCAGGGAAAGTAAAACAAAGAAAGATAATTTGGAATTCCGGAATTTTTTTCAGCTCAGCACAACACTAGCTGACGTTATTTAAGCTCTTTTTTTTATTTTAGTCCTCATTACACATTTAAAAAAAAAAAAAAAACAAAATGTAACCTTTTTTTTTTATTAGATTTTTTTTGTCGCAAATAGTCATAAATATTTGTCAAAACATAGAAAAAACACAGCACAACTAGACTAGCATAGAAATAAATAAAACTCAAATGTTACGCGCTATGAAATATTTACAGAAAAATATGTTGTGTACTACATATATTTTTTGTAGCCATATTTTTCCTAAAAATATAGACTTATGCACTGTATCGAGGATTTGGACTACTCGAACGGCATTCTTGAACTCCAAACGTTCGGGAAAATAATTTCTTCATATAACCGGCTTAGTGGCTTAGCGAGGAAAGACACAATCGTCTTTTAACGTTTGGGAGGTTGCGGGTTCGAATCCAGGCAGCGGAAGTGTGAGCAAATATAAGTGAGAGAAATATGACTTTGGTGATGGAGCTTTGCTAACGGAGCGAGTTTTTATTTTTTATATTGTTATTTAAAAAATGTATTCGTGTGAAAAAATAATTAATTTAAAATATTTATGAGTTTACGGAAAAATTTAGGGGTAACCTGTAATTAGGGAATAATTATTAGTTAAGTGTTACTGTTAAGGGTTCCGTAATTTCTATTTGTAAGATGATATATAATTTTAAAGAGCATTGGGCAAGTAATTTTTTAGATCAATTTTGTGCAGAAAGTCACCAAATTATCATAGTATGTATACACATACACTTTTTTATAAGGGTAATTACGATTAGATTAATTCATACTGATAATGACTACATGGTAATCGAAATATGTATTTAGAAAGTACAAAATCGATCTAGGAAATCGGGAAAAAAATCCTTCGATAATCCGTACTTCTGCATGTCGACGGGATATACATTGGATGTTTTTGAATAAACAGGCAGTAAATAAGGAGGCAATATCGATAATTAATGTTCCCTGAAAAAACATTGTATTTGAAGAAGCATGTGTTTTAAAATTAAAACGCTTTCCTTTAAAGCACAGCCCTATTCAGAAACAAGAATAGGGCTGTGCTTTATATTTGTAGCGAATAGAATATTAAAATGTTTGTCTCGACATACCCAACATCTCCTTTAGACTTTATAGAATGACTAAATAACATTTCCTTTCTTTGTCATGCAAGAAATCCAATAGATACATTATTAAAACTACCTTTTCCACTCTTATAAATTAAATGCATTAAAATTTAATTAAAAATTCTCCCTAAGGATTTATATATTTTATTTTCTTTAGAATACAAGAAGTAAAATTACGTCGGATAAACGGGCCAAACACATACACTTTCAAAATTAAAAAAATATGAATACGTAATTTTTTTCTAGGATTGAAAATGCAATATGGGTTAATAGTTGAATAATAAAAAGTTTTTGTTGAAGTTTTTTTGAATTGTTCTAGTAGAAATATCTTATTAGTATTAAAAAGATTATGTTTCTTCTTTGAAAGTATTTTAACTCGGAAAATTTTCAAAAAATTTGACTACCGATATGAAGGTCTTATGTAAAATTTATAGGAATAAGATTTTTATTAGATGTTATAACAAAAATTAGAAGAAAAAGTTTTGATCCCAAATATAAAGCTTTCCCCTACATATAAAAAGTTCATCAATTTTTTTTTTGCCTATTCAATCGATAAATTTATAATTTACACGAACGTTTCATTATAATCATGCACAATTGCATTTGTTGGCATTAAATAGTAATTAATTTCAAAATGAAACAAGTGAAAACAAAAAATTGAGTGAGTTAATTGTTGAAATACCCTGTATAGAAAGTGTTGAATATTAGTGCTTGCTTTTTTTTATTTGGTTTTCGGAAATTTCGAAAACATTCGAATTTTTTCTAGAATTTTTTTTCGAGAATGTTTCAAAAGACCTATAGTTGAAGCTATTATTTTCAACTATTCTATCTTTTATAGATTTGGAGAAAATGGACACCAAACCTTTGTCTTCATTTACACCCTTACGGCTAAACATGACGTTTTATGAAAAAATGTTTAACACAAGAGTTGTTTATTTTTTATAAGGAACATTTGGAACATTTTATAGGAACTATCAAACTTTTCTCCTATCTATTGCATAGACTACGAACTGACCTTTGGCCTTTGGCCTGGTAGAAGCCTTCGGCATTGGAGCTCGCTGCATTCGCATATAGCTCTAATAAATTATTCCTATTCCAAATACCTGAATAATAATTCCGGTATATATAATATATTCAAGTATTTTTTATATTCCCTATACCTGAATAATAATAAATAATACGTCAATATTATTAAAAATACATAGTACATAGTAAGTTGTAATAATAACGTAATTTTAATAATAAATAACACCTCAATACTATTAAAAATACATTCATTTATATGCGCTTCCACCATTTAATGAAATTTTATTTTTTTGGTGTGGAGCCTCACTTGGATTTTTAAAACAGATCGGCTTTTTTTGTCTTATTTCTTTGTTATGAAATTGAATACACATGAAAGTGAACAACAATGATGCTTATTATTGTTGTTGCTGAAATGAGATTTTTCAGAAATTTTTAATCAAAACTAACCAATTTTCTTTATTTTTGTTTTGTAACTGAACAAACAAAATTTACCAGCTTAGTTTTTTTCAATATTGGAAACTTCTTATAAATATTATCGAAGATAATAAATGAGAACTAAATTTCGATTTTTTCGAAATAAAATTCGATTTTTGCCCCAATTTCCTAGATCATTTTTTTGTATTTTATAAATACGTATTTCGACTACCAAGTAGTCATCATCAGTAAGAATTAGCTAGTCGTGATTACTCTTATTATGAATGTTACGGAGTGCAGTCAGCCACCAAATTAGCAAAGAGTAACATTCATAATAAGAGTAATCACGACTAGCTAATTCTTACTGATGATGACTACTTGGTAGCCGAAATACGTATTTATAAAATACAAAAAACTAATCTAGGAAATTGGGGCAAAAATCGAAATTTATTTGGAAACTTCTTGGTTATAATAATATCTATATGCTGTTTAAAATACCTAATGATACAAGTAATGAAACGAGACCTTCTGACTTCTGGTGTATCGGAAATAGTGTATGTGACTTCAAATTTACATACAAATTTCTTTATTTCCTAGTTTCAAGAGAAAAAATCAACATGTAACCTTTTATAGCGTTTTACATGACGTATAAAATATTATTTGTAAATAATATTTTCACATGAATTTGAAAGCTAGCGCCACAGATGTGTTTGTCATATATTTCATGGATTTTATATATTTATATATTGTGTTGTCAACACAAAATAACCATTATATTAAATTGTCGTTATTTGTTTTATAAATCTCTCTAAAGGTGGTAATCTCGTAACTATCTATATATCTATATATTTTATTTTATTCATCAGGGGGTCAAGTCTGTTCATAGCACATTTATCAAACTTATATAATAATATTTAAACGTTTTTCTAAAAGTGACAATAATATTTGTAATAATTGCTATAATCATTGGTTCGGTCATTTTCAGTCGTAGGGGAAGGTGGTCTTAAATGATCCCCCTAAGAAAAAATGTAATTTATTGCCAAACTATTCGACATATGTACAACATCGAAATATTTTCGAGTTATTTATTCAAATGTTACAATATTGGAATGTAAATTTCTTTTGATCTGTTCAAATTTTTAGAACTACTCAATATTTCTCAAAAGGGATCGCTTTGACCAGCCTTGTAAAGATAGTGGGTAAAATGATCCCATTGCATTTTTATCAAACAGTTCAAATAAAATATTAACTGTTCTTTTATATTGCATCAACGATTAGTATGAAAACAAAAATCACTGTTAAATTCATCTAAATGAACACATTCAAGACCCGTTATATGATGGGGGATCATTTTATCTATTATAATTTTAGTCACAAAATAGGGATCATTTTACTCGTAACCTCCATATTTGAATTTCGTCATTAAAACCTTTAAATTTATTATACACCTATGAAAATGTGTTATGTGCAAAACTAAGTAATACAAAAAAATAAATTTTACGTTGCAATTTGTCTTACCATAAATCATAAGCAGTAAAATTAATATTTTTGCTACGAAACACAAATTAGCTTATACATTACCATAAGTCTTTGTTGAACGATTAATTTGATCGCGCGGAAACCATAAATCGATAAATATACTATATGGCTTTGATGGCTAACTTAAAACAACGAGGGATCATTTTGTCCTGAGGGATTATTATAGACCACTTTCCCCAATATGTACATACAATATATTATAAGGAAATTAAGAGATTTTTGTGTCTTCCTGTAAATGCTCATTTTAACAAGAAAAAAATTGTAAAATAAATTCCAAAAAAGGCGTTTTTATCAAGTTACATCATTCATTTTTTGCTGAATATCTTCATTTTTTTTTGTTTTTCATAGAAATAAATATAAATGAAAAACGGTAGAAATTGTTCGTACTAAAATTTATGTTATATACAAGTTGAATATTATAGAGTCGTATTTCGTAAATTCCAAGTTTTCCGGAAATTTTAAACTTTTGGAGTTCAAAAGTTGCTCTTTTTATACCGTGAGTTAAAAGTATAACAAATAAACTTCTGAATAAACTTTTGATGCATTTTGAAAGAGTAAACGAGAAGCAATTTTTTTAATAAAATCACTTGAACGAGTTATTATCCGTAAAAAATTGAAAGAGAATCTATAAGAGAATAAAGCATAAAGTATAAAGCATTTATAGCTTCAGTATAAAGCATTATATACGCTTTTGTTTAATTATAATACTTTTATATAGAATAGCTAAGTAATTTGAACATGTTGCAGTTGCTCATGAGTGAACCTAATATTCCTGAGGGTTTGCTTAATAATACCTTTATCTGCTATACAAAGTCAGAGTTCAAACGATAGTTCATTATTGGAAATCCCTTATTTAATAAATAGTCGCGGAAACAAAGCACTGAAGTTCGAAAATTTAAACAGTAAGATTGATTTGAATGCGATTTCCGCATTGGATTCGTTAGAGCGTCAAGGAATTTTGTGACCTAAATTGATTTATTAGAAATTAAAAATATGAAATTTGCATAAATAACAAACATTCTATAATTGCATTTTAAATTGACCGTAAATATTCTGAATTCACAATTTGGTTAATAGAAATGAAAATGATCCAAACTTGTTATTGGGGGGTTTATGGGGTGTCCAGGGTGACCATTATTCCTGCCGACTCTTGGAACTCGTTAGTCGGTAGGTACTCGGGGATTTTGGAGTAACTAGGTAACTAGGTATCCAGGCATCTGGTATGTGGTGCCGTGTTCACCGAATATTGCGAAAACTCCAGTTGGGGATACCCATAGTTATAATTTCTTATAAATCAATTTAGGTCACATAATTTCCTGACGCTCTAACGAATCGAATGCAGAAAACCGTATTCAGACTCTTCTCTCTCTTCTCCTTTGACTCTTTTTAATGTTTCCTTTCCGCGGCTATAAAGTTTGCCCATGCTACATGATTTCACCTATCTTTGTTGGTGTTGACGTATGCTTACAAATATGTTTGTATGTGTATAAAGTGATTGTTTACCGCCTGCTGTTTTGTATTTTCCAATTCTTGTTTACAAATATATAAACAAATACGATATACCTACGTCTAGAAGCATATATATAAATTTGATCTCATCATAGACTGATGTTATATGAGCATTTATCTTAGATATCTTGAATCTATATGTGATATAAGGGTTAGTTTGAATTTTTTTTTCTTTATTTACGATTGGTAAATCTCAATATAAACGAGGTATAATAAAACTTAAGGCATTTCAATACCATAAAATTGAAAATGATACCAAAAATTTAATATTTAATTTATCACTTTACCACCCTTTTATAAGTCTTTTGTGTTTTTACTACAAAAAAAGGCATATTTCTCATTCACATAAAGGACTTCACAAAATTAAATAGGAAAATGGCTTTCTGTGAAACTTTCTAAACAAGCCTAAAATGTACTTTGGATCATTCTGATCAAAAGTTCTCAAGGCTACAAACATTTTTAACGAATAGTTTTCGAGATGTGGATGAGATCAAAGCTACACGTACATTATAGCCCGTATAGTTCGAAAAGTACTGGTAAGTTAATCTTTAAAAATTAAATAATATAAATTAAATTTGTATGTGAATTAAAACATGAAGCTTAGGTAAACTAAAAAGCTTGGTTTGAGTAATATCTGGCAGCAAAATGCATGAGTTTGGTGTTCTTTTATGAGCGCATACGAAAGTTAGTAAAACTGGCTGACCTAGATCACTAAATTTACTAAATGTTCTAGATTTAACACCTTGAGGTTTAACACCTAGAATATTTAATTAATTTGTGCAATGCAAAAATATTGCGAGAAATCAACATAGAAGTATATAAATTGGCCATTAAAATTTGAATATCTACGACTATTTGTGTTAGGATAAGACCACTTACCCGGATTTGTTCAATTTGGTTACCTGTATTTACCTCTAGCTGTTAAATTTAGTACTATAGGTCCGTCAGTTGGGCCAATTTTCGTATGCGCTCATACAAATACATCTAACCCGTGCATTTTTCTGTCAGATATTACTCGAGTCAAGCTTTTTGGTTTCCGCTAATTTCATGCTTTAATCTACATACAAAGGTTTACTTGTGCAAATTTCATTGCAGAAATCAATTGAATAGCGCAAATTGAATGATCGTGTAAGTATACTTTTATAAAATTACCCTGACATGAATGATTCTGTAGTAGCCACTGCTTACAACAAGAATCAAAAGTAATTGCAAGCGTCGATATTTTATCGGAAATTTTAAATCATTTTCTTTATTAAAAATAAAACTCTTCTTTTACAATTATCCTCCTTTCAATGGTAATAAACGACATATTGAACTGAAAGTCAGTATATGCTACAGATTATTATTTTTATTTTATTTAACATCTGTATTTATATCTTTCATGTTCACGCGTTATTAAATGTTAATAACATCTCACCTATTAATGTTCGTTGAATCGTCATTCTTTATCAATTACTTTTTCTGGATAATAATACACTTAGAAGTTAAGTACGGTCAAATAATATTATTTCTCTCTCGATCTCTTCTTTAAGTGCTGTATAAATACATATCTTCCATACTTACTATCATTATTATTGCATTTGAAAAGCTTTTGACCCTATATAATTTATTATAAGTTATGAATTTTATTGTAATGTAATTACAACCTTTTTGAAATGTCATATTTATTTTGTAAAACAAAATTTGAAAAAATTATGTTATTTAGAGCAGGCATGGGCGAGTTATTTTAAGTCACCATTGTTATAACTTTATTGAGTGCCATAACCTTTATTGTGTGTCTCTTTATCCAAGTCCGCAATGCTCATAGAGATGGAAGCGAGACGAGTATACGACTCTTCTACCTATCTCAGTTTCACTTATAGTAATGAGATAGGTAGAAAAAAAATGTTGTCTCTCTGTCTTACTCGTATTTTTGGTTGTCACTGATTAGGTTCTCACTGTCTTACTCGTATGTTAGTTACAGAAGTCTGTGGGACTTCTCTGAGCCACGTTTGTCCATGCCTGATTTATAGTGCTGAGCGAGATGATGAGAACAGATAATTAAAGTCTTTCACCCAAACAGGTTTTATTTAAAATGCTTGTTATGAATGTTGATCATATGCAAATAAGTCTTGGTCTTGTTAGATCTAAGAATTAGATCTAAGATCACGATTAGAAGTTAAAAGTTAGATCTTGGTTTTACAGAGTTGGGTCTTGATCTTAATCTCAATTAATCTACATAGAGTCTATGGTAAGATCTCAATTCATATAAATAGGGTCTTGTTGAAGAGATACTATATAGGTTTTGATTTGGCCTAGAAAAAAAAAGACCAGGACCAAGATTGCAAGACCAAGACTAATTTGGCTCATCGTCAGTTATTAAGTTTCACTGCAGAGCAAATCCAGTACCAGTTATAATGTTATATAAATGATATAACTGAGTAAAAACTCATATGATTCGGGCTATTTTGAACTTAAATATTCAAATATTAAAAGAAACCTACATTGTAACCTCGATCAGGGGGAAAAATCAACACTCCCCCCTTGATTGTGGTTAAGAGATCATGTCTTGGTCAAAATAGAACAATATCTTTGCCTGGTATCTATCTGTTCGTGGCAATCTGGCACGCATTTTTCAGGTATATCTCTCGGACCATTGACTATAGTATGACTTTTGCATTAATACATATTGGGAAATAAAACACTGCTTCCACTTGCCTCCTTATTACTTGACTTTATGGCCGAATTAAAAAAAAATTAAGTTCTGTATAATATTAATTAGAATTTCCGCAATTTTCTTAGAAAATTGAAGTCCGATTTTGAAGGTATTGGTAAGGTAGTACTTTATATTAGTCCAGCATATGAAGTCCTTGGTAGTCCTCTTTTAGAAATTCCTGTGTGACTTAATGATGCTAAACCAAAATTTTTCCTCGACGAAAAATTTCGTAAGTTAGATATACTCTTTAAGAGAACCATAAAGTTTTTGATTATGGCGACGAGTACTGGGATAATATAGTTTAAGTAGGCAGGGTTTTAGTATAAAATTGACTGACTTACATCGAATGAAAGTTGAGTTTCAATAAATAAAAGTTTGTTTTGATTTTCGTAGTGACTACAATAACTTTCCACTAGAAAGGCAAAAGCTAGAAAATATGAAAACACATAATTGAAATTAAAAAAAGAGCATTCATAAAAAGAACATCAGATATTGATAGACTTGGGGTATTACATTAAAAATGTATTGATTCAATTTTACAATTTTCGTATACAAAATGTACATTTTAGTTTAGTGAAAAAAAAAATAAAAAACGATAACCGCCAACAATGATTATAGACGGTACTACGGTGTGGTGTTGTCGATAATGTTGAAGTTATCTATACAAATCCTACAATTCAAACATCTAAAACTACCGCCCATATAACTTATGGGAATTGAAAACGAATATTTGTATAGGTATACGTATAATAAATGTGAAATACTTTGTAAATAAAAAAAGTTTCCAATATGAGATTCTCGTTGATGGGTACTGTGTATTTTAACAAGTGAAATTTACAACATTTAAAAAAACCCTGACAAATGCGATTTATTCCTTTTAGATCGAGTTTTGGAAACTTAGCTATAAAACGTTCTCAATCAAGTCGGTTTGACAGTTTAGGGGCTACGATACCACTGAGAAACACAAAGGTGCACAGAAAAACATTTTAAACTTAAAACACTCCTTCTTAAATGATTATCAAGGACAGACAAGTGATGGTCAAGGACATCAGATGAGATGAAAATGATACTTATAGAGCTTTCATTCTTTCATTTTTTGGGACAAATTTTTGGAAATATTTTAATTGAAATTGAAATATTTGAGTTGAGTTTGTTCTTTTGAATTATTGTTTTGAATTACCAATTATTTACCATTTCACTTTTTGAAATGAATTGAGCCAGGTTTATTTGACCATTCATTTCCATAGTAATTATTTATTTGCTAAAATTATATTTCATGCCTTTTTCAAACTGAATTGATTTTGAAGATCATCGCAAATTTTTTAGTTTTTTCGAGTACGAAACTCTAAGCTGGCACATAGCTAAGATCACTCTCCGTTAATTTACCATTCAAATGAAACCAAAAGAATTAAAATCGGTCCACTTTAGGCGCTACAATAGCACAGACAGACAAACACACATAGCGGTCAAACTTATAACACCCCTATTTTTAGTTCGGGGTTAATAAAAACAAGAAAATTGGGCACCTTGATCTGTCAACAGCGTACGGTCTAATATTTTTCGTACATCCTTAAATTGATTATGATTGCATTCAGTCTTGTTTCATCTTAATATTGGAGAACTTGAATAATGTGATGAATGTGTTTTTTGCCCGTATACTCTAGTCTTTTTTTTTCTATTCGTTTCGGTTTATGTATGTACCAGGTAAATATATATATTTTTTCTTCCAAACATATATTAGATATAACACAGATTAGCATTAAACTTCAACGAAATTCAAATATTGATTTTTATATTTACACTGATATAGAAAGTTTATCTTTGCTATCACTAACGTACGCTGTTGTTATATTATAATCAAACTGAGAAGACGAAGAAGAAAATGATGATGACGACGATGAAAGATGCCCTATATTTAGTTTGTAAGTATATGAAATATGAACTTGAAACTGTTATAGGAAGTAATAATAGAAACGATGTATATAGAGTAAAATTTTGATAACAATTTCATATTTGAAGAGTATATATTTAATTATGTGTATGTATATTATTAGTAGGTCAAGAACATCAAGTGGTAAATTATTGTGAAAATAGTTCTATGTTTTGAAAACTTATACATTTAGTGTTTTGTATCAAGGACTAAAATAGACGCTTTATTTTTAAATCAAACACAAATAACAGAAACCTGTAAGGTATAAATATCTTAAAATTTCGAAATCCAGGAAGTTCAATGATTCTTTATAAAAACTGTTCGACTGCATTGTTTAAAGCTTACTTATAGAAGTTAAAAACAACAAGGGAAAACAAACAATTGACTGAGTTAATTGTTGAAATACCATGCATAGACAGTGTTGATTACTAACTCTATCACATTACACATTCATACATGTCACACATACGTAACTAATATCCCCATATTATACATACTATACAATTTATACCTAATTTGCGCCCTAACGGGTAAACAGTGATTTTTACGATAAAATGTTTCAAACAAAAGTTGTTTATTTTTTGATAAGGAAGATTTTGATATTTTTTGATTTTTTACATTTAAACTTTTGTTCTATCTCTAACGGTTTACAAGATGGGTCCTACGCACCCATAGGTCAAGAATTGGTTCTCCGATGTTGCTCATTTACGAACTTGATCTCACTTTTTATATGCATGGTATAAAAATTTGTGCGATTTTGCCCGTGGGTTTATGCTGAAAATGACACCGGGAATCGATATAGAAATGAATTTTAAGCAACACATGTCATTGAAACATAATTCGAAAAGTCAATACTTTCCGAGATATTGCCGATTGAAATTCGGAGTATTTAACGTCAAATACTAGAAAAATTTGACGTTTTTTGATAAAAGTATATCGGATACTTTTTCAAGTACTATAAAAAAATCTTGAAAATTCAAAAAGTTTCAAGTTATTTGTATAAAAATTGACGGAGTTATGATGAAAACAAAGTTTATCGGACCTTTTTTTCATGTTTTATTCAGTACAAAAACTGATGAATTTACCACGAGAACTAAAATTAATGCTTGCGGTTTTCCAATTAGTGTTATTTAGGTATTGGAAACAGGCTAAAGAAGTTCTAGGAGTTTCGGATGAATATATTTTGCAATATTACAATTTAAATGCAACAAAAAATTTACACGAAAAATACAAAAAAATGTTTTTATCGATAAATAACTCGAAAAAAACTTAGAAAGGTAAAATATGTTGCTGGAAAAAAGCTTAATTTTTTCCACCGTAACTTTTTTCGGTAACCTTATTCGTTTTTGAGTTATTTAACGATTAAGACATTTTTTTTTATTTTTCGAAAAAAATTTAAGAAGCAATATTTTTAAAAACATTTATCCGAAACTTCTTTATCATTATGAATTCAATGCTCAAAATTATTTACATTGAAACCTGGTTAATTTATTTCTAACGCAATATACCTTCACCAATGGACTTTTTATTTTGCATTACCGTGCTCCCATAAAAAAAATTCTCTTTAACTAATTAGAATAAACAAATTAAATGAAACTTTAGAGTTGCTTTAAATAAATACTTGAATGAATGGAAATCTATTGAAATAAATATATTGATATTGATGAAATGGAAAATTCCGATAAAAAATAACGAGAGTAAATAAATAATACGAAAAAACATGGTTTTTATTATAGGTATATTATATGTTTATTTTTTATTCTATTTGTTTATGTTATAAACAAATAGACATAAAATAAAAAATAATTTTCCATTAATTCTGTACTAAGCTTTTACTATACAAAGAGATTCTCAGAGCAAGAGCGTTGAGTACTTTATTCAGCTTTTTCTATACTGAGAGATTCCCCGAGCAAGAGAATTTGAGTTCTTGTTTTTTTTTCTCTTTTACATTTTGTACATTTTAACGTGAAAAGTTTGCAGGTTTAGGAACAAATGTGTGATGGTTTTTAAGGTTTTTCTACGAAATTTTTCTAATAAAATAATAAATTAGGTATACAGTGAAATTCTTTTTAATACCAACTCATCGTAAATCAAGACAAAAGTTACGGTCAAAGTCGAAGGTGTGTAACGATATGAGAGTAGATTCGAAATATCACTCTTATACCGCCTAGCGGGTTGGGCTAAGCGAGTGGTCTAAAAATACAATAGCTGTTAATGAATTTGAGTTGCAAGTTAATTAAGATTAATAGTCGCTGATCAAAAGTTATAAATAAATAAATTGTAGGCAAAACGGTGTACACCGAGTAATTTATTTATAAATAAGAAGGCTTTTTTTTATGGCGACGGTTTTGTATTTGACCATTATGTATGTATGTTCATCTGTTCCCACCTGGCTTCAAAACTACTTATCATAATTTGGCAAATGAGGTATCGATAAAAGCGTCTAGATTGCCCGGTGGTTATTGGCTATTATGGTATGGCGTGTTTGGTATAAAATGAAAGGGAAATATATATATTAAATATATATAAATAAAAGGTTATAGGGTATGTGAATGATTTTTTCACGAAATTATAGCCCCATAATAGCTTAAAATAAAGTTCAAAAACTAAAAACCCCAACGACTACTAAAGAAAATATTTTCATCCGAAATTGTTATGATAAGAAAAATCGTCATTACAGTCGGGGGACCTCTTTTCTGTACTGTGAAAAACTGTTTCCATTGTAATGACGATTTTACTTATCATAACAATTTCAAGTGAAAATATTTTCTAATTTTCATACTTTTAATAGGGTGATTCTGTAATCGTCGGGGTTTTAGTTTTGTAAACTTTATTTTATATTGTGATATAAAGTATTTCTTTATTAAGCTTAATTACTGAACTAGGTACACGAAATTATTATGGCAAAATAATTTCGTGTAACATATTATATTGTCTCACGTAATAATCATAAATCCAATGAAAAAAAAAAACAAAAAACGAGTGAAGTCTTATTATTATCATACTGCCATGTCAGCGGTACAGAATGAATAATACAAGAGTAAAATAAAAAGCTTTTCTTTTCAATATTTTGAATACAGAAACAAACAAAGTAATAATGTTTTGTGATGCGTAAAAAATAATTCAAATGTGTATAAAACACAATATTTTGTAAAAATATAACACTCATATAACCACAATATATTTATTAACATTTTTATTTTTTTTTTCTTTCTGTTCTGTCTTTTGATGTTTTAACAAATGTCAGACAAAAGTTTATTTTTGTGATAAATTGTTTGGAGTGAAAGAATGAAGTGAATAAACTTCAAACCACTAATTATAAAGGCTTACAGGGTTACAGGTTCTATGTAACCTGTAACTTCATAAAAAAATCATTATGATAAAAATCATATTGTAATTTCTAAAACATTTTAGTAAAGCAAGGCAATATTTTGTCGCCTTATTAGTTCAGTTGGTTAAGGCGTAACCAATTCCGTCCGCGGTATTGACGGGCTGGTGTAGTGCATGGTATACGCATGAAGGATTTTTTATTCATTTATCAACCGATTTTTTTACATTTTTTACTGTATATACGGTTTTTTAACAAGTTAACATTTAGTATACGTACATAAAAGTCATAAAATAACTTCATTTTATTTGTATTTTGTGTTATTTTTCTATGTTTTGAACAAATGAAAACAAACAAGAAAATATACATGCGTGTGCGATGTTTGTGGTAGTGAAAAGATAAACAAAAAGTAGATCAATGACAAACAAATAATAAAAAAAAAAAAAAACATTAAAAAATATTATTATGTTTTTGTACTTACTCCCATTATCAAGTTACGGTTTAAATATGCTTTGTTAAGTTGGAATCATATTTTAAGATATGTCGATTATCTAACGCATATTAAAAATACTGCAGAACTGGTGTGACACTCCAACTGATTTTTCAGCTAGGTCCGTAACTAGGGCGTAGAAAAGAAGGCACCTGATTCCCCGGCGCATAAGAAATAAAGGAGCAAAACAAAACGTATTAATTTTGATCACAAATTTGAAAAGTATGGCCCAAATTTAGTAGGATTACATACTTGATTTATCAAAATTGGACAAAATTTGGATGTGATAGAGAAAAATTAATTTTTTTGGATTCTGATGAAGTCATAAAGTTAAAAAAATTTATCTTTTTGATAAAACAGGCAAATTTGATCCGATCTTATTAGAATTTTTTTTGAAACCCACTAATTTTGGGTCAATCTTTTCAGCTATGATGTCAGTTTTTATCTAGCAATCACCTATTTGCTAAATTTTAGGACCAGGATACAACATTCTTGAAACCTATTAAAACTAGGTTAATTTTGATCACAAATTTGAAAAATATGGCCCAAATTTAGTAGGATTACATACTTAGTTTATCAAAATTGGATAAAATTTGGGTGTAATAGAGCAAAATTAATTTTTTTGGATTCTGATGACGTCATAAAGTTAAAAATTTTTATTTTTTTGATAACACAGGCAAATTTGATCCGATCTTATAGGAATTTTTTTTGAAACCCACTAATTTTGGGTCAATCTTTTCAGCTGCGATGTCAGTTTTTAGCTAGCAATCACCTATTTGCTGAACTTTGGGACCAGGATACCGCATTCTTGAAACCTATTAGAGCTAGGTTAATTTTGATCACAAATTTGAAAAGTATGACCCAAATTTAGTAGGATTACATACTTGATTTATCAAAATTGGATAAAATTTGGATGTGATAGAGAAAAATTAATTTTTTTGGATTCTGATGACGTCATAAAGTTAAAAACATTTGACCTGGGTTTCTTTTCTTGAAATAATAAGGTGATTTTATAAACACCCATACCAAAATTTTGTTCGTAGAATAGCTTCAATATTTTTAAGCGTAACAAACTTAGGACTAAACTTAATATACCTTGATATATTTCATATATAAATGGGATAACAAATGTGTTAAATTTAAATTTGTTTCCATATAACGGTAGTCCAATTTGCGTCAGTTATTATTGCTATTCAATTTTTGAATAATTAATAAACAAATGATATACATATATATAAAATATGCCATAAATTTTAACGCTTTGAACATAAAACGTATTTAATTTAAATATTTACAACTAAAATTAAATTTATATAATAGGTATCTACTCTTTCCTTTTTGTACATAAAGATTACTATTTCTGCTTTTATACAGTAATGGTGGTACATAAAAATAAACAACATTTATTTGAAACATTTTTTCGAAAAAACAATCGTTTTCCCTCGAGAAAGTAAATGGCAACGGTGATATTTTTTTTTTTTTTTAAATTATCGGAAAG
The DNA here is from genome assembly GCF_905475395.1 of Chrysoperla carnea. NCBI lineage: Eukaryota > Metazoa > Arthropoda > Insecta > Neuroptera > Chrysopidae > Chrysoperla > Chrysoperla carnea. Next base: position 23,217,725 of record NC_058338.1, read on the forward strand.
TTGGGTTTTGGCATGTGGCGCTTAAAATTTGTAGGGTTTTGAATTGTGGACATGAATATTTCAAAAACTGCTAATATCAATCGAAATTTGTATGTTATTCGGTAATTTCTATATCGATTTATATTATAATATTCTATAAAGTTTTGAGTTGTTTGTGGAATGAGTAGATTTTAAGGAATGAATTTTTGTCCAAAACGAAGTGTTCTGCACAGTGGTTAGAGACTCTGCATATCTCATTTTTATTAACCTTGCACCCGGTGGTTGCAACACTAAACGCGTTATAACTTCATAAATATCAATTTTGGAAAAAAAAGTTTAAAGTAAAAGTTTTGGGAAATAGATTTTGAAGTTATCATCATTTTATCATTTAAAGAAATATTAGGAAATATATCGGTAGAATAATCAATAAGTAAATCGTCATTGTCGTATAAGTCATAAACAGTTACAAAAAAGAGGAAATTTAATAGGTTATTATCATTTTTAGTCTAAAGTGCACGGTTACGGTAAACATTCCGTGCGTGATACTGAACCTATTTAAATAAAAAAATAACTCCTGTAATTTAGTGCATTATGGACAAGAGGAACGAGCTTCTATATAACCTGTATTAATTTGTGCTTAGCAACTCAATTATTATACTTCTAAGAGTAATTCTCTAAAAATATTTCTATCAAAGTAAGAAAAAAAAAAGTTTACAAAAATAATTCTTGAAAATTATTTAAAGATTGATATAAAATTTTCCTGAATTCATTTTTCACTTTTAGTTTTTTATGAAAAGCAACCCAAAACTTAACCTAATAACAATCTCCTGACAACGATAGAAGAGCCTCGATAAAATGATATTCATAAATTTCGATGTTTATGATATCAAAAGTGTCACATCAATACATGTCTAACACAAAAAAAAAGGATGATGTTCGATATTATAAGGATGACATCAGGATATGTTACACATATTATCATCCAGTTATACATTATATTTATATCGGGTGTTAAAAAAAAAAAAACACTAAATTCGAGAATATATATTATATTTTTTGATAAGTTCGAATAACAAAGTTCAAAATCACAAAGTTCAAAACGAAACTTGTCAAGTAAACGTCATTATGAGTCTCGGTAGTTTTATTTCGTTTCGGTCGAAATTTTCTTTTTTCGCATGCATTGATAATCTTCATAAATTTAGAAAAATAACAAAAAAAAATTTAAGCTGGAAAATTTCTGTTTAAGTGGCTCCGTAATTATAAAACGCACTTGCTCAGTGTTGTCCGATCGCTTAGTATTACGTCTTTAGATCGTTAGACGATGATAGGTGAAGAGGCATCACTTTGCCACCTGTACCTATATCTGAGAGGGGTAGAAAAAAGTGTATTTGGTTTGATTAGAATGAAAGAAAATATCGAATTAATTTTCTTATTTTCAAGGGTGATAAAACTTTGCATTCCAAAACGATGAAAAAAGTAGAGTACTCTTTCAAGTACAGAATGTTAGTTATAAAAACCTGACTGACTATCTTTATAAATTTTTTTTTTCAAATTTATTGAATTAATTCTTTCAAATAATTAAAAAATATATGAGAAAACGTTCCAAAGAAGTGTTTTGTGTAATTATTTTTCATTGTCCGATTATGTCGTTTATTAAAACTGCAACCAAAACTATAGATGGAAACAATCATGTTTCTCTCTTGCTTGTAGAAATTAAATAATTAATTTTCGTTTTTCCCTCCTTCTTTTTAACATTGAGTTTGTTTTTCTTTTTTTCTTATTTCTAAAACTTGAATTTCCTTTATAAAGAATTGTAATATTCTAAATAAAGTATTATTATTATTATTTATTATTATTATTAGATGGAAACAATGAAATCAGTTTTCGAATAATTTTATAATACAACCGTTTTTACGGTAGCAACCAATATTATTTGCTTATTCTTTGACATAAGGTTTAGTTTAGTCTTGTCATTTTTCAATCTGTATAACATAATGTCATCAAAACTTAACAAAAAAGACAACCTTTATGGTATTACGATTAATATGTTAAGTCAATTATATATCTAGTTTTTCATTGAACTTCAATCCATTTTATTTTAGGCTAAAAGCTCCAGTAGATAAAATGAATTCTATTCATGTATGTGTTTTGATACGCCTTCAGCTGGCGTATCAAAAACATGAGGAGCTGAACTTTCAGAAGAAATCAACTAAACGTCATATTAAATATTATGTGAACGTTTAGTTTATGTAATTTCCACCAAAGCGAATCTTTTTCTATAAATTTGTATATATATATCAATTTTCGAGTTATACATATAATATTATGTAGGCAATTTCGATCAGTTTGTTAGAACAATGAATTTAGAAATAGAATAAAATTTTTTATTATAACTGTAAATAGGTCTCGAAAGAAAAATATTCTTAGTTCTTGTGTTAACTGAAAAAGGGAAAATACTTAAAATTAGAAAATGTTTGAGAATTTGAAAAGATACCAGTTTCGTAAAGAATTTTACTTGATTTTAAATAACAATGATAGCTTAAAATGCAGTACTTATATTACAAACACAAAAAAATGATATAGTAATAAAATAATAAACCAATAGTAATAAAGTTACGTCAATACATCAATAATCTTGGTTTGTTTCTTGAAGTTCATAAACTCATAAAAAATTATGAACACTCTATTCTACAGGGTTCTTGTTAACCTCCAAGGCGCCAATTAGGAATCGGGTATATTATTTACTCTCAAACATTGCATTTTATTGTACTACTGTTCGATATCACTTACAAGTCTTACGTATTTTTGAGGGGAACATCTCTGGCAAAATATTGGCAATGATAGATTGAAAAGAGAAAGCTATGCATAAGATTTATATTTTTTAAAATTATTTTTTAGTAATAATCATTTAAATATTTTGAATGCGGAACCTGATGGCTAAATTAATTTTATTTTTAGAAAATAATAACACAAAATTGTGAAGTTTTAAAAATGTAATTTTAATTCCATAGTAATAATTTTGAATAATCGATAAAAAATACTAAAAACTGATATGAAAAAATTATTTTCTAAGCTGCTTGTTTTCTGCGGCTGTCTGTTTTGTAGTCGTCTGCAATGCAGTCATAAGTAATGAAATAAGCTCCTCCATTGTTCACATTAAAGTCGAACACAATCAACCAATCATCCTGTATTTAGATAGATACATGGATTGATAAAGTAGAGTAGATACTCTTTCAAGTAACCTTATTATTGGAATATTATTATTATTAAACTTAACTATTATTTATTAGAAATCAATAAATATAAAATTTATTTCTCTTATTACTTTTTGTTTGTTTCAAATAGAGTACCTACATAATAATAGAATTTATATTTCATACTCATAACATTCCAAGTTTATTTGTTCTAAACCTTTTTAAATTTTCACTAGAAAGTCAGAATGTAATAATATCTGAAAACTTTCTACAAAGTTTTATTGTGTTTGAATATCTTGGTCATCTACTGGTACTCTTCGCTTTTTAGTTTTTGAATCTATTCTAAAGTATTCTGAATCAGGTTCGAGCTACCAAAGACTTCAATCATTAAACTTCATGCAGGCAATTCCAAACTTGACGAAGAAATTAAATTTGTTTATCATGCCATAATTTACCTCTGCCCAAGCCTAGGACAAAGCTCCTTAAACAAGTCTTTGTTAGCCTTGACCAAACCTTGCCGTAGCTTTGGCCAACGCTACCTTATCAAAGCTCGGTTTGTCAAGGCCAGGACTACTAGATAAAGGCTTGATTTATCAGAACTAAAGCTAATATATGAATTATGTTGGTTATGTATATCTAACAGGAATACACATAAATTGTTAAACTGATTAGTACATTTAATCAGGACGTCATAATAAGAGTGATAAATATCAGATCATCAAAGGGATCGATCTAGGTAAAAATTAAATATAATATCATAAAAATACAAAATTCAATATATTTTACTTGTACCAGGTATTTTGAAACACTCAAGCGATATTTTCGTTCAATGCTTATACAAGACTGGACCAGGCAGAGTTCTCAAGCATGTCTTAATGGTTATCAAAATTTTAAACTCTCAGGAAATTTATACGACTTTAAAAGTATATTTCATCAGACAGTGGCATGCTTTAGTTTTTTTGGTCGTTTGTTTCAAAATAATTGAATTTTCAAAATATATCATTGTACCACTAGAAGTGGCATTATTTATCATGGTGGGAATGCAATATATACACGAAGATTGGAACCACCTTCGAAATGTAACTTGTGTTACGGTAACATCTTGCACGTATATATCATTGGTTTCTGTATGTCGATAAAGCAGGTTGCTGTAATAAAATTTGTGTGTGGGTGTTATTATCAATATATTAAATTATAGAATTGTCGGGAAATGTTGTACAACGGGCGAGGTCATATACTCGTATACTATACTTATAAAGAATTATTTAGTTAAAAAAAAAGGTTTTTTATATTTTTATTATGAATACTTGTCATGAAAGGGGAGTATATTATGTAATCAGGGTATTATACTTTTGGACTGATAAGTCCGTTTGAGTAAAATAAATAACTAAATAAATTAATCTTGTAAACTATTAGAGATAGAACAAAAATTGAACTGTAAAAAAATGTTCCCTATAAAACAACTTTTGTTTCAAACATATTTTCATAAACATCACTGTTGTTTACCCGTGAGAGCGCAAATTATGTACAAATTGTATGTGTAAGTCACAGAGTAATCAACACTGTCTATACATGGTATTTCAAGAATTAACTTAGTCAATTGTTTGTTTTCACTTGTTTTCAAATCAATTTTTCAATGTTTCATTACAATTGAACATATCATGAATTTTTTTGAGCGCATAGTGGTAAAAATAATAATACATGTGTATTACAATATTACTCGACATTGTATTTCGGGTTTATGAAGAAAAATAAACATATAAATCTTATAAGTTGAACTTTTCCTCTCAAAAGGAAGTTACAATACGTATAAAACTATAGTTCTTCAAAATGACACGTTTGTTTTATGTTGAAAACAACAACAGTTCTTTTTTTTTAGTCTATAAAGTGTAATTTATAGAAAGTTTTTCTTTCTCGTTCTTTGTTTACATCTAAATGTCTCTATTTATTTTATATCTGATACACATTTTTTTCAATTTAGAGTATTTATCATAAACAAATCGAAGAGAAATTGCGTAGTAAAGTGAGATATTGTTTTTACAACCAAAGTGTTAAATAAGACTTAATTTTAATAGTTAGAGTAAACAAGTGAAAACAAACAAATGACTGAGTTAACTGTTGAAATACCATGTAAAGACAGTGTTGATTAGTCTGGCACAATACACATACATACATGTCACACATATATAACTGATATTCCCATATAAAACATACTATACAATTTGCAATCTCACGGGTAAATAGTGATGTTTACGAAAAAACAACCGGGAATGGACTAATTAGGTGATTTTATGAACATCTATACCAAATTTTGTTCATAGCATCAATATTTTTAAGCGTTACAAACTTGGGACTAAACTTAGTATACCTTGGTATATTTCATATACATCCATACTAATATTATAAATGCGAAAGTAACTCTGTCTGTCTGTCTGTCTGTCTGTTACTCTTTCACGCCTAAACGGCTGAACGGATTTTGATGAAATTTGGTATGGTGATAGATGATAACCTAGAAATGGTCATAGGCTACAAATAATCACGCCATCGTTCTTAGGGGGTAGGCAGTAGGCAGATAACTAAATTGAGTTAGTGATTTTTAGTCGTTTTTGTTGGGACTTTTGCTCTTTCACGTCTAAACGGCTGAACAGATTTTGATGAAATTTAGTAAGGTAATAGATGGTTACCTAAAAACGGATATAAGATCAAAATGATCACGTCATCGTACTTAGGGGGTAGGAAGTAGGCAGAAAACTGAATTGAGTTAGTGATTTTTTTATGGTTTTTGCTGGGAGTTTTGCTCTATCATGCCTAAACGGCTGAACGGATTTTGATGAAATTTAGTTAGGTGATAGATAGTAACCTAGAAAAGGATATGGAATATGGGGGGAGGGGTGAAAGTGGGTTGTTGCCCAGCAAAGCGGGTAGTTCACAGCTAGTGGTATAATAAACCTTTAGAGATGTGATATATATGAAATTGTTTAACAAATAAATCGTCTTTTTGCTAGTAAATGTTCAATCGCCGATGTATTACTTGTTATTTGAATGGAACAATATCAAGTTTGATAAATTTGATACTTGAAAATACCAAAACAACACTTACACTCTTTTGGTCAAATTATTTACAACCTTTCTGGCTCCAGACTACTGATGCTGCAAACACACTCGACTTACCATTTCAAAAAATACAACAACTTATATGGAAACTTTCTTCAATAACTCTCGCAATCAGTTAAAAAATAAACAGCTTTGGTGAATTACAGATGGCTAACTCTTGACAAGGTCCATATAGCTTAAAGAAAAACTACTGTCTGTGTACAATATAAAACTTTGATCTATCTTATATAAATTTCGAACTGAATTTTCATTTTCGGATTTAATAAACAGTTGATTGAGTTGATTGATAATACTAGTATTAACAAAAAAATTCTTAAGATAAAACGAAAAAAATAACATTGATAAGATAAAAGATTTGAATTGACACATTTTCCATTGATGAGGATACATTATCTTTCATTTTTACTATCTTTAAGATTTCTTTTTTCTTACTTTTAAATATAGCATGACATTTATCACAAAACATTTTTTATATGAAATATGACAAAAAATAGAACAACATTGAAGTGTTTTTATTTAACTTTCTCCCAGAGACAGGGCTGGAGATAACTCTCTAGAGAGCTCGAATCAAATGTTTAATACGTAAACTGTACCTTACAAATTTTGTTGATTAGTTAATAAATATTAGTTGAGACATTTCCATTGTATTTGAGGTCCTAAAAGGTCATTTTAATTTTCACAAAGTGTTATATTTTTATAGTACGTTAGTGTCTAATGTCTTTCGCCTTTTTGAAATGAAAAATAACAAATGTATATCTAGACCTTTTAGTTAGGTTTTCTTTAAGATTGGTAAGCCCGTCTCTGACCACACGAAAAAATATTACGGTTATGGCGTCTATTAAATTATCACAAGAATAGAATAATAATAATATATAATAATAACAAAAAGTATATAAGAAAACTACAGAAAAACTTTTTTTTTGATGTTATTTTAACAAACTACAATTTTGTGTGGATGTTATTTAATTTCTGTTCTAGATCACTTTTTTAGGGGGCATTATGTAGGAAATGTTCATGTCTCTGTTTATGAGCAGTTTATAAAAGTTCCAAAACTTATAATAACCACGACTGAACTTAATCACTCTATCTTTTAATGAACTTATAGAAATTATTTTTTGCTTTTTAGCTTTTTTTGTTTGTCACAATTTAAGTGGTCAAAGCAAATGCACATTACAAATTTGTATGTCACGACTAAAAATGATTATTTTATGACATTTATTCAGTTATTTAAATCTGGCTTAACACACGTCCATTCTTTTATCCCATTTGGTATTGAATTTCAATGTTACATGGTTTGTAAAACATTTACCAGATCTATAAAAAACGATACAGTAAACATAGTTCAATAAAAAAATGGCTTTTGGTTTCTGTTATGGCTGTATCACTAGTATCGCAATGTTGTATAGTTGTATTGTAGTCCAGGAGTTGAAGAAAGCGCTTGGAAATTTTGCAATTAAAATTTTCAAATGCAAATTTTGTTTGTATTCAAATAAATTAGTTCAAATACTGACTAATTTTATTTCCCAAACCTGCCTAAATTAATTTTTGAACAATATCCATTTTAATGTGTCACTTAAGTTGAAAATAACTCAATTTTTCCGACTCAAATTAGCGAATTGGCGTTATTTTGGTCAGAAAATATCCTTGGAAAATGTGTTTTTCAAAATTCAAGAAAGTGGGTTCAATATCATCGATTGTTTAAGAAATATTGTTGATTTTTAACAAACTAAACAAAAAAGGTGAACGAATTCTTCGCATGTGGGTTTTCTTGGCCATAAATCATGATTTTGATGTGAAAATTTAAAATGGAGGAACCAATATGTCCGAATATTAAAGAAATATTTTTATTTTTATGTAATAACGTTAAGGCGGTTATGTATAAGTTTTTGATTGGCGTGAAAGATTCTTTGATTGGCGTGAAACTGCCCTAGGTACGATAATTTTCGGAAATCCTGTTAAATTTTCCCAATTTCCATTTTTTACACCTAGGTACAGTGGGATAAGAAAAATTTCTATAGCCCAGGGACAAATAAAAATATCCTCCCAATAAAATGGTGAAACAAAAATTCCAAAATTCTTTCCTTTGTGCGTAGGTTTGTTTTAGAGGAGGAGGCGCGTAAGAGGATTCTTAAAAAAAATTATAAAGTTTCACGCCATGCAAAGAATGTTTCAAACCAATCAAAAATGTGTACATTTTCCTTAAGCAGTTGGAAACTACGTTATTTTTGTTATATTAGTTTTATTATTAGTGGTAACCACTGCCTCCTAGACTATATTATATTATACTCCAGTTTTATATTTCGTGAACAAATTCTGAGTGACTTTTTGTTATGTTTTTGTTTATCAGATTTTATTTGTGTTATGAAGATTACAATATTTTCCAATTTTTGTTGTTTTTTTGTATTATTTGAATAAAAAAAATAAATAAATAAAAGTTTTATCTACTGAATATAATAACTATTTTACTTTTTTGTTGTTGTATAAATGGGTAATTTTGAATACAAAATGAATGTGTTTATATATTATGAATTTACAAAAAATATGATGTCAAATATTCACACGACATCTGTATCTTTAGATATAATCGAACTAAATCTTTCAATGAAGAAAGTTTATGTAAAAATAGAAGTCCATCTGAGAAAGAAATACCTCTAGGATGAAAACCTAGGGTAGAATGGAATTGATAGTTTGAGCTGTTTATAATTACATGCGATTCTAATCGGGGTGTGCTCGGTCTGTTATAGAATCAAACGGGGATAGTCCGAAAGTTTTATCTAAGTCTTGAGGTTGAAAACTATGTATTAGTAACTTGCTTAAAGTTTAAAACTTTGTATTAAAAAAATGGTAAAAAATTTTTTTTATCTTCAATTTCGGTAAAACTCAGTATATAAGGTAATTTTGACCCAAAAAGTACAAAAATCGGGTGCATTTGTTGACTGGTCGAATAGTTTTTGAGATACGGACTAAAATCCATCCAAATATTACGATATCTCAGAAACTCTGCATCCAATCATTTAATTAACCGGATTTTTATACTTTTTGGATCAAAATTACCCCATCCATCAAGTTTCATTAAATTCCAGAACAAAATTTTTTTTTCCGATTTTCTCGATTTTCTCAAAGGGGTACCCCTTAAAAAAATTGCAAAAAATCGAAAAATTTTTTTTATCATCAATTTCGATAAAACTCAGTATATAAGGTAATTTTGACCCAAAAAGTACAAAAATCGGGTGCATTTGTTGACTGGTCGAATATTTTTTGAGATACAGACTAAAATCGATCCAAATATTACGATATCTTAGAAACTTTGCATCCAATCATTTAATTAACCGGATTTTTATACTTTTTGGATCAAAATTACCCCATCCATCGAGTTTCATCGAATTCCAAAACAAAATTTTTTTTCCGATTTTCTCGATTTTTTCAAAGGGGTACCCCTTAAAAAAAATTACAAAAATTCGAAAAAAATTTTTTTATCTTCAATTTCGATAAAACTCAGTATATAAGGAAATTTTGACTCAAAAAGTACAAAAATCGAGTGCATTTATTGGCTGGTCGAATAGTTTTTAAGATACGGACTATAATCGATCCAAATATTACGATATCTCAGAAACTCTTCATCCAATCATTTAATTAATATAAACATATGCAATATGGGCGGCTCTTTGAAAGATTTGAAGAAGACGAAGTGTATTTGAAGTGTAAAATGACGGACTCGAAGTTGGTACAAAAACATAACTAATTAAACACACACCTATGTTTATATCGTCCCCTGCCTAAACTAATAGAATAAAATTTAATTAAAAAATCATATGCAGATAAACATGTTGAAAATGTTTATTTAATTTTATTAAAATTCTAATGTTTATTTTATTAAATGATGATAATTTCAAGTGTTATTATTTTATAACTGTTTTTAGTAGATTCTTAATTATGTCCGATTTATTATTCAACTGGTGTGGTTTAATTGGTTGGTTTTGTTGGAATAGTTTGTACAATGCCATTGAGAATATTATATGTAAAATATGTTTGTGTGTTGTTATTCAATATATATTTACATAAACATATAGAACATTATTGAATGTTCACTGTACGGAGTTCAGTACTATTATTTGAATTTTGTATTGATTAGATCGATACTTGATGAAAATCTATTTAAAATATTTATAAAAAAAAAAAAACTTTAAGAATTCTTGGTTAGCGTAAGTGGCAAGAAGAGAGTAATTTCGAAACAATAAATAAAATTTTTTTACAAAAAATTGAAAAACTACATCATTATGGCTCCTTCAACTATCTCAAAGTATTGTTGATTGAGAAATTTGATCACAATTATATAAAACTGTGTTGAAACTGAGACGACTATAGTTAAAGTGTTGATGATTTAGATATCGCTCTTCAATCATCAACACCCTAACTATAGCCGTCTCTGTTCATCAAATGATGGATCTTCGATGAACTCATAATTAAAATTTTGTTTTATATCATGGGCAACCTTATATTTTTATGGCATTATTATAAACTACGAGATTGTCTAAATATTTTAGATAGTTTTTTATCAAACACTCTAAATTCTGTGATATAGAAATATCCAATTGAAAAGGATAACCTATATGATTCATCAGTTTTTCAGCCAACTTTGAAAGATAATAATAAAAAGCCCGGTGAACTAGAAATTTTTTATGATTTTTGATTATAAAAGGTAATTTTGACACAAAAACTACAAAAATCGGATGCATTTTTTATTGGTCCAATAGTTTTTGAGATATGGGCTAAAATCGATCCAAATAGGGGATGAATTTCCGAAAATCCCTTCTTAGTGCTCACTAACGTTATTTACGAAAACGAAACGTGTGTACAAAATTTCAGGCTTCAAGACCCAGCGGTTTTGCTGTTCGTTGATCGATCAGTCAGCTTGAATTCTTATATACATATAGATGATATTTAACCGTTATCTTGTAGACATGTAAAACTTTAACGCGATGTAAGAGTGCCTTGTTAAAGTAAAAATAGTAGTCTTACAGTCTTTTTAACGGGTACTTTTTATGGTAATAATAATAATAAGAAAATGTTTTTGAATGTTGAGTTTCGTACTATTTACAAAAACAGATTTTACTAATGATTTACCTAAGGGATTTTAGAGATCATAAAGTATATTACAGGATGGTTCACTTACACTAAAACATTGTTTTCATAAGAAAGTTATTGAAGTGGAAATTTTTCTTGCTAAATCAATGTTGCGTACAATTTAAGTTGTTATTTATAAACCAAAAAACATCCTTTCTGCTTGTTTATTTTCTTTTTGGTTAATTGTATTTGCTTGCTTATCGGCAATTGTGTAACTTACAAAATATTTTAATGTTAAATCATTTATTAATAAAATTTTTTAAATACCGTAAGAATTTTTTGATTCTAATAATTTTGGTTCTGCCTAATTACTTTCTTCTAACGTTTCTGAACGAATAATTTGGTTTTTTGGTGTTTTCACTATATTTAAATCAAAAAACTAACTTAAATTTAATTAAATCAGCCAACTAAATTGAGAATTGCAAAAAAGCATTTATTGACTCATTTCCGTTCCTGGATATATCATATCGATACAAAAATAGAATTTGAAAATTAAAGTCAGTCCCGTAGGAGACAAGGAGCTAAAATTCGTTAGATTTTCTGAGATGACAAGACAATATTCTAACAAAGAGATGGTGGGGAAGCGAAATAAAACTTAATTGAGATTTTCATCCCATGTACACACTTTATTCATAGCACTCACGATTTTTCTTACCTTATACTTTAAAAAATACTTCTTAAGATAGAATCTTATATTGCCCTAAAAAGTTAAAAATAATTTTTTTCCTCAGCTTCTGAAGCTGATATGATTCTGTATAAAACCGTTTGGGTATTCAATTTGGGAACTTTTACTAGAAATGTTGACACCTCTAATTGGATAAAATCATAATATGGAGATATTTTGAGTAAATTTTGTTAATTATTTTGTAAATATAGTTTCATTAGAGGCTAACCTGTATTTTTAGAGGTATTATTATACTATTCTATTTCAAAAGAATTTCTTGTTTGAATATTATATTACATTTACATAATATCTTTTTGTTACCTAATACGTTCTAGTTTTAGGTATATATAAGTGTTACTTTATCAGTGAGTGGGATACACAATGTTTACTGTAAAAAGTAAGTATATTAAGCTACGTGAAACAAATTAACGTACTCATACTACCAAAAAAACTTCTTTTTTTCTATTAAAGTCATATTTCCCACTCATTTTATTTAAATTGGGTTCCAGTTTTGAAAACATTTAATATTTACAGATAAGAGTGGTAACAGAGACTGGAAAAAGACAATTCTAAAAGGTAGATCCATGACACTTAGTTTAACCTGCGTACCAATTTTCATTCTCAAGCTGAGTTTTGGAAGGCTGTACTAAAGTTTTAAGCCAGATAAACGTCGTAAACTGCGCTTTTCCACTTGGGAATCACTCCACTCTCACCAAATCAACAACCGCGCTTATAGCATCGACACTACTATCCTCTTTTATAGTGTGTGTAACATGAGTAAACATTATATTAATAATTGCATATTGTTATAGCGACTCTCTTATTTCTTTTACAAAAGTATTTAAAAAGTAGGTACACGGACAAAAATGTATGGCATTTACTACAATGCTGGTACGGTATAGGCACTGATACTATAGTATCTATGTTAGCATAAGTAATATTACAGTAATATTAATGAATAGGACTATCCACCAGACGTATTGTCATAACCCCCACCACCATGGAGCTGACGTTCATACTGCATTGATTCATCCGCCATAACTATTGCTAATCTTATATTCTCTCAATGATCAAATTAGTATGGCGTTCCCACTGATACTGATAAAGTAATATCCACTAAAATTGCTTACCGTTTAGTATCCCATTATGGAAGTTAGCACCATTCCATGCTCCAAATTTACATTGTTTGTTGCAGAAGATTCTAGGTAGGTATGAGGGAATTATTTGCTATATTCGCGGGCCAAGGATAAATAAGTATATTATATTTGGAAAATTTCATAACGTTTTGGCAATGATTTCCAAAATTATTTCTCAGAATATTACAAAGAAACATATTTCACATGCACGAAATTGCTTATTACTGAAAAATTTTTAAAAATTTTATTCGAACTAAATTGATATTATAACATGCACCATTAGGAACCGAGTGAGTAAATTCGAACTGGCAATGACAATATTTTATTCGAATAATGTATTTATGTTTAATAAAAAGTGACCAGGGATTGGGTTGACTTTCAAATTGGTTTTTTATTTTATTTTATTATTTTTTTTTATGTAAATTTATATTTTTGAGAACAAAATATAAGTGGTATTTAGATATGTATAATAAAAAAATTAAATGTATAATGAAAACAGACATATTTTCAATTGTAATTGACCTTCGCATTTAAGAGCTTGGTTAGGGTAAAAAAAAAACATAACATGAAATTATTGTGTTGGCATTTTTCCAACTTTTAACATTTTGATGTAAAACATAATATCTAGAACTATAAATACAATGTATCATATTATAGTCATATGTGATGTTATATATGTTGTTGTCAGCAAAAAGTTGGTTGCAATACATTTACAATTTTTTATCAACATGCTTTGTTCTCGTTCTTAGTTTTTGGATGTCCATATGTGTATACCCGGAATCGGGTTATACGGTTAAATCAAATACAATGTCAGTTGAAATTATGAATTTTTTTATTTAACGATTCTTCATTTTTGTGAATATACTAGTTTGTCTACTATAAAAAAAATTTTTAAAAATAGAAAACCGACTTCAAAAGAAAAACTTTTCCAAAACAAATTAATATGCACTAAAAAGTAAAAAAATTACGATAATATAATGTATTTAAAATGATTGTTATTTTTGGAGTCGGAATCAGCCAAGGAATCAACTCTGACCGAACAGTTTGCTACATAAGCTTGGCTTGGCTTGGCTAACACAGATTCCAAAAATAACAATAATTTTAACTACATTATATTATCGTTATTTTTTAATTTTTAGTGCATATTAATTTGTTTTGGAAAAGTTTTCTTTTAAAGTCGGTTTTCTTTTTGTTAAAAGATTTTTATATTTTGTGATTTTTAGTGAATCTGAAGTACACTAACTAATTTGTCACTAAAAAAAGGATGGTCGAAATCGGTTGGCGTGATATTGAGTAATTTGTCTTCTTGTCGTGCATTTTTAATGCAAATTTAAGACTATTAAGGTTTTCTCATGAATGCCGTTGTCAGAAGTAGACCAAACTGAAATTTGACCACACAGGAAGCACCAGTTTTCAACTAGATAAAGAATAATCAAAATCGGTTCACCAAGTCGAAAGTTCTGAGGTAACATAAAACAAAAATACAATCGAATTGATAACCTCCTCCTTTTTCGTTTGAAGTCGGTTAAAAACGACCAGCTTTCAGATTTTTTTTTAATTTTCGTAATTTCAACAAGCTTTCGAGCAAATAATAATGTTTATATTAATAAAATAAAATCCGTGCACTATATGTAAACAATACAAGTAGAATAAATTTTAAATAATAGAGAATTGAAAAAAAAATTCACATCGTCCAAGAATCGAAGGCTGTCGATCGTTTATAAGATAATAATTTTTATTAGTCTTATGAGATAGTATAATTATTTTAGGAAAATCAATTTGGTAATTAATTATATCTTTAATTTTTTCAGGTATACTTTCGAATTTGGCTTTCTTCAATTAAACAGAAATGGTAAAGTATTTTAGAAATATTTATGGTTGACTTACTTTTCAATAGTATAATATGAATTTCTTTTTTACTGTATTGCAATTCTTTCGTACCTGAAAAAGAAAATATTTATGTTAGAATAAACATGTGAAAACAACCAATTGGATGAGTTAATTATGGAAATACCATATAAAGACATTCACTCTTAGATAGCCACACACATGTAACTGATTTCAACTTGATATCAAAATTTCAACTTGATATCTCTTTTCGTTTTTGACAGGAAGACACACAACCGAAAACAGTAATTAGTACGAGATTTTATGAACACCTGTGCCAAAATTTTGTTAGTAGCATCAATATTTTCAAGCGTTACAAACTTGGGGCTAAACTTAATATACCTTTATATAACAGTGATGTTTACGAAAAAATATTTCAATCAAAAGTTGTTTATTTTTTTATAAGGAACATTTTTTTACCTTTAAACTTTCGTTCTTTCTCCAACGGTTTACAAGATGGGTCCTACGGAATTGACCTATGAATACCCGATTGACCTATGTTGCTCATTTACGAACTAAACCGTACTTTTTACGTTCTAAGCACGCTAAAAAACTTTTTTTTAGTCACATTTCCAATTATTTAGTATGTAAAAAAATATCTTCTTTGATACAAAATTGGTGGAAACGCAATTAAATTATGCAGCCTATGAATTCTTATATGTAACATGTATTTATTTTTACTTCCACCATATTTATTGACTTACTTATCAGAGACAAAAAACCAACATTGAATTAATCGAATTTTTTCTCAGGGTATTTTATACTTAAATTTCAAAATATGATATAGGATTAAATATTGAATTTTTGGAGAAAAGTCCCCCGCAAGATTAGATAGGTAAATCGGTTTCTGTGAAACATTTTTCTTTTTCTGTGAAACTTTAAACCACCCTCAAAGTGTTCTTCGAATCGTTCTGATCAAAAGCTCTCATGACCATAAATTTATTGTAGAGCTTGTAGAACAATCAGAATATCCGAAGAAAATTTTATGTGCGGTTTGAAAATTTTCGCAGAATTTTATTATCTAATCTTGGTTTTTATTGGGTATTTTTTTATATATTATAAGCGATCAATATCCGAATTCCAACACATTTGTTCAAAAAAATTACACAAATTTTATACTTTTTTAAATGTACATAAAACTTTATAGTAAAAATTCCTATGAAGAGAATACATTAAAAATAAATGTTCAAATGTTTATTCAGACTCTAGGAAGAATGTATTACATACCTGTTTAAGCGTGAAAATACTTTAAACGGTTTTTATAAAAATACAAAGAAAAAGACAATATATTTAAAAATAAGTATTGTATAATGACCAACTTTTTAAAAGACTGCCAGATAACCATAAGAAGCTTTTGTTGCCATTAAAAAAGAATGGTTTTGAACATTTAAATAATACTTGTACACATTGACACTTTTATGGTGCAAACTTTTCTCCTCAACCTGTTTTATTGTTATTACTTTTATCTTTGATAATATTTTTATTAGATAACGTTTAACAGAAACATTTGTGTTTTTGATATTTATAGACATTTTGAATACGTGTTTGTTCAGTGCCCTACTGAAGAATGAAGAGTTTACAGCACGAGTTTAAAACGACTACGATTTTCGAGATATAGGAAAGTGGAAATCTTATTTTATTGAAGGATGTTCATTCGTCAGTTTTAAGAACATAGTTTCGTTTACAATGGCGATACATTGGCGATAGCGTTCCAAACTTACTAAATTAAAGTAAAAATAGTTATTTTTTCACAACCTTATAAAAAAAAAATAAACATATCGAAATTGATTTCATAAATAATCTGTATCCGTCGTCTTAACCTATCAACAAAAAGTAAAACCATGCAAAAACAAGAACTAATAATGGATTATTTATGGTATTTAGGTTTCTTACGGTGTCACACAGACGGATTGTATTAGTTTTTTTTTGATAAAGGTATATTGTTCAGTGAAAACTAAGTAAAAAACTGTTGGAAACGTAACAAAAACAGTGTTCTGGTGTTTTACATATAAATAAAATAAATTACAAATGACGATTCTTGTTTTAATCCATTATAAGAGGTCAGAGACTGTCTAGTCGTGGTTTTAAGGAATATAAATTTGTTATTTTACAGTTTATTTAGATAAAATAATGATGTGTTAATCTGTAATTCGATGTTGCCGAACTGGTAGCTATAGGTACGGTTTTGTTCAAAATAACTGAGCCCCACATTGGATTGAAAATATGTATCCAGAATATAAATACATAAAATACATATGTTACTTATGATTGCAAAGACCGGATTTAACTCTAAAATATGCAGTATAAAAAAAAGCTTTTAGCAAAAAGAAAACCGACTTCAAAAGTAAAAAATATGCACTAAAAAGTAAAAAAATAACGATAATATAATGTAGTTAAAATTATTGTTTTTTTTGGAGTCAGCCAAGGACATAACTCTGACAGAACAGTTTGCTGCATTAGCTTGGCTGACACCGACTCCAAAAATAACAATAATTTTAACTACATTATATTATCGTTATTTTTTTACTTTTTGGTGCATATTAATTTGTTTTGGAAAAGTTTTCTTTTGAAGTCGGTTTTCTCTTTGTTAAAAGCTTTTTTAATTTTGTGATTTTTAGTGAATCTGAAGTACACTATCAAATTTGTCACTAAAAAAAGAATGATCGAAATCGGTTGGTGTGATATTGAGGTATTCGTCCTCTTGTCGCGCATACTTAATGCAAATTTATGACTTTTATGGTTTTCTCATGGGCCACACGGGAAGCACCACCTTTCAAATAGATAAAAAATCGGTTCACCCAGTCGAAAGCACTGAGGTAACAAACATAAAAAAAAATACAGTCGAATTGAGAACCTCCTTTTTTTGTTTGAAGTCGGTTAGAAATATCAACAAAGATTGGATAAGTACTGCATTTGATGAGTATGCTGAAGAAAAGGGTATTAGTACATTTACTTGAAATTATCATGCACATGACCCATTTTGTCGCCCCTGGGAGAGGAGTGGGGATAGTAACTTAAATATTTCGTATTGGAAGAGAATTGCAGGTTCATATCCTCAAAAAAATTAAGCTAGTTTTATTCAATTTTTTGAAATTTGATTGTCAAGATATTTGGCAGAGAGAAAACGTCCCTTTTTTCAGATATTCTTCTTATGGAAAAACTGGTTCTTGTTTTTTTCTCATAGTGTCTATTTCTTTTGAATTAGAGTGTACGTGTACATGTGTTGCACTCTAACAAGCCAGTAAATATAATATAATAATGTAACGAATAACGATGAACTTTGAAAATATGAAGTATACTTTTCTTTTATTATGAATGTACATGGTAAATAAATTATACTTGAAATAATTAAAATTAAAATTACACTGTTTCTCTTTATAAAATATGAAAACTTTGTTCTAAAAATATAATTGAAATTTAAAAATAGAATTTTTTTTAAACTTTTAATTTTTACATAAATAAAATCAGTTAGTACAAATTGTTAAAAATTTGTTTTTCTTCGATAGAGGATCAAGATTTATTGTGATACCCTCATGATCACAAAACTCATGATCCATTAGTTTTCAAAGCTCATAATCCATTTCTTTTCTTAAGAAAAGGTATCTTAAGAAATCTTCTTCTACCTTATGTTTTTGTGGACTCTAACATTTATGTTTGATTCCAATGCTGATTTCAGTGATTATTTTGAAAGTGAGATAAGACAATTTTATTTTTCATGTCTTTTTAATGCATTGGTTGGTGGAAGAGATGAGACTGATATTTCCACACCTTCTTTGTTTGCCTTGTAAATTTGTAAATAAGATGGTATTTAGTTATTTTTTTCAAATTTTGCGTTATTTTCTATTATTCTTGTTCTTGAAAATTGTTCACAATAGAGGAGTTCTTGTTTGATATTAACGAAAGAAGAATATTGTACCTAACATTCGTAATGAGCATTCATTTAAAATGATGAGCTACTATAGAAATTTATTTCTCTAATTTTTTTTTTGAAAGGGTAGTTTATGGCAATGTCCTATTGTTGGAAAAATCATGAAATGTTGAATACATGTAATCCAAATTATTGGACTTGAATTGAGTTTGAGCTACTAACCAGATCTTCATCATTTAATAAGAAATTTTAAATAAACCGGCTTAGTAAATAGTCAAACAAGATGCGAAAGCAGTTATCCACGTTATATCCTTCAATTCTCTTACCTTCACTTTTTTTCACTATATAATGGATTTTAATTTTAGTGCGAATCCCTAATTACTTTGAAAAGAAAATATCGGCATGTCACTTACTGATAATGTAGCATTCTATAAGTAAAAGAATTTTTAAAATCGGTCAAGTAGTGAACTCATATTTTCATACAAACTTTCATCCCAAAAAACTAATCGGAATGAACTAGAAAATGACATCTACAGCATAAAATCAATATCCTCTCAAAATTTCAAACTTCCATCATTATCTATTTAGGCTAGGCGTCGAATTATCAGTCAGTACATTGTCTTTTCCCCCTCCAGATTATTTCCCCCCTATGAAATGTTTCTGATTTTAAATAATATAAAAAAAGAATGATTTTGAAAAAAAAAATCATCAAAATCGGTGCTGTTATTGAGGACTCCTGAGTAAAAACATTCATTGATGCGACTAAATGTTAAGATATAGAAGTTAAAGTTATAAATATTTCCGAGCGTGGCACTAAATTTCGTTCTGCATGTAACTAACAGAATGAATAAATATTACAATGTCTACATTTTACATAAAATTTAATAATCTTGAATAGTAAATAACAAATGTGATTTTATTTGTACTTAATATTCACTTTTACAAACTTCATCTAACTCTACATTTCCTGACAGTACAAATTTATAATATACATTATTATTTAGTTGGAATTAAAACATATAGAAACACATAAAAGAAAATTGTAAAGATATTTTAGTGTTTCATTTACTTCACTAATGCATAACGCTTTGTCAGCAAACATTTGTATAACTAATTCTGTACATATGCATGTATGGATTTATAACGTTGCAACAATACTTTTCATTTATTCTTTAGTTTTTGAGAGATCATCTAGAAAGCCAAATACATTTAGCATAAATTAAGATTTATATAGAGGGTACACTGATGTTTACGTCATATGTTTGCTTTAAATATAGCAAATAAAGTATAATATGTCCTATCAAAATATGAAAAAAACCCTAAAAGAGATGACAATAAATGAAATTAAAATTAAAATGGACCAAGAAATAGAAAGAGATACTTTGTATATAAATAGAAAGAGAATTTGCTAGAAAGAGATACAAATAAATCTTTGATGGCTCTTATCTTGGTCATTTTTATAGTAAGTTATTCGACAAATAATTTTACTCTCCTGTTTGTGATAGACCTTTTATAAAAAAATAAAAAAAATAAAAACAACACTGAAAAAAAAAATAATGACAGCCTGATCCCGAAGTTAGACGTTTCATATTGAAATAAAGTTAAAAATACTTTCAAACAATTTCCTAATGATTGGAACAAGTAAATATTTGTATCAACAATAGAATGGGATCGAATTTAAAATATGAATTCATTGATACAAAATCACTGAATTTAAATACACAAAATCATGACTTCTATGACAGAGATTGGTTTGAGTTTAAAGTCATGCATTTTTGTTCTATCTCTAACGGTTTACAAAATGGGTCCTACGGACTCAAGACCCAATTGACTTTTGTTGCTCATTTACGAACTCGACCTCAATTTTTACGTACAAAAATTTCAGTTTGATATCTCTCGTTTTTGAGTTGTCATGCTTACGGACAGACAACTTGAAATGGACAAATTAGAAGATTTTATGAATATCTATACCAAACTTTTGTTGGTAGCTTCAATATTTTTCAACGTTACAAACTTGGGACTAAACTTAGTATTCGTTGTGTGCGTAGTCATGGTAGGGACAATAAAATCGATGTCAGCGCTACCAGTGAAAAATTTTGGCGTTAAAGGAGGCTGTTATGACTAATTTGAAATTCTTTACATGTTAATGTTATAGAAAATATCAAATTAAAATTTATTGAAAAACACTAATTAATTAAACTGAATGCATTAAAAATTGTGAAAATAAGAAATCAAATTGCACAAATATTATTTTTTAAATGTAAATTATCATAATTATTTATTTAAATTTGTGAGACAATAATATTAAATTTTCATTGTAAGTCATAAATGCAATCCATACAATTATATATGCATCCATACAATTCTATAATTTAAGTAGTGTATCGTTACCATGGAAACGCCTCCTAAAAAACTCACGCACGGAGCGAATACTATGATATATTTCATATATACATGATATAATAACTTTTTTCTGCAGTGTTTGTTCCATTGATTTCCAATTGTATATATACATTATACATATTCCTGATATAGTATTATAAATATTAGATATAAAATATAAAACTAAACAAAATGTGAATAAAATCCTATCATAAAAACGTTTTGCCATTTATATATATAAATATTTTAAAATCATGCTTTTGTATTATTTCTAGTTAAATTTATATTGGCAGACATACATATACTATTTTATAACAGTAATAATAGTAAAGTATCCTTATTATCACAATAAACATAACAAGAAAATACTTTTTAGAAACCATAACATACCGACTTTAAGTAAAATTAATATTTCTTAAAATTTGGAAAACAAACAACTTTTTCTAAAAACTTTGTTTCTAAAATTAATATTTTTGACGTTGAAGATGCATACGGATACAAATTCTTTTCGGAGCATATTGTAAGAATACATTAATGATAGTGACATAATTAGTAATAAATAATTAACCAACTATGGAGATATAGATCGAACCGGTTTTTCTCTAAATAGTGGGTGGTAAACCCTGAAACCGGTTTATAAAACAACATAAATCCTGTTATTTGTTATTGCAAGGAAAAATACTCTTTGATCTGTATATATCTGTTCTATTTTATTCTTTTGGCCCTATTCAGGTATGCAAGTAGCTTTCATGAACTTTATAGTTACTTCTGGTTTCATTACTTATCGCTATTATAATAGCTAAAAAATCACACTGAAAATAGTATGTTTTCAGTACCATAATCCTTTCCCACATAGACTTTTTGTATACTTATGAACTAGTCAAAATAGATTTGAGGCTTCCGTTAAAAATTCAACATCTTCATATGCTTTCCTTATTACAAGGTAATACAAATTAGATACCTGTATTGCCAGAGTTCAGATCTTAAAAATTTTTTTGTTTATTCAAATGCATGTTTCAGTTGCTCTGAACAATTCATCATACTTGCACTGAGAACATGAGCCAGCATAATATGCTAATTTTTTACTCGATATTATGTGTATATCAATTGTTGAAAACTTCCTTAGGTTTTTGAAACAATTTAAAAACATTAATGTTTTTTTACGAGCAAATATACCAGCATTTATTACTTCCGATATAGTAACTATCTACTACTGCATCCGATATAGAAACTTTAATACGAACAAATTTCGATTACAATCAAAAATTTAATTCATACTAAAATCTATACAGGGAAAATAATTAACACTTTATATTTTTGAAGTATAATTTCGAATTAAATCATAAATAAAACTTTTTTTTCACTATTATTACTGACGAAAACATTATTGTTATTTTCTTCTTACAATGGTAGTTGAACTAATATATATACTTTTATTAGTGTTTAGATTATATTTTAACATTCTGTTTTACGTCTTCCGTATAACATAACTCAAAATGACATTATTATTATACCATTTAAATGTAATATATCAAGGTATACTAAGTTTAGTCCCAAGTTTGTAACGCTTAGAAATATTGATACTACGAACAAAATTTTGGTATAGGTTTTCATAAAATCACCTAATTAGTCCATATCCGGTTGTCTGTCTGTCTGTTCGTCTGTTCGTCTGTTCGTTCGTCTGATGACAGCATCATTATTACTCGTAAACGAAAAAATATATCAAGCTGAAATTCTTACAGCGCACTCAGGAGGTAAAAAATGAAGTAGAGTTCGTAAATGAGCAACATAGGTCAGTTGGGTCTTAGGTCCGTAGGACCCATCTTGTAAACCGCTAGAGATATAACAAAAACTTAAATGTATAAAATGTTCCTTGTAAAAAAATAAACAACTATTGTTTGAAACATGTTTTCGTAAACATCACTGTTTACCCGTGAGAGCGCAAATTAAGCCTAAATTGTATAGCATGTATTATATGGGTATATCAGTTATATATGTGTGACATGTATGTATGTGTAATGTGACAGAGTAATAAACAATGTCTATACATGGTTTTTCAACAATTAACTCAGTCAATTGTTTGTTTTTACTTGTTACTTTTATATTTAATAGTCGTGATCGGCTGGTATAGTCTATAGGCTGCTATATGTATGAGGAAGGTGCACTCAACCTCTTAAAATCATAGAATGAGTTTGATTCGAGTTTTTGAGTCAACTCGCTGCAATCGATTTGATGACGTAAATAATTTATGTTTAACTAATCTGATATATGTTTTTTCCTACCAGTTTTTCTGTCACACGGCGATATCCGGTTCGAATTTTTGGTTCGGTTTGGTATCGAAACGCCTGAACACTACTTTAAAATTATTTTTTATATTTTTGTGCCTTTATTGTCGGTTCTATTTTTTGAAAAAAATTTATTTCTGTCATTATTCATGTGACCAAGTAAGAAAGACGATTGTCAATGAGAAAACAGTAAGTATTATTACATTCTTTGACAAATTATGTGTGTGCGTAGGAGTCTGCCTATTCGGTTCATAACATTTAATATCCTTACAATACAAGTAGTTTCCATTTATCCATTTTCCTTTCAGTTTCGTTTTCTACATTATATTTGTCTTGGTTAGGTAAAGACAATTTATTTTTATATTGCTTAGTTTTCCTTTTTTTTTTTGGTTTAAGTATATGTCAAAAATGTATTAGTAACACTTGAAAGTTTTCGTCAAATGTTGCTAGATGGAAACAGGTTAAATTTTATAGAGAGTGAATTATTGTTGTTTTGCACAAATTTACAAAAGCACAAAGCTCTTTATCAAGAAACTTTAATTGCAGGAAACAAATGTAATTTTGATTCCTAGAAATATTCCAATCAAGTAATTTTGATTCCAGTATCTATAATGGTGGCGATAAATATGTAATAAATTATAAGAGCCCATTACATTATTTATTACGTGAACTTACGAAAAACAACCAATTATCTTTGCGAATTGTTGTATTCCGTCTTGTAAAAGCTGCGCTTTTCGAGCACAAGTTTTCCACAGTTTTAAAACACACTTTAAGTAAAGATGCGCACTATTGGCTCAAATATGTTCTTTTTGAAGATGAGTTTGAGTCATAAAAAATAAATATTTGTGACTATAAATTTGTTAGGGTAGAATATCGAATCCGCACCCTCTTTCTTATTCTTTCAGGAGTAGATGGAGGGTTATAGGCTGTACATTTTAAAATTATTTTCATAATATACAGCATCATCACAAATGCGAAATGTATCAAAATTGTATTTTTTGAAATGGAACACCTTGTTTATTATTTCATTTTCAGATTCTATGATCAAAATAAAGGGGTTTTTCATCAGGTTTATCTCACTTTAACTTACCGTTTTCGAAATATTCTGTATTTTTTTGGAATTATAGTAGCAATTTTAACGTATAATTTTCTAAAGCTTCCTTGCCTTAAAATTATGACCAAATCCTGCATTTCTTACCGTAGATACTTGAGAAACGGGCACATGTGCTTTGTTCGGACCCAGCTAATCCCCCTCCCTTTTTCTACTCTAATGTCGGGCCTGAATGCTCCTTGATAGAAAGAATATCTCATTCAGACAACACCACGTGATACTGTTGGATAGTGAGTTACAATAACTTGTAACAATAAAAAAATTAATATAAAAGTTTTTTGAAGATACACACTAGCTATAGTTAATAAAATAGATAAATTTCTGTAAAGTTTCAAACGTTAGTTCCAGTTGAATAGATTTTGCCACGGCATTATTTGATAGTACATTGTTTTAAAACTATTATATATATAATTATTATAAGAAATAGTTTCATATTATATTATCAGCTTTAATAAGAGTATATTAGAACCACTAATCATATGAATATATGTCTCATTGTGTATGTACTTAAATACTCAATTTCAATTTCGGGAATGATATTAAGCGGATTGTAGAATGTATTAGAACATGCAATTACTACAATGTATTTTGGTGGTGTATAATTGAAAATAGAAACGTCATTTTAAAATGAATTTGTAAATCATTAATTTTAAAATGCTACAAAGTGGCTGATAAACCGCATATAATGTAAATATTGTTTTGAATTTACACCGTAAATAAAAAATGATAATACCATCCTCAAACTTAAATATAATATGGTGTATTTAAAGTTTACCAAAAGTAGTTAATTTATTATGGACACTATGGTGGCGTTATTAAAATATGTTAGTTTATCATTTTTTAATAGCCATCCTCCATAGAACATCTCAAATTTTTTTTTTAAATTACCCAAACGATTAAAATCGATCCCAATCGAAGAAATCAATTCAGTTTGGAAAAGGCATGGCATACAATTTTAATATATAAATAATAACTATGGAAATGAATGGTCAAATAAACTTGGCTCAATAACTCAAAAGAACAAAGTCAACTCAAATATTCCAATTTCAATTAAAATATTTCCAAAAATTTGTCCCAAGAAATGATAGCTCTCTAAGTCTCCTTTTCATCTCATCTGATGTCCTTGACCATCACTTTGATATTGTTTTAAGAATTTAAGAAGTGTTATAAGTTTAAGGATGTTCCAGCATGGTATTTGCAGTTTCTATGTTAAAGCAATGGTACAATTTTTTTTTCGACAGAATTTAACGAAAAATTAAATTTAAGAATTTAATAATGCTTACTATTAATTCCCAAAGTTTCAGAAATTTTGACCGTTTAAAATGGGAAATAATTATGCCAACGTCCCAATTTCGATCAATTTACGTCAAAATTAATATCTCGAAAGTGAAAATTAATTTCTAAATTTTTTTTTTTAGAATTGTATTGTATAAACATTTTTTTCTACTTTTTCTTCAAAATATAATAATATCATAAAAAATAGTTGGAGAGACCGGACATTTTACATGCTTTAAATGGGACATGAACCTCAAAATCGCGAACTTTGTCTTTAAATATCTCGCGATCTAAACGGTCAAAAATTATGAAATTTTAGGAATTCATAAATAAAGCTATTATAAACCCGAGAAAAAAAATTCGGCCAAATCTGTCGAAAAGTGATTTCATGCTGGTACTACCTTAAAGTGTTTGTCTGTGCGTTTGTGTGTTTCTCAGTGGCATCGTAGGCCCCTAAACGGTCGAACCGATGCGTTTGAGAACATTTTATAGCAAAGTTTCCAAAAATCGGTTTACTAAAGATAAATCGCATTTTTCGGGGGTTTTTTAAATGTTGTAAGTTTCACTTGTTTTTCAAGAACTTGTTCTCATTGTATTAAAAGTAAATTTAACACAAACACTACAATTTTACTTTTTTTTTTTTGGTATCAGATTTATTTTGTTGTAATTGACACTCTGTATCTTAGAATATTACATGTTTTGTAATTTCTCTACAGAAAACATTTTCGTATTTCATTCATGTATGTAATGTTTTAAACAAAACTCGAAATCTGCAGTCGATAAAGTTACAACAAATTTAATAATAGCATATTTTGTACATTGTTCAAATATTGTATAATGAATCGATTAACAATAAGCAATTCTGGCTTGTCCGCTTCCAACGAATGTGTTATATATTTTAAATTAATAATAACTTTAAAGTTGGAAATCAATGGCGACCACAGCGCATTACAAGGTATTTGCAAATTTTTAACTGATGCAATACTCATTTTTGTTAACTATAATATTCAAAGTCACTCAAAAACTCAACTGTTATTTAAATAGAAGTATATAGAGGGTGGGCTATTTTAATTTATGCATCTGAATATCTCGCTAGATGCACCACCTATAAAAAAACGACCTCAACAAAAAATAATGTTAATGGGGGCCCATCATGTCTCTGGCATCAGGTTGAACCTAGCACTTCGGATTGCTTTTTGCCCATGTCCATTTTCGTTTGTCCGTCCGTCCATCTGTCAACACGAGAACTCAAGAACGAAAAAAAGATATCAAGCTGAAATTTTTACAGCGCACTCAGGGCGTAAAAAGTGGGGTTGAGTTCGAAAATGAGCAACATAGGGTCTTGGGTTCGTAGGACCTATCTTGTAAACCGTTAGAGATAGTACATAAGTTTGTAAAAAATGTTCCTTATAAAAAAATAAACAACTTTTGTTTGAAAAATTTCTTTGTAAACATCACTGTTTACTCACGAGTGCACACATTAAATGCAAATTATATAGTATGTATTAATATGGGATTATCAGCTATCTATGTGTGACATATATAGGGTATATGTGTAATGTGATCAGTAATCAACACTGTCTATACATGGTATTTTAACAATTAACTCAGTCAATTGTTTGTTTTCACTTGTTTCTCAATAAAACATGTACAATATATTATAGTCATTCTATAGCCATGTTTGACACATTTTTGTGCTTCAGACATCAAGGAGAAATGCATAGACAATGTTCCAAAAACAGTATAGTAAATTTCTAAACTAATTTACTTCTCAGGTCTCTTTAAAGGAATTATCTCCTTAGATTTTTCGTAATTTCTATTCTAAAAACTTCAAATTCTAAGGGATACTTAAAACAAATTTACCCATCCATTCTAGACACAGGTTGAGTAGACGATCTATCAAAGAAACATCTTGGTATGACAACTAAGAAATTGATTAATTTTATCTTGATAAAATTCTTCAAAAGAACTACCATAAAACTCTTCTGAAATAAATCGGACTTTGTGTGTAAGAAAGTATAGAATGCATTTGATTAAAATGAAACTAACAACACTTATATAGTGCTCCATCAGTCTCCATACGTCTTATCTTAATAGTTCCAGCAACAGCAGCTTAGCACCTAACAATTCAATGTATAAAATGTATAGTTAAATTCGTATTACCTACCTGTTTCAATTATACTGCCAGTAAATGTAAGTATTTAAACTTCGTTCATATAGAAAATATTCTCCAAGATGAATAAGTAGATTAAAAGACAAAGAACCTGAATTTCTCTTCCAATTTAATTTGTATATACAAAGTGTTTTCGAAGATGTATTCATTCAATGGTGGTTTTATAAGTGACGAAAAAAAACTTAATTGAAAAAAAAATTAATATTGGCAGTTCTCGAGCTAATAAGTTTTCTTACTATCTCTTTAAATTTGAAACCTTGAATGTATAAGGTGGACTATCATCTAGTTTTTATTTTCGAGTTGTTTTTAAAATTATACTCTTGAATATTTTTTTTAAATATTAAATTTCCCTGTTTTCTTATCAATGGAGACAATGATACAACGCTAAACAGTAGTAGCACATCAAAAGTAGTTTTACCTATCATATAGCACAACAGTGCGTAAGCGTAGATTAGTAAAATGGGAAATTGAAAGGATAATGTATGATGATGTATGTGAAATGTGAATGTTTTTGTTGTGACTATATATACAGGACATAAAATAGCCCTTTTTCACAACCTTATATCTCAGAAACTACTTGAGCTATAATGTTGAAATTTTTAACTTAAGTAGATATATACTCTGGGACGCCGTAAATCAAATTTCACGTTCACGGCTCTCATCGTTTCCGAGCAATAACGCGTCAAAAAACGGCCACGCCCCGAAATTTTGTGACTGACTGATATAAATTCACAGCAAAACTGAGAAATGGTATAAAGATGCGGTTTTCGTTAAAATAAATTAGAGAAAAATCATACCCCAGAAAAACTTTTAAATATCAAAATTTTTAACGGGAAATGGGAAATTTCGCTAATTAAAGGTGCATTTTTACCCCATTTAAAAATCAATGTTAAAATATGAACCAATCAAATGGCTAGTTTTTTTTCCTATACACTTTGTATGGGAAAATTAAATACGCTTAAAAATTTGTTATTTATATAAATTTTATTAAATTTTGATTAAATTTGAATAAATATTAAATAAATAATTATATTTTACTTTGCAAGTTTTCAGAATAGAAAAACGAATCCAAAATTAAAAACTTGCGAAGTAAAATATAAAATAAATACGTACTAAGGAGAAACTTACACAAGAAATTTAAATCAATAATTTTCGTACTTTACATGAGTTATTTAAATGTACAAATAGAAAGAAAGGAAAATAACACTTGGTGATATCATTACCTGCAATTGCCATAGAGACTACATATCAAGTTTTGCAAGAATAATATAATAAAAATTATATAATTATTTAATTGCTTATATCTATTATGTTTATCAATCAATTTTAATTTAGATTTCAGATCTTGTCATCTTTTCTCGCACATTTTCAAATTTTTATGTAAAATACATTGAAATTGACCTCAGCGAAAAGGTCTTTTTCCTTTTGAACACTTAAGTAATATGACACAATAGAACACACGCGAATAAAAATCAAATGAAGATGATAATTGGAAACAATTTTTTCGTTTTGGAGTTTCCCTGTCTATACACTATATACTTCAATTATCTTCTCTTGAACAATTACATACGGACAAAGTTGATGAAAATCCGATAAATAACTGTATTTGAGGGATACTTATCTTTATAAAGTGATTTATTTGAAATATTTGTTTATAGTTAACCATAATATGCGTTACATTTGGTATGAAACAAAATGCAGTGGTGTATAAATCTAATAAAGTATTTATTAGCAATATCCAAATACAATATTGGTTAACTTTGACCAATGAATTTATTTATCATCAGTTTTCAATTTAGATGAGTGGTACCAGCATCAAAACAAGTTTACTTTGAACTTTGATGCAAATAACTAATCTGTCGGACTTATTGAATTAAAAGAATACATTATATGGAGAATTATATTTACTAATATTCACCACTATTTCGCTTGCATGCGAATACGCGATATCATTCTCATTGTAGACCTATATCAGTACTTAGCGGTTAAACTTAGTGATACGATATTATCATTATTATACCATATATAGTGTGTCCCCGGATAGAGGTGACTATACTTGTAAATTTTCTTATTTTTTATTTTAAGAAAAAAAGTCATTCTTTATCAAAAATTTTGCTTACTTTGAAAAGTATGTAGGCATATTTATAATTTCTAAATAATGTATAGGGTAGCCAAAGAATTGAAATCAATATTTTTCTTTTTGGTAAACTAACCTTCCTTTTTATAAGTTGACAAAATTTTATTCAGAAAAGTTGCTCGAAATTAACAATTATTACTCAAAAAAATCAAGAAGATCCGTATAATTGAATCAAAGTATAATTTTCTATTTGAACAAAAGTTGTAATTACAAAAAAACGTAAGAAAGAAAATAATAATAAATCAATTAACATGTACTATTCGAGAGTGTATTTTTTTTTGTGGGCTAAGTTAGAAAATTAAAAAGAAAATTTATTTCCTCGGATAAACATTCACTAAGAATGAAATTGTCAAAGTTGGAAAATCTTCTTGAAATTCAGTCATGAATTTGAATCTTGAAATGTTAATTTCGAACTTTTCTTAGTAACATTTTGGCAACATAAAAAGGATAGGTAATTTACCAAAAAAAAAAAAAAATAGTGATACCAAATTTTTGGCTACCCTGTACATTATTTAGAAGTTTTATATATTAGTACATACTTTTCAGAATAAGCAAAATTTTTTATAAATAATAACTTGATGAAGAATGACTATCATTGTAAGGAAACGAAAAATGGGAACCCATATTTATCCATTCAGAAACTTCTAAAATTGGCCATAATTATTTTCAACACTGAAATTTTTAGCCACCTATGAAGCAAGAGCGATAAAATGAGGCACACAATAATGTCCCTTCTTTATAATGTCCTTTCTTGTATAAAATTACACTCAATAGATATCCCAACATCAAATCAATCTCTACGAGTTATAAAATCAATTTATTTATTTTCGAACCAAACAAACTTCCTATAAATAATAATAAACATGATTGTTTATTACTGGTTTTTATTTACTACATGTACAAATTCAAATAGAAAAAAAGGATTCTCACAGGAATAGAATAATATATATAACATTTAGTTCCGCACATTAGTTACGTAAAAAGGCACCAGGTATTTCTTTGGTTGAATGACAGAATTTATATTCTATGTTATAGAGATGTTCTGAACAATATGTAAGTACCTATTTAAGACGTCTAAAATATTACAATCTAATATAGTAAAAAGGTTTTACTTGAAAAAAAAAAAACTTATTTAAGTGTAGGAGATATATTTTCAAATGTTTTCATTCTAAGAATTTAGCATACAATAAATATGTTTTTTATCAAAATATTAGGATTAAACCACGTTCATTTGTAGTTTGGATATTCCCGATGATTTTATCTTCTAAACATAGCGCTGGTGGCAAGAATTTGCCACCTCGTATATATCGTGGTTGCGCCTTATATATATCGTAATTGGCTCTAACGATTTTGATGTATACTGATAGTATTTAAACATAAAACTAAAGGAAAAATTGGGGAAAGTACCTATAATTGTGTCATTTTACTTTAAAGAGTCTGTACATTTAATTGATAAACATTTTAAAATTTGTGATCAAAATTAACCTAGTTCTAATAGGTTTCAAGAATGTGGTGTCCTGGCCCCAGAATGAAGCACATAAGTGGTAGCTAGCGAAAAATTGATATCACAACTGAAAAGAATGATCCAAAAATAACTGGATTAAAAAAAAATTCCAATAAGATTGGATCAAATTTGCCTATGTTATCAAAAAATTAGAATTTTTTAACTCATTTATTTATTTTTTAACGGCGTCATCAGAATCCAAAAAATTTAATTTTGCTCTATCACATCCAAATTTTATTCAATTTTGATAAACGAGGTATGTGTAATCCTACTTAATTTGGGTCATACTTTTCAAATTTGTGATCAAAATTAACCTAGCTCTAATAGGTTTCAAAAATGTGGAGTCCTGGTCTCGGAATGAAGCACATAGCTGAAAACAATGACCCAAAATTAGTGGGTTTCAAAAAAAATTCCAATAAGATCGAATCAAATTTGCCTGTGTTATAAAAAAAAAAACAATTTTTTTAATAATGACGTCATCAGAATCAAAAATACTTAATTTTGCACTATCACATCCAAATTTTATCCAATTTTGATAAACTCCATATCCATGAGTTGTTTTTGTTTGGAAAATTTTTGATGATTTTTGCCAAAAGTTTTTGTTGCTTGGATCTCTGATAAAATTAAGTAGTGACTACGATTTTTTCTACTACAGTTCATATTGTCTATAGCAGAATTTAGAATACAAAAAACTAGAGAAAATCGAATACATTTGATTTAATTTACATAGTAGATACACCAAAAAAGTTTATATTGTAAAAAAAGTTGTCAACAATAATTTATTCTTTTTTGTTACAGATTTACATTGAAAAACTTAAACAACATTCAACAACAATGATATAAACAACTGTATCGTTGTTCATAAACAATAATATTTGTGACCATATCGTTATCAACATAGATACAAAAAGTAAGTAAAAAATAATGAAAAAAAAAACAAAAAACTAAAACTGACTCATTTATAAAACTGAAGAATGAAAAAATAAACAAAAATTTTGATTAAAAAACTTGATGAAAATAAACGTCACTGTACAAACTGAACAGTAAGTTGTCGTTCATCATCCGTTAGTTCTTCTTCTCACGATAGTCCAATAAAAATACAATTTCAGTGGAAATTGGAGAATAATTTATAGGTTCATAGAGTTACGGACTATACAGATCACAGGTTTTTATAATCTCTGGGAGGGGGGGGGGGGGTGTTTACCTGGAGTTCCGATAAAGTCCGATTGGCCCATTTAATTTGCAATGAATTTGCAAAGTGTTGGCCCATTTTGCGACTGTGACCTTCAATTTGTTGTTACGAAAATAAAAAAAATAGCAAATTTCTCGTTAAACATCAAATATTTTTCTAAAACTTTCTGTTTTATCTTGCTATCACAACTCTCTTCGGATGGTTGAAAGCAGCCCTCGATCTGTCCAGTAGACAATTGCACATGCCAAAATTAAGTTCATTTGAACAAAAGGGCATGCTCAAATAAGCGGCAAACAAATATATGGATATCGATTCAGTGCATGTATCCATATTTTCAGAAAAAATATAGCTAAAACATCGATAGCTCATCCAGTTTCTTGGAACAAATATTGGTTTCAATTTGGTGGATATACGCTCTTTTGTTGATCAAAATAATAGCTTTCATGAATAAAAAGTTGTTAGACTAAGTTAAAAAGTTAACTAATTACAGTTATACTATTTATTATCTCTTTATGCCATAGTTTAGGTTTTGCAATAGTTAAGGTTTGGTGTTTTAAAGTATGTGAGACTAATTTTTTTTGACTAGTCTTTAAACCCTAGCCCAAAGATTACAGGATATCTACCCCAGACAGATCAATAATTGTTTGCTGTTTAATTAATCTTGAAATCATTTTCAAGTAATAGTTAAAAAAGAAAGCAATTATTTTTATTGGACTATTAATACTTTGACAAAGATATACTATTCATAATTACACTTGATATGATACAGACAGTTGTATACGATGATTAGTTATATAGATAAGGATAGTTCATTTGATACTGGTATATTAGTTTGTTGAAATGTAATAGGATGTAACCATATTATCCATGTCTGTCAGTAATACACCACCACTCACCATCATACACCATTCCGCCACTTGGTTGGTATTCTTTTCATTTAATTTCCCATTTTAATTTATTTTCCAATTATATCACGATAAGAGATTTATTTTTACTATTTTGTTAACAATATTAAAAAAAAGAAAGTTGTGAACAACAGAATCTCCTCAGTATAGTCATATTTCCACCTCATTGAATCTTTCTTACCCCTAAAAAGGCACATTTTTGGTACTTACCCAACTCACATGCCAATTTTAAACTCTGTAGCTTAGTTTGTAGGGACTATAGAAGTGTGCAAAGCCTTAAAAACTAAAAAAGAAATATACCGATTTTCAACCTGATAAATCAATTGGCGGGGGGGAAGGTAGGTCTGTATGATGATATGAAAATGTCGAAGCAAATATTTTCATCTGAGAATTGTTAAAATGCGCTCCGCTTTTGTGTTTCGTGGTCATAAGTTTTCGGGGAAATGGATTTATAACACAGTCCTACTCTTCTCCGTTGTATTTCTTCGAACGCTTATTCATGCATTATATCTTCGATACTATGAATGAGTCTATATTTTCGGGGTAAATATAACATAAAAGACTTCTTTAAAGCATTTTTTCCAGTACCCACTTCTGTTAATGAATTGATTTATCATGTCAAATTTATTACCAAAAAATTTCGATTACTCTTAGACAAAAAAATAAAATTCGTCACATAGCCTCATACCAAATTTGTGAATTGGAGATCTTCCAAGGCACTAATGAACACCTCATAAACAGCTACATCTTGAAAGCAGTAGTAGAGTTGGTTTATTTTATGTTGGACCATATAAACAAAGGGAATAAATAATATTACATATGGTATACTTTTATGTATTATTATTTACTCTTTTTGTTTGTAGGGTACAACATAAAATAAACCAACTCTACTTGAGTGAGATAAGTGCGTTTAAATTATTGATTTCTTATGAACTCAAAGTAGAATTACTGAAGTTTTGGCTTCTTCTTTGACTTTGTTCATTGAATTTTTCTTTTTATCAATATATTTTCTTGTGAAGATTTTGGTATATTGATTTTATATCATGAATTTTGGATATTAAAACGTCCATTTTGCTAATTATGCAGTCAGTCCCAACTTTAAATCCAATGGTGGTGTCGATATTGTTTTATTTTAGTAATATAATAAATTTAAATTAGAAAAAAACATTTAAAAAAAAATAAAATTTAACGCACTAAACGGATTTGAATTCAAGATTATATATGTAAATTTATTTTTAACCCAGTATTTTTACCATTCCGCTATGATAACACTGTTAGCTTTGTATTCTGTTTTTTGAGTATATCAAAAGTTTCAACTTTAAAATGTATTTTTCTCCAGGAAATTACAGACAAAATTATAAATCCATATTTTTCCACGTGTAGTTCTAATTTAATCTTTGCCGTCTAATTTTAAATCTAAGTACACATATAAACATAAAGCATATAAGCATATTTAATAATTATATTATCATGATGCTATCATTTACAAAATGACTTAGATTTAGTAATCATATCTAGTTTATGGTATAGGAGTTGACATGCAATTTTATATAAAAATCATGATATACTATTCTCAAGACTCAAAATTGAGACGGCATATGAGTGCATTTGGAGTCCACTCCCACCAATTGTTAGAATCCTTCCAATATATCTTTCTAGCTTATTCCAATAATTTTTATACATATTTACGATTTTAAACTTTTAACGAAGTTCGTTAACGCGGCTTGCCGTTGTGAGCTGATTAACTGGTTGAAACCGACACGTAATAGTGTGAGGTATGCTGAATGTGTGTGTGTGCCACATCCATGACAATCAGTATATGTTCACTTTCTTGACACTAACCAAATGTATTATGTACTATTCTGTGTAAAATTATTTTTGGAAAAAGGGCTACTGAAACCCACTTCGACCACCATCCAGGAATCCAAGTTCAAATATCTTGAAAACACGGAGTTTCCCTGAAGTGTAGAGGAAACGATAGTCGTGAACCTTTGTCATCTATTATCAACTTACCAAGAATTATGTGGTTAGGAATTTTACATTATAATGCATGCCAGCTCCTAAATTAGTAGTAGTAAGTACTTCGCAATGAACAAGGATTTATATTTTGAGTTATAAAACTCATGTGACTGTGAATAAATACTATTCTACATACGTTGATGGATTCAGTAATTTTATTATAACAGTCAGTAAATTTTACAGTATGTTAAATAATTTGACTAACATTATTTTAAAAAAAAATATTATTTATATTAATAAATTAAATTATGTATAATAACTACTGGAAATATACTCTCATAAAACAGTCTTCTTTATATATCGAGTTCGAATAAACATACAATGTGTCATGACAATAAAAGCCCTAGAAATAATGGCAAAATTCTTGTCTGTCGATTTGGCTAAAAGTAAAAATTGGTCCGTTTTGGGGCTAAACGCTCTTGAAGTTGTAATTTTGAAATAGTTTTTCTTCCGTAACTTTAGAACCGATAGCGTGATTTTCATGAAACTTGGTATGATGACACTGTTTTTCATACAAAACAACTCTTTGGGTATAAAAATTAGGGGGTTTTTAGCTATCAAAACCATACATTTCACGCCCATGAATTGATATTACTTACGAGGATAATATGAGTTGTTTTGTATGAAAAACAATGTCATCACACTATTTCATTAAAATCGAGCTCTCGA
The DNA here is from genome assembly GCF_905475395.1 of Chrysoperla carnea. Taxonomy (NCBI): domain Eukaryota; kingdom Metazoa; phylum Arthropoda; class Insecta; order Neuroptera; family Chrysopidae; genus Chrysoperla; species Chrysoperla carnea. The sequence goes on from NC_058338.1 coordinate 23,254,343, forward strand.
GTATATAACCGATACAGTTTTATTTCGCAAGTCATATTAAAATTGATGTACAAACTTCCTTACCGTAGTATAAAATTTAGAAATAGTGAATAGTGACTAAATTTAAAGTCTGTGTAGGAGTAAATAAATAAAAATTGTACGAATAAAAAGTGAATTGTGCTTACGATTATACATGCAACTGACAAAAAAAAACTTCAGCTTCATACACAGAAGTAAAGTAGAATTAATGTCTTTTTTTCTGACAATTTCACACCCTGATATATCTCTTGTCATTTTTAGAAAGCTGTACGTTAATACTTTGAAATAACCTTTTTATTACTTTATTTAAGATGGTTAGATTTGATAAGCTTAAAGTATCAACGTATATATATATATAAAATATTATATTCTGTTACTTGAATTTCTAAAAACTTTTTGAATTTTATTATGTTTCACATAGATAGCAGTTTAGTTTTTATATAAAAACAATTTGTCTATGATTATACATTTCTTTACAGTGTGTAACAGTAACATTATTTGAAAGATTTTTTCGGTTTTAATAAACAAATTCCCACCCGCTTCAATTAGTCTCCACCCGCTATTTTTCTTTGGGTGCTCAATTTAAAAAAAAAAAAAAAAGTGAAAACAAACAATTGACTGAGTTAATTGTTGAAATACCATGTATAGACAATTTTGATTACTCTATCACATTACATATATACCTATACATGTCACAAATACATAACTGATAATCCCATATTAATACATACTATAAAATTTGCATCTAATGTGTGCCCTCGTGGGTAAACAGTGGTGAATACCAAAAAATGTTTCAAACAAAAGTTTAAAACATTTAAAACATTTTTTACTTTAAAACTTTTGTTCTATCTCTAACGGTTTACAAGATGAGTCCTACGGACCCAAGGCCCAATTGACATATACTATGCTTTCACAATCTATGTAACCTAATTTAAAGAAAGCAACGTATCACTGAATATGACATATATGTCCGCTTAGCCCGTGAAGCTCACCAGCTAACCCATCATCGGCTAAGCCTGACCGCTAAACACAAATATTACTCCTATCAATTGGACAGATTACGGCCTGATCTTCAGCCATTGGCCTGGCTGGAGCCTTTGGCAGTGGATCTCACTGCGCTTGCATATAGCTATTGTAAATACCTATTTACAATACCTGAATAAAACATCAATACTATTCACTATTATAGCTGTTCACCATTATAGATAAATATGGTGGAAGCGCAAATAAGTACATAGTATATAGTAAGATGTAATGTAGTATTATATTTATATGCGTTTCCACCATTTATTTTATGAGTTTTAGCTTTTTGGTGCAGAACCTAAAAAACATTTTGAAGTGGATCTAAACGCTCTCGCACTCACTTGAATAAACACAAAAATTTAATTCTGTAGAACTCTTTAGAACTATACATAATTATATATAGCCATATATAATTATATATATAATATTATATATAACTATATATAATTATATATATATATATTGGGCCATTGCTCATATATAATTATATATAATATGATATATAATTATGTATAATTTTTTTACTCGGGTTGTTAAAAAAGAGTATAATTGTTGCTTATTGACATAGAAAATTGACATATGAGGAAGAAAAAAAAATAAAGAAACGAAAACTAGAATGGAATTTAAAAAAAGCGTTTCAATATGTTAAATGTGTTTGTTTTCATTAAATTAAACTGAAACAAACGCTCTCAAATGCATTTCAAGTTCTAATGCCAGTTATTTTAGCTTAAATTGGTGCTTTAGCTCGAATGAACTAATATCGATAACTAAAATAAATTTTCGTATATATTCCAAGTATAGATGAAATCGTTATGGTATTTTCTATTCGTTATTTTATTTGAATTGAAAATTTGATATTTGATAGTACTAAATAAACATTAATCAAATCCATATCACACATATCACACAAATATGGAAATACGCCAATATGGAATATACAAAATAAACAATGAAAATAATAATTATAACTAAAAATAATAAAGTTTTGCCAGTCAATAATCAATATATAGGTGTATCATAATCAGCAGAAACAGTCCTGTACTGTTTTCATTTAAACTATCTATTCTTTTTGATGGAAAAAATAATAACAAATAGTTTTTGAAAACGAATCAGGAAATGGTTGTGGAACAAGTACACAAATATACGAACAGAACTCACCATAAGGAATTTCGATGCTTCTTTTTATTTATTTTTTATATTATAAAAGATCAGTCACAAATATGAGAGTAAAATTATTTTTCAAATAACTAACTATAAAAAAACCAAGATAAAAGCCATCAATGACTGATTTCTATCTCTTTCTAGCAAATTCTCTTTCTATTATATGAAACCAACATTAAATATTGCCATTAACAGATCTTAAATCTAATTAAATATCCTTAAAATATTGGAACTTGTATCATGGAAAAATGTTGCAATAACGACAATAAACGCTTAATGAAAATTTGCAAAGTTAAATGTTATTTATGGATAAAAATAATACTTAAAATGTTGTGTGCACACATACATACCGTTTCGTACCACATCGGTGAAGACTAACAACAATAATAACTGAATAATTGAACAAAAACAAATTGGTTTGAACTTCTTAATTGAGAATAATAACAAAGTAATTAGTATACACCTATACTATTTATACTATAAAACTTTAAAGGTACAAATATATTATACCTACCTAAATTAACATGGTAGAATTGTAGTTTGTACATCTAGTGTACAAAGTTAAGGTTTTCTGATGAGATATTAATAATAAATTATGTGTATTATCTTTTCGTGAGTAAACTTGCAATGAATGAAATACGACGAAAAACTTGAGAAAACTGAACACTGATCACTGAAAATTAGTATTGTCATACAAGTTCAACTCCTGCGTGATAATGAAAAGTAATATATCATATGATAAATGGTTTACACAAAGAAACATGCTTCTAATATGTATAGAAGTATGTCAATGTATTTAGAGGGAAAGAGTTTCGTATGAATATTAATATTTACGACTCATGGGTTACGTGAACTTTGAACAGCCTCGTATGCGTAAATCCGCATTCATTTAGCGTCTGTGGAAGTACATTCAAGCAAAAAAGCGTTTTAGAAAGGAAGTTTGTTTCGAAAATTTGTATTTCTGAATTTTTGGTTTCCTTGAAAGTAAAACTGATTTGCATTAAAAAAGTTGCATGATTCTTGCATGCGTTAGTTTTAAGTAAACAAACTATCGTGTGAAGTGCGTCAAACAGTCTGTATATTTGAAATTATGGTTCACTTGAAAAAATTGATCAGAAACTTTTTAATTGCAATATACATAAATTATAATCGTTTTCTACCCGAGCTAATAATGCCACGTTAGCAGGCCGGCCTACTTTACTTTTACCACACTATTGTTACGAAAACTCGATAATATTTGCAAATTATACTCGTGAGTAATTAATTACTTTGCGAACGCTCTACAATGCAGGAAAATTATATTTATGGTAAAGGTAATTTAAGAATATACGTTATTCATGTATGTGCATTATATTTGGCTTAATGGATTTTATAATTGTATAAACAAAACGTATATGTGTAAAACAATATATATATCTGGGTATATTTTGTTTGTTCAATGAGCAATTAACAATTTTATTATAGAATATATACCTACTGAATTCATTTGTAATTTAATTAATTTACCTGCACGAAGTATTAAAAATAAAAAAAAATCTTTAAATATATATAGTGAACTGTACACTGTAAAAAAAAGTTCTTCATATCAAATATAAATCGTTTGATTCAAGTACTTAATGCGTTTGGATACAGACAAACGCTCTATACGATAAGATCGAACGCCCTCAAGGTTTAAAAAGTATTACTGATTCAAGAATCAGGACTTACGGCAAGAAACCCAAATTCAAAGTTTGAGAGAATTAAATGATATCCAGTTAAAAATAAAATTATTTAAATGGAATTACATGTAATTTGCATGGAACCAAAGTTAATTGAAAGAAATTACATGAAAGTTTAACTAGAACAATAAAGTTCTTAGTATAAAAAATTTTAGTTAATGAGCTGGCTCTGAATCTCTTACAAATAATACTAATCTATAATAATTTTTACGATTTATTTTTTAAAATTATTTTGCACAACATTCAAGTAAAAAAATAACATAAGTTTAATAACAACAAAAACAACGAAATGTAATTTAAATTCCATTATTAGAACAATTTTCCTCAATTTTCCACAACTTCAATTCATTCACCTGATCTCTTGTCTGTTAAAGATACTAAAGAATACATCTAATATATAGTACCTAGTCTATACAAGATGAAATATCAAATTAAAACATTAATATTTAATTTACTAACGTAGTGGTTATACGTTTTACTGTTCTTATATTAAAAAAACACAAAATAATACAGGTAATAGAGAAATCCGCTACTATTTTCCACAATACATTAAATAACTTAGTTATTTTTATTTTTAAGAAGCTTGAGTATCATGTACTGCATGTGAAGGCACAAAATCTTTACAAATTTGCTGGTCGGAAATTCCACCACTTTGTGTACTTAAGGTAAACGTGTACTTAAGGTAAAAAAGGTAATAACCTTTATTGTAAATAATTAAATTTCGTGTATTTTTTGTTGATTAAAAATGATGATCAATCAAGATTACCAAAGATGATTACCAATTCTGGCCTAAAGTAAACGATTACACAGTTTTCTCAAAATGGCGGCACTTTCGTCCACTAAATTTGCACAGATTTTGTGCATTTACATTCATTATGTGATACTGAACCTATTAAAAAAAACTTCTATAATTTAATATTTTTCATTCTCGATAATCTATATTACAGTAGTTCAAATCACATACGCATGGAATTTGGAACAAAACCTAACATTTTTCGAAAAAAATTTTAACAAAAATTGTTAATTTTTTATGAGGATTAACTTTTAATTTAAAGTGTTATTCTTTCTCTTACCGTTTATAATTTAAATTGGCTATTAAAGCAACCCAAAGAACTACGTCCAATCAGATGTCAAAACATGATGCTCCTCATGAAACCCTAGAAATTTTTTAGTGGGTGATGCCTCTGGTGAGATATTCAGATGCATATATTAAAATGGCCCACCCTGTATACTTAATGGGAAACGATTTTCTTTGAATTCTGGTTATTGGGTGAGGCCGATTATAGTTTTTTTTAAATTGAAAATACTTTTTGGGTAAACAACAATATTCAGTAGAATATAATTTTTGCAGATTGTTTTAACATCTTCAACATTTTAGTAATAAAATGTAAGTGCAACCACCTAGGTTAGTAACTACAACTATGGTTAAGATAAAAATTAATTATTGAAGAACAAACTGTAGAACAAGTGGCCACCATACTAAGCTCACTCGGTCTGGTAAACTTATTTAATAGAGGATTTATAAATTTCGTCGAATACATGTCTGTGAATATAAAGCCGATTTCAAACTATAATCTTTAAAGTATTTGTATACTGTTGATACTTTTCGTAAACTGAAATAAAAGCCAAGCAAAAACAATCTGACAAAATTCACATAATTATGTAGTTTTTAAAATGATAGACCTTTGAATTAAAATTGCTTGCGTGTGCAATATACGATATCAACCAATTGGATCACGTGGCTTTGCTGAGCAGTGCCATAATTTTTTTATTTTTTTAAAAATGAAAATGAGTGTATACCACTTGATTTTCATTGGGTCATATAAGTCAACTTTTTATAATTTGGTAAGAAATTTTAAATCAACCAGTAAAGTCAAGCAATATGCGAAATAAATATGAGGTTTAATCAAGCGTCCTTAAATGAACGCACAAACAATGCCATCGAGGATAGTGAATAGGCACCTCCGCAGTGACTGTGGATTACAGTGAAGCTGTGGCTGATATCATATGTCAAACAAATTTCCAAACAATTACATAATTTAACATATACAGGAGATTTAAAAAAAAAATTTGCACCCATATATTTAGAAAACGTAAACAAAAGTATAAAATCACGAAAAGATATCTCAGCTCGATTTTAGGGGGCACAAAAATACAGCATTCAGTTTTTTTTAAAAAGACTTCGACATCAAAAAGCCGCAACATTACTTTTTAAATAGAACTGCATACTTTATATAGAACTTCTTGTTGTTTGTCGCAAAATAAAAACTTACTTGAAAAAGTTTTTACGAAAAAAAATTATAATTTTTTTCCCTACTAAAACTAAATATTACATTACCAATTCCCATTTAAAGTGAGCCTTCATGCATTTTTTATGGATTTGTGATTTCATTTACGAAATATAAGAGTGGATATCTTCTAAGAAATCACCTGTATAAACAGTTAATTCAGGTTTAAATTTGTATAACTTTAAAAGAAAACCCCCTTTATACAAGCAGAATTTATAATAAGAACAAGCACTTTTGAAAAACCTTTTTTCGAGTACACTTACATTTTTAACCTGAAAAAAAAAACTCAATGCAATTTATTTCAATTTTTAGAGTGGAATATAAAAAATTCAGCACGATGTGTAATAACATACAAATGTATTTCTATGGATCACCTAAACATTTATTTTAATAAAACAAAGCCTGAATGATTATGGTTTTATCAAGTTATTTCTTACGATGTATGAAAAAATAAAAAATACAAGCAGATAAATAAATTTTCATTTTGAAACACAAAAGGATAAAAAAAAAGGTTATGCACAAAAACAGAATGAATAGAAATGAAAAAAAAAAATTAATAATTTATATTTCGTCCATTCATATAATGTACCAAAACTTTTGAGATTATTAAAACATCTAAATATGTTTCAGAAAATAACACATACTCTACAAATAACATTTCAACCAAGAGTGTAAGGTACATAACATAAATTGGAATGGGATATGATAAGTTCTCAGTTTTAATTCTTCAATGTGCTTAGAACATATTTTCCTGACTAGTTAAATTAAACTGAATATTTAAAAGGAAAAAATTAATGCATCTTTGAAATTTTTCACAGTTCTTTATTAGGTTGGATACACTTTGTAAGAAAAAGTGGACCTCTCAGGGGGGAACCTAACCGTTTTTGGGGGGAGGGGGTAGTTGGAGTGTTTGAATAAATTTTTTACAAATTACAAAATACTATACATCAAATAAAAAACATTTAAATTAAATTAAAAGTTCTAGTTGAAGTATTTGTGAACTTTTACGTTTTTTTTCGACTTTCTAACTTCAAAGTTAACCGAGATATGCCAATTTTAAAATGGATTTTTTTTGCTCATTCAATCAAATGAAAAAAGTATACATCTTGAAAACCGTTAAAGATAGAACAAAAGTTTAAATATTAAAGTTATTCCGTGAGAAAGACTTTTGGTCCGAGAATGAGATGTGAATCATACAGCTTATCAGCTGTTATTGAAGTTTTGCTAAGCAAACAGTCCAATATAAATTTGTTCAATGGTTATGGCTGTAAAATGTTTCCTTTTGAGAAGATTTAATTTTTCTTTTGCGTATAAATTAAAAAAAAAGAAATCATGTATTGTGATAGGGGGAAGGCCGGCGTAGGGTGAAGGCCGACGACCTGTCTAAGAGATAGTAGTTAAATTTGTGTTTAGCCGGCGGGCTAGGCAGAAGTTGGGCTTGCGGGTGGGCTTAACAGATTTAACCGGCGGGCTAAGCATAGTATAGCTATTAATGAATTGAAACTGTAGGTTAATTAAAATTTATAATCGCTGATTAATTAATAATAATCTATTAAATCATATTTTTGGATGATAGAGTTAAATTTATCATCTTGAATTATCTAGACATTTTAATCATATATGTAGCTCATTTGTTAACTTAAGAGCATGCACAACATCAACTTCAATAACAAATGCAAAAAAATGAATGAAGAATTCTCCACATAAGAAGTTACCGAATACTAAAAAAAAAAGTCGTCACATTGATTTTAATTGAAAATACCTAATTCAAACACACTCACAACAAACTTTGTAGATATATTAGTTTCGAAATTAGTTGTATAATTTGTGGTTGGATCAACCTGTATGTATAATATAAAAAGGGTTTTGTAAAGGACTCATGTATTGTGAACACATAAGCTTTACTTGATGTTACGGATAAAGGCTTAACTGAAACATAGTGCCGCTATACTTATACTGTATGGTACTAACATTTTAAGTAAAACACTACAACAGGAAGTTATATCCGTTAAATGTGTTATGCTTATGACCGACTATAAGCAAATATCTACCAGAATACCAGATACTAGATACTAGATACGGTTTTAGTCTGTATTTATATTTACATAAAGTTACAATATCATGTACTTTTATATATACATTTCAAGGAATATGTTAATTTAATGACTGAGTGTATTTTCAATTTATAGTACAGACTTATTACAAAAACATACAGCACACTTAGCCCTGTCTTAAAATATATCTATTATCTAGAATACGGAATATCCTTAAAATCCAATTCACAAAATCAATTATACAATTAAAATAGTATTGCTGTCTACAACAATGTTTACTAAACAAAACCTGCGAAAGCAAAGGAGGCAAAACTTTTGGAATGTGGAATTACTGAGGTAACTCAAATAATAAAAGTTATAAAAAAAAAAATTTAATTGTACGTTTAAGACTACCAAGAAATTGATTAAATGGGGTGGTAATTTTTCGCGATTTGAAGCTTATGTTAAATTTGGAAAGTATTTAACATTACTAGCCTTTTCTATTTTTCAGGAGAATTTAAAATTTTTGGGTATGACCAATATTTTGATAAGACTTATCACTACATAGTATAAAACAAAGTCGCTTTCTCTGTCCCTATGTCCCTTTGTATGCTTAAATCTTTGAAACTACGCAACGGATTTTGATGCGGTTTTTTTTAATAGATAGAGTGATTCAAGAGGAAGGTTTATATGTATAATAACATCCATTAAATAGTGGAGAAGTACTGCTATTTTTGAGATAAATAGTTAAAAATGTAAAAAGTAAATAAGTAAAAATGTAGTGTATGAATTTAGATATTCCAAAGATAGCAGGAAATCTTCATGGTATAGGGAAAGGGGGATTGTTTTACTCCAAATTTAACGCGAGCGGGCCACGGGCAGTAATGAATAAATCAAAACTACTGGATCGATTTTAATCACATAGGCTATATATTTTATACCCGTGCGAAGCCAGAGCGGGCCGCTATGTTTTTATATACAACGTTCACAGTTTTTCTGTAGTGTATTTCGTATCAGCATTGCACCCGTGCGAAGCCGGGGCGGGTCGCTAGTTGAGAAATAAAAGTTGATTTGGATACTTAACTTTCGCAATATATTCCCTAAAAAGTCGAAAAACATATGGCTTTTTTTGCCACCATCGTAATCAGCGCATTTTTATATAAAAAATAGTCAAAAAACTGGAGTTATTCTGTAGAAAATCGATGATTTAAACTTCAATACGACTCGCCTAAAAATTATCTCGAAAACAATTGTTTTAACGAAATATGACATGATTTTATGAAATAATTTTAAGTAAATTATATCACAATTCTTACATTTTTCTGTAAAATAGACCATTTGACCAAAATAAACACATACATTTTAACCAGATTTTCCTACGTGAAGATATTATTGTAGCAAATTTTTATGTGGTAGGACCGAGTATGATGGCCTCTTGCTTTATTTTGTAATGATGTTTCTAGAAAAAGTTTAAGTTTAATGATCATCTTCTTTAGCGATAAAAATCGTATCTTTTGGAGCATTTATTTATACGCATATATTGTTTCATTTTAAGCGGTTTCGTTATTAACAAACTTCGAATATGAAAAGAGCTTAGGATAGGATTTATAAAAAAATATTATTATATTTTGGTATTATAACGATTATATACGAATTGTAATTTTTGCAACTAACTCATGGTTTACGAATGACATATTTGACACTTAAGAAACACATTCCGTCAGGGTCTAGCAAAAACAGATTGATTTAATTCTTTCCTTAATCTTTTACATTCCTGATTGTACTATGACGGCTGTTATACAACATGGCGTGAAATGATTTGTAAACATGCATTTTAATACCATAGAGCAGTCGTTACTGTACATAAAGGAAGGCATTAATTCTTTGATCTAACAGACGCAGACGTCAGTAACTATTTATTTATTTTACATAAAATTTATAATATTTTTACAACTTGAAACAGCATTGAAATCAAATCTAACTTTAAAATTTTACAACAAAACTAAAAATAAAATGTAAATAATCTTGCATGGCCTCCGCGTGGTACATAGTTCATTTTTGCTAAATTGTTTAATAACTATAATTTTATCAAGGGGTCATAGTGTTCGACCAATTCTCGGCCGCGTTTTTTCAAAACAATAACTCAAATATGACGTCATCATGCTCATTGGAAAACGCAGCTTTTTCCAAAAAAAAAAAGCCAAGAGAAGAGTTTGATAGACTCGTCAAAGGGAAGCCACTCGTGAAGTTTCAAGTACTCATTTATCATTTTTTTTAAGCTGTGGTGTCCCACGGCCTATAACAGTATGTACTTTCTAAAATTTTCTAAAAATATGTTATTCTATCGTTGATTTTTCAATAGGTTTTTTTTCTAATACATACATGTTTTATGCATTTATGATTTCTTTTTATTACATGTTTTATAAAATATGATAGAAAATTTAATTTTCTTTAAAGGTGTTCACATAGTAAACAGCAATTTTAAAAATGTGACATTACTAAAGAGGACGCAATGGGACGCAATGCGCTATTATTTATCGTATTAAGACGTTATTTGTAAGAAAAAATTTAAATTATACTACACAGGCAATAATTAAAAATGAACACTAGCATTTCCTTAATTTTAAGATTTAAAGTTCGCCGTTCGGTTTAATTCAAAATCTAAAAACTACAATAAAACATTTGTTAAAAGAGGTGTCTTGGGCACGCGGTAGGAACTATTTTTTTATTCGTATCTTGGTACATTATAAATGTAGCGCCTACTTTTTTTATTTACTAGATATTTTTCTGTAAATTTAATGTATTAATTTTAAGTCAAATACTTGTTTGATTCTTTACAGAATTTAATTTTATAGCTACTTTTACTTTTTACTGTATGAACTAATTGTAATATTAGTTTAAAAAAGACATACTACGGATTTAGTAGTCAACCCAATATGTGAGTACATTACATTTGATTTGATTAGGTTATTTATTATGACAAAACATAAAAATTGCATTGTACTTACTTTAAAATATTTCTGTTTTCTTTTACTTTCACATCTCAATAGAATATTTTATAAAACATAAAATTTTGACAAAAAATACAAACTGACAGTTATAAAAAGAGAGGCCGAGTTCATATATGAGAAACATAGGTCAATTGGGTCTTCTTGAATGTCTCAAATATCGTTCGCAATAAGGGTTGTAATAATAATTAAGACTGACTGTACTATAATATCAAATTAAAAATTACAAATCAACAGAAACGAAATATTGATTGATTGTCGTACTATTTTAAATTTTATCTCTAATTATGCGTATAAATTAATTTTTCATGTAAATCATTATATTTAAATAATAATACTAAATTAAAATTAAAGATAATATTTTAAGGCCGGAGATGAGAGACTTACTTCTTAATTACTACACCCAAAAGCTATTGACAAAGTTAATAAAGAAAGTATTATAAATATCCAACAAACCGTAAAATGTGTTGACTTACAAAAACAAAGTTTTGTGAATATAATGATAACAATGATAACAGTACCATCCTCTGTAACCGAAGAAGGGTGACGTAATGATGATGAGCTTTTTAGATAAAACTAGAGCTTTTAGTTTATCTTATTTTAATATTCAATTTTCTCCTCAATTTATGAATAAACAAGTGAAAACAAATAATTGACTGAAATAATTGTTGAAATACCATGTATAAACAACTATGATTACGGAATCGTTTGTTTTTTAATCATATAAGGAAGCCATTCTTAGATTGCTACATAAACATGTTTATGACAAATGTTCAAACAAAAGTTGTAAGAGACATTTTTTACATTTAAACTTTTGTTCTATCTCTAATGGAAATATACTTTGTAAACCATAAACCGCTAATAAAAGAAGCGTAATCGGATTTTCAAACATTTACGAATAAAATGTTTGACCAGTAATATTAAGAGGCTTATATATTAATGTCTGATATTTTTTTACATTAAAATCCTTAGATAATATTTAAAATGTGGAGATGCATGGACAAAAACCAACTGAATATAGTATATTCGAAATAATAAATTTCATTTGAATCAAATAAGTATGTATTATCTAAGTACCAAAATAAATTAAAAGAGCATAAACATAAAATTTATTATGTATGGTGCACTATATGCACTTTATTTTCTACAAACTTATGTTAAAATGTTAATCTATATGAGATTCTATAATGCTTTAAATGAATGAATGCTGTTGATGTTTCTAAGAGGAATACGTTTGTTGTATGTTGTATGTTATGTTCATGTTGTAAATTATGTATTCTAATGATCTTCATAAACATAAGTAAATATTATTTGCATATATTATAACCATTGCATATTGTATGTGTATGAAGTATAGTATTTATTACCTCTATATCACTGGTCAACAAAAAAACAACTTTTGTAAGCCCATGAAAGAAAGTGAACTGATTTTTAACCCCCGAAATAAACAAGTGAAATTTACAAAATTTAAAAAATCCCCGACAAATGCGATTTAATTCTTGTTAACCGATTTTTGGAAACTTAGCTATAACATGTTCTCAATCAAGTCGGTTCGACCGTTGAGGGGCCTACGATGCCACTGAGAAACACATAGACGCACAGATAAACACTTTAAACTTATAACACTCCTACTTAAATCAATATCTAATATATATAAGTGATGGTCAAGGACATCAGATGAGATAAAAAGGATACTTATAGATCTAACTTTTTTTATGAACAAATTTTTGGAAAAATTTTAATTAAAATTTAAATATTTGAGTCTACTTTGTTCTTTTTAATTATTGTTTTGAGTTACCTAATTATTTTACCATTTTACTTTTTCATGTGCCATGCCTTTTCCAAATAAAAGTCACAAAAAAAAGAAAAATAGTTCGTATAAAAATATGGTGAGAGACTTCAATTTCGAGATAAAAGTTGACGTAGTTTTGAAAATTGGTTTTGGCCAATTTTGAAAATGTTTGATTATAGTATGTATCCATTCTATTATGAAAATTTATATCACCTCACATTAAATAAAAACAATCGGACATTGCATTCATGGAAACCGTGATTTTCACATCTTACAAATTTACTTGATTATGGATAGACTAACGATTTTAGAGATTTTATGGAGCTTACACCAAATCTTTGTAAACGAAAACTTTAATGATATCTTCTTATTTAATTATTAATCTGTATATGGAAGCTGTGTGACGATTTCCATTATATTTTTCGTTTTTAAAAATATATTCGTACAACGAACTTCTAGGTAGTGCTGATAAATCACTTTTTAAAATCTAAATAACAAGCATAAAGTATTTTGTTGTGGTAATTTTTAAGCACGCGATTGTGCAATACATCAATTAATTAATTATTTTAACTCAAAAAATTGTTATCTTACAATGGTGTAACGGGAAAAAAACGATATAACAACAAAATTATTCATAAACATTTTTTATTCACAGTAAAATCCACAATAATAAGTTTTCACCCACCGTTTTCAATATTAACTGTAAAGGATTTGCATACAGTGATCGGAAAAAGTTCCGATATCTTTAAACCATTTTTTAACGGTTAAAGATAAAGGACTGAATTTAAAGTGAATATAATATGGAACTCAGAGGAAAGGATTTCATGGTTCGTCATTTTCACGGTATTTATGGACTCTAAAATCTCTTTGGCTTGTGTATATGTATGTTTGGATTGTGTTTTACATAAAAAAGACTACTTTAAATCATCATAGGTCAGCGGAAAATATCCGTTGCATTGATTTTGGAACACCTTTTTTAATGAGTCATTACAAGAAATATTGTTCCATTGAAAAAACATACACCCCCGCCCCCATAAGGCAGTTTTGTGAGCGCTACTGTCGTTAACTAATCCATATTATAGCCAATTTGAACTCAAAGTTGCTAAACTTTTGCTTATCCTATTCTATAATATATTCATGTAAGCATAACATTCGTGGCAGATGAAATCATGTCCAATTCAATTTACTTTACAGATTTGTAAGGTCAATGTTTATATAAAGTTTTGTAGAATTTTTCTGTCCTTTTTTGACAACCAAAATGATTCAACCCTTCATTGTACTACTTTTCTTCCAGAAAATCTCCCCGGATATAAAGACTTGCATTCAAAAAACTAACTGTTGGGATATGGCTTTTGTAAAACAGCTTTCTAACTAAATTATGCTTTTAAAACTTAAGATTAAATTTTTATGATTTTTCTATGTTGATGGTAAGCTTTTAGTAAGTTTTCAATCTTGTTTCTTTTTGCATTATTTCCGATATTGAATTCAGTTGCTCTCAGACTAATAATACTATTTTAATACAAATTTTGTACGAACAAAGAAAAGATTTTATTCATAATCCTTTTGGTAAAATTTTAATTAAATCACAGTTGTGTGAACATGGATACAACATACAGAGGAAAGACAGTCCAATACTGTTTATATGAACCAATACTCTACAATAACATAAACGACGAGTCTTTAAAACTTTTCAAACTAAAAAATATTTGTTTAGCCCTTCAGTAATTCTTGAATTTCTCTCATCACGAGGCTAAAAATGTAAGTTTATCGAAATTCGGGTCTGCGTGGTATAAATAGTTGAAATTTATTTGTCAAAAATATTGCAAAGTCATATTAACTCCATTTTGAATCCATATAGTTCCAAAACTATAAGACCTGTTTGTAACCATTGGATTCAGAATATTCCCACGCTTTGTTTACGATACTGGAGGCTTCCTTGGTACTAAGTGGTAGTGTAAAATATCTTTTGATTCGTCAAAAGTATAAATAAGTACGTCTTATAGTTTTGGAACTGTAAAGCTTCAAAATATGGTTAACATTTAATAGAACTGTGTGTAATACACATTGCAAAACTATTTTACAAACGCTATTTAAATACTGCACTAGCAATTAATTTTTATAGACAATAATATGAAAATTTGATTATATAGGAACCTAATTCCACTTTAATTTTATACATACTTTCTACCGTTCTTTATTACCACCAAGAATAATTAATTGATGGCTGTCCGATAACCGGTCTAAGTTTAATTCTTAAGGATTTTTAATTGTATTGAAGTGTAAACAGTTCATTTATATTACATTTGAGTGTACCTATTAGACAAGCAAAACCAAGCTACATTACATTACTGAAAGTTTTAAAAATATTTTCATTAGAATTTTTCTCGTTTAGTTAGAATCTGCCTTTTTGAAACATTTCTGATGGTTCTCTCTTTTTTAATCTCATTTGATATTACATTTGAAATTTAATACTTTACGATACAATATTATTTCATTAAATTGAAATGAATACATTGGAAAATGTAAATTGAAAATAATCCTCTGTTTTGTGAAAGTAGATGTACCTAATAGCTGCAGTATTCCTGCCCTTGTCCGAACAAATCATACACATATTTTCTGGTTTGGTGAAGCGTATTACCTACCGGTTTATGATTTTTGTTTGATCTCGTAAATCGTGAATGACAGTAGAAAAATTTAAAGACAAAAATGTTTCTTGTTGTAATTAGAACACCATTCCAAATTATCATGAATTATTGTAACGTGTCGATAATTTAGCATCAAAAATATTTTTGAAAATATTATTAAAAAAAATAAATTCATATTTATTCATGTGAAATGAAATGAAAAAAATTATGTTTAAATAAACATATCTATTCCCATTCACAACAATTTTTCAAATAAAATAAATAATAATAAAAATGAAAAACCTGAATACGTTAAATAAAATTTGAAAAAAAGAAACAATTGTAGTCTACATATAGTGACTTTACTATGGGGAAGATTCGATTCGATTGACTTGATTTTAATGGGCCTCGAATGTTAAAGTCGCTATGTAAACTACTGAACACATGTTACTTTCTTTTCATATTTTATTTAACGCATTCAGGTTTTTGATTTTTATAATTATTTATTATCTTTTAGACTTTTTAGTGTCTGGGCACTAAGTAAAAACCTGTTATTATCCTCTTTAAAACCAATTTATTATTCCTAATTAAATTTAAACATATACTTTATATATATTTTGCATTCCCCTTCCAATTTCCTTTATTTTGATGCCCTATTCTCGACAGGTTCAATTAATTTTTTAAAAATTATTTCGAGTCAAAATCTGTCTTTTTTCCAACACCTATCTAATAGGCGGGAAAATTTCGCATATGAATCAAAACAGCAGATAATTTATTGCAAATTTTATTTATTTTTAGGAAAATTTGGCGTAACAGCTCTTATAGTTGCAGAAAAGTCTATCAAACCAATTTTTATAGTTCAGACTCTCAATTTGGAACCCTACTTTTTTGAATGTACACACTTTGTGACCATGGGGGATGGGTTCGTAATGTTATCAAAAACAAAAATCCTTTACTTCTTAGTCTGTTTATGAAAGTGTAGGTAAACAAATTGAATTGTACAAAAAAACAGATAATTCAAAATAAATGAAAAAAAAAAGAAAACAGATAACAAGAAATGCTATGTGTATAAATTACTGCAATAAATTGTCATTTTCATTGAATTCCTTTTATTCTGTTGACACTCACTTAAATGTAGTCACGTAAGAACTTTTTTTATACCTACCTCTCACATACCTATTCGTATCCACACATACCTTCTCTCTATTGGTACAAAAATTAATTTATTGCTTTCATTCTAATGTCACAAGAACACACAACTTGAAAAACGAATCCAAAGAAATTCGAAAATATATATATTATTTCTATTCTATAATTACCATAAATGTCCGATATTCAATTGCCGAAATCTAACTACTCGAAAAAAACTTGTCTTGTCAAAAAGTTCATAATAAGTACAACTAAATTCCATGCGTTGCAGGGAATTGCGCACTTGCAGTAAGAGTATTCTGGGTCTCAAGGTCTTCATGTGGCATGTATTCCGATTGAGTATTACAAAATGGAAAATACGTCCCAGAACGAACAATAAAATGTATTGTAACATCACCAAATTTGGAACATCGCTGTTTTTGGAATGAATATATTGAAAGCTTAGGTTAGGTTATATTGGCTGTCCACAAAGGACACACTTAGGCTATGCAGCCCATTGTGATACCATAAATGTGTTTTACCACCTTTCCGCTGATAATTTCATTTATCAGCTCCTCAATTTCAGAGGATGAGTGCACCTCCCTCATGCATATACTATGTACTACACGAACCCATCACAAGTATTAATTAAATTAATTTGTTTGGGACGGCGGGAATCGAACCCACTACCCTAAACATGCAGCTTACTTTGAAAGCCTGAAGTAAAAAAATGAAATTTATTTCTTTTTTCCGTCTATATATGTTAGTATTAGGTCTTATAGGTTTGTTTATAAAGTGATGATTTTTGAGGAATCTAAACAAAATCTAACGATAAATATTAAAATGAACGCTATACTCAATCACTTTATGTGCATTACTTATTTCTTTTAGCGCTGAAAGTTTCGAAAAAAAAAGTATCGTTAATTTTTTAACAGGTTTACCTTCATCTCGTATTACATGTATAAAAAAAGAATAATATAAAATGAAATCGTTGGTGAAATCTTATTACTCGAAAAACCCAGGTGTGTTATGTATTTACCACCTAACTCTCGTCTATACTCCTCTAGAGTATTTGATAAAAGGGAATAAAAATATCTGTATATGGCAATAAATTCAGTTTCAATACTTGAATTTATAATGGGATGAAATCGTATGTAAAATGTTTTTAACCATGACCGTTTAAACTAATATTATTCCACAAAATATATTTTGGAATATAAAAGGATTGTGACCATAAGTTCAGATTATTTCTAAAATTATTATAAGCATGTCGATATTTAAATCCATGAGAAATATACACTGGATTATGGTCCATATGTACATACTGAATATAAATTACGACGTAACTCTTAATCAAATATAAAAACTTGTCTGTTTTTCAGAAAATTCCTATATCTGGAAATATTATATTTTCCAATTTAAGATAATTTATATCGTAATATGTAGGACCGGGATTTATGATAACTTTATGTCCAATTTTATAGTCTGAAACTAATCAAAATGAAAATAGTTATATTCAAAATGAATATTTTCATTCACAAGACAACACCGAACAACTCAGAACGATTTGCTATTCTTAAAGTTGTAGAGTTTGATAGGAGACATCAGATTGGCCCAAGCTGTCTGGGTTGCTTTAATTGTCAATTTAGGTACTAAAAGATAAGAGTTGGAATAACACTTTATATTAAAAAGTTGATCCTCATAAAAAAATTAAACTTTTTTTATTTTAAACAATTTCTTCGAAAATCGTTAGCTTTCCAAGGGAAATGCGACTTTAAAATATGTCATTATTGCGTTTAAACGAAAGAAAATGCTTAAGCAATAGAATTATTTTTTAGGCCGAAGTTATCAAGGACAATAAAAGTTATTAGTTTGTGTTAATAATTTCTAAGCCCAGGTTAATTTTCTCACTGTACGAAAAGATAGGTGATGCTTAGGCTATAATACCAATGAGGTTACCGAAGACATAAGTGTAATCAAGCGGACACAAAAAGGACGATTTTAGACGATTATTAACTTTGATTAAATTCTCTGAGTAAAATTACTGAGTGGGAGGGAAGTCACGTTCTGTTATACCTATAACATAAATCAAATTTATTTGAATAACATTGCTAGACTTCATTTGCTGATAGACAATCGAATACAATGTACATTGTAATAATTACATTACAACTAATGATGGTCATATAATACATATTAACAAAACAACGAGTGATGCTTTATTATACTGTTAATAAGAGAAAAACCCGTTAAAAGTGCCGATCCTAAAAGACTGTGTCGTAAAAGATAGTGCTATGGTGGCTATTAAGAACCGTCGAAAAAGTAAGACGATTTGCGAGAATGATTTAAGAAAATCATTAAATTTAAGAAAAACTTGGAAGAAATTCAATTAATTTTCCCGGAAATACACCAGCACACGATCGGTAACTATCACCACTATTTTACTTCTGGTAATTACAATCTATCAAGGATCACCAATCTTGTAACAATGGGCTTTCGTGATTCTAAATTTGAAATTCCATTAAAAATTCTTCCATTGCATGATAGCTGGATAAACTATTTTTGAAGATAATGGAAATTTATTGTGTGAATAAAAAGAATTCTCCTTCAGAATCAAATTCTTCGAAAAGTTTGTGAGCAGTTTATTACAGTCGTAGGAACAGCCGGTACCAACCGCTAACTTCACTGAGCACGTTCGAACTTTCATTACATTTTGAATAAAATGTTCTTGGATGTTGGACAAAGGATAATCAAGTCAATTTTGTAATTGATATGATTTACTCTATGAATGAATTGAGTTAAGCACGCGTCATGTGTGTCAATCATAACACCATTGTTTTAATAATAATAGACAGTGTTACGATTCTTTTTTTTTAATGCACTGAACTGTATGTGTGAATGAATGAATGTTTTTATCATAATAGGTAGGTAATAATAATACCCACCAAACTTAACATGACATTTTAATGGACCATCATAATATAATAACATAATGGATACAAAATTTGTTACTATAGAAGATATATAATAGCTATTATATTAATACAGCCCATCTAAGTACGTATTAAATAATTGCATTTGATCAAAGTTTTATGTTTCACATTGGCATATTAATATTTTATACATGATGGTTCGTAAAAACTAATGTCTTTTTTGTATCTGTCGATGGATTGTCGTCATCTGTCGATTTTAGTAGAAACTATCGACCTTAGAACAGTTGTTAACGCAAAATATTATTCATCAATAATATAAAATATTCACTAATCCTATTTTAAGAATTGGTCTATTTTCAAATACAGAAGTGAAAATGGAATAAAATAAACTCATTCAAGAAATGACTGAAAATATTGAAAATATCAGGTGTAAATTTAATGTTGAATTAGTCGAGTGTTCAGTTAGGATCAAAATTCAAAATTTTTAAAATTACGAATAGAGACTTAAAAATAGTTAATGTTGAGAGCAGCCTAAGTTGTTTGATTAAATTGGATTCAATTACAAACCGTGGGTAAGCGTCTGGTGCGACCATTGAGGACCACATGAATTCCCAGCGTAATAAACTCGAGCAGCTCAAACGACTGCATCGAATGCAATTATGCAATTCTTTTCGGATCATATTGTCGTTAAATACGCTTCGATCGATACTTCTACGAAGTGGATATCATGTTTTGTTTTCGCGATATTGATTAGGAAATAATTTAAAAAAAACTCGCCCAACTCGAAACGACCTGACCCATTTCTTTCGGATGATATTTCTGTTAATACGCTTCGATTGACACCTCAACGAAGTCGATATTAGTTTTTGTTCACGCGATATCGATGACGAAAAAAATGACCACGAACGTACGTACACACACAGATACTTCTCCAAATCGATGTAAATGCCCTGTCCTAACCATGAAAAGATATGTTGAAAATTTCGATTTCAAAAATCGGACACATTAAAATAACTTCCTAGGCTGGGAAGTTAATAATTCTGAAAATAAATGAACTGAAACTTGTTTGACCTTTTGTGTCTCTTTTTCTTCAAAGATGTTCCAACAAGCATATAGTCTTGATAAATCGTAGAAAATGCTTTTGCTAGTAACTGGTTGTAGATGGACTCATCCTAAATACTTTAAAGACTCTTTTGAGATTATCGATTTCTCCCTCAAGCTAGTTGGAAAGCTAGTTGGTATCCTTAGTTGCTTAGAATTATAGGCGAGCGGTGGAATTTTTCCATTAAAATTTACCATATAAGTATTTACGTTTTGGTCTAACAATTCACTGTTGTTTTCTCTTTTAATCCTCAACATTTTCTCTTTCTATCGATTTGTGAAAGGATTTTACAGATGTTTTTATCAAGTTTCATAAAAATAAGCTTGGATTATATAACTGTTTTTATCAATTTTATGTTTTCGGTAAAAGATCAATACCACTAGCCAGTCGAATGTTGCTTTGAGGTTACTAGCAAATTGTCTGAAAATTGTTTTTCAATTTTAAGAAGACGATACGGCTTTTGTCTTAGATATAACTTGTATGATTGACGTTCTTAATCTTGTCATGGTTAGCGCCGAAACACAAACAAACGTCCAGGTACAGTTTTTAGTGAACATAATGAATTAAACATACAATAAAACGTATAGTTTGAGGTATTAAAAGTATTTTTAATATTGTTCCGTAATATATTTCCCTTCACATTAGAGATTAATAAATAGTTTATAACGATCCATTTCAATTCAGTTCAAATTCTAAGAAAGTAAATATTATGATTTACTTTATTACCTACTCTTTTTACATTATAATATAAGAAATGGGTGATTCTATACATAAACAGGAATTGTTCAATATATTTATGGATAACACAGCTTAACATATAATAAATGCCTCGAGTCGTATTGTTAGTTATTGGTAAAATGTATAGAGTCTGCGTTTTCGGGTCGCCCTATTAGATCAGTTGGTTAAGGCGTAACCGATTCCGTCCGCGGGGTGCTTAGGGTAGCGGGTTCGATTCCGCCGACGCAACAAAATTAATTTAATTAATAGTTGTGATGGGCTGGTACACACAGGCTATAGAGCCCATTGTGATACCATACCTTTCCGCTGATAATTTCATTCATCAGCTCCTCAATTTCAGAGGCTGAGTGCACCTCCTTCATGCATATACCGTGCACTACGGTATATGCATGAAGGAGGTGCACTCAGCCTCTGAAATTGAGGAGCTGATGAATGAAATTATCAGCGGAAAGGTATGGTATCACAATGGGCTCTATAGCCTGTGTGTGTCCTTCGTGGACAGCCAATATAATCTAACCTAACCTAACCTTGCGTTGTCTGGATTCCGCGTAGAGTGAATGGTTTTCAATTGCTTGATAGTTGAAACTGGAAAATCATAATTTTTTTAAGAGAGTTTTTTACTTTCTATTCATTTAATTTTGCGTCTAATTCGATAGTTCTTATTTTGTGTCAAATTGCTTATGGTGTTGGTCTAATGAAGATTCCCAATTTGTAACCTCGAGCGCCGAACGCAACTTTGACGGAAATCGAAAAAACCTTGAAAATTTCGGCTTTATTTGAGATTTTGGCGATTATAATACTACCTATTAGTTTTTGAAATAGACTAAATTTGCGACAATATGAGGTCAGTATTTTTTTTGTAGACCCAATAGTTTCAGAGATATAGCCTTTCAAAGTTTTAAAGATAAAGGCTTTCAATACTGTAATATTACTCATGCTTACATGCATACTATATGTATCTTGCTCTATATCATTCCAGCATTGTAGTAAACGGCATGCATTTCTTATCGTGTAATAAGTATAACGATGTTTTTTTCGGCTGAGAAAAACTATAGACAGTCTGTGATTATTCGTGTAGAATAACCCAAATACACACATTTCGAATGATAAAATATGATATTTATAGTTTTAAGTATAAAGTACATATTTTATTATATACGACTTTCACTTAGTATACAGGTACCTAATAAAAATTGTAACAGATTGTGTGACAATGTGAAAAATGTACTTTAAAAGTCATCCACAAAAATTATGTGTCAACATGTATCAAAGTAATAAAATAAGTAGGGCTTTTAAATCACTGTAAAATTTAATTATCATCCGACTATGAAAATGTCAAAGCTTTAGCGCTATATATGTGTGATTTTTACTACATTAATAGAAAATTGAGTAATTCATTTTTATACCATGTATATATGAAATATACATAGTAGGTATATTAAGTTCAGTCCCAAGTTTGTAACGCTTAAAAATAATGATGCTAGGAAAAAAATTTTGTCATAGGTGTTCATAAAATCACCTAATTAGTCCATTTCCGATTGTCCGCCCGTCCGTCCGTCTGTGGACACGATAACTCAAAAACGAAAAAAGATATCGAGCTGAAATTTTTACAGCGTACTCAAGACGTAAAAAGAGAGGTCAAGTTCGTAAATGAGCATCATAGGTCAATTGGGTCTTGGGTCTTGGGTCTGTAGGACCCATCTTGTAAACCGTTAGAGATAGAACAAAAGTTTAAATGTAAAAAATGTTCCTTATCAAAAATTAAACAACTTTTGTTTGAAACATTTTTTCGTAAACATCACTGTTTACCCGTGAGGGCGCCAATTAGGCGGAAATTTTATTATATGTACTATACTTGTGTCACATGTTTGTATGTGTAATGTGATAAAGAAATCAACACTATGCATGGTATTTCAACAATTAACTCAGTCAATTGTTTGTTTTCACTTGTCAGAATTATTTTCGTTTTTTCGTTTCATAGCAAATGGAGGATTGTTTACACTACCAATAACGTAAAAAAAATTTTTCTTGATACGCCACTTACTGGAAAAATATTGATGTTAATTAAAAAAAAACTTTTAAAATAACAGAACGTTGGTATTTTACAATAAAAAAAATTAAGTTTCGATCACTTATAGATTTTGATGACGAAGAAGAAAGCGTATCATTTATTTCGTTCACGTATAATTTTTTCTTGTACCAAATGTCATTGTTGGCATTTATTCATCAAATGTTATCCCAAGTGTGATATTAATTTAATTTGACAATATTATTAATCTACACAAATATACAGAATTAGTATTTCTTGACGTGTTTACATAAAATATCTGTAATATTAAATCGTCCATTTATTTACTTAAACGTAAAATTTTAATACATTAGATGAATTGTTATGTTTTAATTTATATACAAATAAATCTATATGTACAGAATGTTCGAATTACATTTAGGCATATAAATATCACGAGTATGACAGAGTACATGCGTTAAGCAATGCAGATAAGTGAGAGGTATTATATGCATGTGTTGAAGCTTCGATATGCGTTGAGATAGTTTTAAGACGCTTGGAGAGTGGGAGTTTCTTAGTTGAATAGATGAACTACAACAGATAAGCTACGATACAAGTCACTTTTGCAGCTTCATATAACACCTATACTACCTCTTACTTAGATGCATTGCTTAACGCATGTACTCTGTCATACTCGTGATATTTACATGCCTAGATGTAAATCGAACATTCTGTATACAAAATTTCTGCATTCCTCACATAGTGGTCTGAATATAGAAGTTATAGAATAATTCAAATCAACTGTATTTAATTCACTTAATAAATCGCTACAAAATACATTTTAATATTCGGTCAGGCGTGAATTTATATGCGTAAAGGATTTCATATATATTTTGTTTTAAAATAAGGTTTTTGTTTGAAAATAATCTGCTTTTACAACTCGTGTCTATTGAAGCTTGATTAATATTGAACGAATCATCATAGTTTGGAGAAAAATTTTTTTATTTTCTATTTAAAATAAAAACGAAATGTATCGTTTCGCACGCTTCACTGGGCTTAACAGTTAAACCTACCACCGTTTTGTAGCCTCCACCCTCTCTTGATATAAACAGTTTTCAATTTTTAATTGTTAAATGTAAAATAGTCATAATTCATTGAGTATATCAGAATAGTTGGCCATGACTTGTTTGACATTTACTATTTTAAATATTTACAGAATTCTCTAATTTTTGGTTCAAAATGATGATTATAGATCTGCTTCATCTATAATCATCATTTGGAAACATAAATTAAAGATTTCGATAAAAAATGGTAAATGTCAAATTAATTTTAATTTTTTTAATTTTGTTTTTTTTTAATAAATCTATATAAATTATAGTTCATGTGTTATTTTTATTTATCAGCTATATTGCTGTACAGTTTCATTACCATTCGCTAGTTTTAGCGTGAAAGCGTAACAAAGAAACAAACATGCTTACTTTCACATTTATAATATATAGGCATGCATCAGTCAGAATATACAATTAGTGAAATTTAAAATGATATCGAAATAATTTCAACTGCGCTAATATCGACAGTCTTTTTAGCTACCATTTTCTTCTGAATGTTTACCCTTGAAAACTTCTTTAATATCGTGAATATTGTTTCTAATAGCGCGGCCACGAAACAATAAATCTTCCTAAAATGGCAAGTGGAAAATTTGCTTTACCGACTTGAAATTACGTGTAAGCTAAAGAAATGTCGCAATTCTTATCGAAAATTTCAGACGTCAGAACTTCAAACAGAACACACGAACGCTTACTTGCACACGGAAAACTCTCTTGCAATCTTGCACAAAAACGGAACGGAACCCTAAAGTACATTTTATCCTCACCATTTGTCATATACTAAATTATCAAATCAATTAATTGGAGAAATTTCAATTGCTGAGTATTCAGTTTGTGAGTGTTATAGATATCTTATATATTATTACTCCAGCAAGTTTTCTTCTGTCCTACACTTATCTTTCTTATTCCTTCATCCAATTCAATGATTTGTTCCTCATTGAATTTGACGAAAAATATACTCACGGTTTAAAAATGTACCGCTTAGGAAAAAACACGCTAGACAAATGATTTGAACAAAAAAATATAATGAATTTAAATAATAAGTCTAGTAGGCAAACATGTTAGTTTTTACATGTTTTTACATGTTCTCCTAATTCTCTAGAAATATAATACTCAAAACATTATTAGGCAAACATGCTAGTTTTTACTGATGCTCTCCGAATACTCTAGAAGTCTAGAGATATAATTACTATGTTTAATACGTGTTCTCCTAACATAAACGGAAGAATAATTAATTTATGAATTTTTTCACCAATTTTCTACGAAATTTGTTGTTTGTTGTTTGTTGCCACGATTTGCAGTCACGGGTTACGGTAACTGAGGGAACGGAATTCCTCACGGGTCGAGCAAGTTTAACCATGATGTTCATTGATTCAGACAGTCATATCGTGCTATTAAAATATAATTTATATTCAAATACAAACCTTATCACAGTATAGTTAAATACTAAATTTAAATTAATATAACTTACTTTATTATCTTTCGAATAATAAGCAGAAAAGGAGTGCGGGAGGTATTTGTGATTGGCAAAGGCACCAATAAGGCTACTTCCTAGAGATTTTTTACGCTTTTAGATAGTTTAGATTTACTGTTTTAAGGCTTTCAAAATATTTGTAATTTTTAACCAAAATACAATTAGGAAAAGAGTCGATTTTAGCCATGCATGCAATTATCAAATGGCCATGCAAATGATCATCAAAACTAGCCAAAAACTTGTAACACGAATTTGAATCTAATCAAATACTTTGAAATCGGTCCATCTATGTTGGAAATATGTAGCCATAAACAAATACACAGATAGGCATTAATTAGGTCAGAACAAAAAATATTCCATGGATAACTAAGCTGGCCAAATAAGTGCCATCATTTTTTCATCAGTAATCTTCTTTCCGCCATTTTATCCACTTATTTTTCACATAAAAAAACCACTTTTCCAATATGAATCAATTGAAATATCCCCTCGAAGCTTCTTCTTAGGTGGAGAGAAAATGAATAATCATTTTCAGGCCAAATTAGTGCCCTCATTGGAGCTACTAAACTTATTATTTGACTACTAAACTTATGAATTATGATGTTGACAAAAAAATATCCCAAAATATCATCAAATATCAAAAGTTGTTTATTTTTTTACAGGGAATAAATTTTACATTGAAACTTTTGTATCTCTTACGCCTTACAAGATATGTCCTACGAATTAAGCAGAACAGATTTTATAAAGACTCCTTGATTGGCCCTGGACTCTTGCTTGATTATCACAATTTTCTACTATTGAGTGATCGCATGTACGCCTCTTTAAGAAGCATGTAGGTCTTATTTTCGTTTTAAACAAGGGTACAAAATGTAGCACTTAACTTTTGATAAGCTATAAAATAGTTTAATATCATAATGGTATGATGTGGCGCCGTTATATTAAAATTGACGCTAATAAATTATAGATTTTATACACATAAAAATAATAATAATAAAAAGTCAAACCGTCCCATTACCACCAACTGCTGGCATTTTTAATTTATTATATTAAGCATCAACTTGTAATAATAAAGTATATATTTGTTTATTTACAATGTTTACATACCATTAAATCTTAATTAAAAGAGTCAGTCTACATACATATTATTATTACAAGGTACCTATATTTATGTTATTATTAATGTTCAACTTGTCATAAAATAAAAATTATATTGCGTATTGGAAAAATATAAATTGTATAAAGTCTAATCGACAAATATATTTTATAGTTCTAGAGCTATACACAATAGTTCTTTATTTAAGACGAAACTGTTTTTATCATAGTCCGGGAGATATTGACAGAAAACATTTTCTACTGCATGACCTTTTAAGAATTAATAATTAACCCTAAAATATGAAAAATAGAGAAGTTATTGGCAGCTGCATGCTTGCACGTCATAACTAATTTTTGTAAAAAATTTTAGTGGTTTTCCGTGATATTATATTGTCTGCCTTTGTAATATAAGGTAGTGCAAACAAAGTCAAGCTTTAATAATTGATTCTATGCTTTTCACAACGGCAGTATGGAATCAAAGGGTTACGTAAAAAATGACAAAGAAGAATAGTGCATTTCCGTGTTTTCAAAATGTATGCCGATGTAAACCATTAAAGTTTCCATCATAAAATCACTCTGCAAAAATTGCCATGCGACCCTTGGTCATGAGAAGTTTATGCCAATTTTCGCAGAGTGTTTTATGATAAAAACTTGAAATGTTTTACATCGGCATGCATTTTGCAAACATGGAAATGTTCTATTTTTTTTTCCTCATTTTTACGTAACTCTTGGATCCCATTCGGCTGTTGTGAATTGCAAGACCAAAGAAGAACAAGACCAAAGATTTGAGCAAGTATAAAATTTTATGAGAACACATGATAATTTTAAACTATTTAGTGGGTTAGTGGCGTAACATTTGGTAATGGTTAAGTAAGATTTAATTTCAAGCGCAATATTTTGAGTCTCCATAGAAGCAGAAGCAAAAAGATAAGACATTTGTGCCGTACAAGACTGCCGTCTCTATACTTGACATCGTAAAGCTTTATTGTTAAATTAAGCGTGGAGTTATAATAGCTTTACACGTAATTCGACAATACATTTTCAGAAATGAGAGCTAAGAACCTCAGTTCTTATTCAGTGTCACTTTTAATATATTATTTACTTATAATAATATTAAAAGTATTGATTTTGATCATGCAAGCCTGAATGAAATATATAAAACGAATCTGGTTCAAAATTTGTGAATATATTTTTAATTTTTCAAAATTAAAACAAGATTTAATAATTTTCCAAGATTTAATAAAAAAGAAATTTTATTAAAATTTTATTGATTTAGTCGGGAATAAGTTAAAACAAATTACACTGTATTGTATAAAAAATAAAATACATATAATTTACCGTGTGTTTCAGTTAATCAGAATGCCGTTAGGACTTTCATCGGTGGATAGTGTCGGGTTAGGATACTTTTACACGTATCCATCAAATTAATAATAAAAGAAAACTAAGGAATCACCGAGACAATAAAAGGAAAATAGACAGATTATCTCTGTTTACATAATGCCTTGGAGATTTAAAAAAATTTCTCGTTTTTTTTTGCAATTTTTTTAAGGGATACTCTTTTTCCAAAGTATAAAAATCAGGTTAATTTAATGATTGGATGCAGAGTTTCTGAGAAATCGCAATATTTGGATTGATTTTAGCCCGTATCTCAAAAACTATTCGACGAAAGTCGTTAGGTGCACCCGATTTTTGTACTTTTTGGATCAAAATTACTTTATATACTGAGTTTTATCGAAATTGGAGATAAAAAAATTTATCGATTTTTTTGCAATTTTTTTAAGGTGTACCCCTTGGAAAAAATCGAGAAAAACGAAAAAAAAAAATTTTGTTTTGGAATTTGGTGAAACTAAGTGGATGGGGTAATTTTGACCCAAGAAGTATAAAAATCGGGTTAATTTAATGATTGGATGCAGAGTTTCGGAGATATCGCAATATTTGGATCGATTTTAGACCATATCTCAAAAACTATTCCACCAGTCATCAAATGCACCGATTTTTGTACTTTTTGGGTCAAAATTACCTTATATACTGACTTTTATCGAAATTGGAGATAAAAAATTTATCGATTCTTTTGCAATTTTTTTAAGGGGTACCCCTTGGAAAAAATCGAGAAAAACGAAAAAACAAATTTTGTTTTGGAATTTGATGAAACTCAGTTGATGGGGTAATTCTATATAACATGTATTATTTGTTCAGTACAAAAATTAAATTTGATTAGAATTCATTTGACGCACTGTAGTAAGAGGGAACTATTTCTATTTTCCTCCATTATGATTTAGCGTGACATAGACGAACCTAAGCACACTTCATCCTGAAACATTTTGTTAGTTAGTACATTATTATTAGGAGTATGTATAGTTCGTATACAAAACCATGACCTATTTCACAATAATGGCTTTATATATTACATTTTATGACATATTTATTATGATGGTTAGCAAGCAATCATTAAATTATTTTTTATTCTGCTTCGTTATAATCATTTTATATCGAATATGTATGAGTGAATGAGTATATATGTAAATAAATGTACGAATTCATTCTGGGTAAATAAAATCTTTTCTAACTTCAATAATGTATTTTTTAAATTATCGTTCTATTCATTTAAAAGGAAAACAAGTGAATACAAACAATTGACTGAGTTAATTGTTGAAATACCATGTATAGGCAGTGTTGATTACTCTGTCACATTACACATAGATACATGTCACACACATATGGGTATAATACATACTATACATTAGCGCATAATATGAGCTTTCAAGGGTAAACAGCGATGTTTATGAAAAAACGTTTCAAACAAAAGTTGTTTATTTTTTTTAAAGTAACATTTGTTGTACCTCTAACGGAATTTCTTTCCGTTTATTTCCTCTACATTTAAACTTTTGTTCTATCTCTAACGGTTTGCAGGATGGATCCTACGGACCCAAGATCCAATTGACCTATGTTGCTCATTTATGAACTTGACCTCACTTTTTACGTCCTCAACCAGCTATAAAAATTTCAGCTTGATATCTCTTTTCGTTTTTGAGTAAACGTGATGATAGACGGGCAGACAACCAACAGACGACAGACGACAGACAGAAAACCGGAAATGGACTAATTATAAATGATTTTATGAACACCTATACCAAAATTTTGTTCATAGCATCAATATTTTTAAATTTTTCTTCTATCACTTCAGCAGTAACGTACATGAGTTGCTCTTTCGACCACCTTAATAGACAGAAAAAAATTGAGGAATGGTTGAGATGCCTTCCTCCGAATAAAGTAACTTTTAGTCATTTTTTTTCCAAAAACAATTCATTGACGGACGAAACATAAAGCTGAAGAAGTTAAAATGGTACACCTTATATTTTTTGTATTTTTCCAATATTTTTAATTAATTTCAATATGTTACTTACAGAAATGGCTGATACAGTTGGAAAAATTTGTGTGAAACTACGTGTACACCCTCATACGAGTAATTAAAGTAAGTTATTCATTTATTCATAACAATGATAGTCTAGTCTTTAGATGTAATCACCACTTGGTATTTTAAGTTAAAAAAAATTGCATAGTCAAATAAAACAAACTAAATAAACAATTTGAAGTATTTAATAAATTTTTTTAATATTATATAAAACCAGAAACTTTTCAGAGGGGGATAATCTAAGGGAAACAATCCAACGTCACGACTGATATATATCAATGTCCAGCCTAAATCGATAATGATAGAATTTGAAATTTCGACGGGATATCAATTTCATATTCTAGGTATCATTTATGTAAACATTTTTCGAATTTAACCTCTAAAAGGGTGAAATAGGATACGTAAAATATTAAAAAACCGAACTGCGCGATATAAAATTTGAAAAGGAAAAAAAAAGTCCAGTAGCGACTAACATAGCGACTCAAACAGTCGGGGCCCATTATTGAGAATATTTGCGTTGGTCTAAATTTTAATGGACCCCGGATGTGAAAGTCGCTATGTGAAAACTACTGGACTTTCTTTTATCAGATTTTATATAACGCAGTTGGGTTTTCTAATATTTTTAAATATTTATTTTATTTTAGACGTTTTAGTGTCCCAACACTAAAAAAGTCTCTCATTATACTATATTGAAACCTTTAAACCAATTAATTCTTCCTAATTTAATTTAAACATATGACTTATTTATATTTATGCAATCCCCTTTTAATTTCATTTATTTTGATATCCTACTCGATAGGTTTTGTTAATTTTTTTTATTAACCTATTAATATTTTGCTAAAAAATCCGCCATTTTGTTTTGTTTATTCAAAAACCTATCTAAGAACACTTGTGTTTTTGAGGCAAATATAATGATACCTTAAATGTTGAACTCCATAGAGCCTTTTAGAAGATACGAGGTGAAAAAGAAATTTACAGACAAATATACATACATACATACATACTTCTTGACAGTCGGGTAAAAAACACAGCAACTCTCAAATAAATATGACGTATGTGTTCAGTACATGTTCATAATTGAACAAAGATGTTTCAATGAACAAACTTTTAGTCTATTATTTTATTTCAAAAAAAATGATGACATTTATCCAATATACTTAATATTTTACTCGTTTATTGGTAATAATACTCAATTTCTGTTTCATATACGGCGTATTAAAAAACTAATAAAAATATATAAAAACGATTGTGAACGTGAGAATATTTTTAATGAATTATAGATAGTTCACTACAGATAATAAATGTTAGATCTAAGAGAGTTAATTGGTTATATACCTCGAATAAATTCATAGATTTTAATATTTTTTAAGGAAAAATTATTGTAAAACGATAAGCTGTATAGCTTATATTATCCTTCTTTACTTCCATCCTTCTACAAAATTTTGAAAAATAAGAAAATAGCCTGCAAAATGTAGCATTCTATTGGAGAAAGAGTTTTTAAAATCGGTTAAGCAGTGAATTCAAAAATGAAGGTTTGTATATATTTTCATATAAACTTACATCCCCTATTTTTCACACTTTTAGAGGGTGATTTTCGAAAAATCCTTTCTAATGTGACACTTGCCGTATAAAATCAATATCTTCTCGAAATTTCAAACTTTTATCATTAGCGATTTAGACTGGGCGTCGATATATCAGTCGCGACATTGAATATTCGCCCTCCAGATTATTTCCTCCCTCTGAAATTTTTTTGATTTTAAATAATATACAAAAAAAAATCATCAAAATCGGAGCTGTCATTGAGGACTCCCTAAGAATGGCTATTTTATGTATTCCTTTATCCGACTAACATTCGGTATTTAAACAAATCCTAGTTTTTTGACAATTACTATTTTATAGAATAAGTGTACCTATCATACCATTACTCGTGTAAAAAACCGTAGCATTTGATACTACCGATTCTCATTTCATTACCTATTAAAAAATAAGTTCCTATTTCATGTACGGCAAATAAAAAAAAGTAAATGACGACAATATGGGATTCGATAAAATGCGGGCCTTGGGACTTGAAGACTATATGTATGAAATAATAGGAGTCAATAAGCCAATCATTTATATTTTATAGAACGTTCATTCATGGAAAATATTATTATTTTATGAAATAGAGTTAAAAAAATAAAACATAAATAGAGAAACCAAGACTCTATTTATTAATTAATTTATTAATTTACCTTTTTCTAGTTAATATCATTCGTATGCTGACTTTGTAGAATAAAATAATTTCACAGTTATCTTCGTGTTTTCTATTAACTTGTTTATTTCTATTAACTTCAATAAAAACATGTATAAAAAAAATAAAATGTAGATAGTTTCCAACAGTCATTTTATCCAACTGTTCACATAGTTAACACAACCAACAAATACGATTATATTGATTTCCCGAAAATAGTTTCATTTTAACATTGTAACAGAGAAAAAGTGTATATTGTAATTAGAACTGTTACTGTATAAGACGATCTATTATTATAGTAAACTTATTGAGACATCAACGCTTTGATTAAGAGAATATAATTCAAAAAAGTTTATGTCTTTAATGAGTGAGGCCTGTGTGACCAGAAAAATAAATCAAATACGAGAAAAAACAATAATAAAAACTACTACAAAAGTCTTTCCTTCAAGTTATTGCAATTTGATCCAGTACAATATAGTTGCATACCCGTCAAATCGGTGGGGAACTTTCATAGAACGTTTTCCGCATTGTAATGAACAGAACATATCTCAAAAATTTTCGATTTAAATTTGAGAATATTAAAACAAATGAAAAAATGTGGTTGCCTCAATATCTAATTCTATTCTTGATTCTTAAAAATGAATACATTGCTTCCTTAAGGTAGTACGAACGCCAAGGTACGCTTAGATTTGTGGTTGAAATTATTTTAACCTTATTTTTAACTTCGATGATTAATTTTATTACAACTTCATGAATGTAGATGAAAAATAAGAATAAAATTTTTCGATATCTGCCTTGGTTTTCAAAATATCTAAAGCTAAATAATTCAACAAAGTTTACAATTATTTTCGATTTTTTGAAAACTATCCTAGATATCGAAAAAATTTATTCTTACTTTTTGTCTTATATTGTCAAGTTATAACATAATTCACAATCAAAATTGAAAATATGTATTTTTTTAAATTTGTATCCCCACTAGTATGCCCATACATCCTTAATTAGTCTTCCAAAACGGATTTTGTTTGTTTTTTAGTTGTGGAGAAATCTATGTAAACAGATCATCCATCTTGTAGGACAAGATCAATGTTAAAAATGCCTACTTTTGAAGTTATTTATTTATTTAAAAAATCTGGCGAACCCCCCTCTCCCTAAAGTTTTCAAAATTGATTTAGAATTAGTCCAACTTCATATGGAAAAAAAAATCAAGCCGTTTATCCAAAATTTTTCTGATTCTCGTACATTCTTAAATTTTGGGTAGAAAAAAAAAATTTCCATATCTTGTATTAGCTACAAAATAAAATTGTTCTTATTCGAAATAGTATTTGTATGCATATTTAATGCAACCTAATTTTAATTATCTACAATATTTATCTAGCGTTAAACAGCATTTTAATTAGATTATTTAATGTTTAGTAGTAAGTAAGTAGTTAAAAAGTAATTACAAATTTGAATTTACATATCCTGAATAGTTTTTCATGTGTGTCTCCATAATGTTTTAATTCTCTAGTAGATATTGCAACGATACAAAATGTTAAATACCATGAACAAATGTAAATAAATTTTATTGTAAATAGTGCTTTTTGTAAGTATTTATCTCAATTTTATCATCAAAATACATAAATTATGTGTGTAGGTACGATATGAAATTCATGCATATATCGAACATTTATTACTGCAGATTTGTTCAGCATCATCAATTTTATATCGTATTCCTATTGATTACTTCCGTAGAATATTTTTTTAATGATTTATTCTTTTTGAATTATTGAATATTAAGTAGACTGTTGAGTGTTGATAAATTTGTTAATTGTTTTATAAATTAATGGTAGATCTATTTTTATATAATTTTACCTGTATATTTATGAAATAACTAGTTTTTGCCTACGGCATCGCACGTGATAGTGATTTATTTCAAGGAATTCCATAAATGATTCATAAATTAATACTAATTAGAATTTAGACAATGCCAACTTTGGCGACCTATATGCTATCCTTCAACTCACTTGCCTTCGCTTAGCACGTTCTCTAAACATCAACTTGACTACCATTTTCCCAGAAAATAACGTGGCCTTCGACCATGGAGCTCGCAGCGCTTCTTTAATGAAGGAAAGGAGGAAATAAAAAAGTGATACAGTAAACTTTTGTTCTGAAGCATGATCACATATATAAAAATTTGCATTTCTAACTTCAAAAAATACAAAGTTTCATATAAACTTTCACCCCCTATTCTCTAGCCCCTTTGAAGAATGAATTGTTTGAAAATGGTCATACAGTTTCTTCCAAGTTTTATACAAGCAGTCAACCCTCATTTTAGCTCCTTAGGGGATGAATTTCCAAAAAGCTCTTCTAAGTGCATAGTTACGTCATTTAAGGGACGTGTATACAAAATTTCATGCTTCTGGACAGTTTCTGCTATGCATTGATTGATCAGCCAATCAATCAGTTTTTTTTCTATTAGTATATAGATATTGGAAAAATCAATTTGTCGCGACAACTCATGACTTAAAAAAGAACTACGATAACTCGATTAAACCGGGTTTCAGCCAGTATTGAATTAAATATATAAAGAATGTTCGATTTACATCTAGGCACATAAATATCACGAGCATGGCAGAGTACATGCGTTAAGCAATGCATCTAAGTAAGAGGTATTATAGGTGTTATATGAAATTGAAAAAGTGTATATATGAGGACACCGCAGCAATTTACAACAATACCTTATTATGTATATATTTATTCAAAATATGATTTATAAACTTTTTTATCATTTTTTCCTTAATAATTAATGCATAAAACTAATTAAACGTAAGTTTATACAGAAATAATTTACGTAGTAGCATTTAAATTTAACTTTAATGTTATTCTTAAAACGCAAAAATATGTTTTTGATATGATCAGATTTAAATACCTTCTGTAATTTCTAGTAAGGTAACTATAAGGTTGCCTGCTTTGTCGATAAATGGAAAAATTCCAACAAACGACGAAAATTTTTAGATTAAGTTAAAAAGCAACGTTTGAAAACAGTTGCTTAGCATTTACGATTATCGAACTGAGCAGACGATAAAATTTTTGATATTAAAGTTACTCTTTATATAGTACTTCAAAAGGTTGATGAATATAAATTTAACATGACATTTTAGTAAATAACGACTGAAAACCATCTTTTCTATTCTAAGATTTTTTCCAGAATTTAATATAATAAGTTAACCCTAATTTTTTATAGGATAAATATTCCTTTAATATCATTTCCTATTTCTTCCTTCTAATAAATGACATAAATAAACTTTAATACAAAACATCTTACAAAAGCATCCAAACACATTCCTGCTACAAAATACAATGTCCTACAAAAAAAAAAAAATATCATGCATGAGAAATGAAAATAAATGAAATTTTTCCCGCATCAAATCACTGCATTATATTAACTGAATATAACAAACCAAACGATATTATAGTTGTTTATATTATTTTATATAAATACGCTCTTCATATTATAACCCATTGAGCTAGTGCTTGTTTGCTATAGAGCTAAATATAATATAGCCAAATAAATGCTGAATCACTATGTTTACATATTTGAATACTTTTTTTTTTGTTATGAACACACAAAATATTATAAGAAACATTCTTTATTGCTTTCATTATGTTTTTTTTTTTTTTACGTCTATGAGCATTATACAGTGTGGATTTATACTGTTTTCCATTATCGTATATGTAGTAAGAAAAGTTTTTATGGACATTCTTATTTATAAGACAAAGAAAGACTCTCAAAACAATAGATGATGTGTAAGCAATCATAACATTTACTAGCTAAAAGTATAACTTTGTAATGGCTCGCGAATGGTATCATATAAAATAGATATTTCTAAAATAAAATTATACTTCAATTATTGACAAATATTTTTAATTTAATTGTTCCTCAACAAACGTTAATTTCTTTAAAACTTCCGATTGTAAACCAGGATCCATCTTATTATCCGCTGTGAAAATATTCAATTCATTTTTTATTTTAAATTTATGAGAAATACAACAAAACCCATCTTTATTAATTTTTAAATCAAACCAACGACGATGACATACATTACATACTTCAAAATTCTAATTCTTTTTTACGATCACGCTCTTTACGACCCATCAACGTACGACGCCGTGGCATTTTATTGCTAAAAACGTTTTTTGTATTTTTCATTATGAAGTTTTTTAATACTTGAAAGAATCTACAGATGGCCACTCAATTAAAATTAATATTAAATGTAGCCAATTATATATTAGCATTAGATGAAGCTCATAGATGGTGCCACTGTCTCTGCATATATGATATACACATGTAATAAATAAAAAATACTGTTGTTTTTTATTATTTATTATTTATATAATTTTTTCTAAAAATAATGATTGATAACACATCTAGACATAAATATGGAACTACAACATTTCATTTCATGTCTAAATCTTTTGTATTTTTTTTGTAAAGTTTACCACCAAAAAGTTACAAATTAACCTAGTAGAGGCTCGCTTTTCTCGCCTGATTATTCTAAATTCAAAGTGTGTACTGACTGACGAGAATAAGTCATAACATAGAACCATAATGTGGCCATCCAAACAGTTGATCGTTATGGAGAGAAGAGATTTCCCTCTTAGTCTGTCTTATATTACCTCTATGAAATACACAGATATGTACATGTTTATACAATAATTCAAAATATTAATATTCGCGCTTTGTCAGGCTGCGAGACAAAGAGGGAAGGCGATTTTTTTAGTGATCAATAATTCACTTAACTGCTTGCGTTTCCTAGGCTTTTAAGCCTCTATGTTATATAGCCTCTTTGGAATAAGTTCGTTATCGTTCGCTGTTCATATCGTTTGATTCAGGTTGGAGTAGCACACTGCTTGGCAAATAATAAATGTCATGATTGCTTACACATTATCTTTTAATTGTCTAAAGAGTCTTTCCTTGTCTTATAAATAAGAATGCCACTGAAAACTCTTCTTTCTACATATACGATAATGGAAAACAGTATAAAATCCACACTGTATAGTGCAGAGTTTTTTTAGTTTTTATTGGATAGTAACTTTTTAAAGAATGTTTTTGCCATGATATTGGGTTTAATAGAAAGCTTCTTTTGCTCAATTGTAAAATAATCATTTTGAGTGTTAGGGTCCTTGTCTCATTCGAGTTAGGTAGCCTCAGCCTAAAGTATAAACGAAGTGAAACCTCAAAACCATACATACCAGTCATTGTTTATAGTAACAACAAGTATGACGAAGAAGTGAACACACTGTATAAACAACGTATCAATCAATGTTTGGTACAAACAGGTAATGCTTTTATAGATATTTTTGCATCTAAATAAGACTTCCAAATGTATATTTACATACGATTCCAATTCTGTAGACGGAGGTTGTATGTGTTCGCGCACGCCAAATTGTTTATGTTTAGTTTCGTTGTAGGTACCTACAAGATTATTCAAATTTTCGTTGGTGTTTAACGATAAGAAGGATATTGCGTAGATCTCTTTGTAGGTGACCTATATTTTTAGTTTTAATATCGTTATGTAGGTATTATGAATATTTCAAATTAATTTTGCAGATAATGTCTTAATCAAGGAAATGATGTCAGAAAAGTAGATACAAAAGTTTAAAAACTGCTATATTAAATTATGATACATGGAATTATTTATTATTGGTAATATTAAATTATGAATATTGTTTGTGATATAGTGGTGGTAAATCTACAGAATTTTAATAATCAATTCGGAAAATTTTGGAAGAAGGAATTTTTTTTTTAATAGATTTTTTTCGTTGATTAAAACAGTCGGAGTTTCCTGGGTTCGGATTGTTCGGCACAAACTTCTGCACGTGATTTTGGGACAATTTAACTACATTGTTTTCTTTGATGACGTTTTCTTGAATATCTCTGCTTCAATTGATCGGATTGAGGCGAATAAAATACCAATTGAACTATCGAACCCTGTACATATCAAAATAACCTCAAAATCTCAAGAAAACCGCTCTAACTTTTTTCAACATTCCCTGATAACTTTTGAAACTCTAGAAAAAAAATGTAACTTATGGCCATAAAAAAGTGTGATACATTTCAGCCCGGGCTCTGTACCGGGACCAATGCATTTTAATATGTGAATAATAAAATAGAAAGACTGAATCCATTATCCAGATATAATAAACAAATTTACCTTATCATACCTCTCAAGAGTTTATATTGATAATCGTTCAAGCAGAATTAAATGCTTTTGATACTTTCTGGAAAATATATTTCCCTCTAAATAATTTCTAAGCATGTATAATTTGTTTTATAGTGAGTTGATGTTTTACCTTGCTTTTTAACTTTAAAGGAGTCTTCAGAATTTAATCATATTATTATTTGCTTCACCCAGAATTTTTTCGTTGAGATAATAGAAAAATGTGTAAAGTCTAGTTTAATTATTGTTCCTACAAAAGAAACGAGACGATGGTAAGGTTCCTGATGTTATTAGAGAGATGATACGGTAATAAATATTAGAGAAATGACACGGTAGAAAACTTTTACAAGTGAAGGCAAAACAAAAAGCATTCTCAACTCGATTCGCCTCGCGGTAACACTAGCGAAAAGAAAACTTTCCAATTGCTACCATTTTGGTTCATCATATGTCTTCTATAAATGCGGGGCTAAAATACTAGTGGTGTTATTATGTTATTTCTTTTGTACATAGCTATGCGTAATTTTTCGTATACATTTTCTTCATCTTCTTACACATTTTTCATAAATATATTGTTAAGATTGTAAAGGGCGTTCATTCTTTACGTACATTATTTTATGTAAACAACATATTATGGTAAAATATTATAACAAAATGATTTACCCTGCTGATAATAATCCATCTGCAAACTCAACATACCATACCATACCTACTTTTATATGTCATCAACATGGTATATGCTAGACTTACTTCTTTATAATAATATACAGGTGATTTATTTTTGTATAATGTCATGTATATTGTTAAATTTATTACAGTTTTTAACCCAACTTAAGAAAATAAGTTGTTTTATTTAATACTTAAATATTTTGTATCATGTAGTTAATCAGGAATGGTTTTTAATTTCAGATTTTAATGTTTTGGAAATTACACCCACCCATCCATTTTAAATGTGTCAAACAAAAAGTGTGTCTTTGATGACAAAACGTTGTTATTTAATAACAGATTAAACTTACGTTAACTTTAATAATTAATAATAATGGCGGATAATTTTCTATAAATTAATAAATGCTGATAGTTAAATATCGTCAAATTAAATTGAATTTTTACAACTAAGATAACAAAATGTTTCCTCCATCTCCGAAAAGGTTCGTCTTTTAAAGAAACTCGAAGGCATAAGACTTAAGATGAAACTTTAACCATAACATAACGTAACCTACTACACATTATTAATGAATGAAGAAATTGATCGATTTCTGCTATAAATTAATCAATAACTGCTATAATCTGTTAAAATATTTTTAGCATCGTTTGTAGATCATAATTATTGAAACTATGCTTACCTACTTAGTAATCACTAAAATAACTAAGTAATCATCTCGAACTAAGTAATCACTAAAATAACAAATGAGCTAAGCTATCGGGTCTTCATAATAATGACTATAATATATAACATACATATTATGTTATGTGTCAAAGTCGGCAGCCAGGAGCCTAACTTTTTCTGCCGTGAAAAGCTCCAGTTTTGCTTGTTTTTATTAAATCCAAGAACTCAACAAAGACTGACTTCCCCTGCTTTGGTCTATAAAAGTTTTGTATCTGGTTTAATTCGTTTTGCCTAGGCTTTGTTTCTCCATGTAGATAATGACATTTCCACGCTTCTTATCTAATTTTTTCTGTTTATTGTATGGAAATTGGGTTAAAATGTTACAATCTTGCTTAATATAAACTCTTGCTTTAAAAGTTTACTCATTTAGTTAAAGTGCTCTTTTACATCATTACCAAAATGCATTCTACCACGATCATTACAAAATAACTATTCTCTCAAGCCTAAGCTTCTTACATTCTTAAATATAAATTTTACTTATAATTTGACGATGAACCTCTATACTATACTGTATGTAGATAGATAAGCTAATGCTTTTGAGATTCTTATACTTGTCACAGTTGGCATATTTTCTAAATTCGAAAATAATACGATAATAAAATTATCATATATAATCCAAAAAGTTTTAAAATATTTCAAAATTGTGATAAAGTATAAAGAACATTATTATTGTATGCATAATAAATCAATTTTAATGTATTTCGATATGCCCTATTGATTTATATCTCATACAAAGAAAAAGGATAAGGGATCGTGCGTGTTTCCTTCATAAATCATTACATCAAAACTGACATTGAATGGTATTCAATTTCATATAATTAAATAAACAAAGCAGTACACTTACGGACATAATAATGGAGTCATGAAGTTTTTTTAAAGCTTTTATTTCACTTCCTTTGTTGTAAGCTTGCCTGCCTAATCATTACTCTATATTTGGATTAGCTCTAATGAAAATATAAATTGAAATCAATTAAGCGAACAATAGACAGATTCTATTTGAACCGAAAGGTGGAACACAAACTTTCTATTCATCTAAATGTCAATTCATCTTATGGCGCGCAAGCAGTTTCCAATACTTTCCTAATTGGGGACTCTTGGGTTGTAGAGAATACCGGAGAGTTATTATTAAACAGTTCAGGTAGTTCAAAGCAATATTAAAAAAAGTGGGAAATCAATTAACTTTTTTAAAGGTCTCCTTTCAAAGTCTGACCTATATCTACAAAATCAAAAGTCAAAGTATTTATTTAGGTAGCCAAATCAAAAACTATAAAGAAAGAATTCTACGCACTGTAAAAATTAGAAGCTTAATATGAAGAACTTTGATTTCTTAAAGATTAGAAGCCTAGAAAAGGGCAGGAGATAAAAACAAATATATTTTATACTTGTTTTGTATGCTTTATACTTTTATTATTTTTAGATGGTTCTTCAATGTCTGTCTGCGTCCCAAGATCTAAATCGATGATTCTGACGGTGAACAAATCTTAGGTTTAAATTTGATAAACTTGTCAAAATAATAAAAAATTTATATTTTTCCATAATTTTTTTGCTCATGAGTGTATTTAACGATAAAGTGATAAAAAGTTAATATTCATTTATTATTTAATGTGATATTATCTACACTGATTTGTCAAACAAAATTTATTTTTATTTTGATAACTTTTTTAATTTAATTTGCAAACAAAATCATATATTTTCATATTTATTAATTTAATTAACTGTTTGAATGAAAGTCTATTTTTATTATGTAATTAATGATAGTTATACTATATAGGCATCCCCCACTTCTTGAAAAATATGTGGTGCAGAATTATAAATCAATATTCATTACCAAAGTAATCAATCATTCTAAAACTTTTTTTTTGTACCTACACGCTATAATATTAGTTGAGAGGCAAATAATAATTATTTTTTTTAATATATGCGAATGTACATGGATTTAGTTAAATAGTTTATTGAAGTCAGTATATTCGTAAATGTTCTTAAAATGTGAATTCCTTCAC
Organism: Chrysoperla carnea; assembly: GCF_905475395.1. Taxonomy (NCBI): domain Eukaryota; kingdom Metazoa; phylum Arthropoda; class Insecta; order Neuroptera; family Chrysopidae; genus Chrysoperla; species Chrysoperla carnea. Next base: position 23,296,812 of record NC_058338.1, read on the forward strand.
CTAATACTTAACCAAAGAATTAAAGTGAATGAATTTACCGGTATTCAGCTTGATTGCATCTTCCATAAATAGCTGATCGAATTTTAGTGATTCAGTAAGTAGAATCGCTGTCATGGACTCCTTCTGAATAAATGAATATATAACTTGAATAAAAGGAAATATTATTGCAATATGTAAGCTCTGAGTGACACAGGGTCGAGTTCGTAGCACTCGCCACTTTCAGTGACATGAAGAAATGTTATTCGAATCGTTCTGATCAAAAGCTTTCACGGGCATAAAGGTTTTTAAGAAGTATTTTTTGAGCTACAGGCGATAAATGATCGAATCGATTTTAAAAAAATCGAATAAACACTAAAATCGAATAAACAAAAACTCTCCATCCCTAGCTGATCGTTGCAGTATTTTTAACCGAATTCAAATTAAAAAGAGAAGGAGGTTCTCAATTTGACTATATTTTTTTTAAATGTTTGTTACCTCAGAACTTTCGATTTGGTTGAATTCTGACAATGGCATCTATAAGAAAACCATATAAGTCTTAAATTTCCAGTATATATCACGCCAACAGATTTTGATGATTCTTTTTTTGGAGACAAATTATTTAATGTTAGATTCACAAAATAAAAAAAACTTTGTTATTTTTGGAGTCGGTGTCAGCTAAGTTAATGTAGCATACTGTTCTGTCACAGTTGTTTCTTTGGCTGGCACCGACTCCAAAACTAACAATAATTGTAACTACATTTTATTATCATTAGTTTTTTACTTTTTAGTTCATATTAATTGGTTTTGGAATAGTTTCTTTTAAGTCGATTTTCTTTTTGTTAAAAGTTGTTTTATTGTTAGGCAAAATATCTTATTGTTTAATAATTATTAATATTATCAAGTGATCATAGTGTCCGACAAATTCTCTGCTGCGATAACTCGGACCGATAGCGTTAAATAAGTCGTTATCATGCTAATTTAGACTCGCCAAAAAAACCTCTCACGAAATATCATGTAATAATTAATCACAAGTCTTCGAGTAACAGAAAATTGTACAGCTTAAATTAATGGTAATGTGTAGAGCGAGAAGTCTAGAATGTATTATGGAAAACATGCATGCTACGTCCAAATACTTCAGGTTAAAGAACTCAAATAATATTTTTCTAGTTTTATATGAAAAATGATGTATTTCTATTCGATGAAACAAATAACTGCCTAGCTAAAGCAATGTAGAATAATACACTGAAATAAATTTACTACATTGGTTTAAAAAATTGACATATATAAACTAAAAAATGTTTCTTTGCCAGAAGTGTTAGTTTATGATGCAACTAAATTACATATGAAACAAGTGAAAATAAACAATTTACTGAGTTAATTGTTGAAATACTATGTATAGACAGTGTTGAGTACTCTATATCATCACGCATATACCTATACATGTCACACATACATAACTGATAATCCCATATTAATACATACATAAAATTTGCATCTAATGTGTGCGCTCGTGAGTAAACAGTGATGTTTACAAAAAAATGTTTCAAACAAAACTTGTTTATTTTTTACATTTTTTACATTTAAACTTGTGTTCTATCTCTAACGGTTCACAAAATAGGTCCTACGGACCCAAGATCCAATTGGCCTATGTTGCTCATTTATGAGCTTGACTTCACTTTCTACGTCCTTGCTCTGTAAAGTGCTCTGTAAAAATTTCAACTTGATATCTTTTTTCTATTTTGAGTTATCATGTTGACAGACGGACGGACGGACGGTCAACCGAAAATGGACTAATTAGATGATTTTATGAACACCTTTACCAAAATTTTTTTCGTTGAATCAATATTTTTAAGCGTTACAAACTTGGGACTAAACTTAATATACTATGTATATTTCATATATACATGGTATAACAATAAAATATACACAGAAAAACATTATTCTAACTTCTACTATTCGGACAATGAACCTTACCATACCAAATCCCAAATGTGGTATGGTCGTGGATATAAAAGGTATTTACAATAAACATTGTTAAGACAGATAGAATGAATAGAAATCACGTGACAAACATGCATATGGCAAACATGCAAAGATATGCATAACAGATATAGATATGTATTTATATTACACAAAAAGTACTTAGATAAATGTATACACGGAAACAAAATCACGGGTAGAAATATAATTATGCTGATTACTAGAATTATTTTAAAACTGGCCCGAATATTATTATTAAGAGAAAAGTACGATCGCCCTAAGAGAAGTACGACCGCCTAAAAATTTATTTTTCTATTTTTCCAGAAAATACTTCGAAAAATGTTCAATATTTTGGACAACTATTACAATTAACGATCGGCGATATAAAGCTGGTATGGTTTGTTATTTGGACACATAATGGGATTTTTTCAAGCAAAAAAAAGTTTGTGCAACCTGCGAAATAAATGAAAAACTGCAAAATTGTCAAACTTTTTTCGGTTTTTGCAGATCAATGCAGATTGCAATTCTAAAACTATCCCTTTTCTCTAATAACATGAAAGTGGGGACATTATGAGAAAAAAAAAGGCATACAAATTTATTTAGTCTATTGACATTTATTGACACTCATTTACACAAAATAGTTATTAGGTCACAAAAAATTAAAATTTACTCTTTTTTGAGGGTCTCGGTTGATCATCTTTTTGAGACAACTCTTCTTTAGATACCAACCCTTCTTCAATATTTGTACGTTTGTCGATATATTATTCTGAAGATTAGATCCGTATTTTATTTTTTCGATTGAAGCTAACTTTCCCAAACGAGTTTCCAACGACCTATTTCACGCCATGAGTCAACTATTTATTCTTTTTTTTTTCACATAATGCGCACAATTTCATGTTAGGTTTTTTTTGTTTTTTACGATTAGAAGAGAACTATGATTTACAGACCCTGTTTTCCGCTCAAATGAAAGGTAATTACATTTCATGTGAATTTTTAAAGCACCATAACTCAAAATGCTTTTAGACTTACAGAACTGTGGATTGGCTTCAATTATTTCAAATTTCTTATACTTTTAAAGGGAGTCCAAATAACATACCAAAAAAGTAGCTTTACATCACGTTTTGTGATTTTAGCTTTTTCTTTGTAAGATTTTAGTCGCGTAAGTGTACTGAAGTCTATCTATGTCTTTTAGATGATTAAAATAATGTATAACTGACCATTTTTCTCCGTATAATGTTAATGAATATATTATTTTATAAGGGAAAGGTAGATAACTTTCTAAGTACGGAGAGATATTTCTAGGATTATTTATTATTAAAATTGACCTATTTTAACTTTAAATAACAATAAAATATAAAATATTCATACTATCAACGGTATGTACTATAATCATATTTTCTAAATAGTTTTACTATTTAGGGTACCGTATACAACAGTTTTATAAAATCCAGTGTGGAGGTATTGCGATCTCAAAAAATATGTTTTTAACCGGGAGGTACGCAAATGGGATATAGTTAACTGGGAGGTAGTGAACATGTACGGGGCCACTGTATAAATAAACATAGCTGAAAAGAAAATGTTATTCTTAAAAAGAAGTGCCCATATTCAGATCCCACATTATTTGTATAAAAATCAGTGTAGTAGATAAAGTATACATCTGTGGATTTTTATGAACGTTATGTAACTGTAAGCTTTATTTTGTTAAGAACTCAGGCATCTTTCATGGTGTGGTCTAGAGTGCTAACTATTATTTACATATGGTTTTCTATCACGCAGACATGTGTTGAAAAATGAGTTCGTATAATCATCACTTATTTTAAAACATGTAATAGTAAAGGAATATATTGTTCTGTGAATAAGAAGTAGGTACAGTGATGTATGTCAAGTTAGCAAAACTACTTTTCCGGATTAAATTTGTAAAAGGTCAATAGTTCGCCGCTTAGCGAAACGTAAATTAATCGAGTTCCAAACATAGAAAACGGTTCATTTGCGAATTTGATGTCAACTAAGTTAAGCCACTTTTCGCGATTTATTTGAAAATGAGTATATAATAAGCCGCTACTTAACCGTAAATTAACCAGGAGAAAAATTTCCACTTTTTCCAAAGCGGAGAAAGCCGGAGAAAACCAGGAGAAGAAATTACGTTTTTTCTTGAAAGTTAATTTAACGGATAAATTTTTCCCCCGATGGAGTTACGGTTAAATATCGGATTATTATAGGCCTATTACCAATTCGATCGGGAAAACTTCACATAGTCTACTTTAAATATTTATTTTTGCTAATTTTTTTCCATTCTCCACAAGTTAATATCTTTTTTTAAATGTAAGACGCAGCCAACAGTGCGCGACCCTTCCCCACCATGACATTAAATGTAGGTTCTTTATAATATGTTTAACTAAGAGAAACTGATCAATTCGAGTCAATGGAAATTTTTGAGCATTAAGCCAAGTTTCGGAACTAAGACTGGCTAAGTATTGTATTAAAATGGGTAATACCAATGATTTCGTCGATTCAAGCTTGGATAATGGCTGAAGTTTACCTTTTAGATAATGGCTCGGTTTTCACTGAATCATGTAAAAAATTGAATTCCGTGTGTTTTGTGGATGTTTAGTTTTTACCTCGGTTCCCTTGACGTATATATTCCGTCGGTATAGTTGCTGTCTCGTAGGTAACAATATCTAGGCAAATTATAATCAAAGTACAACTCTTCATCCTTAACTTTTTTTTTTGCTTTGCAACATAATTTTAAGCTATTGAATCATTGAAATCAGTTTGGTTGGACTCTTAACTAAATAAATCAACTTATTATTTCTTTAATCAATTCTTTGGAAAATATCACAACCATGACGGTTAAATCATCCAGTAAAATAAATATATTGATATTACAAAAATTTATTTGACAAGTAATATGAAAATTCTGTTAGTTAATAAATATCTTCAATATAATTTTATAAGAAAATATAGCATAACGCGAATATCAATTTAGATTCTGTCGATCTTGTGTACATAATATTTTAGTTTTTATACCATGAATAAATGAAATGTATCAAGGTATACTAAGTTTAGTTCCAAGTTAGTAACGCTTGAAAATATAGGTGCTACGAACAAAATTTTGGCATTCGTTGTGTGAGTAGTCATGGTGGAGACAATAAAATCGATTCCAGAGTTTGCAGTGAAAAATTTTGGCGATAAAGCAGGCTGTTATGACTAATTTGAAATTCTTTACATGTTAATCTTATAGAAAATGTCAAATTAAAATTATTGAAAAACACTAATTAATTAAACTTAATGCTTTAAAAATTGTGAAAATAAGAAATAAATCAAATTGCACAAATATTATTTTTCAAATGTAAATTATCATAATTATTTATGTAAATTTCTGAGACAATAATATTAAATATTCAATGTAAGTCATAAATGCAATCCATACAATTATATATGCATCCATACAATTCTATCTAATTAAAGTAGTGTATCGTAACGATGGAAACGCCTCCTATAAAACTCACGCACGGTGGGAATATGATTTCATAAAATCATCTAATTAGTCTATTTCCGGCTGTGTGTCTGCCTGCCTGTCTATCTCAGGACGTAAAAAGTGAGGTCGAGTTCGTAAATGAGCAACATAGCTCAATTGGGTGTTGGCTCCGTATGATCCATCTTGTAAACCATTAGAGATAGAAAAAAAATTTTAATGTAAAAAATGTTCCTTATAAAAAAATAAACAACTTTTATTTGAAACATTTTTTTGTCTACATCACTGTTTACTCACGAGGGCGCAAATATAGATGCAAATTTTATAGTATGTATTATTAAGTGGATATCTTTCTTTATTTATGTGTCGTTAAAAAATTAACAATTGCGTCATCAACACTGTCTATACGTGGTATTTCAATCGTTAACTCAGTCAATTGTTTGTTTTCACTTGTTACAATTTAATTTTATTATTTTTAAATTTTCTATTATAAACATGTCTTACTGAATTTACTGGAAAATAATTCATTGAACCACTACAAGATATATTTTCTACAAGTTAGACATATTGATCGAGCACATTATTCAGAAATGTCATTCCCGTTTATGCATTAGATAAATGTTTCTGTAGTTATAATATACATTAAAAATTTCTAGTAACGTATAGTCTCTACTTTCTTCTAGTTGGCTTTACTTAATATTAGCGATAGAATATTATTTTGACATGATTGAATTTATTTTTGAAATGCGGATAAACTCTCGATGTTTCTAGGTTAGGTTAGGTTAGGTTATATTGACTGTCCACGGAGGACACACTTAGGCTATTGTGATACCATATATGTGCTTTACCACCTTTCTGCTGATAATTTAATTTATCAGCTCCTCAATTTCAGAGGCTGAGTGCACCTCCTCCATGCATAATGCACTACACCAGCCCATCACAACTAATAATTAAATTAATTTTGCGACATACTGTTTTTAATTGGTTTCTAAATGTGGAAATTCGAAATGGATATTAGTTTAAAACAACTAAAGTTTGGATTTTAAAAGTTAAATTTGAACTTACTAATTATAAGCTGCATATTTGATTGATTACCTGTAAAAAAAGACACAAGTTATTAGTAAATAATAATTTTACGTTATTTTGAGAAATTTTTTTTATCTCCAATTTTGATAAAACTCGGTATATAAGATAATTTTGACCCAGAAAGTACAAAAATCGGGTGCATTTGATGACTGGCGGAATAGTTTTTGAGATACGGACTAAAATCGATCCAAATACCTTGGTTAGTATACCTTGGTATATTTCATATACATTGTATAAAAAGAGACTTTCAACATGAAGTTAAGAAATTAGGGCTTCGTAAGGCTTACATCCTAAAAACACGGCTTTTTGAGTTATTAGGGTTAATATTCATAAAAATTGGATCGAGAATTTATACCAGCTGTAATATTTACCGGAGAAAAAGTCACTGAAATACTTTAAGTCTCGGTAACTTAACATAGTCCCAACAACAAATACACGAAGATAAAGTACGTCAATACAAAGTTTTCTGTGGTCAAAAATAAATAATCTTTTACATTAAACATCTTGTATAAATGAGATATGAATATAATATTTTTAATAGTATCTATATAATAACCTTTTTATAAAATATATATATAGGAATTTGTAACCGACCAAGTGTCGTCCATATTATTACTACTATATACCATTATAATTCATATTAAATTAAATATTTACGGAGCATAATTATTACTGTAACACTGTGGTAAAATTATTTTCCGGTTTCATTTTATATTTTAGTAGGTTGGTATTCATAAACATAAAACATTTTTTAAGGATCCCATTCATGTTTAATTATCCCTTAATGTTGCAAATGTTACCAAAAAAAAAAGTGTGATAATTGGATTTTTATTGTTATTTAACTGCATAAAAGCAATTTTTGTGGGCTTATTTGAAAGAAGATAGTGGTGTATAAAAATCAGTACATTTTTTTTATATTAGAAAGAGAACCGCGTGAATTTTATATTTGTACCATGCCGAATTCTTCTTTAATTTTTGACTTTCAGTCACATTGCCTGATAATTATTAACATGCTGGTGAAAATACTCAATTAAAAGGCTAAAAATGAATAGATTTCGAGATATTAAAGACGAAAAGTTCTTATCTCTCCTGATATTTAATACTCCGTTTTTGAGGAAATGAGCCCTTGAATACAAATAAATGTTTATATTTTTCTAATCATAATTTTTATGCGAAAAATAAATTTGAGGCATTGCTCCAAGATATCATGTTGGCAAATTTAAATTGATAAAATATTATGTTTCAGTATTTTTCAATTTTATTTACACCAAAAAAATAAAATCGTTTTTCGCACTCGAAACAGAAAAGTATTTTACGATGGGAGTTGCAAGTTTTATTCTTGTTTCTGAATATTAAATTACAAAGTTTAAATAAAGAATTATTAAAAAACATAGAATTACTATAGAGTGGTTCATAAGTAGGTATACAGTTATACAATCTGTTAGTTTTTATGTTATTATTTGTTGATTTGAATTGATGATATTAAGTGCATTTGCAACCTTGCAGAAATGTTGTTCTTGTTAGTGGAGGGTAGAAGATTCGGGACAAGAACCATTGCGTATTTCCTGCAATTGAAAAGTATTCTATTAGGGATGTGAAGATCTGATGCTACGACGCTGCTATGTCTTTTAATCTTTCATTAATATTATACTGGATACTTATGCACCTCATTGTATATTAATTGTGTAACGTGCACAAAAACGTATTCTATGCTTCTTATTTTGTTCTTACCTTGTAATTAAAATAATGAAATTATTAAAAAGAAATGTCTTTCTTGTTTAAGTAATCAAACAAAAATGGAATATTACATTTCAAAAAAAAAAAAAAAAAAATGCAGTAGTAATTTTTTATTTGATCTTTCTATCTTTCTATAAAAAATCGAAAATATTGATTTTCATGAAACAATAATTTGAAACTTTTATAAAATTTCCGATAGAAAGTTTTTGTTTTCAGTCCGAAAATCAAAATCCAAATTTTCATAATACCTTTATACAAAAGAACAGATACAATATATAGCTCGTTAAATATTAACACAGGTTTTTTTTTAGCTAAAGCTTTTCGAAAAAAATCACTGAGTGATGAAGGAGAACTAAGCGTTACCAAAAAATTGAAAATTTGTGTATCAATTAATGAGTATTAAATACCTGCGCCTTGTGTTTAAGTCGTTTCTAATATAAGTTTCTGTATAAGTCTATAATTCTAAGTCGATTCTCTGTACAGTTTACATAGAAGTCGTAATAAGTGCTTTTAAAACTGTTGCCATTGGCTTAAGTAACTTTTATCAATTTTTCTCAACTTTTAAGCTTTATAATCATACCAAAATAAAGAAGAGTGCATAGAAATGAACTTTTTTTTTTGGCAAAAACAATAACTTTGATAGTTATTTTCTCATAAACCGTACAGAGAATCGATACGAATTTTTCACAAAAGAGGTATAAAAGAGTTTATATAAGTATTTTACGACAACCTTTAAATTTGATAACTATGTAGCTTCACCAACATAAGATATATTTGAAGGCAAACAAAGAGCGAAAAATGAGAAATATTCGAGACTCTCGATATTCTCAATGGGTGGAAAATTTTTATAGTTAGCAAGCCCTAGAGACATAATTGAAGATAATAGCACGCAATCCAAAAAAGCCTCAATATTCCAGTAATTAATGAAAAATCGCAAAGAAAACCTATTCATTTCGAAATATAGTATAGGTGGAATAATATTTCGTTTATAGATTTTATCTCTCATAAAAAAAAGAATATATATTTTAAATACAAAAAGTATTAAAAAAATATCATTTGAATTTTACAGTGAGATTATTTTTAATTTACTGAAAAATCACATTTGATTAAATGAATAAAACACGTCTGCCACATTCATAAGCGAAAGAATTGTACAGACAGAATGGTATGTTTATTACAGTCAGAGTACATAGTTGAATTATGTATATGATATTTATGGTCTGGTACGGTTGTAATCATGTAAAATCAGTACAGTATTGTTTACGTCCATATATACCCTTGCCACCCATACAGGGAAGAGATGGAAGCGGGTTGGGCTCACCTTGCAAAATGAAAACCAGCCTACATCAAGGTATTTCCTGAATGGTATTGGCAGTGTCTATGCTAAAGTTATGGCAAAATTTTTTTCCACAGAATTTAACAAGAAATTAAATTTAAAAGTAGGGTTTACTATTTGATCCCAAACTTTCAGAAATTTTTAACATTTAAAAAACGAGATAATTATGCTTACGTTCCCAATTTTGAACAATTTACGTCAAAATTAATATCTCGAAAACTAAAATTAATATCCAAATGTTTTTTATTTATTTTATTCTAAAAACGTTTCTTTAAACTCTCCTACCTTTATTTAATTCTGCCGAAGGAATTTTTTTAATATCGTAAAAAATAACTGGATGGCAGTGAGTTTTTCATGCTTCGAATGAGGAAATCCCGAACTTTGCATCTGATTATCTCGCGATTTAAACGACAAAAAATTCTGCAACTTCGGGATCTCACAGCTAATATTATTCTGTGAAAAAAAAGATCAAATCTGCCGACAAGTGCACTCATGCTGGAAATACCTTAAATAAAAGGACTAATAGCAAGAAAATATATGTTTTACATTGAAGCAAGTAAATATCCTTTTGGTTTAAGCAAATTTTACTTGAATAAAACAATAAAATAGCATAAAAAGCTTGGGAATCAGATCATAGTTCGAGCTTGAATATTCAGTCTTCATCCGAACTATAACTTACGGTCTTCACCCAAGACTGGATGCAAGTAGCAACAGAGTTGATCAGACTTGGTTGAAGCATTGGCGAGTGCTAGTTAACTAATACCCCATTTATTAGCTGACTTGGTCATGGGCTGGCAAGCCAAGTTTTGGTTATGGCTTGAGTAAGATCTGGAACACCATGGTTTGATCTGACGTTTTCTACTTCTACTATCGTTGTATAAAGGGTGCACTTTGGATTCAAAACTCATTTTCGGTATGCATTATTAGACCAATATAGTTATTTTGATTAGACTGAATTTTTAGGATAATGTCTGGCAAATATTTAACCAATTTGGGTTGAATTCCGTTATCGTATTGGTAAAACTTTTCATTTAGAAAAACTACCTGACCAGCGCATCAAATTATATGTAGGTAATGCAAGAAGACTTGAGGTTCACTGATGGATTGTATATATACACAGGTACCTAGCACTTGAATTTCTCTTGCAACAGTTCATTTTTATCGTTTTCTCATTTCTTGTTCTGTTTTTTTTTTTGTTTTAATTTTTTTTTAACATTTATATTTTTTAATATGTAACCTTGTTATTTGTGTACAGAGGCTGAATGAAGATTTGGGGGTATTTTTTAAAGCATTTTATTATATACAAAAAACTGAGATAAAATTTAAAAAAATATAACACACGATATTCGTTTTACAATGAAAATAATAATAAAAAAACAATTTGATATGGAGAAACATTTTACTTTCGTATATTGAGGTTTGTTGTGTGATGTATGATGGAAAACAACTTACCTTCTCAACGGCAAACTAAATTTATTGCAAATATTTCTGTTTTTATTGAATTTTAAGCTTTCAAAAGCAGTTTATTTAAAAATTCCACATAAAGTAGTTAAAACAAATAAAGATGCCTTAACTCACTCGACTGTTAAGAAGGTTCTTTACTCTAAATAAAGTAAATAATTTTGCGTTACAAAGTTACATGAAAGTGAATCATGTCGTTGTTGCAAAACCTTTTTTCATGCAGTTCATTTAATGTTGTTGTTTAACGTTATAAATCAGGGATGTTCAATTAATGTTTTTAAATAATAAATCAATCTTTATAAATAATTAAAATGGATCAATATTCATACAAAATTCATAAATAGTACAGTTTTGGTTTATAATATATATTTTTTTTAAATACTTTACAATTTAAATCTTGTGAATATTTTATCCCATTTTTTAAATTTTTAAATGGCGTAACTAAAAGAAGCTTACTTTATCAAGCTTGGGCATTATTGTTGAAGATTCTATTATAAATTTAATTGTAAAATATCTGGATGAAAGAGTGTTTTGCACTTAGATTAAGTTTTATAGTAATAGTAGAAATAGAAAATTTTATTGAAAAAACTTATTAAGCTTTGTTATTCAAGCTCGAAAACTATAATAATTTAGTTTCCAAAGATTTTTTACGAATTCGTAAAATGTAGGGGGCTGCAAATAGGTATCTCTGTGTTATAAAAAATGCACGGATGACATATACTAATATATGTAATTCGTGCATTTTTTGTGACATAGAGTATACATAAAGCCTATTTCCTACCACTTGCACATAATAACTAAAAGAAGGCTAAAACGCGGAGCCTAAAAACACCTTTTTGCAACAAAACGGACCTCTACGTAATGTAAAATCGGTGCTACCATGAAGTTCAACTCAAACGGTCATTCATCCAGATTTTTTCCGAATCAGGACCCATTTTCAGTTTTCCAGAGCTTTTTTCTTTTGTCAGATAATAATAATAATAAGAAGGGATTAATCAGAACTTTCTAAATTTATTTTTTAAGATTTTTAACTTGCACGGTTATATTTATACAAACAAAACCTTTTTTACAGCTTTTAATACGAGATTGATTTGTCAAGTCTATCGACAACTTCAAGATTTCCCAGTGTGTTGAATTATTATATTTCTATTAGAAATAGAAGTAATAATCTATAACCTACATTGGAAGTAAAATGAAAAATTATTGTACAATCTACAATTACATAACTTTAAAATACAAGAGATTTATATTTTAAAGAATGTTTCTGACAAATAAAAAATAATAATTTTCCAACAACAACAAACAATTTCCTAGCCTTAAATAAATTATTGTTTGTAGAAGCCATACATATATATACTACAGTGAAACTGCGGTTAGTGAGACGAAGCAAACTTCTATATCTGAGATTTGTTCTTTCGTATTCTAAATCTATAACTGACACAGCGAGCAAATTTTATATGCATTTACCTCTGTAACTGAGAACTGAGATAACATAGTTTTGTTTGATTACTTACATATTCTTATTCTACCCGCAAATTCAACACTTGAATAATTTTGAGCCGCAACAACGTTCAATTTTGCTTTACTATCACACGAATGTTTACTTGAAAAATGCCGAAACGAAGACACAAATCGTTATCAGTACGTGGACTACTGAAGTTAATATCCGTTTATAAAAGTGGGAATACACGCGATGAATTCTTCAATCAACTCTTTTTTGAATAGAGAAAGTAACGCTGTTGATGTTAACAAATATAGCCAATGGATTGAAAACCTGCCAGTTTTACGGCGCAATAATTTTGTTGATGATATTTTTAACGCAGAAAAGGTGGGTTTATTTTATAAATGTCTGCCCAATAAAACTTTCACCTTAAAAGGTGAGTCCCGTGATGGCGGAAAACTTAGTAAACACGGCGTTTCAATACTTCTGGGTGCTAATTATTTTATTATTTACATGCATATTTTTATGTATTACCTTTATTATCTTAATCGCACTCCTATAACTGAAATAACCTGTATTCTGACCTCTGGGTAAGTGGAATACCTCTATCAGTGAGATAAATTTACAGGTCCCTTGATGTCTCACATAAACAGGTTCCACTGTATTATAAATGGCATGTGTAATTGTATATAAAAATAGGTTGATACTATATTGAGTTATGATATCATTTGAAATGAAAGTTCGTCTGACCGGAAATGGTTATTCAATAATATAAAATTTAATATTTTGTTTAATTTCATTAAATACTATAATCGCATTATACTTAAGTTATATTTTTCAACAAACAATGAAATAATATATTATTGAATGTTTAGTCGAAAGAGAATGTGAAATCAAATATAAGTTTATTGATAATCAATAATCGGATAAATACAATTTATTGTTTTTATTTATATTATTCCCTTATGATTTGACCAGGGCCATCTACTTTTTATTTAATAAACTGTAAGAAAGTTTTCATTTTTTTTTCAAAAAAAGTCTAATCTGGTTATCATCGATGGGTGAGGATCGACCTTATGACGTCTCTTAGACCAAAAGTAGAATTATTTTTTTGTCTCTAAGAATGGCATTGAATTTTATACCAAGAAGGTCTTAACAGATTAGGACAAAATCTGAAAAACCAACAAGTAAAGGCATGGACCAGTTACGAGGGAGGGCGAATCGTCAAAAGCCTGTTGGGTGAAGGAAACTTGCTCGGTAACAGAGTCGAGAAGATCTTGAAACTAAACAGAGCTGATATTAGAGTCATCTTAGAGTTACTCACAGGGCATGATAACCTGAACAAGTTCCAACATCAGATTGGAAAAAGACATCTCCCGCATGTGACAGATGCGGAGAAAATTCAGAAGAAACATCGATCCACTTTCTCTGTTACTGCCCGGCGCTCATACAGCAGCGAAGGAAATGGTTTGGTCCGGCCCTAGTCGAACCAGAAAAAATTAGGAAACTCAGCGCTAGGCAGATCCTGGGTTTCAGTACATCAGTTGGTTACAATAGCCACTGAAAAGCGTAGCGGAGATAGAGTACAAGGGTCTATTTGGCTAGGTGCTCTGAACCATTGCTTTGAGACCCGATGCTCGAGCATGGCCCGCTAACCTCTATACCCATACCCATACCCATACCCATCTGATTTCATTAAAATAAGGCAATAAATTACGTTCGTTTTCACGCGTATCTTTTCAAGTAGATACAATAATTTGAATTATTTGATTGTCATATACCACTACCAATTTATGATTAAATGAATAAATTATTTACTAATTGCCACAATATTAAATATTGATATTAATAGTATATCAATATTAAAATTATATTCAATAATTCAATTACATATTATTACATTTTCTCAATTAACTTTTAAATTTGCATTTTAAATTTAATTATTTGAAATGAACATTTTTCATAATTAGTACGGAAATAAAATTTACTGATTTCATGGTGTCATTGTTGCGGGGTATCGATCACCCGAAGGGTTTTTCAGATCCTAATAACCACAGTTGCTGTCTTTGACCTCCTTGATCATATTGCCTATTCTATTTCGCGTCACTGCGACTACGATGAAGTTTGTAGTCTAGGAAGAGCGCACAAGTAAGTTGTACTCGGCGAAAACAACCTCGTAACATTTATATATACAATGCATTTCTTGGTTTTTATTGTTTGTTAATGAATATCAAAAATTATAAAAATCAGGTTTATTTAATGATTGGATGCAGAGTTTCTGAAATATCGCAATGTTTGGATCAATTTTAGTCCGTATCTCAAAAACTATTCGACCAGTCATCAAATGCATCCGATTTTTGTACTTTTTGGGTCAAAATTACCTTTTATACTGGGTTTTATCGAAATTGGAAATAAAAAAATTTTCTCCAATTGCAATTTTTTTAAGGAGTACCGCCGTTGAAAAAATGCAGAAAATCGCAAAAAAAATTTTATTTTGGCATTTGATGAAAGTCAGTGGAAGGGGTAATTTTGATTCAAAAAGTATAAAAAACCAGGTTGATTTCATAATTGATCAAACCTTCATTTTCCAAAAATTAAAATCCATAAAATTGTGAACAAAAGGATAAAAGGATAAGTGAGGGCTATAACGTGATAGTATTTGTTTTTAAAGGAGGAATTGCCCAGCAAATCGGGCGAGTATCTGCTAGTATTTCATAAATTATACAGGGTATACAAATTGATTATACACTCTTTAGCTGCATAGGGTCAAGTTTAAATAATTTTTCACGAAGATAAACGTATCTGAAAATAAGTTAATTTTTTTGATAAAATTCATTCAAGATAAAATTCAAAGCCAGTGAGTGTGTGTATATTTTATTATATCATATTTGATTAAAATTTGTTTTATGGATGTATATATAATATAATTAAGTATATACAATTTATATACAAATTTGAAAATAATTGTCTGTATAGTATGTTTTTGATTGTCTTGATTGTTTTATACATCCAGAGTTCTCTAACAAATTATATCCAGTGATTTTGTAACATTGCCAACATTTATTTGGGCATACCGTTTATACTTACCTATAAACATACACTTTTACAGGACGTTTGAACAAAAACGAGGGTATTATACATACGATACATAATTTTTTTGTAGTAAAAATTGGCAGTTGAACATGACGAAATACACGTGTCAACAACGTTTGATTACTCTTATTATCCAAAAGTTTTGATAGTTCAAAAGTTCGTTTTTTACGTATATCCGAATGCTCCGAAACATTTTGATGACGTTTCTTCGGAATTTCTTAAGGATATTTTATGAAACTAAATAAATGTAATTTGTTTTGTCTTACATTACTTTTATGGTTACAATATTTTTCAAAATCAATTGACAGAAATGAAATGAATGTAAGTTGTGTACAAATTTCATTTTTGATGAATCACTTTGTACACCTTATAGAGTTATAACCGATCTAATAAAAAACGATGCCAACCGACTAGACTCTAAAAACTATATGACCACAAATATTATCATTTTCTAATTAGAATATTTTAATAAAACAGTCATGTTAATTTAGTTTCAAAAAATTGTTACAAGAAATTGTTACATTGGTTAAAATTTACTACAAAAAACTTGTGACTTTAATTTCAATTATACTTATTAATTTATTTTCAATATACAAAAATTACTGGACTGAAAAAAAAACGCGTTTACTTAACTGTTTCTGTTCTTAAATATTTCTTGACTCGCCTATCTGTATATTTGATTCAAGAAAATAGATATCTTATAGCTTAAAAAATTTCTTGAACCAAAAATCAAAAAATTAAGAAAATATATATTTGATGAATTTATTTTTGGCAAAAAAGAAAACTAGTATGGATACGGTATCCAAAAGCGTTGCCAACAAGTCTTAGAATAACGACATTTACAATAGGAATTTAATGATATCTTGTTTGCTGCATTAAATCGATCGATATACTACCGGTATAGGTCTATGCATGGATACAAATGTAAATTTTATTATAATTCGCTAAAACTTTATGAAAACAAAAACTTTAAATTAAATGTAAATGACATTTAAAATACCGCAATCTATAAATCCTTTCTGTGCTTTTTTTTTTTTAATGTTTTTTTAAAGTAAAATAATAATAATATAAGTTCTTATTTTGTCCGTATTTTTTTTAAGGCCGAAAATTATCTTTGATAAACAAAAATACCTCAAAGTATTGATGATGTATCATGTGTGCCTAAAAAATAAGAATTTTATTTATAAATAGCAATTCGAAATATATTTCTAAAACAGTATTTCGAGAATGTACAAAAACTGAAAAATTGAGTATTATGATTGTATGCAATAAATGCCTTTTGTGGTAATAAGTACTTTTTATAAAATTCTGCAGAAATATTTGTATAAGTATGATATTGAGCTATGTGTGTGTCTATGTGTTTGCCTGTCTGTGGCATCGTAGCGTCTAAATGGATGAACCGGTTGTAATTTTTCTGAATTCATTTGAAAGGCAATTTTACTAGTTTTCTTAGTTTTGTTTCAAGTTGCAAGCTTAGGGTTACATACCCGATAAAACTAAAAAATAAGCGATGATCTTCAAAATCGATTCAGTTTGGAAAAGGCATGAAGTATAATTTTAACATATAAATAATTAGTTACTATGGAAATGAATGGTCCAATAAACCTGGCTCAATTCATTTCGAAAAGTTAAATGGTAACATAATTAGGTAATTTAAAACAATAATTCAAAAGAACAAAGCCAACGTAAATATTTCAATTTTAATTAAAATATTTCCAAAAATTAATCCCAATAAATGATAGCTCTCTAAGTATCCTTTTCATTTCATCTGATGTACTTAACCATCACTTTGATATTGATTTAAGAAGGAGTCTTATATGTTTAAAGTATTAATCTGTGCGTCTGTGTGTTTCTAACTGGCATCGTAGCCCCTAAACGGTCAAATCGACTTGATTGAGAACATTTTATAGCTTAATTTTCAAAAATCGATTCACAAGAATTAAATCGCATTTATCGGGGATTTTTTAAGTAAATTTCACATGTCTAAGTAACGGCAGTACTATAGCTGTGTGTAGTAAAAAAGACAAAAACCATAGCATGTATTTTGGTTCTTGCACACTAGACTATAAAATACATTATAGAATGTAGAATTATTCTACATAGAATTATAGATATATGATTATGTTATAATTAAATCCCAGTGGTATATGGTACAGAATATAATATACTCTGATTGTTTGTGGTTGGTTTCCATTGTTATATTGCATAAATATTATTATGTTTGTTACTGACCAAACAAAATATGTAAACTTTGGTATTCAACAATTTCAAATATTTGAAATCATCAACTAATAATAATAATAATACAAACAATATTGTTTCATGATACATACACAATGTGTTCTGTTATTGATAGCAGAAAATTATACCAGTAAATTAAACTTACCAAGACAAATGGAAAAGCTCTTTACCAAATTTCGATCTGAGGCCTGATTCAGGAGATCTGGCTATGTGAAAAATAGAAAGATTTATGAATTCATAGACCTATCATAAAACAATAATTGATTTTAAATTGATTTAATTGGATAGCAAATACTAAAAAAAATATTTTGTTGTCGTTATTTATAAAGAAAACAAAAAAATAATTCACCAATACAGAGGGACTTGTGAGAGGTATCAAATTATATATTAATATAGGTACAGGGGGGGGGTGTAATACATAACACAAAATCTTAAGTATCGTATTACTTTACAACTGCAACACAATATACATAGTGTGGTTTGTCTGTAAGTATGTGTATCTTAGCATGTATTTCATTAAAACGGACTGTGGTCTGTGTAATGAAATACATGCTTAAGGTATGTGATATGCGCACGCTAGGTTGCGTACAAAACTTAATTAACAAAGAAAGGGAGTGTAATAATACTTGGTTTTAATGTGTTAGTTTTTATAATAACATAAGTAGCCAAATAGAATTTTCTTGTAATAATTTTGCAATTAGAGACACCTTCCACTATGATAAAACACATCCTTTGTTTAAGTAGTGTTTTATTGGATGAATTTGATTTTGAGGAATGTATTTTTTATTAATTGATTATAATGAGAGTAGGATAATTATTTCGTAAATTAAGCCTCATATCAAAATTTGGTCAAGAACATTTTCTTCTTTTATTTAAGTTTTTTCAGGAGGCAATAGTTCTGCAGTCAATAAGAGAACACCCTGTATATGAAAATAGTGTTGTAAATTTACACATAACGATTTTTATGATAGATGGATCGTATTCGAAAAATTGTCATAACATTAACTACGGTTGGTCGCGGCCTCCTGGTGAATCGCAAAGCTTCTAAAAGGGATTTCTTCATGTAGACATTTTTTATCTTTGGTTTTGTTTGACTACTTTCACTAGAAGTTGACGGGATGTTGATCGTTTTAGAAAGAACCCAGCAATATTAGATAGGAAAATGGCTTCCTGTGAAACTTTTTGTAATCCACCCTAAAATGTTCTTTGGATGATTCTTTTCAAAAGCTCTCACGGCTACAAGAAATTTTTACGAGTAGTTTCCGAGCTACAGGCGATTATAGCTACAAATATACTATAGGCTTAGTATATGAATAGGAAACTGGCTTTCTGTGAAATTTTTTCAAACCACTCCCAAAATGTCAGATCGTTCTGATCAAGAACTTTCACGCCCTTTTTAATTCGGGCGTTAAAAAAAGACGAAAATTAGAATTATGGTGTCGAAAATAGAAAATTTAATTATTGAGAATATTGAATATTTTAAAAATTAACTAGCTCACATATTGTATTAAGTGGTAGCAGTATGCCATAGATTGATTTGCTTGCATTCTGGAAACGTGACTCTATATCGGTTTAACCTATCAGAATGATAAATTAACTAGAATAAAATTCGACGTTGAAGAATGATGCACTGGCCTATGATACAAGAGATACCTAGAAATATTATACTATTTCACAGTAATATCAAATACGTTGTTCGTTTAGTATGCAGTGGTGTTTACCATTACACAGACTGCTGCTCTATCTGCGTTTAATTAGGTGTTTTTTTCTGATGTGATAAAATTATTCTTTTATAAAATTGAAATTATACTTCATAACAACTTCTAATTAATGGCTTTATTTATCTTTTGTAGAAAATAAATTCATTATCACGTTCATATAGAAACATGATTATAATATCAGTCGCCATTTTTTGTATAATTAATAACAAATAATTAATTTGTTAAATTTATTCAAAATCATGTTTTTTACATTTATTGATTTTGTCATATGTAATTTTTACCCAGGAATAAAGAAGAAATATTTTTATACCATGTACATGAAATATACCAAGGTATACTAAGTTCAGTCCCAAGTTTGTACGCTTAAAATATTGATACTATGAACAAATTTTTGGTGTAGGTGTTCATAAAATCACCTAATTAGTCCATTTCTGGTTGTCTGTCTGTCTGTCGTCTGTCATCGACACGATTACTCAAAAACGAAAAGAGATATCAAGCTGAAATTTTTAAAGCGTGCTTAGGGCGTAAAAAGTGAGGTCGTATAGCTATGCTATTCGTAAGTGATATCACACCGTATTGTAATGGAAGAAAATCAGTATCATTTGAAATGATAACCCTTTAACAAATTTTGTAATTATTGATTGCTGACTGACAGACCTCAAAAAGGGATTTATGATCAATTATAAGGAAACACCAAAAACACGTTAAATAAAACTGAACAGAAATGAGAGTAATTCTCAAAGCTCGAACATTAATTTTGTTCCTTACTTGGATATTATTTGGTCACACGCTATTAAACCATGCCTTCAAATAGAAAATGACTTAGTTTTACTTCTTCATTTTACTTTATTTATCAAGATTGTTGCGAATAGACAGATATATAAAAGATATCACTTTTGCTTTCCGAATTCCGTAATTTGATTTACTAAAATTTAGTCTGTTACTAACCACTATATAGTATTAAAAAAAAGTTTTCATTTCCAACGATGTAAAAACAAATTTAAGTATTGGTAATAAAAAATTATATTACTTTTTTACGTCATTCATATTATGAATTTAACATTATTTAACCGATCAATCTTACTTGAAATTAACACAAAATTCTTATTTTAAGTCGAAATATAAAGTTTGTTCTTTTATGTCTAATACACTGAGGGTAAGTTAAATACCAAGAGCGTATATAATAAGGACAAAATAGTTCCTATGAACAGTTATAAGCTCCTGTGGCTGAATTTAAGGCGCCTATCTGGGCGAGGTCCTCTCGATCTTGCGTACTTTGTACTGCGCATCAAGCAGTCTAAGTTATTGAAAATATTTTTGTCATCACTTTTTTAGTGATTGAAAAAGACAAAATTGAAACCAAAAGATAGTACAAAGTACGCAACGACCGAGAGGACTAGACTTCGCCCAGATAGGTGCCTTTTTTCCTGGTACCCTGATACTCGAATTTTAATTAAATACGTTCTTGATAAATACACTGATTAGTAGAAATGAACCATAGAGAATGTGTATTTATATTCACAGAACAGTAGTGTAAAAGTGTTTCACACTGGGGTTCAAAAAGGACATATTTTTTTTAAGTAGATCCTTTTTTATCATTATTTAATTGCAAATTATTTTTATTTCATGAATTCATGCGGCTATTTTGATACATCTTGTATATGTACGTTATTACTTTATTTGTGCTAAAACATGTGTGAGTATAAACAAATTGCTTTATCATTAAACAGATAAAATAAAAAGATTTTTACACGCTTGATTCGAATTTTATATCTTATGTTACAGCTTTGCGTCATAAAAAAATTGGTGATTTATTAACTTATAGAAAAGTCACTAAACATAAAATAATGAATGTAAATTTGCTTAAGGTTATTCGATTTTATTAAAACTGTAAAAATTTCTGATCGATTACTTGAAAAGATGAAATGAGGCATAATTTGAGAGTTATTGAAAAAGGCTATATTTATGCTTGGATGGGATGATGTCATTCGGCTTATACATGCCAATTAAAACTTGCTAACGATGTTTTTTTTTATGTTATCAAGTGGTTATAGTGTCCGACTAATACCCTTTTGCGATTTTAAATAGCTTAAATATGATGTTGTCATGTTTTTTTGAAAAAAGTCGTAAGGAGAAAGTTTGGTATACTAGCCAAATGAAGTCAATCATGAAGTTTCAAGTATGTATTAATCATTAACAAAATAGGTGTTGTCCCGCGGACTATATATTTTTTTCAGGAAATAATTTTTCAAAGAATTGTTTTCAAAATGTCAAACTTATTGTACTTTGGACGTTTATAGCATATTAAATTTAGAAATCAGGTGTAATGTACTGCAACTTTTATCGATTAAATAGTTTTTGTGTGAAAACTATACAGTTAAAAACATTCGAAAAGTTCTTCTTCTTAAATATGTATCTAAGTAAATGTTGTAAAAGAAAGTAATCACAAGCTAAAAATAAGATAGTGAAAATTTACTTTATAACAAATTTATTTAAACTTTCAGTTCACATATTTTTATCAATTTTAACACGTTATGGAGTTAGTACTCATGTTAAATGTAGTATGTGTTGCAAATTTTAAATATTTTGGTTGAATGCTGTAGATACGAATTTTCAGTTTGGAAGTACTTATTCATTTAAGTTTGTTACATTTTAACGTCATACAGACGTATGTGTGCAAACTTCTGAAATACAAAATTTTAAGCTCAGCGAAATTCTTGGGTCAAAATAACCTTATATACAAAGTTTTATCGAAATTGGAGGTACCAAAATTTTTTCGATTTCTTGCAATTTTTTAAGGGGTACGTGCCCCTTTGAAAAAATCGAGAAAAACGAAAAAAATTTTTTTTTTTTGGAATTCGATGAAACTTGGTGGATGGGGTGGTTTTGATCCAAAAAGTATAAAAATCAGGTTAATTAAGTGATTGGATGCAGAGTTTCTGAAATATCGCAATATTTGGATCAATTTTAGCCCGTATCTCAAAAACTATTGGACCAGTGAACAAATACACCCGATTTTTGTACTTTTTGGGTCAAAATTACCTCAAATACTGAGTTTTATCAAAATTAGAGATACAAAAATTTCTCGAATTTTTGCAATTTTTTTAAGGGGTACCCCTTTGAAAAAATCGAAAAAAACGAAAAAAAAAATTTTATTTGGAATTTGATGAAACTTGGTGGATGGGGTGATTTTGATCCAAAAAGTATAAAAATCAGGTTAATTTAGTGATTGGATGCAGAGTTTCTGAAATATCGCAATATTTGGATCAATTTTAGCCCGTATCTCAAAAACTATTGGACCAGTGAACAAATACACCCGATTTTTGTACTTTTTGGGTCAAAATTACCTCAAATACTGAGTTTTATCAAAATTAGAGATACAAAAAATTTCTCGAATTTTTGCAATTTTTTTAAGGGGTACCCCTTTGAAAAAATCGAAAAAAACGAAAAAAAAAATTTTATTTGGAATTTGATGAAACTTGGTGGATGGGGTGATTTTGATCCAAAAAGTATAAAAATCAGGTTAATTTAGTGATTGGATGCAGAGTTTCTGAAATATCGCAATATTTGGATCAATTTTAGCCCGTATCTCAAAAACTATTGGACCAGTGAACAATTACACCCGATTTTTGTACTTTTTGGGTCAAAATTACCTTATATACTGAGTTTTATCGAAATTGGAGGTACCAAGATTTTTTCGATTTTTTTCAATTTTTTTAAGGGGTACAAAGGTACTCCTTTGAAAAAATCGAGAAAAACGCAAAAAAAATTTTGTTTTGGAATTTGATGCAACACGGTGGATGGGTAACTTTGATCCAGAAAGTATAAAAATTAGGTTAATTTAATGATTGGACCTATAGAAAGTTACAATGTGAGCGAGTATCATGGGCATAAAACCATGAAAAAGGGGTAAATAAGTGAGGGCTATAACATGATAGTCTAAAGGAGAAATTGCCCAGCAAAGAGGGCAATATCTGCTGGTTAATAAATATATGAGTAGATTAATTATCTCATAAATTAGGCCTCAGATCCAAATTTGGTTAATAACATTTTCCTCTTTATTTTCTCAGCTTTATTCAGGAAGCGATAATTCTACAGTCGAGCATAGAACACCCTGTATATTACATGAATATGATGTACATGGTATAATAATATTCAAACAAATTATTTTATATTTATCATGTTAAATAATGTTGTGAATGAAAAGACCGACCGATAATTATAGGATTTGGCAATCAATTATTATGGTGGCAGTTCCCTACTCATATTAAGTGTAAATGATGATGTAGAAATTAATGGAACATGTACCATTATCAGGACGGATATGTAAACTAATAATCAAAATGTGTGTATTTACTAATAATAATTATTCTATGTATGCATTCATGTGTCTCGATAATCCGCACGAGTATTTTATGTATATTGAAATTGGTATTCGCTCCGTGCGTGAGTTTCGTTTCCATGGTAACGATACACTACTTTAATAATAGAATTGTATGGATGCATATATAATTGTATGGATTGCATTTAAAACTTACATTTAAAATTTAATATTCTTGTCTCACAAATTTAAATAAATAATTATGATAATTTACATTTGAAAAATAATATTTGTTCAATTTGATTTCTTATTTTCACAATTTTTAATGCATTAAGTTTAATTAATTCGTGTTTTTCAATAATTTTAATTTGACATTTCTATTACATTAACATGTAAAGAATTGCAAATTAGTCATAACAGCCCCCTTTAACTCCAAAATTTTTCACTTAAAGCGCTGGCATCGATTTTATTGTCCCTTCCATGACTACGCACACAACGAATAGTTAAACTACAGAATAAATATTACGAGTAAGCAAATTATATCTATAACGGTTGAAAAGTCCATTGAAAATTATAGTAATTGGGGTATTCAGC
The DNA here is from genome assembly GCF_905475395.1 of Chrysoperla carnea. NCBI lineage: Eukaryota > Metazoa > Arthropoda > Insecta > Neuroptera > Chrysopidae > Chrysoperla > Chrysoperla carnea. The sequence goes on from NC_058338.1 coordinate 23,321,277, forward strand.
CACCCCAAAAAACCCTCGGGTAACGAGTTTGGACTGATTATATGACAAATTTCCCGAAAACTCCACTAGACGACGAAAAACCGTTTACCCTGTGCACCAGAAACCTCTGAGACAAATTCTGTCATGATATTCGTGTTCAGCGACCCTAAAAGCCCTTGAGTAACAAGTTTGAATGAAATTAAGTGCTATTTTACATTTATTTGCTTCCACAATATTCATTCAATGTTTTTGCGAAAACTCGCTATTTTTTGTTGGTCAATGCATTTTTTGATATATTTACTTAGATATGTAATTTTTATTTTGTTATTTTGACCGTTTAATATATTGTCTCAGAGCCGCGTATTTATGAATTTTATAAAACATACGGGCGACTTGATTTTATACCATTACTTTTGTCTTCCTTTGTATCATTATGCCTCAAACTACATCCTCAAACGTCTGAAAGAAATAGCAGAGAATTAAAGCGTATTATGGTATTTTCATAATGTACAGAGTGACTAAAGTAACAGACAACCTAGTATTTATTTTATAAATTTAAATAATGAACACACATATGCCATTTTTGAAAAAAAAAATGTCTACCAATATAGGCACCAGTTTTCGGCTATGAACTACACATCTTGTGATTACTCCCACCCTCTGATTTGTTAGCTAAATCTTAATGGGTTGGTGATGATGTGCACCTTGAAATTTACGGATTAGTTGTGTCTTTTATAAAGTCAAATTAGTACGAGTCTACGGGTTATTTTAACCTCTACGTTCGTTAACCGTGTGATATTTTGTTGCGGATAATTGAGTTTTACTGCACTTGTTGCGGTTATTAAAATTTTGGATCTTGAGTTCCAGAACGGATATGAAAATGGCTTTATATTACCCTTGAATATAGCTTAAACTACCCAGAATAAACTATTCAGATCATTTGCTTTGAAAGATAAACTGAAGATTTCAGATCAGAAGTTGACCTTAAACCTTGTGGGTAACTCATACTACACTCAGACAGGTCATATTTTGACAATTTTTTTTCTCATTAAGTTTTGGTAATTGTATAATACTTGTTTATAGTTTCTTATTCACTCTGTAAGTTTAAAAAACACATATGTTTGATAGAGTAAATAAATAGGTACAACTGTGTATAAAGTATGTGATCCGATTATTATATTCAGGTCAAAGGAGTAATCTGATTAAAAGTTAGTTTATTTAAAATGAATTTAGGCGGATTATAAATAATTAAAACATAAAACATTTATTTGTAATAATTTATTATTAAAATGTTATTTTTTCTCATAAATTATTAGTTAAATTAACTTTTTTTTTTCGACTTTATTTCAACTTGTAGTAATTTTTCAAATCCGTCTCAACTCTAGATTCATTTTTGTATTATAAATTCGGTTTTCGATTGCACTTTGTGTTGAAGCTGACATATTGTTTTGAACAAAATATCTTGAAATTTCGACTACGAACGTGCTATTCGTTGTGTGCGTAATCATGGTAGGGACAATAAAATCTATGCCAGCGCTTCCAATAAAAAATTTTGGCGATAAAGGAAGCTGTTATGACTCAATTGCCGTTCTTTACATGTTAATCTTTTAGAAAATGTCAAATTAAATTATTGAAAAACACTAATTAATTAAACTTAATGCATTAAAAATTGTGAAAATATATGCATCCATATATATGTATCCATACAATTCTATAATTAAAGTAGTGTATCGTTACCATGGAAACGCCTCCAAAAAAACTCACGCACGGTGCGAATAGAGTATTTTTGCTATCAATTTCTGTCTAAACTAAAAAAAAATGTTTCAAACAAACAATGTTTGCGTTTTTATAAAGCACAATTTTTTTAAATTTAAACTGTTCGTCTTATATTCACCAGTTATGAATTAGAGGGAGATTTTATTTGAACCACAAAACTTAGATTGAATTCAACACCCATATGTGCCTTTGAAATTAACATTTTTCGTTTGAAGTATTTTCCTCGATTCTTCGAGTTTCACGCATATTTCAAGTTAAAAAAGACACTCTGTATAATATCTATAATTATTTAGAAACGTGTACTGGACACAGTATTCGTGATATTCACAAATATCTATCATTATTTAGAAACGAGAACGCGTGTACTGTACACAATATCTGTGAGGTTAACAAGTAGCTGTGGGTATTGTGGTTTTTCAATGAAATTTTAACATTTATTTTTGAACAATTTTATAAAGATAGTAGAGAAATTATTTATAAAAGTCAGTACAGAAGCAATAGCATGTGGGAATTCAAAGTTAATTCTTTGTGTAGATACGTTTTACATGAATTTTCTTCCAACAGCGAATTTTATTTTTACTTGTTAAACTTTTACATATAATAGGTTTAAAATACAACATATATTATGATACACACGGGACTTCGAAGTTCATCTGATAAATACAAATCGTAATTTGAATTGTAAAATATTCCTTCAATATGATTTTAAACTTTGCAATTATCAACTTTTCAGAAACGAGATTTGTGCCTGAATAAAAACTATTCTATACACTGTAAGTTAGCATTACCTTTCTTGGCAAATTCTACTAATACTGTGAAGAATTCTATGCAACCAAGTCCTTTAATAAGCCTCCTTTAGTCCTTAAACTACACATGGACCTCAGCTGTGGGGCTTCCCGGCTTCATCAAACCGGAAACCAATCTCAAGATTGCCAATGCACCATGATACTTTCAAATGAACGCGTGAAGAACTCGTAGTGAAGAACTTCAAAACGAATCTATAAACGAAGCTATCGAGCGGCAAGCCGAGTGGCATTTTCAACGGCTGAGAACTTACATCAAATAGGAAGATGTCCGACTCGTTCACACGAGTGTTATCAGCAGAGGACTAAAACGTATCAAGTCCCTTGAACTAGCTTACTTGTGAAACAGTACAGTGAAAGCAATATCATCATAAGAGTGAATAAAACTCAAGATTTGTGCCCTAATTTGAATATAATATTGTTCATATGTTATTACTTGGAGCAATAACAACTTTCAAAAAAGAAATGAAAAAGAGAGGTGTCTGAGGACACTCGGTAGCAACTATGTTCCTATCGCATATTCGCATATTATAAATGTAGCATTACTTTTTTACTCAGATTTGCTCTGATTTTTTTGCTGGTTTGAATGATTGATTATGCACATTTTGTGCTTTTTTATTCTGTCTATATTTTTTTAAATATTCAGTTCGACTTGTATCTAATAGTTTTCATTGAAATAATACGATCAACCGGTTACGAAAACTATACCAACATAGATACAGAAATATTTTACATCTATCGTAACAGTATTAACTGAATAAAAATGCAACGTATTCAGAGCTCGTTATATAATGTTAAAAAATTTAAAAGCATACTTAGAAATTTTCAAAATATTATAAATATTAATATTTCATTTTATTTCATTTATTTTTTGTTCCTTTTTCTAGCTACATAAAGACTGTATCCTCTTTGAACTTACATGAGAGTAAAATTAATATATGTATAATAATTTATACTTAGAACTGTTTTATGTTTTCCGTTATTTTCTAAATTCATAAATGAATATTTATTTCCAATAGTATAAATAATAAAGTAAAAGATGTTCGAAACACATATCCCAACTGTACTATTAGCAGGAAAATAGGAAGTAGGGGGAGTGGACATTTCTCATTCATGAACTCGACCTCAGTTTTTACGTCCTAAGCACGCTTGATATCTCTTTTCGTTTTTGAGTAATCGTGATGACAGACGGACAGAGAGACGACAGACAGAAAACTGGAAATGGACTAATTAGGTAATTTTATGAACACCTATACCAAATTTTTGTTCATAGTATCAATGTTTTTAAGCGTTACAAACTTGGGACTAAACTAAGTATTTCTCGGTATATTTCATATATACATGGTATAATAATAATTTGAGGGTTGCCGAAGTTTTACCCATCATTGTATATCACAGATAAATTAAAGAATAAAATTTGTATGCAAAGTAAATGTTTATTTTATTTATCCTTCTTCCTGTGTAATTTAAATAACACATTATCTTCCACAATCGTTACGTGACTATTCAATACACGTGGATAATTAAAAGACGATCACACTGGTTTGAAAATTTAATCCGAACATCAAATAATATATAAACAGTTTTACCATTTATTCAATATCAATAATATAAACTAAACACATAATATTAATAATTTGTAGTATTATATTTATTTGTAAATACTACAAATTAGAAAAAACAAGTGAAAACAAACAATTGGCTGAGTTAATTGTTAAAATACCATGTATAGACTGTGTTGGTTACACAATCACATTACACATTCATACATGTCACAAATACATAATTGATATTCCCATATCATGCATACTATATCACCGGTTAACAGTGATGTTTACGAAAAAATGATTCAAACAAAAGTTGTTTATTTTTATAAGGAACATTTTTTACATTTAAACTTTTGTTCTATCTCTAGTGGTTTGTTTTCCATTTACGAACTCGACCTCACTTTTTATGTCCTGAGCACGCTGTAAAAATTTTAGCTTGATATCATTTTTCGTTTTTGAGTTATCGTGTTGATAAACAGACGGACAGACAACCGAAAATGGGCTAATTAGATGATTTCATAAACACCTATAGCAAAATTTTGTTTGTATCTTCAATAATTTTAAGCGTTACAAACTTGGGACTAAACTTAATATACTATGATAAATTTCATATTTAGATGGTATACAAATAAAGTGATAAAAAAATAAAGTGATTAAAAACTTTAGTTTAACCTTCTAGCTTGGTATTATCCAATACCAACTGAATCTATAACCACGCGGTCTGGCAAAAAGTTTACTTAATTAAGTTTTTCTGAAGATATTTTAGTTATTCGCCAATCTTTTAGAAAAATATTAAATTTATGATTGTAAAGAGTTGACCAGTTAAATATTTTGAAGATCCATGATCCATCCAAATTCAAGATTCAGCCACAAAACCAAAAAAACTTTTTCACAGTAGGTATAACATATTTTTGAGTTATTTGCTTATGTCAATTTAAAAAATCACACTATAGCAGTAAAAATATTTCAATAGTTTTATCAATAAATTCTTTCCAAGATATGTTTTTGATATAAAAAATAAAGAAAAAATAACTGTTAAAAGAAAATTCACGAAGAATTTACATCGAATACAATATACTTACACCATATTTGACCCGTATGAAATGTCGACACAGTGCATGTAATATAATTTTATTTCAACAGAAAAAAAAAACAGAGGGACATAAATAAGAAAAATAAGAGCCATGACCTTTTTGCATGACTATATATTATTTTAAATTAGTGTGATGTCACAAAAAAGGCGAGGCGAAAATAATCATTCTTTCATACTATTCTTATTATTATTCTTATATTCATTTTCGTAACGTATTTAGACGATGCTAAAAAAATAAAAGAAATGTATACAGGTGCTTCAGGAGAATGGCACATTTTAGAAATAGTATCTTATGAATATAATTTGAAATAAAACATAGTGTTAGCTAATGAAGGAGGAGAGAGACTGATACCCGAAGATAACGAAGGTGTGCTCCGTTTTATCCCCAAACAAGGAGAGCATACCACCGTTATCGTTGGAAATTTTTATGAACAGTACAAACAATACATTTCATTAGATTCCATTAAAACTCCAAAGTGTAATAAAAATCGCAGACGATTTGCCTCGTTAGCTAGATTATCTATTGTATTGGAGTTGTCAAAATTTAAAATTGGTAAAATCCGTACTAGTCAGACATCCAATGAATTCGAAGGATATTTGAGTAAGGTGATATACATTTCATAATAACTTTTTAATTTCATGGGCCACAAGAAAACAAAAAAAGGTTTTATTTAGGGTATTTAAGAGCACCACACGTCATAAAAAATTCCTGGAATTAGTTTCTAACACAGTGCGTGCATATGTTTATTTACATAATTAAAATTTGTTAGAAAATAGTACTAAATTTTCAATGTAAAACATGTATACAGTACATAGACTAATATGCCCATCCATACAGTTATATAAACAAAGAAGTTTGTCATTACTATGGAAACTCCATGAAATAAAATTCATGAACGGAGCAGATAACGTTTTACTGGAATCCTGTTAGAACATAAAACTAAAGTAAAATGCCTTTAAGTTAATTTAGTTTTTTTCGTATTTTGCATTTTTATAACATGCAGAATGAATTTTTGAATAACTACTTTCACTTATCAACGACAACATGTTCTAATAACATTTTAATAACCACCTTATGATGGGAATAAATTTCTAAAGTAATGGAAGTTTATTTTAATTGGTGCTGCCTTTATATAGTGGATTAAGTTCAAGATAGACCTTTCCCTATCTCATAAAAAAAAACAAAAAAACAACGTAAACGTATTATAATCCAATTGATCTCATATAAATTTCAGCACTTTATCTAGAACTATTTGCAAATTTGGTAATAACTTGCGATAAATCGAATCCTAAACTTCATACTGACTAAATGTTACGAAGTTTGTGGTGGAGGTGTGGTTTAGTTTGCTTGAAATACAATAAATCATAATTCGATCAAAAAATTCATAGAAAATAAGCTGCGTAGTTTTAAAATGTGTATCACTTTCCCAGGTACATTCTGTATATACTCTTTTGCATAAAATAATTGTATTTATTTCTCTTGCTTATTTCATTACAAATTCTTTGTCAATTTATGCTAAAAACGTTTCTTTGATATATATTGTCGGTGTGACAAAATGAATAAAAAAACACAAAATTTAACTCAAAATAAAATAAAATTAACAAATTTTAACCTTAAATGATATCTTCGGCCTTTGATTTTTCATCAAAAATTAATTGAATTATTAACTTAAGGATTACTTGATTGATTGAATCGAATGTTTTTTTATTGTTTTTTTATACATGGTATTTCATTTTACAAGATTCAATTAAATAGTGCTTTTTCTAAAGAGTGCTGAATCCAAAAAGTATCCAGTTAAAATTTCCTTTTTGCCCCAATTTCCTAGATCATTTTTTGTATTATATAAATACCTATTTCAACTACCAAGTAGTCATCATTAGTATTCATAAGCTAATCGTAACACTTATAATGTCTACTTATTAGTCGAAATACGTATTTATATATTAAAAAAAATGATCTAGAAAATTGAGTACAAAATTTTCAAAATGTCCTAGAGATCTTAATTCTTATTTTTGATAATATTTATATCGACGTTACATGGACTAAATTCTATATAGAAACTCTCACCGTTACATGAGGTTAAATAAAAAATTTGGGGCCCAATGAAAAAGAAAGACTACATGAAAACTAACTAGTAGTAGTTAAATATAAAGAACTATAGTAATTTCAGATTTTTGGTTCCGCGAAAAGTTATTTATATACAAGAGTAGCACGAAAGTTGCACAAGTGTCCCATAGGTTAGTTCGGTTATATTGGCTATCCACGAAGGAAACATTTAGGCTTTAGAGCCCATTGTGATACCATACATGTGTTTTACCACCTTTCCGCTGACATTTATGAGCTCCTCAATTTCAGAGGCTGAGTGCACCACCCTCATGCATATACCATGCACTACACCAGCCCATCACAACTAATAATTAAATTAAATTTGTTGCGGCGGTGGGAATCGAACCCACTACCCTAAACATACCGCGTACTGAATTGGTTATGCCTTAACCAACTGAGCTAATAGTGTCCCATAAAAGAAAGGAATTTTAAAATAAAAAAAATCGGTAAAAAAACAAAGACAATTAATTGAAAATCACTAAACGTAATAACAATATTTAGTTGGTAAAAAAGGCGTGATTGTACAATTAATTTTTCAACAAATACTGTACCAAACTAATTATTAAATAGTTTAACAGGTAAATAGTGATTAATGTTATAGATTAAATATCATATAAATATCGTTGCGCACGCAAACATTTTTTAAAACAGTAAACAACAAATGTTTTATATCCTCCATTAATTCTAAATACAATTTATAATAAAAACACTATACACAATATATACCTTCCTTCATACCTTCATTCCTTTGCATACCAATGTATTTTATTTTATGTTTATCTGCGTTATTGATCGTTTTATTCAAATTTTGTTGAAAAAAACACAGTGTGAGCCCCGTAAAACGTCTATATACAACGTTTTGATTTTTCTTCATGGTATAATTTTATCCTCCGATAACTTCGCTGTTTTTTGGAGAAATAAACTGCTATTATGATATCATCGATGATGTTTTTTCATGTCGTTTTATTTCACGCTAAGCAATGCTTCATATATAATAGTCTATAATTGATGTATAAAATCAATCATCCCATACATAATAATTTTAATAATACATAATAATATAATAAAAATGGGGGTTTAACCTCCGTTTTTTTGACGCATGCCTAATCACAGAGGCCACCTACATCATTTATTTGTTAATCTTTATTTATTCCATTACAAACATATTTACAATTACATATTTGATGTGGGTGGAGTCGGTTACTTCGTTCTTATCTAAGCGACGACAATGTGATCAATTCTGCACTCCCATTAATTATAAATTGTTTACACTGCCGCTGCCTGGATTCGAACCCGCAACCTAAGTCTAAATAGTCCTACGTTGTAAAACTAGCGCCTTAGACCGCTCGGCCATTTAGGCTCTAATAATTTTAATAATACAAACATAATCATCCAACTAGCCTACTATATAAAAACTGTTACAATAGGGGATAATCCTTATGTCGAATTGGCTATATAACCCATAAAAATGCAAAATACCTACTAGACTTGGTACGATGACAAAATTTTAAAGTGGAATTAAAATTAATAAAAAAACAAAGAAGTTATAGGCAATCAAAGAGTGCATTCAATTGTTTGCTCATCTCCTTTTAGCAAAACAGAGTTTTATATATAATCTCAATGGCGACACCCACGTATGACGTCATAAGTGTGTAATACAAGTAAAGATGTTTTAAAAACCAACTTCACTTTTCTATTCGTATGGCGAGAATTCTTCAATTTTAGTTTCAAAAATGATTTTGAATATATTCTAGAATTAAGTGCCTAAAAATTTTATCACATTACGTAAAAATTCAAAGAAAAAACCATTTTAGTTTTGAACGCGGAAACATAATGCGATATTTAGCTGAATATGGAGGTAAGAAAAAATGAATTCGTTTTTTTACGGTTGTTGATTTCTGATAAATAGTACCAGAAGGAATTGAAGATTTTCCAAACATATTACCATCTTACACGTATAGGTACAGGGTTATTCATGTTATTCGACACGGAATATTAAAGCTAAACTGCTAAATTTTATAAAAATTTATTTTTGGAATAAGTAGCGGCTCATGGGTATGTACATTTTAACAAATTTTTTTTGAAATGTTCAGGATGTCCAGAAATACGAAAAGAATCAAAATTGATTTTTTTAAAATAGAACACCCCATTATTAATTTATTTTTAGTTTTTACGGTCAAAATGAAAATGAGTTTCGTTAAGCTTAACTCACTTTAAATTCACGGTTTTCGAATTATTCGGAAAATATAATAGTAATCTTAGCGTTTAAATTCTCAAAACTTAGATCCGTTTTTCTAACTAAATTTAACTTGGAGTCTATTAATCGATTGAATCAATAATAGACGACTTTATGTATATTAAGTTTTTTAAATCAGTTCACATTCTGAAAAGGTGTGTTACCCACGAAATTGTAACAATAAGCTATAGAAAAGTTGATGGTATTTGAAAAAGAATTGAATGAAACATCTGTCAACATAAATTACATAATGTTCTATTTAAGTTGAACAAGTTATTATACCGTTTCAAACTTGTAATTGGTACTTTAGTCATTATTTGTGGACAGCCTGTATACGCAATTCAATTATTTACAATCGTGAAAAAAAATTTCAATCGGTTAGTAGACTTCAAGTTTAATTTGGTTTGAAAAACGGATCTTAGCTTTGAAAAGAAAATTTATACGTTAAAAATGTTTGAACGTTGAACTTGAAAAATCGCCCTGTCGAATAACGTGAATAACTCTGTATACAACAAAGATACTTGTTTACAAATTTGACGTTAAACCAAAAGTAAAAAGTTTTTTTTATATATTTTTTCCTCGTAAAAGTAGGTAACTAAGGAACTTCCAATGCCTATTTAATTTACCACTGCCATGAACAACAATATAGTTCTACTTTATCGTTGTCGAAAAAGGATGTAAATTAACTATACGCATACTCCTTCTTACTATATGAAGATAGTTTCTTACAGGAGCGGATACAAGTAGTTTGTAGTTAAGAAAACTTATCTTCTAGTTTGGTAAGTTCGTTCTTGAAAATGGCCAGTACAAAACTATTAGTTAGCAGCTAAAGGTTTAGATATAGGTAGCTCTCATAAACTGCCATCTCGAGCCAGAAAAATTCATCGAGGACATATAAATCGCCACAAGCAACATAAAAGGGTATAAAATAGTGTACATAACGGAGTAATGCATTTGTTTGTAAAGCAAAGAGAACAACTTGTTCAAGACAAGACTGTTCAATACCTTTCAAGACCAACATTATTGTTACATCATAATTATGCTACATTTCTGTAAGCATTTTACCTTTTTCCAATATATACGCTCATGTGATGATTTTTTATATGTTACAATTTTCTTTTTTAAATGCAGTAATATCTCTTCTTTACTTTTTCGTTTAATAAGAATTTATTGTCGACTAATTTAATTAAATCTTATGACTTTCTACCTTAAATTTACTGCACACGCAACCAGATACAATTTTTTTTTTTTTGTCTTTCTATTTTATATATATTTGCGATCTATTTATTCTGTTCACTAGTTGATTTATTAAGATTACTAAATTTGAATCCAACAAATTTAATAAAGATTATCTATAATCTATATAGATTATTGATGGTAAATTTAATTCTTTATAAATTGGGTGATGTTAACAGAAACAGGGTAGCTAAGTGACTACTGAACCTGACTTTAAGTAAAGTAATTTCTCTGTTCGTTTCCATCTGGGAACAATAAATTTTAAATATAAAAATAATCGTAACAATAAAATCATCTTTTTTGAATACTAGAAATAGACAAACCTGAAATAACCGTTTTTCGTAAATAGTTCGTAAACCGAATATTCTACCAAAAAAGTTTAATAATCGTAGAAACTAACATAGAGACTCGGTTATTTTTCGATTCAAACATTATAGTTTCCAAGTTATTTGTGGAAACTGATATTATTTTTAATTCCACGTGACAGCAAAGACATTTATAAGTATACTGTAAAATCATATGAAGTACCTATTCGTTGTGTGCGTAGTCATGGTAGGGGCAATAAAACCGATGCCAGCGCTTCCACTGAAAATTTTTGGCGATAAAGAAGGCTGTTATGACTAATTTGCAATTCTTTACATGTTAATGTTATAAAAAATGTCAAATTAAAATTGTTGAGTACCTTGAATACCTTATACCTTGCCAATAGCTAAATATTCTACAAGTCTCTTAAAAATTTGCTAACTACAGCCTCTATACGAGTATCGATTAATACATAGTTCTTGAACTTGGTCTTTTATTAACTTATTTACCTACATTTACAAACTTTATTTATGTCTACGTCGATAATTTATTTTTATTTATTTTTATATTTATTCTTTTTGTAAATAAAATAAATATATTTTATTACAATCGTGTAAACGTTACTAAAAAGGAAATTATTTTAACTAGATGGTGTGTGGTGTACGGCATACCTATACATTATCTACACATAAACGAAATTTGATAAGAAACTAATCAGATTGTAGTCTGGCACGCAAATCACACTCATAAATAGTTACGTATAACAATTCGTTTAGTCAAATCTCAAAACATATGTAAGAATCAAATGCCAAAAACGGTAATTGGAAAAAATAGACCAAAAGTTTTATAGACTCGAAGTACTGTTGTAATTACGAGTTGATTGATTGGAGTTTGTCGACTTAAGAGGAGTTAGTTGGGTTCTGAAGTTTTTAGCAGTTGCGTTCAAAAATGGGACATTATAACATAAATTTTTTTTGGTCTATTTTTTCTGGGTCTATATTTTTGTCGTCTATGTTTTCTTAAATCCGCCAAAAACGCTATCCAAATGAAAAAACAATTCACAAGTTTGTCATCACAAGTCATGTTTGTATTTCCAATGCGATTCCAATTGTATTGATAAATACGACATGGATTCGCAATATAATCTTTATGTGCTTGCCAGAACGTTATTAACATAGCACATAATTCACGATGTGAATATTTTAAAGAAGCTACAACGAGTTGTGGAGTAGTTTTGCGCTTAGTGAGAGCTTTCGGTCGTCTTTCTTTCTGTTGAAAATATTAAAAAGTTCCTAAAACTCAACTGTGATACGGCCGATATGTTCGAAAAAATAACCAGCGCCCAAGAATAACCATTTTTGAAACTTCAAATAAAAGTTGCAGGTCATGATAAATAAATAATACAACTATAATCACTTTCTTTTTCAAAGCAAAACGGAATTTAAAAAAGTAGGATATATTTTCGACCAAAAGACATCGGATATTCAAGCAATTAATAAGAAAAATTAGAATAACAGCTTTTTACATATGAGTCCTGTTAATATATATTCACAGAAGTAGACAATATTGTGTATGACCTAGGTCCTAGACTGTATAAATGGCGAGATAACCATATTTTTTTACTACCATAATATGCCAGATACAATAGGAGAGCAAACGCATTTATGAAAAAACAAAGATAAAATAACTTGAAAGTCAACAGGATAGAAAATAAAATAATTCAAAGAGACAATGAAAATAAGAAGTGGTACTTCATACGTTTAAATAAAAACGCTATAAAAAGAGCGTTTTTCCCCATTTAAAAAACATAAATCTACATCATACGTTAGTTTATAACTATGCACGCTTATAATCAGATTATTTGATGAAATCTGATTTTTTTATTAGCATATTCTATCTACTTTTATTAGCATATTCGTTGAATGCGTAGTCATGGTAGGGACAATAAAATCAATGCCAGCGATTCCAGTGAAAAATTTTGGCGATAAAGGACGCTGTTATGATTAATTTGCAATTCTTTACATGTTAATGTTATAGAAACTGCCAAATTAAAATTATTGAAAAACACTAATTAATCAAACTTAATGCGTTGAAAATTTTGAAAATAAGAAATCAAATTGTACAAATATTATTTTTCAAATGTAAATTATCATAATTATTTATTTAAATTTGTGAGACAATAATATTAAATTTTCAATGTAAGTCATAAATGCAATCCATACAATTATATATGCATCCATACAATTCTTTAATTAAAATAGTGTATCGTTACCATGGAAACATCTCCAATAAAACTCACGCACGATGCGATTACTATCTATCTTTAGTAACCTCAATAATAGAGTTGTTGAAAAAAATTTAAAAAAGTGTTCTTAGCAAAGATCAATATAGAAGAGACGCGCCTTTTGGAGTGGTAACTTCCCAATTTCTATTACTTCTTTTAAATAATAATATAATATATTTTTGTGCAGAGATATCACGTTTTAGACAAGAGACAAAAATCCCATTTCAATAACAAGCATTCAACAGTAAGAAACACTAAATAAAGCGAGAAATATGACTTTAGTGCTAGACTTCTCTAGTCGTAGTTTATTTTTTTGGTAGATTTGTGTACACATTTCTCATAAACTATAATATTCTTGGACTATATCTACCTATAAGTGTTATTAAAGTGCTACCACGTTCCACCTACATCTATGTATAATACAGCTCACGTTTAGAATTAGACAATACCTCATCTGCTGAAGCATCTTTAATTATTTTATATTTTTATTTAAAAAATAAATTCAGGTTTTGTTTTATTCCACAATGGATTTTTATAACTACAAAATAATGTTAGACCAGGTACCCGCCAGCATTTGTTGTCATTAATAAATGCAATTTTAAAAGTTCAGGTTGGTGAATTACTTAGTCTAACAAACTTTTTCTAATTAAAAACTCTTGCACCTGATCCGGAAAATTGTTTACTGCCTCACAAGCTTGAAATTGATGAACATTTTTTTTATCATTCTAATACAAAGACAATCGAATAGCAGAAGAAAAAATTATTATATCCGACATATAACGCAACAAAACGTCCTTCGTTTGAACCTTCTAAAACTACTGATTATTGCTTTTTGCTGACGGAAAATAGATATTTTGTATAATTGAATGAGCTACAGTGAAAAGTTGCTATGCTTAACAAAGTTGAGCAAAGTTGTGAAGATCGACTTCATGCAGTCTCCCTGTCTGGAATAAATCTGGAGTGATTGATTTTCCTTTTTTGATTAGTGTGTATTTCTTTTTATTACTATTAGATAAAAACTAGTGTAATGTATAGATGTATAAAAATCAAAAATTAAATATTTTGATAAACCCATGTAATAAAATGTTATAATGCTGATCTTTTTAAACCAGAAAAAATATTGATATTGGTTAGGGTATTTGTTGATAATATATACGACACAATTTCGAATACGACACGATAATACAAGAAGTAGATTTAACGATACATAGAATGTTTATGTTAGCATATTCAATACGTTGTTATGAAATATATTAGAGATGGTAAACGTATTTTCTCGTAAGGTATTAACATTTCTTAGTTTACCGAGTGGATAAAATTAAAGTTAAAATAAAGACAATTTATCATTACAGGAAAGCGTCTTTAACTAGACAAAAGCTTTTGAAATTTTAGAAAAAAGGATATTATTGAGAATAATAACCAAACGGCTTTTTTAGAAAATCTCAAGTACGACACAATGCATTACGTTATGACAATAAAACCGGTTTCGATAGAAAGTTTTTCTCGAAACGGCGTGAAGACATATCCATATTTCTACCGCTGGTTTTCGTAGTTTATCACCTTTGCCGCAATATTTGGATCGATTGTAGTCCATATCTCAAAACCTTATATACTGAGTTTTTTTTTAAATTGGAGATACAAAAAATTTCTCGATTTTTTCAATTTTTTTACCCCTTTGATAAAATCGAGAAAATGGTAAAAAAAAATTTTTTTTTCGAATTTGATGGAACTCGGTGGATGAGGTTATTTTGACCCAAAAAGTATAAAAATGATAGAGCAAATAGAAAGTTACAATGCCAGCGAGTATCATGGGCAAAACTTTATGGGCATTTTCAAAAAAGTTAGAGAAAATACCTTAAATTATTGGGTGGGTAAATTAGTCTGTCCACCCGTCTGTTTGTCTGATCGTGACTACAATAACTCAAAAACCAAAACAAATAATGAGTGTAAATAAATTATTCTTCCGAGGATCGTTGTATACCAGCGCTATTTGAAACTCTGATAAAGAGAATGTGTTAAGAAAACCTTGAATAGATTCTCTGAAAAGAGTCAACCTAGAAGACACAAAATGAAGCAAGCATATTCAGTAAACGCATTAAAGAAAAGACCTTTTACATTTTGTTCGACAAGATAACACACACACACACAAACACATGCACACAAACTTGAATATAATATGTGTTTGGTAGTAAGCTTCCGGTGACAGGATAATAAGGAACATTATATTACAGCTAAAGAAAATACTATTGTAATTTACAAATATGTTACAGCAGCAACAAGAACAAGAATGCTATGAACGAATACAAATATTAAATTTAAATTTTTATAATAAAAATATTTTGAAAATTTTTAAACAAAAATTCAACCAATCTAAAAGAACAAATTTTTTTTTAAAATTAAAAAAGTTACCTTCGATGAAAAACAAAGTCTCTCGATATTTAACTGACGGTTTTTAATATGATACATACAGCGTAAACTAAATATTGACAAATATTTTGTCTAGTAATTTTCATTTTGTTAAAATATAGCCCACAGAAATGCTCATCTTAATTTGAATATCTAGTAATCTTAATTAAAGATAATTGAAAAAAATACACTCAAACCAGGACTCGAATTCGAACTTCTTGGATTCATGCCAAGCGCCCTACCAAGTGGGCCATTTTTATTTTGTTTGTTTACTTATTTTTGTTATTTTTAGTGTTGTTTACTTTTAATCATGTATACGATATTTATTTTACATCAAAATCTAGGGCGGTTGGCATGAATCCAAGTCCGGTTTCAATTCCTTGTTCGAGTGTGTTTTTTTAAAATTCTCTTTAATTAATAACTATTTACCTTATACTTCATATAAAAAAACGTAATTGGGAACCTACTTTTTTGATGTTGGTTGAGAGAGTTCTCTTTTTATACGTCATATTATCATAAAATTTTTATGTAAAATTTGCCAAAACATGTACCGGATGATATGTTAATAGTGTTTTTGTAAGTACATTTATAGTATGGTACCTACTCTAATAAAACGACGGAAATATTTTATAATTTAATGTTTATAAATATTGTTTTTTCATTTTTTGTTTCTTTATGAATTTTTATTTTGCACATTTATTTTTTCGCAATTACAGAAAATAGTAGGAATTCCTCATAAAAGAGTATAAAAGTGAATTCTTTGAATTGACAATTTTCTGTTATATGCAAGAAATTTAATCATTAAAAAATGTTTCAGTTATAAATTTTGTTTTAAAAACAAAGTTTTTATTTATTTAATTAAAGTCTGAAAATAAAATGCGATGGTAAAATGATTCTTTGACGTAATAAAAATGAAACAAATGCAGTGTGTCGCATTTAAGATGAAGACACCCTCATATTTTGTTGTCTATAGGAAAATCGATTTGAAATTTTCCACAGTCATACAAGGTGATAGTCACATTTGTTATGATACTCATCCAAAATCAGAACTTTAAACTCAGCCTAATATAAATTGACAAATAGAGCTGATTCTTAATATTTTGCCTAGCGTTAGAGATATCGAAAAAAACTATTAGAAAATAACATACCACTATTAAATTATCAATTTGTCCGGTTTTTACATTCCATAGCACACTATTTATAAAATTTTATCATTTAATTAACTAGTGTGCTATTAAAATTTCAAATCACTATTCCTATAAATAACCAAGACCATTATTTTATTTTGTAAGCTAGTGTAATTTTTAACAGAGAAGTTATCACGATGTATGAACTCTCTCAAAAATGTCTCTCCAGTGTCTTACGAGAAGCACTGTGTGAAGTTTATAGATAATTCTACACTTATCGTCTATATAAATTAAAATTACACAACATAAAAATTGATTTACACTTTAGGTTGTCTATTATTTACTTTTTTTGAGTAATAGTTTTCTCAAAAAGCTTTATTTTATTTTTTTATATAGTCTAGACATCTTTTAAATAAGTAATGAGAGGATTTGATATGAGTTGTATTATAGTAACTTTTGTACATGTACCATTATCAACTGACTTGTATCTATTAGAAATTACAAAACTTTATTTAAATCAAAATATGCATGAACAACACAGTCGAAGCTTTTTTTTTCGGGAAAATTTTTTAATTTAAAAATAATAAACTTCATAATTTTCCATTCTTGTCAAAAAAAAAGAAAAAATTTGTGTGTGTCTTGATTACATGAAGAAAACCGGGTTTTGAATCTCTAAAATAGGTAATTAATAAAATTATCAATATAAAGAATCACATAGGACTTTTTAAGCTTTAATGCTGTATATTTAATAGCATAACCAATTAATTACAATGTTCCTCCTTAATTATCAAGGAATTTTATGATAATTTCTTGAATACATAATTAAATGTAAATTTATTGAATATCGTTATTAAAATTGATTTCATCAGTTTATTTATTGATTTAATAATGTAATAAACTAGTTTTTAACTAGAAATGTGATAAGTTGGAACTGTGATTTATTATTTCAACAATTTTTCATTTTCCCTCTAAGTAAAAGCTAGTAGATAACAAACAAAACAAAACTAAATTAAAAATATAAAAACATTCTTTAATCGACTCGAATTACAATCCACATTTTGTTTTTAAATATTGTGAAATGTCATTTTTCATTGAATCATTTGGTGGTTTACATTTGTTTCTCCAACCGTACCATGCAGCAAACTTATTTTTGGATGAATTGTATACTTTAAGAGCACATTCAATTGATTTTGGAACGTTGTTTAATAAATCTAAAATTATAATGTAATAAAACATTTGTGTCGAATGTTAAAATTGATATTGTACAAGGTGCTGCAGAAACTAAATATTATTGTAAAGATAATTTACCATCACAATTAACATTGCATCCATTATGTGAAGTTGCACCATCTCTTTTACACCACCATTTACTATTGATTTGGAATAAACCATAATCGTAGCTCTTATTTTTATTTGGTCCAGTTACGATATGTGTTCTGTAACTACTTTCGCTACCGGCCACACATACCCCTAAAATAAAATTCGTTTTGTAAAAAATAAAATAAAAAAAACTTTTTAAATCAAAAAACCCGACTGGGTTAAATATAATCTGAAATAAAAAAAATAAGTCCAGCAGTTTACATAGCGACTTTAACAGTCGGGACCAATTATTGGGTAGAATTGAGCCGGTGTAGATTTTAGTGGGTCTTTATTGCCATATCTTCAATAGCACTCGAAAGGTTAAAGCAAATCGATTAACATCATAATCATCAAGATCGGCCGACGCGTTCGGTCTCTAGTGTGCCACAAAGGAACACACATACATTATTTTTCACAATATGACGTCTGGTGGTCGCCATATTGAATTTTTATTGCTGCCACATCTTCGGTAGCACTCGCAATGTTAAGACAAATCGATTGACGTCTGAATCATCAAAGTTTTCGCATTTTCCAACCCATTTCTTTACGAAAATGATGGTATAGGCTTGACTGAAAAAAAAACTGTTCATGGAAAAACTTGATTCAAATTATTATAATTTAAAATAGCCATGGACACTTTTCGATAGAAGAACTACGATAATAGTGTTTCAAAACTTTAAAACCAATAAAATTTCATAAAAAATATGTCTCATCTAATTATCAGATGGGTGATCGATCTCTTGTACTATTATATGGTAATTTTGTGTGTAAGGCATACATGGTTTGAATTAGAATTTAGTAAATCCAATTTTATGTTCCAATTAAAACATTTCAAATAAAAAAGTAATTATTGCAGGTAGTACTTACAATCATCCAAAAGATTCCGTGATACTCCAGCGTCCAATAAATTTTGCGCAAGAGTACATTTATCAATTGTTTCTGCAATCACCTGAAGAATGCTTAAAGCACTGATGAATAATACAATAATATTTTTATTCATGTTGAAGAATAAACGTACTCAAAGTAAAATGAATACACTGAATATTGATTTCTCAACTTATATATATATAGATGTGTAGTCACACAGTTTTAAATCAAATGATGTAGAGTTCAACGTATCATCATAAAGATTAGGGTATTCCCATGATAAATAATATAATTATATTGAGCATCCGATTTGTTCTGATATGTCAGTTATATTGCTGTACAGTTTCATTAAAAACCATTCGCTAGTTTAAGCGTGAAAGCGTAACAAACATGCTTACTTTCGCAGAGATTGAAGAGGTCAAAACATGCCCTTCGTTAACAATTCATTCCTAAACAGTTATCTTCAGTTCGTTTTCGCCTTAACGTATCTACCTTCGTGTTCCATTCATTGTTCTTTTACAAAACTGATTGAATACACTCCTAGATATTTTGGGAGTGATTTCTTGAACCTTTTCTCTTATTATCAGTTCCAAATTTATCTTTTACGTTGCATAAGATTGAATGCCATTTTTAAATTCAATTTTATTAATGGATTTACTTTATTAACGAAAAAAAAAATGCTTTAAACAACGGGTTTATCGTACTTTTTTAGAAAATGATTATTTTAAAAGAGTTTTTTCATTCCAAGTATTTCAAAAATTTTACATTCACTTACTTTTAAGTGACTCATTTTCTTTGCCCGCTAGGATATTATTATGAACAGTTTTATATCAAATGATGTGAAGTGAAAGGTCAAATTGAATATAAAACAGATGAGGGTATTTCCCTAGTCGTTCACAGTAACAAACAAGCACAATTCAAGGTCACTTGTTAATCAATCAATCATATAAAATTAAATAATTATATTGTTAATTAATTTAATTTTAAATTATATTCATTAAACTAACAGACGTAAACCACAGGAGTAAACCACAATATAATCGAGCGCTAATTTTTGTTTACAAAATTTATACATACATTGTTTTTGATTAGAGATTTATCGGCGAGATACGATCGCGAAAATCAGCCAAAAAGACGATATATTAAAAATACTGATTTTCGATGATTATTCGAGAGACAAACGATAAATTTCTTTCAATTCCTAGATTTTTAATCATCACGACTTACTTAGTGGAGAGCCTTTAGATTTATACCTCGGAATCCAGGGACAGTCAGTGAATCTTTATAAAAACTGTTCGACTGAATAGTTTAAAACTTACTTAAAGAACTTAAAAACCAAAATTTGTGCGATCTTCCACCCCTTCTCGGGGGTGGAAAAGTTTATGCAGAAAAGAGCGGAAATCGATATAGGAAAAAATTCTACGCAAAAAGAAACATATTTCGAAAAGTCAATACTTGCCCAGTTATTGACGATTGAAATTCAGAGTATTTATCGGAAAGACAAGAAACATTGTACCTACGGAAGTTCACGAACAGCCCCGCAAATATGCGAAGATAATACTTTTTTCGCTACGCGTTTATGCGCGTAGTGAACAAAGAACACAATCTCTGAAGGGCTTGAAAAAAATTAATTTTTAAAACCTTTAGATTTATTGAAAAAATGTTTAATATAAATGAAACTAACTTTATTGGAAAGATAATTTTATGCCATTAATGTTTGAATATGACATTTGGTCATGTGACAAAGCAAAATCATTATTTCCATTAAAAAAATTTGCAAGCTTTTAAATCGATTATCAAAACAAAATAGTGTTGCCAACTCAAAAATCTGAACCTTAAAAAAATTATAATTATGTTAGCTCACTCGTTTATAAATATACAGTTATTTTATTGACACGCTTTTTAACGTACACAAATTAAATTTTTATCGATAAATTCCCATTTTGAATTATCGAAAACAAAATAAAGTAACCCTTATAGATATAAATCTGTTTTATCTAACTTAATTTGGTTTTCAATTCCCATATGATTTATTAGTAATATTGTATTCAGTTTGTTGACCTAGTTTTGTTTTTATGTATTTTCGATATTTATTACAAAAATATAATAAAAGAATATAACACACGCCGCAAAACTTCTATATATATATTACTGGAGTAAATCTAAGCAAAAAAAGGCTGTTATATGGATTAAAAGTTCGAGCAGCGAAACTTTGGGGTTTTTCTTTTCACATCAAAATAAGTATTTTTTGAAATTTTTTACTTTCCCGGAGTGGTGCAACATGTTTAAAAAACAAAATGGCGTCAAAAATGAAATTTTTTTCAGAAATTTTATCATTTTTATTTTATATTCGCAAAAGGAGACATCGGTGCATATCCAAATTTGGTAGGTTTGTAGTCCATGTTAAGAACTACTCTTCATAATTTTTTGGTGGGGTTTCGTCCCTTCCCCTCCCAGTTATATATATATGTATACATACATATGGTAAAACAGTTCATTTGACTATAACTTGAAAAATATTCGATTGATTTTAATGAAACTAATATCAATAGTAGGTTTTATTACTTACAACTTTCGGTTAAAATTTTAGCGAAATCCGTTAAATAGTTCGGCCAAAATTTCCAATTTAGGGAATTGTTTAAAATGGCTGCCATTTTATGCCATTTTGTCTTACGAGGTTAAATTTTTTTTAAAATTGTAGCATTTTTTATTATCTTTCGATTTTATAATAAGTGGCTTACCCGTAAAATGACACCTTGATCCATATTTTTGCGAAAAACGGAAAATTTAACACTTTCTGGAAATAATTGTTTGGGGGGTGTATGGACTGGCTTTGGGGGGTGTTTTTTGCTTTGGCATGAGAAAACTATTTTTAAAAGAGGTCTATATGGTTTAAAGCAAAATTTTTAAGTTTTAACCCCCGCGCTGTAAGGGGGAAGGGGTGTATGAAATAAATGTATCTTAAAAGATTTTAAAAAGAGGTCAAAATAGTTTAAAATGCTAAAGTAACCCAAAATTTTAGATGCTTTTATTAATATAGCACTTTTTACAACATCCACCCCTTCCACTCCCGCTTTCATATTTTTTGCAAATTCAAAATTTTTATGACGTATAAAGGGGTTTTGGGGGTCGCTGATCTCGAACTTTTGGCCCAAATAAGTGCACCCCCTAAAAATATTACAATTGTTTTTGATAATCTATTGCAAAATTCGAGATCAGCGACCCCAAAAACCCCTTTATACGTCATAAAAATTTTGAATTTGCAAAAAATATGAAAGCGGGAGGGGAAGGGGTGGATGTTGTAAAAAGTGCTATATTAATGAAAGCATCTAAAATTTTGGGTTACTTTAGCATTTTAAACTATTTTGACCTCTTATTAAAATCTTTTAAGATACATTTATTTCATACACCCCTTCCCCCTTACAGCGCGGGGGTTAAAACTTAAAAATTTTGCTTTAAACCATATAGACCTCTTTTAAAAATAGTTTTCTCATGCCAAAGCAAAAAACACCCCCCAAAGCCAGTCCATACACCCCCCAAACAATTATTTCCAGAAAGTGTTAAATTTTCCGTTTTTCGCAAAAATATGGATCAAGGAGTCATTTTACGGGTAAGCCACTTATTATAAAATCGAAAGATAATAAAAAATGCTACAATTTAAAAAAAAATTTAACCTCGTAGGACAAAACGGCATAAAATGGCAGCCATTTTAAACAATTCCTTAAATTGGAAATTTTGGCCGAACTATTTAACGGATTTCGCTAAAATTTTAACCGAAAGTTGTAAATAATAAAACCTACTATTGATATTAGTTTCATTAAAATCAATCGAATATTTTTCAAGTTATAGTCAAATGAACTGTTTTACCATATGTATGTATACATATATATATAACTGGGAGGGGAAGGGACGAAACCCCACCAAAAAATTATGAGGAGTAGTTCTTAACATGGACTACAAACCTACCAAATTTGGATATGCACCGATGTCTCCTTTTGCGAATATAAAATAAAAATGATAAAATTTCTGAAAAAAATTTCATTTTTGACGCCATTTTGTTTTTTAAACATGTTGCACCACTCCGGGAAAGTAAAAAATTTCAAAAAATACTTATTTTGATGTGAAAAGAAAAACCCCAAAGTTTCACTGCTCGAACTTTTAATCCATACACAAGGCGTAATTTCACTCTACTATATATATGTGTGGATAAATCACTATCTTATTTAGTACTGTCAATTGAAATTTTACTTAATATAAGAAGTAATTTCGACCCTTTTCCTGCATTCACTTGAAAGAGGATAAAGAAATGTGGAATACTTCTTTGAAATCAAAATTTATTATATTCCTTCCGGTGTTCGTACAAGAATATATAATTATGTGTCGAATATATTCGAATAATTCTAATAAAAAAACGACCCAAATCAATATACAATCTTCTATAATAGAAAAACTGTTCGGAATAAAAGCAAAACATTACATAGTAGAATTCAATCAGTTTAATCCAGTTATTTGTATAGCCATACAGAATGTTTCAGGGGAATTAGAGATATTTTAATCTTCCTTTGATTGCATAACTACACAAGAACAGTAAATTATCCAAGATGTATTGGGTATATGACTAATGGTTCACGACTATAACTTCCCTTCATAGTTTTATGTTGTCTTCTGTTAAACTGTTCAGTTTGTGAAGTTAACGGCGAAGGTTAATTTAATTGAAATTTACGTTCTAAAAAAACGTATTTTATATTTTTATTGAATGGTCTGCGGTGAAATTAAACCTACATTGGTTCGTAAATGGATGTTCAGCACTTCTCATTTCCCCGAAAACATTGACGGAAAGAAAAATATAGTTTAAAAAGCGCCCGTATTGATGTGTTTTTATTATTTGATATTTTGATTTATTACCAAAAATTAAACTACTTTTTGACAAAGATGAATATTCCTGATTATTAAAAAGGATATATTATTATACTTTCAGGCAAAAAAGCTACTTTTAAATGGGAAAATATTTAAAATCTCAGTATGAGAATATAATCGAACACCAAAATGATGGAAATGCCAATCGAATTTTCATCCAATGTAGAAAAAACTTCGAAATATTTTATCAGTAAAATAAATCATAAAACTTTGATGTCACATTTCGGTTTTGAGCATTTAAACTAGTTTTTAAACTATAGAATACAACACGAATTTTCATGATTATGTTCCGATTATCATATTGTTTGAAAGAAAATAAACTTAAAAATGTATTTACGAAATTTACAACAAAATAAACTAATTTAAACTTTTATGCAAATATATTCAGGTGTTCTATATACAAGGTACATAATATCTAGCCATACATAAAATTCAAAGTAGGGGAAGGTGTAATAGTCAGTCATGACTAAAATGTTTTTTTAAAGCCATTTTTTGAAATATTAAAATGGAAACCGTCTCTGTTTCTAGAACTCTTTTCTCCTGCATTATTTTTTATTTTCGTTAATGGTTTATAATCTACTGTACGAAATATCACCCCACAGATTGTCTCAGAAGCCAATCTTTGCAATCTTATATATTATTATTCTAGCGAGTTTTTTTCTGTCCTACACTTCTTCCTTACTTCTTTATCCAATTCCATGATAATGGGATATGGAAAATCACTCCTCATTTTCAAGCTTATTATGTTTAGGTTTACTCTACACATTGACAAGCAGCCACTACTGTGAGCATTCAGCAAAAGCTTCCACGCACTTCTTTTTTCACACAAGTACTTCGCTAATCTATAACCTTACCTATGGAGCAGCTAATTCATAAAAAACAAGAATATAATTGTAAAATTTAGTGCTTTCATATAACCATGTTTCAATGGTACATTATGTTGATGGATTCAAGGTACATCACTTAAACTTTTTTCTCCTCACTTAAGGTTATGGAATGATATAACAATTTACTCACCAAAAGGCATTAGTTTACATAAATATAAATGTAAAATTATCATAGATAATTAAATTTATGAACTCTAATGTCTGGATCAATTTTTTGTATTATAAATACGTATTTAGACTAGCTACTCTAAAGTCATCATCATTATGAATTGGTTTCTAGTAATTGTTCTTCTGATAGATTTAATCTGTCGCGAATTTTAAACTCTAGGGAAAATGTTAAACTGTCAGCAAAATAGTGACAAGTTTAATCTCTCAGGCCAATAATTACGATTCAGTAATTCATACTGATTATTATTTTACAATCAAAAAACTTTTTATAATTCAAGAAAAATTTATTTTGGCATGGGAACGAATTTGAAATTTTATAGTAAAAATTAATAGATTAATAGATTGAGGGTACATTTGACTCTAGGCACTACATCTAACCCTCTATGGCTATGTAGATTCTAATATCCATAGTAGAATTAATAGTTATATGTCTATATACATACTAAAGTTAATAGTAGGAGTTTAGTGGGAACACAGATAATAATACATAAGTTTTCAAGAAATGTATTGTTCTATTATTGTAAAACTACTTCAGATAAACTTTACTAAAAAATCACTGCAGCGTTATAAACTTAGGAAAACCTATTATTCGAATGTAGGGTAAAAGGAATCACCAATTTATAACAGAAAAATAAATAATTAAATGCCCTTGGAAGCGTAAAAAGCATTTCAGTTTGAAGCAAATATTGCTGAGAAACTTTTATAATTTTTAGCTAGTTGAAGTTTGCCTCTATAACTGGACCCAAAGTTAATGTATTTTCAACGACAGGAAAATATAATAGAAAAAAGTCTAGGAACAGTAAATAAGCTAGCTTCTAAAATAAACAAGTTTAAAAAGTACTACGGAAGACACCTTCAAGGGATAAGGGATATTTATGCTAGCTATGCGGTATCTAAGGAATTTGATCCTGATATCGATGAAGGAGGTGCATTCGTTCATTAATAAGAGTGAAATTACATAAACACTCGTTTGAATACACGTGCATAGAAACTAAGGTAAGTTTATTACTGTCCGTCTTTTCCTTGAAAAATATTTTTTTTCCTAAATCTATTTTTATACTAAAATATACTAAATATACTAAAATAAATGTTTTCCTATTTTGTTACAGATGTAACATTCCGTAATATGTAAGTATATTTTCTTCAAAAATATTTATTCAATTAAGAATTTATTGTGAGCTTAATTACTGACAACAAGACTCAAAAGAAGAGGCCATAACTTTCCTAGTCTATAATTTGATTAACTGAGAAGAGCCTAACTGTAGACACGTCCAATTGAGCGATTCCTTCTTCATGGTACAGTCTTATTTTTTGAGGGCTAAATAACCCATCAAAACAATTTTTGTAACATAGATATATACCCACTAAAATTTGTGATGTTTTATTTTGACCTAAGTTTTTCAAGAGTAAAATAGTGCCATTTTCGATATGTCTTTTTACATAGAAAGGTATTGGACACTTATTTTGATTTAAAACATTAGATATATTGAAATTCGATTTTTTGAAATATTTTTTGTTGGATTTTCAAGTAATATGAAATAAAAGAGCCTCTTCCCAGAATATCATTTAAAAATATCGACTGTTAGAAATTTCATCAAACCATCAATAACGAATTTAAGGTTTAGCTGGAAGAAAGTCGTCAATGGATTGACCAGTGATCCGACAGATTTATTTTCTTCCATTACATTACTTTCATATAAAATAGTCGTAAATTATTTTGTTTTTTATGGTTATGCTTCGTGAATATAGCAGTGTCTATCGTTCTATCGATGCTCTTAGGTATCCAAAGTTTTTTTTAACGTTTATGTTTGGAATGCCTTTTAAATTTTGTTTATTGCAAGCACATAAATATCGTACATCGCATTTTTATATCAACATAAACAATTTTTTAAGGTATTTCTATCTATTTTTGTTAATATTTACGAGATAGCAATAAAGAAAATGTAAAAAATATGTTCTATAAGCTTCTTACAGTGAGTGTCACCATACGTAGCAATTTAGAAAAGTATCTTTTTAAAGTCTTAAGCTAATGAACATAAAATGGTAAAAATAGTAATTCTAAAAATTAATGTTTCCAAATAAATTACTTGAAGCTTACTAAGTGTACTATACTTTTCAAAAAGTGAAATTCACAAAAAAATCCCCGACAAATGAGATTTATTTTCTGGAAACTTAGCTATAAAATGTTCTCAATCAAGGCGGTTCAACCGTTTAGGGGCTACGATGCCACTGAGAAACACATAGATGCACAGATAAACACTTTAAACTAATAACACTCCTTCTTAAATCAATATCAAAGTGATGATCAAGAACATCAGATGAGACGTAAAGGATACTTAGAGAACTATCATTTTTTGGGACAAATTTTTCGAAATATTTTAATTAAAATTGAAATATTTGACTTTGTTCTTTTGAATTATTGTTTTGAATTACCTAATTATTTTACTATTTCACTTTTCAAAATGAATTGAGCCAAGCTTATTTGACCATTCATTTCCATAGTAATTTTTGATCTCGCGTAAATTTTTTTGGACGTCTTGGATCGATGAGGCCAACAATCCTACCAAATTTTAGCCGGATGCGAATTTTTGTACCTTCACTCATATTTTCCATTTTATGTGACCGCATAATTTAGGCTATATTTCTATCATGAGTTGAGGAAATTATTATGTTCGCAAAATGATGTCGATCAAAACAAATAAGTAATTAAATTCCAACGTATTTATTGCACTATATGATTTATGTGTAGAATAGATGTGTTTATTGAATTATGCAAATCTGTCAATAATAGAACTAATCATATTTATTAACTAACAGTATTTCAGTTCGAGATGCTGTGTATTTGAGATACAAAATATATTTCCATAAATTAAATACTGTTATCTTGTATATTTACTTTTACACAAACGGACAAGACAACATTTATGTAATATTAATAGTCATTCTGGGTAACATTGAACCACTTTGGAAACTTTCTTTATTTGTCAATAAAAATTCATTCAAAATATTAACAGCAATTGATTCGAATTGGATATAAGTGATATTTAGATATTTCTCTATTTCCTTTCTTTGGCATATGATTAACGTTACGTAGGCTATCGATTATGTCTCAAAAACAGGGCAATAAGGAACTGCGGAGTTCAAGGGTTTTATTGCAAGAATCGTTCAAAGCGTTATTCAAGGAGAAAAAAAAACCGCGTATAGCTACTATTGAATGAGAGGGTGGAATTGAAGAAAGGAAAAAACACCCCTTTTGGTTTTTTCTAAATATTTCGTAAAGTTACCAAAATTTCAAAAAATTTCATATGATTTTTTTTGTAGAGAATAAAATATTTTTTTATTATTTTTTTTAAATAAAAAAAAATTTGTTCGTTCCAAAATTTTGCCATTTTTTTTGCTGTTTGTTTCAACTGCTTTGGTTTTCTCTACAAAGTATTTTAAATAAAATGTCTTGAAATTTTGCTTAGTTTACGAGATATTTGGAAAAAACCAAAAGGGGTGCTTTTTCACCCCTATCTTCAAATTGCACCCTCTCATTTAATACCACTCCGCGTTTAATAACCGATTGAACGATTCCTGCAATAAAAATCCATGAACGCCGCAGCTTTTTTCTATATGACATAATCAATTACCACAATTTTTTAGTTAAACGTACAGATTCAGATATTTTCAAAATAGTCCTTTTTTTGTCCACGACTGTGTTTATTGATTCTAAATATTGTTTAATGTTCTATTCGTGTTCATGTAAGGTAGTGAGCCATGTTGGTACACGAATATATAGACATAATGAGTCTCTGTTTTCCCATTCTGTCAATAACAGTGACACAACTTTAACACTAGCAACCTATAAAAGCCAACCTTGAAATGACCAAAGCATGTTACTCAAAGACACAATTAAATTAGTTTCTGTCTAAACTATAGAATTTTCAACAACAAAAAATGTTTCGAACAAAAAAGTTACTTTTTTAATAACACTTTCTAATTATCTAAGTGTCTCTTTCTTACCAGTTATAAAAAAGAATGAACTTTTCATTGAACTTGAAGTGGTCGAACCAAACAGTACACCTTTGGGCTTCTACAGTTTATAATTACACAAGTCGAAAAATATTGTAAAATAGTTTTAACATTAATACCATTCCATCAAATAAAACTATAACGACATTCAAAGTTGTGATAATCGTTGTCGTAAACTTACAGTTATTCGTTAACCAATAAGAACCAATTTATGTTTATTCAGATCCATAAAGATATAAGGAGAGAAAACAAAATACTTAAAGCTACTTAGATTGAAGCTACATCAGCATAGATAACTAAATATATCATCTATACTTGTATTAGAATAAAAAACTACTTTTATAGGCAATTTCGTTTTTGTAGTTCATATAGTTAATTATAGGTACACTGCCGTTCAAAATTCTGTATAATTTATTGTTTAGTGATGTGAATTTATTATGCTTTGACTGTAAATTTCATGGACACCGTCGTTATGAAATTGTGAATAAAAGGTGGATAAGTGACGACAAAAGAGGTTGAAACTATAACGTTGTTGTCTTTGTTTTGAAAAATGGAAATTGTTCAGTAGAGCGGTAAATAAGTGTTTTTTATTTACTTCAACTTTGTTCGAAAGCATTAGCCTAGCAGTCCAGTGTAGCTGTTAGACCCTAGATTTGTCTTTTTTAAGCCATATGGCCAGTCAACGGCCAAATTAAATATATGTATTGATCGAATTTCATTACATATCGTTTTTTATAATTCGAGTTTGACCATAGACTCTAATAAAAGACCAATTCGAACGTTTCATTGAACGGGCAGGCTAATCCTGAACTACATTTGTGATTAAATTTTTAATTTACAAGTTTCGACTGGATATAAATTTCGTAGATTAACTTTTGTACTTTATAAATTGACTATAATAGCGTTTATAAATAACAAATTTAAGCTTTCGATAATTTCGACATATTCGACAGCACTGTGTTTAGATAGATATTTTTAACATCAACAGTCATGTACATAATACATAATATAGTCTCACTATATTAAAACAAGTCACGTTCTAAAAGCTTATAAAACATAAAGTAGTGTTCACTTTCATTAAATTATTTCACTTATATCCTTTTTTTTCTCTTTATAACTACAAGAAGTGACATTTACACCTCAATAATAAAATAAGGCGTTATATTTCATTTGTTTCTAATAATATATTAAATTTCAAATTAAATTTAACAACGGGGTATTGACCAATATCGATATGATGCGTTCCTACAAAAAAATACGTAAGCAGAGTCTTCGCACAGAATGATCTAGAATTTGGTAACATTTAAAATCAGTGCTTTTTTCAGATTGGATTGAGGGTATTAAGCGTGATATATGAGCAGATGTGAAGCGCAGGGCTTAAAAACATCATAACTTTTTTAATTCCTTACTTTAAGGTACTTTATTGTTTTTTAAAAAATGAGGGGATTTTGAATAACTACCAATTATATTAAGAACAATTTTTATATCTACTACAATATCTTTACTTATCTACAGTGCATGTGCTAATATTAATATACAAAGCATTATCCTGCCCCCCGCCCCGTATGTAAAGTAATACAAATGATGATACCGTCCACATCTAAGTGTTTCTGTATTGGTGAAATAATTTGATAAATAATTATAATTTTGTTGTTGTCTTTATAAATAAAGATTTTCAATTAATTACAGATTTATAATACTTCCATTTATATTGCAAAGTGACACCTACTACGTTTGATGAGTTTGATTGGTCTGTGAATGCAAAAATCTTTCTACTTTTCTCATAGTCACATCTCCCGCATTAAGCCTCGGATCGAAATTTGGTAAAGAGCTTTTCTATTTGTCTTGATAAGCTTAATTTACTGGTATAATTTTCTGCTACCAATAATAAAACACCCTGTATAACCGTAACAGAATTTTACCATCCCTATATGTTTGACTTAAAATTATTGAGTATGTAATTTTCAGTAAGGATAAAATAATACACATTGGGATAAAACACATTCCTTGGAATAGTCAGTATTCAATTCACGTGTGTTGTACGTGTGTACGTCGATTGAAATAATTATAATCATTTTATTTGTAGATATCTATATAATAATAATGTTATTTGAATTCCTATTTTCTGGTCAATGTGATATTGTTGCACACATTAATAGAATGGTTGACGTTAATAGCTTTTTAGTCACATGTTTTTGCATGTTACAAGCTATCAAATGTGCTATCTACTAGAACGTTTTATTTTTCCATTTTATGTGTATTTATATGTGGAAATATTTTTGCATGTGACAGGTTTTCCGTTTTGGAAAGCATTGATAGAAAAATATATTTGTTATAAGACTGATAATTCATTTTATTCAAAAATTATTTTTTTAGTCCTATTTCCCCTGAAAATATAGACTTATACACTGTATCGAAAGTTCAATGTGATTATGAAACCGTTTCATTATCCATAGAACTCGATTAATAGATTTATATCCTCCTTTTAATTCAAATGAACTGAAATTTGGTATGCACTGCATGAATTTCTGCAGAGGCTTTTCTTAGAGGATAAACCGCTCTTTTTTATTTGAATACGTTTTTATAGTTTTAAAAATGTGTACACCCTCTTTAAATTGAGCTAGAGGGTTGTCGGTATGAAGGTTGGGTCAGTACCAAGAATTTGCGAGGTACCAATCCTTTCAACCTTATTTATGTCGAAGTATTTTTTTCTTTCACCGTTTTTGAAAGAATTGCAGATATCTCCCCTACAAATTAACTAAGAGAGTTGAATTTTTGTGTAAGTAAGTGGGGGGTAAAGAATCTTGTTTTTCATGGGGAATTAGAGAATTAAATATTTGTAGCCGAATTGTAGTTCAAATTAGGGAAGTGTCTTCTGGTTCTTTGAACTCTTCAGTACCTTTCTCCTCTCTTTACGTAGGACATTTCATTTCAGACAAAACTTCAGCTTCTATTACAGATGCTTTTAATATAGTACGAGCTTAAGCTATAGGAATGCCGGTGATACCTAAAGAAGCGAAAATAGAAGAAATAAGACACGGACCAATTTTAACTACCAGAGGCCATCAAAGCATTGCTGGAACAAGAGTGCCACTCTACGTACAGCAATTGGGGCTCTTTATTATGGGAAGAGAATATTTTTTCGTCCTCTTCATTGTCAAGGTCCTTTCAAGGACGTTTATATTGCATAAAGAAAACCTTTGAAGGAATTTGATTATTTGGAATGATTTCGAATTTATTCTGTTTTATGAGACTTACGCTCGTAAGCTTTGTGTAAGTTGCACAAAAAGAAATGCGAAAAATTACTTACACATATTTTGACATTCAATCGATACATATTGAATCCCTTCCTACAGCAAAACAAAATTATTGTTAATATATACCTCACGAACAATGTTTTATTTCGTTCTTACCTTTTCCTCGATTTATACACATGCTGTCAATATTTTAATCATTTCATATCAAATATCTGAAAAAATGTTTAAAATCCTGGACCTATTTCCTATAACAGTGTTCTTTAGGACCAGAGTTAATCGTTAAGTTTGTTTTTTAACGGGTTTTTCTGTTTATTTTATATAATAAAACTTAAAGGCTACAATATGTACGTCAAACAGATGCTTTTCTCATATTCGTTTGACTGGAAGGGTAATTTATGACATTTGTGTACAGTAATTTTCGTATGAAGGTTTTCTGTATGCCCTCTTGATATTTTCGATGGGTGTTTTAGTATATATATTTTATATAAACTTACATACATAGTTTTGAGAGGAAAACCAAAAATGATTTCCCTTGATAACAAAATAATTTTCATAAAGATTATCCATTTGAAACTAATAATTATTATATAATATGTATATAATCATCAGTTGAATATTTAAAGTATAATTTTTGTTTCTTCCGGTTTGTTTACATAATGATTCCTCTGTAATGTAACAGAATGTAGATCTAACAAAAAAAACCCGACAAAAGCGATTTTTTCCCTGTAAAACGATTTTTGGGAACTTTGCTATAAAATGTTTTCAATCGAATCGGCTCGACCGTTTAGGGGACACGATGCCACTGAGAAACACACAGACGCACAGATAAACACTTATAACACTCCTTCTTAAATGAATATCAAAGTGATGGTCAAGGACATCAGATGAGATGAAAAGGATAATTAGAGAGCTATCATTTTTTGGGACCAATTTTTAGAAATATTTTAATTGAAATTGAAATATTTGAGTTGACTTTGTTCTTTTGAATTATTGTTTTGAATTACCTATTTTACCATTTCACTTTTCGAAATGAATTGAGCCAGGTTGATGAAAAATATTTTGGTTTTTTCAGATCAATCTGACAATATACATCCATTTCTCCATAAAAACCAATGGTTAAAAATTATATTTTTTGACCTTAAAAAATTCTGGGAAATTCAATTGAATTTGCAGGTGAAAACATTTCCTTTATTTATTTCTGCTTTATATCGCTATGTCATTAAAAATGCACTAGTTAAAATATCATTCGTGTTCTACCTGTGTGATAAATACACTAAGCATGGGGGCGACTGTTGCAAATTTATTAACGAAAAGTATACACCATTGTGCGTGGAATAAAATGTTTGAGGTACATTTTCAACAAGTACAGCATTTTAATACCAGTCCAATCGAATGAAATGTTTTTTAATTAATACACAAATTTATTTGTTTTCCATCTCTCTTTATAGGAAGTCAATATTGGTACGAAACTTTTTACCACCACAATTCTAACAATCACTAAACTGTCTACAATAAAATAGGCTATTAACCGACTTAAAGAAGATATTAGTTCGAAACAGATTTTATTCAAATTATTAATTAAAAAAAAAAAAAAAGAGAATTAAACTAATTAAAACAGAAAGTATAATATAAATAATATAAATTATATAATACATACAGTAACGGAATTTCTTCAATGTACCTTTTTGTTTTTTAAAAAATTACAGCTTTAATCAGGCCGATTTTACCGAGTTTAAATGAATAGAATCAAATATCAGAACCAACATTTGGACATTCTAAAATTTCATGAAAATTTTCGTTCTGGTACTGTACTAGATATTAAAACAGTAGCATTTTGGATGGGTACAGTCATAAACTAGAAAATGTAACAGAACTTTGTTTAAAATTTTTCCCAAAGTAACTTTGATAAAACTACCATTTTCCTTAAAGCCTTATCCAAATTGAAAAAGTTTTGATTATCATCGCCAATTTTTTTAATTTTTCGGGTACGGAACCCTAAATTCGCATATGGCTAAAAACACTCTCCATTAAATTACCTATTAAACGAAACAAAATAAATCGTAAACTTTTCATCCGTTTAGCCGCTACGGTGCCACAGACAGACACATATAGTGGTCAAACTTATAACACCTCTTTTGTTAATTCGGGGAATAAAATTGGATCTTTATCACATAAGGGGAAAAAATTTACGATGTAATTTTTTTCACTCAAGTTTTTATGGGATTTTCGTCGGTATAGCTTTGGCTCACGTATCAATCTGGTGAAAGTTTTACACATTTCTACGAAAAGTAAAGGAGAGTAAATGAGAATCAGAGATTGTTTAAAATAAATAGTAAGCCTGTTGCCTGCTGGCTCTTAAATTATAAGATAATGATTAATTACTTTTACTCCAAAATTTTACAAAAAGCATAAAAATTCACATTAATTTTTTGAACACGTTTATATTTATATTTTCTAAAAAGTTTAAACAAGGATACAATAACATCGAATTACAATAAAAAAAAAGAACATGGAACAAAAACTGTGTCTATTCATAATATGAATGAATTGTGACCGACATGCATCTATCTATACATATACAAACATGTACAATTACTATAATAATATATTAACTATCTATATTGGATTATTGATTTATTCAAAGCTTTAATAATATACCGTAATTTACTGATTTGAAAACATAAATTAAGGTCATTGGAATATTATTAGTGGGTGCTCAAATACAATATGTTGAGTACTTATTATGTCAGAGGTGGACTATCCATTACGCAATGTAGGCATATGCCTACAGGCGCGAGGTTACAAAGAGGTTTTTAAGCATAAATAATATTAATTAAAATTATGTCATTATCAGTGTAAACGTCATATGGACTTGACAATTGAAGGAATAGTAATATCAGTAGTAAGTATGCAGGACAATTCAATGAAGTATGTGCGTCAGGCCCATACTGTCTGGAATAATTCTGGGGGATACACTGAAAAAAATTCTTAATACCATCCGATATGAGGTTGTTTCAACCTCATCGCGAGATTAAATAATGGGGAATGGTACCAAGAATGTGATTACCACTAAACCACCTTTTGACACAAACGCATGAGTTGTTTGTATGAAAGTCACATACTGTCTAAAAAATTTTGTTGTTTTGAAATGCAACATAGTTTTAAACAATATTTTTTTGATTGGTTCTACCACTTACAAATATTATAACAAAATAGTGGTGTGATTGTCACAACTACATGGAAAGCTATTGATAAAGCTTTATGGAAAGCTATTGATATTTGAGACCATAGTCTACAGCTTAACCAGCTGCGCTATCGATTTTTTTTTTTTGCATATATTTTAAAAATGGTATATATTATAATAATGAACAATAAGTTTATTTCAAATTTTATGTAAGTTAGTAACAATTTAAAATAGGAGTAAAAGTTTTTTATACAGGAGTGTTAAAAAGTGTGGGAACAGTTTAAGACTCGGGAAATTCACTTTGTTTTGATAAATTAAGTTCCGTTAAATTACCTTTCAAACGAAAACAAAACAATTAAAATCGGTTCACCCGTTTAGGCATTACGATGCCACAGACAGACAGACAGATTCTTCTTTTTGGTTTGGAGATTAAAAAGGATGCTGAGGATGCAGATATGTACAGAAAATTAAAAATATTTTGGTATTTAAAGGATCTCAAATTTTCGTACTCAAAACATTGAAATAAAAATTTTGAACTACATGTAAAATGAAAAATCAACAAAAAAAAAAAACAAACAGGTTAAACTAAAAAAGTGATACTTCAAAAGCTTGAAAGTTCATGAAAAGAATTCTAGACCACTCTATTTATTATATGGTTCTAATTGTCATAATTAAGCAGTTATCTAAATCAAAATTTAAATTTTCAGCGAAATTTACTATGATTTGTTTTTTAAGGACACTCAAAATTGTTTTTATAGAAAATTTTAGGTAAATTTTTTGATTATAAGAGTTAAAAATATAATTTCACCTACTCAACCGTATAAATTGTGAATTAAAGCGTAATATATACAATCTCAAAAGGTATAGTTTTCCGTATTGTACATTGTTTAATCTTTTACAGTAACATATTGAAACACTAACTTATACATGGCTGACATCATATGCGTGTTATTAGATATACAGGTGACTTTTTTTAAATTTACTTCCTTATCTTTTAAATTTGGAATGGAGAAACAAAAAATGCGAAAACATCTTATTATTTTTAGAGTGAATCAAAATACAGTATTTAGATTTTTATACCCGCCCGCTTTGCTGGGCAATTTCTCCTTTAGACTATCAGGTTATAGCCCTCACTTATCCACCCTTTTGTTCACAATTTTATAGATTTTCATTTTTTTTGGGGAACTCTAACTTTTTTGAAAATGAAGTTTTGCCCATGATACTCGCTAACAATGTAACTTTCTATAGGTCCAATCATTAAATTAACCTGATTTTTATACTTTTTGGATCAAAATTACCCCATCTACTGAGTTTCATCAAATTCCTAAACAAAATTTTTTTTGCGATTTTCTCGATTTTATCAAATCAATCTTAAAAAAATTGCAAGAAATGGAGAAATTTATTTTGCCTCCAATTTCGATAAAACTCAGTATATAAGGAAATTTTGACCCAAAAAGTACAAAATGGTGCATTTGACGACTGGTCGAATAGTTTTTGAGATACGGACTAAAATCGTACCGAACATTGCGATATCTTCGAAACTCTGCATTGTAACTTATTATACGTGAAATAATTTTTAAAATCGGTTAAGTAGTTAATTCTAAAATGACTGAATTTTCATAAAAACTATCATCCCCTTTTCACTACCAAAATTACAGAGTTTCATACAAACTTTCATCTCGAATTTGACCCTCTTTAAGAATGAATTTTTATGAAGAGAGTAAAATAAATTTTTGTCTCAAACCATGAGCTCATATATATCACGAACTCGACCTTTCTTTTTACGTCCTGAGTACGCTGTAAAAATTTCAGCTCGATATCTTTTTTCGTTTTTGAGTTATCGTGCCCACAGACGGACGGACGGACAACCGGAAATGGGCTAATTAGGTGATTCTATGAACACCTATAGCAAAATTTTTTTCGTAGCATCAATATTTTTAAGCGTTACAAACTTGCGACTAAACTTAGTATACTTTGCATATTACATATATGCATGGTATAATGAGCGAATACATTTTCACGTTTTTTTTTGTTTCATTCCCATTCGAAATAAAAAGATGGAAACTTAAGAAAATCGCCATGTTTATACATACATGTATAAGTTGAATTTAGGTTACATATTACCTACACATATTCGTATATATACCCTTTTATAAATATACAAAACATTCCAACATTTCTACTATTGAAAAATAAATTATTTTAAATGTCATAGTTAATTGTTACTGTTAATATAAACCTACACACATTTGTTAGGACATAACACAATACAAATTCCATATATTTATCTTTTTGTTTTAACGTGTTTTTACATTACCTGCCACAAAATTATCTAATTCTAAATTTAAGTTTCTACATCTGAGATAAATTATAATAAAAGCAATCTCGGGTCTTTACTTTTCAATTGCTATATAAATGATCTACCACAACATCTGAGAACTGGGAAGCTCTTGATGTATGCTGATGATATATCAGTGATCATATCAAAGTCCACACTAACTGAAGCAATTCGCTCCGAGCGTGAATTTCGTTTCCATGACAACGATACACTACTTTAATTATAGAATTAATGGATGCATATATAATTGTGTGGATTGCATTGAAAACTTACATTTAAAATTTAATATTCTTGTTTCACAAATTTAAATAAATAATTACGATAATTAACATTTGAAAAATAATATTTGTACAATTTGATTTCTTATTTTCACAATTTTTAATGCATTAAGTTTAATTAATTAGTGTTTTTCAATCATTTTAATTTGACAGTTTCTATATCATTAACATGTAAATAATTGCAAATTAGTCATAACAGCCCACTTTATCTCCAAAATTTTTCACTTAAAGCGCTGGCATCGATTTTATTATCCCCACCATGACTACGCACACAACGAATAGAAGAAGCTGAAAATACACTTTCAAACATAGTGTTACAAAAATCAACTAATTGTTAACATAGAGAAAACAAGTTTAATTCATTTTACACTTCAGTCAAATAAACAAGAAATCATCGTCACACATCAGGAGCACAGCCTCATAAACACTAACCAAACAAAGTTCTTAGGTATTTGTATTGACAGAAACCTAAGATTCATAGAAAAAATAGATCATGTGTGTAAAAAGCTCAACAAAATGTATTTCCAACTACGCATATTGAAAAGCTACCTGAATCATAAAGAGTTAATCATCTTCTACTATGCCCACGTTTATTCCGCATTAAAATATGGTATCACCATCTGGGGTAGATGCACAGAAATTGACCGGGTATTTATAGCTCAAAAGCGCATCGTTCGATTATTGCTGAACATGAAATACAGAAACACATGCGTGGGAAGTTTTCGCAAGAACCAACTATTTACCATTTACGCAATTTATGCTTATGAGCTATTGATACACATACCTTCAAAAAATTTACTGGAAACAGATAAAGACAGAATGGGTCAATATAATACGCGAACAGAGGTAAAATATGACTTATATCATTGCACAACATTCTATGAGTGTAGTTCCTTATATTCGGGATATAAAATATATCAAAAATTACCTAAAATTATACAGAGAAAAAAGTCAAGCACAAAGTTCAAACAACAATTAAAAAAGCATCTTTTGGAAGTTGAGCCATATAATTACAACGATTTATTAATAGACTCTAATCATTAAAGTGTAATATGTGACGATTTGTATACCACAGTTATGGTCTTTTTACAAATAAAATATTATTATTATTATTATTATTATTAATATTTTTGATTGTATTACACAGATCTGCAAAAAATTTTGATTAGCTGAATTAGATTTTTTTCGTTAATGATATGTTTATTAGAGTGCTGAATCCAAAATGAGTATCCATTTCCGTCTATCACGTTAGATTTTTTTTTGAAAACTTTATTTATCAAAACTAAAATCCGAAATTCTACTAATTGGAGAGGTAAGTAGGGATGGCACTCTCCTAAAGTTGAATTTGACAGTTGATATTATCCCTTAAATTGTTAGCTAACGATTTTTGTTTTTCTGTTTCCCCTATGGTTATCAAAATATTGTGGGGAATGATCAACTGACAATTGCTATGACCACGAAATTCTCTCTTGAGTTGGCATCTTACCTATTATCCCCATGATTTTTCCGATGATTTTTGTAAGAAAACCTAGTGATAAAAATCTTTTAATATGTTAACTAGTTCAGCGAGTAAAAGTCTATAACATGTAGTTATAATATTACAAATCCTGTGCAATATTTTAGTTACAGACCAGAAACTGGAAAAAGATGTTTTTGAGACAGTTTGCAATATTAGCTTGACTGATACCGACTAAAAAAATAACAATAATTTTAACTACATTATGTTATCGTTATTTGTTTAGTTTTTAGCGCATATTAATTTATTTTGAAAAAGTTTTTCTTTTGAAGTCGGTTTTCTTTTTATTAAAAGTTTTTTTTATTTTATGATTTTTAGTGAATCTGAAGCACACTAACTAATTTGTCACTAAAAAAAGAATCATCGAAATCGGTTGGCTTGATATTGAGTTATTCGTCCTCTTGTCGTGCATATTAGCTGCAAATTTAAGACTTTTATGGTTTTCTCATGAATTTCGTTGTCAGAACTGGACCAAAATGAAATGGGACCACACGGGAAGAACCAGCTTTCAAACAGATAAAGAATCATGAAAATCGGTTCACCCAGTCAAAAGTTTTGAGGTAACAAACATTAAAAAAAAAATACAGTCGAATTGATAACCTCCTCCGTTTTTGTTTGAAGTCGGTTAAAAAAGTTACATGAGTAGGTACTTTAAAAATTTTCATGATGTAAATGCTATTGATAATAATACATATTGGAAATATAAACCACGAATTATAAAACAATATTACTTTTTACAATATAATATAAAATACAACATTTGAAAATAACAATAATTTATTAAAATTCAATACTTGGAAACAATAAACATAACAAAATATAAAACCATAGTACCAAGTATAAGTAAGTATTAAATGTTGTTTATAAAATAATATGGAATTGTGACTGGCAGTGGTATATACAAGATTCTACCCTGTCCGCATGGGCCTACATTCATTCGTATACAGAGTGAGTTGGGAGTAATGAACTTAACTGCAGAAGAATTCTTATTTTACGAATAGATAGTGAAGTTAGCTTTCAAAAATATTTATTAGTATGCAAGATATGAATGTTTAAGGATGTATGAGCATGGTAGTGGGGGCACAAATTTAAAAATAGATATTTTCAATTTTGATGATAAATTTATATTATTACTTGACGATATAAGACGAAAAGTAAGAATAAAATTTTTCGATATCTGGCTTAATTTTCAAAATATCGAAAATTGAAAATTTTGTTTGATTATTTAGCTTTCGATATTTCGAAAACCAAGACACATATCGAAAAATTTTATTCTTATTTTTCGTCTACATTCATGAAGTTATGACAAAATTCATCATCAAAGTTGAAAATAAGATAAAAATAATTTCAACCCTTAATCTACCCTGCTCTTACATTCCTTATATGGACGGTGACACTTAGTTTTTTTCTTTTCTAATTCATTGCTAATATGTTTACTTTCTATTAAAAAGTTTTTTTTAAAATTTGTTTTCATTCATTTCAAATGGAAATTATCAAAAACTTCCAAAATATGTCGTTTTTTGAGATTCCTCCATAAGAGCCAATGTATTTTATATCGATTTTTAATGACTTTTTTCTTAAAAATTTGCACGGATACCTAAACTGAAATTTTAACCACATATTCTTTGAGTAAAAGACTACCTACAAACAAATTTTGAGCCTTTAAATCAAATATTGTTGTCATGCTCATACATCCTTAAAATTCCCAATTAAACAAAGAGGAAGATACCCACCAGTGACGTCATATGAGGATATCGCCTTAGAGATTGCATTTACAAAACTTTGTTCTTCTGATACTTATTTTGATTGGTTAACATATCGCTGTAGTTATACCTATGAAAATGGTATGAACAGGTAAGTCACTATAAGTGACTACACCAATCTGTTAACAAATCGAAATTGGTATCAGAAAAACGGTAATTTAATCACGAGAATAAGGGTTAAAGCTTCTTGCGAAAAATAGTTATGAAAAATATAATTAACTTCTAATTTTCATCCACTCTTGGATCATAAAACTTTTTATATTGTTTTTACATTGTTTTTTGTGCGCAATCCATACCTGATGTCATTCCACCAAAGTCATCCTGTAGAAATAGTACATATATACAGATATAAAGAAAGATGGTCTTGGAATTGTGCCAAATGTATAAGTATATGCCAGTTTTCATTGGAATTGAAATACAGCAATATTATATATACATAGTATGTATATACATTATATACACTTACAGTATAAGTATAGTAAGATGAAAGCTACATAAATTGTAATGAACTAAAAAATAATGAAATTTTGTTTGAGGCATAGAGTCAAAAAGTATATCCATACCACAATGCATCATTATTATTTCCAGCCCTTTTCGCTAGGGTTTCTGCTCCAGAATTGTCGAGAAATTTATTTTTTTCGAGACGAGAAAAAAAATTGGCAGTGATAGGGGCTGCCGATAGAAGTGAAAACTTAGAACTTTTAGTATAAAAATTGGAAACTTCATAATATTTAAATTAAAATGATCAACATCAATCTGGTTTTCACATCTATTGACACTCCGAGCAACAATTATATGCATGTTTAAATGGTTTTTTATTATTTAAATATATTACAAGCTGTACAAGACTATCTATGACAAAATATGAATACAATTCAATTGAAATAACAATTAATTTACAATCATATGATTTGTGGATAGTATTTGTATTTACATAAATTTCAATGTACTTGTTATATACGCAACACTAATGTAACACAATACATCAGCTGTATAGCTACAGATATACTGCTATAAGTGTGTCGGCGCACGTACAGCATGTCAGTAATGCAAACCCATAACATTTTCCCCTACCAAAAGTGCCCAACTTCGCTAAAGAAGTTTTCACTTTAATAAATTAAGAAAACCTCAAACTCAAAGACATAATGTCAGTGATTTGAGTCTACTAGCGACGAATGCCTAATCATGACAAAATGTAGTGACTGTTAAGCCAACTGCGACGTTGAAAGAGCATGTTTTCACGTTATCAGGAAAAATTGTCACAAAAATAAGACACCACCGATCAGACGATGCTGTTAATGCTCTTATATTTATTTCTAAAGGGCTATTTTATAGGAGAAAACTTTGAATTAAAATTTGATTTCTTTGTTGATTTCACTGCAGGTTACGGCTACATTTTGAAACTAGTGTTTCAAAAATTGTTAAGAATGATTGCTCTTGAATGATTTCGCAGTTTGTGGAATGTTGTTTTGATAAAATTTTCGTTTTTGCACGTAGAAACAATTTCGATAACGTTTTTAGTGACCTTCACTATATAATTTGTATGTATTTCATTCTCATACATTGAGTTTTTCCGAAATATGTGATGATTACACATGTATACAATACATCTTTCATATGACACATTGGAAGAATTCAATTTAATTTACATAGAGCACAAGAATAAAATGATTTTTCACAAATATAATTTTTATTTTTTTTTTCCTCTTCTTATCTTTCATCAATAGTTTCGTTTTTTTCAAATTTATTTTGTCCTATTAGTTTTTCCTATTTGTTTTTTAATCTTATTTTAAATTTGAAATCTTTATTATTATTATTGAACTAGATTCGCAGCCAAGTAACATAGAAATATCAGATTATATTTTTTATTATTGGACCTTATAATACTGCCAGCTTAAGTCTATCCTCATTCATGTTAGGTTATTTATACTCATATTCCCAGATTTTATATATAAGTACTAGCAAAAATGATTTTGACGTAAAGTGATCCAAAAAATGTGTTGGAAAAACTCCAGAAAATTTACTTTCGAAGCTGAAAATTAATTAAATTTTTGAGCTTTTCAAAATCTTAAAATCATCTTTGAACACCTTTCATGAGAAAAGCACATTGATTCTTTTTGACGTAAAATTACCCAAAAAAACCTCGTCTAGCTTTATTTAGTTCAAAACATTGACATTTGAGTGTTTTGGTGGAGGGAGAGGGATATAAAAAAATTGGACCAATAGGGTTTTTGGAAAATTCGAAATATTATTGCATAAGATTTTCTGAACAAGCATCACTTGAAAAATTCGGTCCTCAAGTTTTACACTCGCAATGCCATCTAGCACCTGCTCTAAATGACACGAACGTAAACCTGGTCGATATCAGGTGTCAGCTGTATTTCATCCCTACCTTATTTTAATAAGAAAAGAAATATCCAAAATCTAGGCGTTTTGAAATAACCTCCTTCGTGATATTGCCAGCCCTTATACTGTAAAATTTTGAATCAAGTAAAACATTGCAACCAGTCAAACATTTACAACAAGTTAAAAATTTGTGGAGAGGTTATCCTAGTAATACTTGGCAAGGTTGTCCTATAATACTTGGCAAGGGCGGTATTAAGCCACTCGCTTAAGTTTAATGAATAACCTTTTTTTGGTTATTATTTAAGAAAAAACTTAACTTAAACTAACACAAACTTTCTTTTTTAAAGAGTTGCTAAACGGAAATTACTTTTGTCTGAAATCGAATTTTTGAGTATCTTCCCATTCGTTTGAGTTTCTTCAAATAGGGTTTCTTCCATCGGACTAAATTTTGCTTATCATTTCATTTGAAGAATTCTTACTTCACGAATAGAAAAGTGAAGTTGGTTTTTAAAAATTTTTACTTGTATGCAAGATATGAACGTTTAAAATTCCTAATTAACCAAAGAAGTTGAT
Organism: Chrysoperla carnea; assembly: GCF_905475395.1. Taxonomy (NCBI): domain Eukaryota; kingdom Metazoa; phylum Arthropoda; class Insecta; order Neuroptera; family Chrysopidae; genus Chrysoperla; species Chrysoperla carnea. The sequence goes on from NC_058338.1 coordinate 23,365,641, forward strand.
ACCGACTAGTAACGTCATTCTGGGTATCGCCATAATGATTACATATAAAACTTTGTTTTGCAAAAAGTAGATTGGCAACCTTTGAATTCAATCTTTGATTGCTTACAACTTCTTCGTTTTTTAATCAATTTTAATTTCACTTTCAAATTTTGTCACGATATAAAGTCTAGTTTTACATTTTTATAGGTAGTATGCCCAATTCGACCTCAGGATTATCCTTTTTTTTTAAACGACAGTATTATCCGTAGCCAAATGTTCAAGAACGTATGAATTTGATATTTTTAAGCAGAGTTTTCGCTCATACAGTGTTAGAAGATAAAAAGTGTGTATATGTAGGAGTAAAAAACAAATGAACATATAACAAATCAAGAAAATGATTAATGAACTGTTTTTACAATATTCATAATATTTTTAAATCATTTGAGAATGTAAGCACAATGCACGAACTACAAAATTTTCAATTTAAAAGCTATTAATTATTTCTACTAATGTATGTATTCTTTCTTCTATGTTATGTGTTTGTCAAAACATAATCACGAATTTTTTACATTTGAATAATAAATGATTATGAAATAATATGAAAAAAAAAAATCTCTAAAATTTTTCGTAAATATATTTTTTCTAATTTGCTACTTTTAATGCCACTTTCTGCATCTTATGGAATGATAATGAAGAGACATTTTAAAATCTCTCTTAGATTTTTTCTAATTATTTTTGTAAACTGACGTCTATCCAGCAATTATTAATTAAAAATTTCAATAATTAATTTATCTATATATATAAGAATTCAAGCTGACGGATCGATCAATACACAGCTCAAACCGCTGGGTCTTGAAGCCTGAAATTTTGTACACACGTTCCTAAAATAACGTAAATAAACACTAAGAAGGGATTTCGGAAATTAATCCCCATAGGGGCTCAAAAAGGGATGTGAATTTTTTATATTTCACCTATTATTTCACGTAGAGTTTCGGAGATATCGCAATATTTTGATTGATTTTAGCCCGTATCTCAAAAACTATTGGCCCAGTCAACAAATGCACCCAATTTTTATACTTTTTGGGTCAAAATTACCTTGAGTTTTATCGAAATTGGAGATAATATAATAATAATTTGGATTATTATACAAAAATCAATTACAAATTTTACCAATATCAAGAAATCCGTTTATTCACTCGTTCTATCACTTTACGAAAGCGTTAACTCGGAATACATCAATAGACTTTTCGTCCGTAAATATCAATCTCTTTCTATTACTTTTCTACTTTTCATGTCCAACAACCAAACAATATCATCATGTACACTGTGTTTTTCTATTAACATTAACACTTTCCTGGTAGTCTTTTTGTGCAGTTGAAATCAAAACCTTGTTATCGTGATCTACTTCGTCTATACATACATACATCAACAAAAATCAAACAAACAAATACATTATGTTAAAATAACATTTGATATTTTTGTCGATATCTGCATGCAATTTATCTATTTTGTCGTATTAAATACAAATAAATAAATTTAAAAAATAACATAACATTTACATATATTGTGTTGTTACATAAAATATTTTAAACCATTTATATTTATTTATAACATAAATAAATAGTTTAAATATATTTATATTTATAACTTCACCAGATTATTTTTAGAATCGTTTGTTTATAATAAAACTGGTCAGATTGTAAACGGCCAATAGATTGGGAATGAACTGTTAGATTTAATCCAATCCAACACTTCAAGAGTATATTCAATGTCAAAAGTAAATATTTGAATTATAATATTTTTGAAAGCAGTTATTTTTTATGATAACAAAGTTTTTCATATGGAGCCAACTTAAGTACACTCGTCGAATAAGCCCAGTCACGTGTTAATGTCATAAGTGGTTCGCGAGATAATCGAGGCGAAAGAATCCTAACGAACATAATATGCATATACATACCCCTCCCCCCACACACACACACAGACATCACATTGAAAAGCTTTGATTCGGATATTGCGGCCTTGAAACCGCGGAAATATGTAAAACTGAAGATTTTCAAAATATGCCCCATTACATTTACTTCCTCTGAGAAGTTTATAATAACGTATACTCCCATAAAGTACCATAAAAAATGAACGGATTACATACAGTATTATATGCAATCCGTGAATTTTTTTGTGACACTCAGATACACAAGATTAGCTTACTTATTTATCATTTGATAAATCGGCAGTTTACAATCTGACTGGATTTAATATAAACTAACAATTCAGACACAATAGTCCAGCAACATAAATTTATTTATATGTTTAGATAGATGATAGCAGTACAAAAACAGTATTTTGATAAATGCAGACAAACCGATTCACTTGTGATATATCCAAACAAATCATAAAACATATTTCAAATCATTTTATATATACATTTATTTATATCCATCACACCAATCGATTTTTAAACATATTTAGTCCAGTCTATGAGCTATAAAGTCTATATTGTGTTAAGTTAGCACAATAAAATTCATCCATTAACAAAATAGAGATCATTTTAGCCTATATACCTACAGGGGATCATTTTAAATTACCTTAAAATTTATTATAGGCCTATGGAAATGTGTGATAATATTATTAAACAAAAGCCACGAGGAAAAACAGCCAACCGGCTGTAATACATAAAAAGAAATTTTACGTTGTTTGTCTTACTATAAATCATAAGCAGTAAAATTAATATTTTTGGTACAAAACACAAATTAGCTTATACATTATCATAAGTATTTGTTGGACGATTAATTTGATTGCGCGAAAACCATCTTTCGATAAATATACTGGAAGATTTTATGGTTTACTTAAAACAACGACGGATCATTATAGACCACTTTCCCCTACCATTAAACATACTTAATATAAGTAATTTTATTTTAAAATTCAATTGTATGGAAATGAAATATAAAGTATGAATGTGTTGTATGCTTTTTAATTTTTTGAAACATTAATTACCAAATTGACACCCATATGAAACTTTCAACGTACCTTACAAAGCTCTGGATTTGAATTTCATTGCTTTCTCATATCAAACTAAACAACATACCTGAAACAAACAAAAAATTTAATTACAAATGATATAATAATTACAGGATGTCTTGCAACTCGTCACTTCATTGACAAATATTACACATAAACGTGTTTAATTTAAAACTAAAGCCGCTGTAACGCGGCCTTACACGTAGTCCGGCTACACTCTATGCCTTTTATTAGCTTGCCCTAATGTAATGGGGCCGATTTTGAAAATCTCCAGTTAAACATATTTCCGCGGTTTCAAGGCCGCACTAATCAAACCTGTTATAATGTGATGTCTGTGTGTATACGTATGTGCATATGTTCGTTCGAATTCTTTCGCCTCGATTATCTCGCGAACCAGTTATGACATTAACACGTGACTAGGCTTATTTGACGCGTAATCGCCTTTTCAGCAGAATTAGTTTGGCCGTTTTTAATGATAATAAAAAAACTGAATAAATAGAATCTGAAAAGTGAAAAAAGCACATCATTTATTTTTGGAGATAATGATCGTTCCAGCATAAGCTGCCGTACATGTTCGAATAATAATATATGAAGGCTAACAAGACCTTTTTTTATAATTGTTTTGCAGCTACAACGCTGAACTTGGTCCAAATTATATCTTACAAGATTATGTGTTTGAACTTGAAATAACTAAATTGTCACAAAATTACCAAGCCATCATATTATAAACATATCGAACACAATGGTCTCCGTTTCTCGACTAACCTTTGTTTTTTGAAAACCCTACTACGAGCGAAGTTGCGGATACAGCTAGTTATAATATAAAAAGAAAATAACAAAGTAACAACTCTACCATCGCATTTATTGCACTTGTAATCATAATAACTGACGTTGCAGGCTTACTATACTCATCATCCTTTCAATGAAAACACAAAGCAATAAGTTTGAACTTATAATGCAATATGTGTGCATATGAGTTTACAATATACATACACTTACAGGGTGATCCAAGTTATAATAGCAGGATTTCATCAAATAGTAGATAGCGTTAAAATAATGCCAGTTTCTCAATACAGTAATATCCAGGAAAGCGTCCTTTTCTAGGGTGTTGAAATCTTGGAAGAAAAATGATATTTGCAAGAATATTGCCAAAACGCGTGCTTAAAAAAAGAAAAATTTGATAGTGGGAGCTAAGGATTCTTCATGCTTTAAGGCTTATGTTGATATCCTTGGCGATAAATTTCAAAAACCAGCAGCAGATGTTTGTAGCATCACTCTGTTTAAAAAAAAAAAATCTAGCGCCAAATAGTTTCTTGGAAATTCAATAATCTTTTGCAATGCTTGGAGCATTTTCTACTAAATTTTTCTAAGTCGGTGTTTAGAAAATATCCAAAATAATAATCTTTTTTCTAAAATTCTAACACCCTGTGAGTCAAAAAGGCCGCTTTCCCGGCTGTAAGTGTACTATTGCCATTATTTTAAAGTTATCTGCTATTTATAATAACTTTCTGTTATAACCTGGATCACACTGTATAGAAACGTATACATACATACATCCATCCATACAACAGTCACGAAGGACATTATTTCTCTATTTTATATTTTACTGATGTAATAAAATGGTATCAATGCAATCAGATTATATTTTGCTCGAGTTAGAGCTTCTTAAAATGTATTATAATTTATAACCAAAGCAATATATAGTTTTCAAGTTTTTTTTTTTTGTAATTCACAAAATACATGCTCTGAATATAGCTTTTTACATCATACAAAACCGTCTGCACACGCCTGGTATGCATTGTAATGTGAGCTGTCAAAAACTTTTGTAATGACATTATAAAACTGTGAAAAATGTTGTTAATGCCTTCATTTTAGCCGTAGACAAAATAGACTAGACAAAATATCTACAATATTCTATTCTTATTCGTGGATATATATATTTCAATATGATCATAAAAATGGAATTTTTTCAGCTTTAAGGTTTTTCACACCACATTTTTATAAATTCATTTTTTAATTGTCTACACCAAAAGGAAAAAAAATTGAATATTATTTTATTCTATAAATATTTTTAAATAACCATCTTTTGTACTGTTATAAGAATGTACGAGCGCCAAGACAACTTGTGATAAAAAGTTTGATTTTGTTTATACGATTAGTTGAGATTTCTCTAAATCAATTCTGAAAAATTTTAGGGGGAGGGGATAACTTGATAATATAAGACAAAAATAACAAAGGTTTTCCCACTAGAAAGGAGTCTCCAAATTCCTATACTAAACAATTGGATCCAGCGGGCATTGTCCTGCTTGAAAGATGGCTTGATGCCTGATTTTAGAGGGTTTAAAAATATTTTTCGGTAAACGAATTTTCTAAAAATACAATTTAAAGAAGCCCGATCGCACCGCTACCTACCGGATTCAATTATAAGCCAATCTAAGCCATTCAGGATGCTAGTCAAACAAACCCTCAAAATTTTATCAAAATCGGTCCAGTTGTTAAGAAGAAGCTCAGACACATACACACGTATACAATAATTATATATATAAAGGTGAATTTCTGCAATTTAACAATGTGTAAATAAAATTTTGAGGTAGTTATGATAGTCATGGTTTTTCCTTCCCGGTAGAGGTCGTCAATAAAATGGTGAGTAATCAAACTGCTGCCCTAATTACTCAAAAACCGAGAGACTAAAACAAAAACAACAATCATCTCAAAATATAAGCAATTACGCTCAGGGAAATTAAGCAATTATTATTATTTTTTTTTAAAACCATCTATTTAGGTAGCCAAAAAACAAGAACAAAAAGTATTCTTAAAATTTTTGTAAAACGAAAATTTCTTATGAACAAAATGCGACCAACTAGAACAAAATCGGACAACTTGGCATCGAGTTATGAGGGCAGTAGTCTAGAAAACACATATGCATATCAAGGGTGTAATAAGGTAAATACTACCATATTTACGTTGCAATAGATATGTTTACAATTACTGGCATCAAAACAGATTTTCAAATTCGAGAATTTACAAAATGAATATGTGATGATATAAGGAAAATATATCTTTCTATTTGGCAAGCAGGTACTGTTTTGATATTCTATTATTTATTTTTCCCCATTCTCTTTCATATGATAACTTATGGTAGATTATTGCAGAAATTTTTAATGAGCACACCATCTGTCTGTTATTTTAAACTGGTACCTGGTGAAGTAATGAATGAGTTACAGCAAAACTGTCTAAATTGATAAAATATTATTTTTAATCAACAGGGTTGTTTATGATATGTATACAAATATTTGATGGTTTCGGTTTGTTTTTGATTTGGGAAAACAATATCATAGTAAACATTTTACAATGTTTGTTTGAATATTCAAGAAACTGTGTATTTTGTATTTCAAGAAATATTTTCAAAGAAAACACCAGGTTATGGATTTAAAAACCACTCATTGCAAATAAATTTCCGATTTGTTTAAAACTGCAAACATCATGCTTTTATATTAGAGGGTAGTTGGGTAAAATCTACACCAACAGATTGAGACTTAAAAGTAATAAAATCGTAGATAAGAACTATCCCAATGCTATATAGCTTCTACGTTTTAAAATATTTCTTTGTAAATATCTCCGAAAATATAGGTATCGGGTTCGATTCCCATGGTGACAACAAAAATAAATTTAATTAATAGTTTTGATAGGGTGGTGAAATGCATGGTAAGTGTATGAAGGAGGTGCACTCAGCTTCCGAAAATAATTGAGGAGCTGATAAATGAAATTATCAGCGGAAAAGGGTGGTAAAACACTTATATGGCATCTATAGCCTAAGTGTGTCCTTCGTGGACAATCAACATAACCTAACCTAATGTACTATAATTACGGTGAGTATAGAAAATTTTAGCAGATATTTCAATCAAATAATGCATATTGGGGTAGAAAACGCCGGCATTCTTTTTGTCAGTATTTCCACCATTACAGCATTTTTTTTAAATTACTAAGGCTCAAGCATATAACTCCAGTTTTCAAAAGCACAACTTTTCACAATCAATTTAACGTTTTTCTTTTAGTAACCTTTTAAATAATATTAGTTTTACCAATCTGGGCCACTTTACCAGATCCTCTCTCATGTTTTCCGGAATATAAATTTTATTTATTTATTTACATATTGATTTTTATATTTTTACAGATATCCATCATAAACCAAGAAAGTATTTATTCATCATACAATATTTTATTATACCAATGGATATAAAATATTTTCGGTAAGTTTTTTAATATTTTATTAAAAAATAACAATTTTTCTTTTGTATTATTTTATTTATAAACAACAAACAAACAAAATGGACGTCATAAAATTTATAAATAAATGTAACGAAAAAAAAAACTTGGTATGTCAGATTAATTCATTTTGTTCTCATTACATCATCTAGATGTAATTTTATATTAAACAAGTGAAAACAAACAATTGACTGAGTTAATTCTTGAAATACCATGAATAGACAGTGTTGATTACTCTATTATATTACACATACATGTCACAAATACGTAACTGATATCACCATATAATACATACTATACAATTTATGCCTAATTTGCGCCCTCACGGGTAAACAGTCATTTTTACGAAAAAATGTTTCAAACAAAAGTTGCTTATTTTTAGATAAGTAATACTTTTTACTTTTAAACTTTTGTTCTATCTCTAACGGTTCATTTTGACCTATGTTGCTCATTTACGAACTCGACCTCACTTTTTACGTCCTGAGTACGCTGTAAAACTTTCAGCTTGATATCTTTTTCGTTTTTGAGTTATCGTGTCCACAGACGGACGGACGGACGGACAACCGGAAATGGACTAATTAAGTGATTTTATGAATACCTATACTAAAATTTTGTTCGTAGTTTCAATAGTTTTAAGCGTTACAAACTTGGGACTAAACTTAGAATACCTTGCATATTACATATATGCATGGTATAAAAATTACGTTTCTATGTTTGGCATATTTTCTATAAAACTTTTTTTTTTTCTATTTTGTCATTTATACTGTGAATATAGCAAAGAATGAATAATTTTGAATTTATGCAATTGAAAAGACATCCATGAAAATTCAATATACGGCGGATTATACATCTATTACATAAATTACAAAGTTATTAAAAAAATTCAGTTTAAAAAACATACTCAAATATAATTGGTATTTACCCCCTATTACTTTCACTTTTTTTTAGTAAAAAAAATAAGCAAGGCTTTAATAAATTTTTATAAACAATTTTGAGAGGATGTCCCGACGAAAAAGACTAAAATTATAACTTTTTAATAATTTATTAGTAAAGTAACTCTCACATTTATTCATGGGATTTGGCTTTTGGTTAAAATTTTTAAAAGCTCTAGCTACAGGATGTTAATGCCATTCAAAAGTCCAAACGAGCTCAATTATTTTGTAAATCGTAATTTAAATCAAATTTTTCAGTGAGATTTTCAATTTATGAGTTAACATGGTCCTAAAAAATGATTTAAATCGAAGAAAAATATTACTTTTTTTATTTCCACGAAATTTTGAACAAATCGAGAAAATTTTCTGAATACAACAAGAATCATCGACAATTTTTTAGTTTCATCGGGTACAGAACACTTATCTCGAACTTGAATCATAGCTAAGAACACTCTCTGTTAAATTACCTTTTAAATGAAACCAAAAAACTAAAATCGGTTCATTCGTTTAGGCGCTACAATGCCACAGACAGACAAACACACAAACACACACACATAGCGGTCAAACTTATAACACCCCTTTTTTTAATTCGGGGGTTAAAAATGAGTTATTTTAGGTAAACATAATGGTATAAGTAAATGATGGGACACCCGTTATGTCAATGTTAAGTTTTTTTTTTCAAGAGTTTTATAAATTTTTAATTAACTTTTTAAAAGTTTATAACAATTTGTGACAACATAATTTTGTATTATGTTATAGTATTATTTGTATTACATTTTAAAAGCGTACAAAAATCAAGATTATAAAAACTAGGTAGATACCTACTTTCATTCATGTAAATTGGGTAAAATTTGTCAACCCTTCACAAAAGATTTACCTGTGTGTACCTTTTTGAGAAAGTTTTGAACTTAATACATAATTTACAAAATTTGTATTACTTATATTAAATATTTTTTATGATTTGTGTTTGAATATGTATATGAGGATGAGAATTGATGAATTAATGCACAGTCGTAGAACCTAAGAAAATTCATTTGAGAATTATTTTTATTTTAAACGATTGAGATTAAAGTGGAAACGTTAATGTGTTCTATTTCTACCCTTGTGCAAAATGTAGAAAAGTCATATAAATGATTGGTGTATCACCGATTTACGTACGTTAAAAATTTGAAAGTTGAGATTTCTAAAATTAAATTTTTAAGGCACTTACATACCCTAAAAATTCAATTCCACTTCTGATTTCGAGAGAAATTCTCGATGTACTTCTACTTCATTAAGATTTAGCGCTTTGATATTTATTTTATGACATTTCTTGCTAAGAAATAAAATATAATACAGTGAATAAGTCGGAAAAAAGTCTCGATAGTGGAAAAGTTGGGGAACAGCACCGATTTTGGTGAAACTTTTGTAACGTGCTTATTTGATCACAAGGATCATTCAACCAACTTAACAAAGACATAAGGCCACAGTGGAGGGCATATCTAGTGGGTATTTTTGGTCGCTGAATACGAATTCAATGTCAGATTACATAAATTCTAGTACTTAGTTTTCCGTTTTTGTGCCAAAAGTGAAATTATAGGACAAAAATGGCAAGACTTTCGGAATACGTGAGAAAAATACCTACCAGATGACAATTTTAAGACAAAATAAACATTTCAAAATTTTTTTTGGCTATATATGTTCCCCGCTGAAGCCTTATGCTTAAGTTAAGTTGGCTGAATGTTCCTTGGAATCCTATAAACACGTTACCAAAAGTTTCATTACAATCGGTGCTGTCGGCTAACTTTTCCATGCTTCCCGGCTTATTAATAGTCTCTCCGTTATATTGGCTTTACTGACAACGTAATTGAACATCATACGAATTGAACATGATTTTGAAAAGATAGCCTTCAAATCGATAGCTGACAGATAATTTTTGCCGTTGTACCAAAAATATACCTTGCCATTAGTTCCCATTGCATAAAAATTCGTTAAAAAAGAACTTTTACTTAAAATCAGCACTGTCTAACTGTCTAAATGAAATAATTTAATTGATTTTCGAAGCTGATATTTAAATTAATTCAATAACAGTAGTTTTGGCTTTGTGTCAATCAGACGGATATTAAAAATAGTATGACAGTATAACGAATGAAAAGTTTTCACTAATTAAAATAATATTACAATTAAAGGCTATAAATAACATTATTTATTCATTGCCATTGTTTTATCACACACATCATGTAATTAAAAATATTCATTTAATTAGGACAATAATAAACACAATTGCTCCATGTGGTTTAAATAACATTTGTAGGTACAAACTTTTATTATTATTATTATATGTATATTTTATATGTATAGATTCAAATTTATTATTATTCACTTCATTTTACAAAGTTATTTTTTTTTCACCCTGAAAAACGAAATAAAAAATTTTAATATATTTTTTTGATTTCAGAATATATACAATGCGAAAATAAAGTTTTTTTTTTTGGAAAATGTTTTTTAGATATAATCCGCATCTCTAGGCCAATTCTAGTAGATACGAAATTTGATGATACAATAAAAAATTTAATAAAAAATATTTTTTAAGAGGCAAGTTGTTATTGTAATGAAAAGTAGAAAATAATTTTTTCTATTCTTATAGCGTACGCAGGATGTAAAAAATGAGTTTGAGTTCGTTAGTAACCTACAATTGAGTCTTGGGTCCACAAAAGTTTAATTTGAAAAACTGATCCTTATACAAAAATTAACAACTTTTGTTTTCTACATATTTTTGTGGGGGCATTGATTAGGATCAAACTTTGATGTTTTCTTCAAAACGAGAATAGATAGGGAGTTGAAAATTTGCAGGTGACTTCAATTAATGGTCGCGTGAAACATTCTCGTAAAACGAAAAAAATTCTAGAAAATAATTTCGAAAAACAAATAATTGGAGGCCGAAAGGCCTAATTCAGTAAATTATTTGTTTTCACTTACACAACGCAATGAGTGTAAAAATAATTTGGTATAATATATTTTTTTCGGCTACTACTCTGGACACCTTAGCTTCCTTGTTATACTTTGCCTAGAATTTATATCAAATAGTACAGAGTTTAGTAAAGTATAACTTCTACTTGGAGCCTAGTAGATGAGGCTGTTTTCTTAGTAGACGATGTTTTATTTTTATCATCTTTATTTGAAAGATATAATAATATTTAAAAAATTTTTATAGCTGACACTCTGAGATTTAAGAAAAAATTGCTTTGCAGCAGATAAGAATCTTTTGTGACCTTGATCGCCATTTCTATAATCGCTTGAGGACATTCAAGCGGGAAGCCTGTTATTAGAGCGTGCATGCAAAATGTCAGCTCAATCGATTGACAATAACTGATTCAAAATTATATTGCAAGTAAAATAAAAGCTTGTAATAATAATAATAGCTATATTTATCAAGAAGTTATTGTTATAATCTGTGTAGGTCATATTCACCATGCCTCGCGATGTACATAATATGTATGGTATGTTATTATAGTTAATGGGTATGTTTGCATACCTATATAGAGGTACTATAATAGATACAACTAACAATTATATCCATAATATGTTACATAAGTAGGTATACCTATCTATATTTACATAGAATTAACTTAATATTTACTACCATATTATGTTCAATTTATTATTTATTTAAGGGATTTTCTAATTCCTTCAAAAATCTTGCAACTAAGGATACGTTCTGTATGTTGTTTCTTACTGATTACGTAGAAACTAGATGTCCGTCAGTACATCCACCTAATCCGATTCCGCTTAAATAAATTTAGGCTTTTTCTTTCAAATAGCCACGGAAACTTTCAATTATTGGAGGTTCTTAAAATTTATGAGAACTCATCTGTTCATTTGTATAATGTAGGAGATGTTTGAACGTTACTTGTTGAGACAGTTGAAGCCATAAACCCAAAATATACCACTGAATTATACACTGTGATGATTAGACTTATATTATAGAATGCATTAAAAGTGTGATTAGGAACCCTGGAAAAGACAGTTAGATACTTAGATGGGCAGACAGATATGTTCCAATTACAAATTAGATAAATGCTAGAACTGTGATGGTTTACAGTCATGGTCGGAGGTTATAAAAGTGCACATTTCCGATATTTGTTCAATACGCCTCACCCTTTACCAAGTTTTGGTACAATTGTTTTCAGTAAAAATTTCGTTGGGGCAGGTATCACAAGAGTGTACCTATTTGCTTAAAAAAGAATGTGAGTTCCGATATCGGAAGCTTTACAATACAGAGCAAAGTTAGTTCTGGTGTTTGAAAAATCACTCAAGACGTCAGTTAATGTGACAAACAGGCTGAAATCTTAATAATATACAACAGTGATCTAGGGAATGATTAGGCCATTAAGCGAGTGGCCTAAATTTTGTTAGAGGGTTCGTTCATACATTCGGGCATTATATTGCAAATTACTATGGTTTCTTAATATTGTTCTATTTAACGCCTTCTGAAACCGAGTTTGAGCCTATTCTCGGAAGTGGATTGAGTCACCCAATCATTGCTAACCTATGCAGTTTGTTTATTGCTAACCTATGCAATTTAGTTGCCATTAAAGCACACCTAATAGCATGAGGTGGAAATGAGACAAACTCTTTTAGGTATCATAATGGACCTTTCCTTATGATCTGAGTGTGGCCCCCCTAAGTATATACTACTTACTTACTCCACTTTAACCTAAAATTTTCAAAACTTTAACCTCAAATTTTTAAAAATTAAAAACGGTAGGAAATCAAATATCTATGGAACTTAATGCGCTCATACAACAACAAATCATTTTTTCACAAATGTTTACATCGAACATGTAGATTATATATAGCTGTAATAAGGTGTAAATGAACAGTAGGTATAGTTATGAATGATGGTTATATTACAATAATTGTCATGTATATAATGTTCACCAATGTTTTTCATATTTGGAACATTGCCAATAAATAAATGTACCTAATAATCATTTACTTGATAGGGGTAACTGATGATGAACACACAAATAATGGTGTTTTTATACCATGTATATGAAATATATACAAGGTATATTAAGTTTAGGCCCAAATTTGTCACGTTTAAAAAATATTGATGCTACAAAAAATTTTTGGTATAGGTGTTCATAAAATCACATAATTAGTTCATTTCCGGTTATCTGTCCGCCTGTCCGTCTGCCTGTCCGTAAGCAAGATAACTCAAAAACGAAAAAACATAAACAACTTTTTTATAAAAAAAAAAAAACATTTGTTTGACTTATTTTTTTGTATACATCACTGTTTAATCACGAGGGCGCTTATTAAGTTATGTGTGTGGATATCTTTCTTTACTTACGTAAAGTCAAAAAAAAAAACGACTGCGTCATCACACTGTCTTTACATGGTATTTCAACAATTAACTCAGTCAATTGTTTGTTTCCACTTGTTTTTTTGATAGATTATAATCTATTACAATTTATACTAGTTTTGCGTGGCAAGTAATCTCAAGTATAAAAGATTTTATCGTATAATTTTCATTGTTTTCATCTGAAAAGAGAGGTCTATTTAAGAAATTTGTAACGCTAAGTTACGAAATAACAGAGGATATTTAATATTTTCCCTCCATAAATCTTAGATGGTCTATAGTCTCTTTTTTGGGATTTTTTTTTTAAATAAAACATTATAATATGCAAATTAATATGCAAAAATATCTCTCTTCATTACCGAACTCATTTATTTAATCAAAGGGGTACTACTTTCTCCGACGAACGATATTCTTATATATAAAATGTCTTCCTTCATTGACATAATTGGATTAGAGAAGAAATCTCAGAAAAGTAAAAGATTTGATTACAAAAAAGTGTATCATAACAAGATTAATTTATGTATAAAATATATTTTCTGTGAAAAAGACATCAAACTGGAAAGTCGTTTATGAAACATTAAATTAAACTAATTTAAGGATAACGTAATAATGAGGATAAATTTTTTATGTTAAAGCATTTCTTTTTCAATCAACAATATATGTTTTTCTGTTTAATACGGAAGCCTGAATGGCTCACTGTCAATTTATGAGAAAGTGACGCTACACTAGGTTATTTTTTTAAATGTGTACTATCCACAAGTATAATACCAACTTTTAAAAAAGTCACTAGTTCATTGTCAACAAGTGCACTTGTGACTTGTGGCCTTATGGAAACGAACCTTTTTGAAGATGTCAGTCGGTGATGACTATCCTTTAATTAGACAATCGAAACTGTCTAGAATTATTAATAAATGTATGTCCGGATTTAATAATAATATGATAATGTTTATAATTTGTCTTATGTAGTAAGTTAAAAATTTTCTTTAGTATTATTTAAAAAATATAATGCTTTAATTGTTGATGTTTTTCTTTTGCATTTGCATTTCTAATTTCTAACTTTTAAAAGTATTTTTAAGTGTTTATTATGACGTTTAATTAGAAATCTGCACATGACAAAATACCAACACCTTCAAAGAGGTTCGTTTCCATACTGCCACAAGTCACAAGTGCACTTGTTGAAAGTGAACTAGTAACTTTATTAAAAGTTGGTTTTATACTTGTGGATAGTACACATCTAAAAAATAAGCTAGTGTGACGCCACTTTCTCATAAATTGATAGTGAGCCATTCAGGCTTCTGTAGTTTAAGGCTTTTTATTGAAATTAAAAAAAATTAATAAAGAAACATCAGAAATTAAATTTTTTCTCCTTGCGCACTCAATAAATCCATTATACTAATTATTTATTCAAATTACACTTATCTGAACGGTTTTTTTCTTAGGCTTATAAAAGAGATACTCTTAATCAATTCAACATTTACTCTTGAAGTAAATTGCGTACGTCTTTGTGAATATTTTGTCTAGTACCCAATGACTTTCACGCAAAAACTAGCAAATGGTTTTTAATGAAATTGTACAGCAATATACCTCATACATCAAAATAACACATGAGCTATAAATTAAAAGGATACAGATACTAAAAAAATATTTTGTTGTTAATAAATTTAATCTGACATTTACTATTTTAGTTATAATCATCAGTTGGACCATAAATTAAAGATTTCTGTCAAAATTTAAAATAGTAAATGTCACAATTCATGGCTATCGTTTCTGATATACTCAATGAATTATAACTATTCTACTATTTAAAAAATTGAAAACTGTGCATGTCTTTTAGCTGCGTAAAACAATCCCTTCAAGTGTTATTGAACTTTGATAAGTGAGATCAAAAGAGGTGGAGGCTATAAAGCGGTGATATATACTTTTAAGCATGGTGAAGCGGGCGGGTATCAAGCTATTACTTTTTTTTACAATTTCTACATATTATGATTGCAATCTGTTATAAAACGTTACATAGAGGGTAAATGTGGCATAATATTCCCTTACATATATCTTTAGAACTATAATTTCATGATATAATTTACACCAATGTTATTCATACTTATATTATGCAAATGAATGATTAAATGTATATTAGAGTAGCGTTTACCTCGTTCAATTGTGAACCTATGTCAAATTTTATGGCAATAAATTAGAATATATAAATTTATAATGAGAATAACAAACTAAAACAACAGCTAATAGTATCCATACTAATAATACCAACACTATAAATTATTTTCAATGCATTAAATTTACTAATTTATTGTTATAAGTATAAAGAAAACTTTAATTTATGTTATAACAATTATTAAAATTTTTAATAATAATTTATTAATAGTGTATAATATGTATATGACTTTCAAATGATACACTATTCTTGTAAACATACAGAGTGGAGGAGAGAAGAGTGCGACTTTGAAAATGCTCTGAAACAATAACTTATTAATTGACACGAAGTTCCTTAACTCGGCTTACCATTGTGAGCAAGCCATCCCGTAACATGGTGAGATATACTTTATATGTGTGTAAAATCGAAAAAATTTTGGTACCTCCAATTTCGATAAAACTCAGTATATAAGGTAATTTCGACCCAAAAAGTACAAAAATCGGGTGTATTTGTTCACTGGTCTAATAGTTTTTGAGATACGGGTTAAAATTGATCCAAATATTGCGATATTTCAGAAACTCTGCATCCAATCACTAAATTAACCTGATTTTTACACTTTTTGGATCAAAATTACCCCATTCACCAAGTTTCATCAAATTCCAAAACAAAATTTTTTTTTGGTTTTTCTCCATTTTTTCAAAGGGGTACCCCTTAAAAAAATTTCAAAAAATCGAAAAAATTTTGGTACCTCCAACTTCGATAAAACTCAGTATATAAGGTAATTTCGACCCAAAAAGTACAAAAATCGGGTGTATTTGTTCACTGGTCCAATAGTTTTTGAGATACGGGCTAAAATTGATCCAAATATTGCGATATTTCAGACACTCTGCATCCAATCACTAAATTAACCTGATTTTTACACTTTTTGGATCAAAATTACCCCAAAAACCGAGTTTCATCAAATTCCAAAACAAAATTTTTTTTTGCGTTTTTCTCGATTTTTTCGAAGGGGTACCCCTTAAAAAAATTTCAAAAAATCAAAAAAATTTTGGTACCTCCAATTTCGATTAAACTCAGTATATAAGGTAATTTTGACCCAAACAGTACAAAAATCGGGTGCATTTGTTGACTGGTCCAATAGTTTTTGAGATACGGGCTAAAATTGATCCAAATATGGCGATATTTCAAAAACTCTGCATCCAATCATTAAATTTACCTGATTTTTACACTTTTTGGATCAAAATTACCCCATCCACCGAGTTTCATCAATTTCCACAAAAAAAATTTTTTTTTTGTTTTTTCTCGATTTTTTCAAAGGGATATCCCTTAAAACAATTGCGAAAAATCGAAAAAAATTTTGATCTTCAATTTCCATAAAACTCCAATATAGCGGGAATGAATGACTCAAAATGAATAATTGCAAAAAAGAAAATCGAATTTGTTTTCGTTTTTGCAAATACTTTCTTTACACGGAAGTCAATGCGAATACTTTCACTCAGCTAGTTAAGAACAAACTGTTTTACAACGATATAAAATGTAAAATGGTAAGATTGATTTTACATGCTTAGATAAGCTGTATGACATGATATTCATACCCACCTATTGTATATAAATAATTCAAACAAATATTCTGATCCTGATCCAAAAGGATGACTATTCCAGGAACAAAATACACAAACTAAATATATAGATCAAATATTGAAAGTTGTTGAAATAATATTGTTTACACTGATAGAAAATTTAATAATTTTTTATCAAAAATCGTTTCAAAAATCAAGTTACATAATTTTATATCAATTTTTCAAACTAATGCAGTTAGGATATATGTCCATGAGAAACGCATAAGAATACTCAGTAAAAGAAATCTCAGAATTGATACTTTAAACATCATTGTATTATGATAATTTTATTTTAACCGACTTCAAACAAAAACAAAGGAGGTTATCAATATGACTGTTTTTTTTTTTTTTTTTTTTTTTTTTTTTTTTTTTATGTTTGTTACCTCAGAACTTTTGACTGGGTGAGCCGATTTTGATGATTCTTTATCTGTTTGAAAGCTGGTGCTTCCCGCGTGGTCTCATTTTATTTTGGTTCAGTTCTGACAACGGCATCCATGAGAAAACATTAAAAATCTTAAATTTGCAGCAAGTATGCACGGCAAGAGGACGAATAACTCAATATCAAGTCAACCGATTTCGATGATTCTTTTTTTAGTGACAAATTAGTTAGTGTACTTCAGATTCACTAAAAATCACACAATAAAAAAAAACTTTTAACAAAAAGAAAACCGACTTCAAAAGAAACATAAATAAGAATCATCGAAATCGGTTGACTTTATATTGAGTTATTCGTCCTCTTGCCGTGCATACTTGCTGCAAATTTAAGACTTTTAAGGTTTTCTCATGATTTTTCACGTCAACATAAAACGGTAAACTACTTTATTAATATAATTCTATGGATGTCTATGGATTGTATATATAGTTTACATTGAAAATTTAGTAATAATTTCTATTAAACTTAAATAAGTAATTATGTTAATTTACATTTTAAAAGTATTTCTTATTTTCACAATTTCTAATTTAACTAGTTTAAATGTTAATTTTCAATAATTTTTTAATTTACTATACCATTTACATGTAAACAATTGAAAATTAATCATAACAGCCTCTTTTATCGACACAATTATCCACTGGAAACACGCTGGTGTCGCGGTCGATCTGATTCTCTTACAAGGTGACTACGCACTGGGTCAATAACAAAAACGAATTTATACAATCAATGAGACAATGTCAAGGCACAAACCAATTGAATTTTATAAATAACTTACGTAAATGAAATGATATCTTTTATAATTAATGAATTAAATGTATTATTTTCTCCATCTACCTGTCAGAGTCTGCTTTAATATACTTTAGTAATTTTTGTAACTAGGTCAACATAAATAAATAAAATTATAGAAATTAAGGGTAGATATGTAATTCAACTGAGGTATAAACTCATTTTTGTTTTAGGGTTGTATATCTAACGGAACCTAGATGTACGACCTTTTAAGCCACAGACTTTTGGTAAATCGTGTTTACGCAATGATAATTTCGTAAAAAGTTTTCTATTATTATTATTTTTTGTAAATTTAAATAATTTTAAATTTATTGCAATCATCATAGTCCAAAAGCTAGCATTTCCTGGCATTCCAAGGAAGTATTTCATAATTCATCTTAAAGAAAGCAGAAGATGCTAGAATAAAGAGAAAGAGTAAATGATGTATTAAATATTTTTCTGCCACTGCTAAACTTGAATTTTTCCCTGGATAGAAAATACCGTTCCATAATTTGCTCGTTTTCGAATTTTTTTAAATAAAGATCAAGAGATGTCGTGTGACACCGGGTAGAAACTATATTTCTTTCGTACCTTGGCACATTATGAATCTAGTGCTTACTTTTTTATATACAAGATCTTTATTTTTCTGAAAATTTAAGGTATTAGTTTTAGAAGTCAATATAATAATGATAGTATTAGTTTAAAAAAGACATACTTCTGATTTAGTAGTCAACCCAATATGTGAGTACATTACGTATAGTTTGATTAGGATATTAATTATGATAAAACATAAAAACTACATTGTATGTACTTTAAATTATCTCTGTCTTCTTTGACTTCTGATAACTTTCACAGCTCAATTTTTTTAAATGTTAAAAACAAAATTTTGAAAAAAAAAAACAAATTGACAGTTATAAAAACATTTTTGCATTTTCTCAAAATTCATGGGAACCTGAATCGATTGAGTAAACAAACCGGCAAACAAATATCGTGCGAACTTTCTGATTATGGGCAGACCAAGTAATGTGAGGCTGATTTTGCGTCGTGCATGAAATGCAGATATTTTCAACTTTAAAGTAAACAAATAAAAGAGGTGTTCTGTAGGTAAGGTGGAATAATAATAAATGTATATAACTTTATATTATATTTTTATATGCATTCATATTATGGGTTTATTTAAAAAAAAAAATCACTATAACTACATGGTTCGTTAACCATCTGAGTGCATGTTTATATCTATTTATATATAATAAATGCACTTTATTTAACGTAGGTGCATTGTAACATTAGCATCGCTATACTTATGAAATAAAAGTTTTATAACTTACCTGTAAGCTGGAAAAAATATAAGATTTGGGATGTAATATAAAGAAGCATTGATCAAGTGCTGACATAGACTGCGCTAAATCGGTTCCGTAAGTTAATATAGTAACAGAGTCCTCTATTTTTACCTTCCTTCAACACGGTGCTCCAAAGAAAAGAACGCAGAATTGTTTTCCTGCAAAAATCAACAGTAGACGATGTACGTGAATTTAATGGACTCATTATTGGCTCAAAATCGGTACGGATAATGAAAGTCCTTGAAGGGTTCAGGATGAGAATTTGGTATTTCACTTAGACACTTTGTTTTAGGTTAAAGAAAATTCTGCAATTGGACACGAGGCCACGTATTGTGACTTTGTTATCTCCACAGAAATTTTGGCAAAGTAACTTTTTGAGTAACTCGTGAAAACAAACAATTGACTGAGGCAATTGTTGAAATACCATGTATAGACATTGGTGATTACTTTGTCACATTACACATACATACATACATGTCACACACATATAACTAATATACCCATATAATACATACTATACAATTTGCGCATAATTTGCGCTCTCGCGTGTAAACAGTGATGTTAACGAAAAAATATTTCAAAAAATTTGTTTCGTTGCTTAGAAGGAACATTTTTTATATTTAAACTTTTGTTGTATCTCTAACGGTTTACAAGATGGGCTCTACGGACCCAAGACCCACTTGACCTTTGTTGCTCATTTACAAAAATTTCAGCTTGCTATCTCTTCTCGTTTTTGTGTAATCGTGATAACAGACGGACAGGCGACAGACGTCAGACAGACAACCGCAAATGGACTAATTAAGTGATTTTATGCACACCTATACCAAAATTTTGTTCATAGCATCAATATTTTTAAACATTCCAAACTTGGGACTAAACTTAGTATATCTTGGTATATTTCATATACATGGTATAAAAATAAATGGCGGATAAAACATGATTCTTGAATTATCAAATCTCTTCTTTTTTAATACACGGTATACTATTTTTAGACGTTTGGGATACGTTTAGTTTCCTTAGGCAATAAAAAAACTGGAAATGTATAAAAAAAAAATAAAACAGAAGAAAATATAAAAGATCTGATGTAAAAAAAGAATGAATTTAAACGAGAAGTAAGAAAAATCGAATCACCAAAAAGAGACATGAGACATATATTTTGTAGAATCTCTACCATTGTTGTAAAAGTTTTTGATTATTTTGTGATTCGTTTTCTTTGCCTTCGAATTAATAAGTGGATAAAATCATTCTAAAAATAAAACATAAACATACAAAATAATAATATCATTTTGCAGTAATTTCTTTAGATACGAAAAATATGTAATTACTCGAGAATAACAATGATTGAAAAACAGAACAGTTTTTTTTTTAAATCGGGTATGCGCGTTGTTATTTACTCAGTAATAGTCTAGTCGACGAGATGATGTCGACATAATGCTTGTTAAAATACGTGTGATAGCTCATTAGATTCGGATTGATGTCTAGGTCACTATATTGATTTTCATTACTGGCATATCTTCAGTAACACTCGCAAGGTTAAGAAAAATCGATTGATGTAAGACTCACCAAAATCGGCCGACGTGTTTAGTCTCTAAATTTTAAAACGAATTTGTGATAGGGAATATTCATGAAATTTAAATTTGGTTCAAATATTCTAAAACGGAAATTCATATTTTTATAAGGACGTGACATCATAGTACGGGCTTGTCAAATTTATTGATATACTGTATGATTATTACTTACTTACATTTTATATGGTATTTCTTTAAATTATACTATTCTACGGCTTTTTATTAGAAAACTTAATAATAACGAGTGTAAATTGTGTGTTGTACATTCATTTTTTTTAAGTGTAAATTATACATTGAACTGTCACCAATTGACAGATCACGTACTTATACGTCATCAACAGAAAGCGCCAAAAACTGCGTTTAAATATCTCAAAATTATAATGTATTTTAAATATTTTTTTAAACTTAAATACAGCATTTTTAAGTAGTATTTCTATTTTTTACTTTATTATAACGGTGTAAACAATGAATTAAAAATATAAAAAAATTACATGAATATTCCCTCTTATAAAATTGTTGATCACAAATATACATTTTCCTCTCGCTAATATCTTGTTTGTAAATAATACTAAAATTTTTTGATTTTGGAATTCTAAATTATTTAAAAAGAATTACCAGGAATTGAAACCAAGTAACATTATAGGATCTATTTGGAAATAACATACTGTATATGAGAATAAAAATATCATATTGTAAAGATCTACGCGGCCAAGAACATTGAACACTCTGTACCGTGATATCAGTAAAGAGTTCAAAGAGAGTATTATGTGGCAAACCAAAAACCAAAAAAACTATTTTCAATTCAATAAAGAACTACACAATACCAGGATTGTATAGTAAAGGAAAAATTATATAATAAAACAAAAACATTGAGTCAATTTTATGTTTATAATTACAAACAAACAAAACTTGAAAAACCAATATAGGTCATGTTAATTAGAGCGCTAAAATGGAATATTTCTTTATATCATTTACTGAAAATATCATACAAAGAAGTGAATACGTAACTATTAACAATTTTTTTAATCTTATGACTAAAAAAAGCCAGTTGATGAAATCGAAAAAACTTTTTTTTTCTATTTCCACCCCATTAAGATATACTCACCCGCTTGATTTTTACATACATTGAACGTTCGACAATTTTTTCGGCAATTATTTTTAAATAATTTTCAATTCAAAAATCATAATATAATTATGAAAGGTTTTTAAAATTCATTAGACGCTTCATATTTCATTTTTTCTAGTGACTACTTGATATTTTTTGGTTAGAATTAGGGAAATGGAAATATTTATCATAAGCAAAGTTGTAGGTTATATTTAAACTTCGATTTTAAGGCATTCGTTTAGTTTTGAAGTTAACACAAAAAGTTAACAAAACCTTAGTAACATGACATTATAGCAAACGTTGGTCTACATTTGTCTGTACAATTATTTACATGGCTTTTTCATATTAAAAATTGCATCCTCTTTGTAACCCCTAAGAGGTTGAATTTCCAAAAATTCCTTCTTATTGCATCATCTTAAGTGTCATTTAAAGAATGTGTGTACACAATTTCAGGCTTCTAGACCAGCGATTTCAGCTGTGCGTTGATCGATCAATCAGTTTCTTTTTTTAAATACATAATATATTTATACATATTTTTCGCCATGAATTTTTCGACGCGTAATCAAGTAACTAACAAAAAAAAAAAAACATCAACTACACATTGAACAAATCTAATGAATTTTAAAAGTTATTAAATTAAAAACTTATTGTTGTTTGTGTAAAGTCGTCTGAACTTTAATATCAAAGGAATTTTGTTTCTTGTGTACTTAAAAAAGGAGGGACAACATCTTATGCAGCTGACAAGTTTATGATAGAAATATAAAAAAGAAAACAGTTGGTAGTTGTTCAAATATATATAGCGTGGTACAAATAGAGTCAAAAAATAATGATGGATTTTATGAACAGCTATAAACCTCTGTAAGGATTTTATAAACCTCTGCTAGGTTTGATGTAATTTATGAAGGAAAAATTTGTGATTTCTGTGTATAAATATTTACAAAAATACCGAATAGTAATCATTCATTTTATAATGAAACAAAACTTAAATCCCTTTTTAGTCAAACTCACCTAGAAATTTATATAACTAAAATTTTTCTTTTTAATTTTAATGACAAAGCACTTTTTCTAAGCAGTATACCTTGGCGTGTCGTAGTACCTGCTTGTTTAATATCATTGATAGGAATCAATCAGTTTTATTGAGTATCCAATGTTCTATATATCTCATAATAGATCTATTAATTTCAGATACGCTGAAAAACGAACAATTATACTTTTTCGAATTGTTTTACAGGAACAATTTTTCCCGTATCATAATAATATAAATAATTAAATTGTTTCACATATGAAATGTTAAACAATGGAGTGAATGTGTAGACTGTAGATGCAGCGAATAAATGGTAAAAGCACTAATAAATGATGCAGTATATAAATTATTACTATGACGTTTGATTTTTTATGCGCTCCCACCATCTATTAATACAATACATCTTTTAACTAAACCCTATTCGCACCGTGTGTGAGTTTTATTGGAGGCGTTTCCATGGTAACGATACACTACTTATATTATAGAATTGTATGGATACCCGCCCGCTTCACTGGGCTTAAAAGTAAAAACACCCGCTTTATAGCATACACCCTCTCTTGATATACCCAGTTTTCAATTTTGTTAAATGTAAAAGTCATAATTCATTGAGTATATCAGAATAGTTGGCCATGATTTGTTTGACAATTACTATTTCAAACTTTTACAGAATTCTTTAGTTTATGGTTCAAAATGATGATCATAGATCTAAATTAAAGATTTCAGTAAAAATTTAAAAAACGATAAATGTGAAATTAAATTTTATTTTTTTTAAATATATTTTTATAAATTATAGCTCATGTGTTATTCTGAAGTATCAGCTATATTGTTGTACAGTTTCATTAAAAACCATTTGCTAGTTTTAGCGTCAAAGCGTAATAAACAAACAAAGAAACAAATATGCTTACTTTCACATTTATAATAGATATATTGACTATATCATTAAATTTTTCAAAAATTTATCTTGAGATATTGGTATTTTTCAAAGGGTTTCATTTAATAAGTAGATCAAGAATATAATTCCATCAGAGGTGTTGATTATAATGTTAAAGGTGTATTTATCTATTCATAGTATCCATTATAAAGAAAGTATCAGTCAATTGTATTTGAATTATTTTCATATTAAAATGATAAATGAAACTGATAAGTTAACACAAAAGCTTTACAAACGAATGACGTCATTGCGTATATGTAAATATATTTTATTATAATAAACATTTATATTATTACAAAGAACCTAAAGCTTGTTATTATAAATATAATGGTTTGTTACGCGATAAAAGCACAGTCTTTATAACAAACCATTTTGTTTTATACAGTTTTGTTCGTTGGTTATATTCAATTAAAATATTTTCAATTTTCATTTAGGACCTGCATATTACGAAATCATTCTGAAATGAACCAACATATTTTGGGTCAAATCAGTTAAAATTAAATAGATTGACTGTTATTTAATAAATTAAATCGGCGAAAACTATGACAAATATGTAAGGATGAATTTTTGTTGAATTCGAGTTGAGACATAGTTATTAAATAAATGCAACGATACTCTAAATAAAATTGTATATTAAGAAATTTTATTTAAAAAAATATAATTAATAAACATACATTTCGCCTAATATCGATATTTTGAATGTAACGCAACTATCGATAGTAGCTAAATTTATTCATTTGACATTTTTTTTTTTTTCATTTTGCTAAATTTATTTTTGTTGTGAACTGCAACAAAAAGTATGGTAGTCTAAAAAATTTATTTTAGAATTTTTATATTTTTGTAAATGAAACTGTAATTGTTGGTAATGTTTTACACATTTATTTTAACCTTTCTAAAGAATGTTTGTATTTTGAATAAATTTAGCTACTGACGATGGTTGCTCTTAAAACTATTGATGCAACGAACAAAATTTTGGTAAAGATGTTCATTAAATCACCTAATTAGTTCATTTTCGCTTTCCTGTCAACAAGATAACGCAAAAACGTGTTCAGGACGTAAAACGTGACGTCGAGTTCGTAAATAAGGAACATAGGCCAATTGGTTCGTGGATAAGTAGGACCTTTCTTATAAACTGTTAGAAATATAACAAAAGTTTAAACATTTGGGCTTGACGCCCATACTGCATTGACTCGTCCGCCATAACTATTGCTAAAGTTACTATTCTCTCAATGGTCAAATCAGAATAGCGTTCACAACGACACTAGCATAGAGACATCCATACAAAAATTCGAATCGTGTACAACTTTATATTTAATATTAGTTTGTATTCCTAAGATAGGAAATTTTTAATAGCGCCCTTTTCCAAAATTCCAATCACTATCTGCATACTGCACTGCATCGTACCTATTTATCGAGTCCACGTTATGAATAAGGTGATTATTGAACAAAGCACCAGTATTAATAGTAACAGTATCCTATACATCAAGTTATTATAGGAACAAATTACATACCAAACAAAACACTGCATGATAATTATTATCATTATGGTAAGATTGCCCAAAAATACTAGCTTCTCACAATTCAGATACTTGCCCTTGATATAGAGAGATGGCAAAGGTAGTATATGTGTAAATTTGATGATTAAGCGGAATGTTTATTTTGACTTGATTATGGAACGACATCTAGGAACGTTTTCGGCAGTAGATTTTAAGGTGCTTGGATTTCAAGTTATTCTTTCCTTATTGAAATTAGCTAGGGATTAGGCGCGTCTTGTATCTCAGAGCAGTAATGCAACCAAATTTCTATCTGACAAATTACGGATACACAACCGTCTTCAGTTGCCAGGCAAAATACCGTACGTCAGGTGCAAGTGATAATAATAAGAAAAAATAGGAGTACCGCAAATGGGTCCCTAGCACCTAGATCAAGAGTCCACTGTGTCCTCCTTGAGAACGACCTGCCACCGAGGCGTCTTCGGGTATGAGACGCTATTAAAATCAGAAAGCCCACAGCTTCTCCGACAGAATCTCACCCAGGATAGATGGATCCAAAGTTTTGGACCCGAACATTCTGAATTTAATGCCGAGCAGATTTCTACAAGTGGGATCAATACAGGCTTTCCAAGTGGGATCAAGTCAGGTACAAGTAGTTTTACACCATTGCATCGATAAAATAAAGGTTACCGAACGCTACAGAAAGAGAAAGCTCTTGGGTGGGCTAATTGTCTTACTTTATAAAGGATTCTGAAGAGAAAAAAATGTGTGTTAAAAGTATGTGAGATTTTGTCATAGACATTGACTTGGCCATAGCACGACCAGAGCCATAACGGTTAAGACCCTTTTACTCTATTATGATGATTATTATTATCGCAATATTCAACATAATGGGAACTATGGTTATTATTAATTATTATTATTGTTATTGTTCAGTTAAGAAAAGTAAGTAAAACAGTATATATTGTTATATTTTACAAATTATGTTGTCATAAAAGTGTATACAACATAATTTATGTACATAAATAATTATTATACCATATACCAATCTACTACCATTTTGTAATAAACGATTACACAAAAAATAAAACGGCCTCATTCCACAGTCTTTTATTTTGTTTTTGTATTTAAAAATACAAAAAAAAAAAAACTAATTAGTCAATCATTTAAGCATGTATTGGTGGGTGGGTGGTGATATTTCAAATCATAAATTTAACATAAACTTACTTCACTGTCAGTTAACAGTTAGAATTCTATGCTACTACAATCATTTTAACCGATTTTTCCATTGCTTATCGGATTCTTGTTCGTACTTTAATTGAATATACAGTTACTTCAATCGCTAGCAAGAACATTTCTGTACGGTACAAGTGAAATTTACAAAATTTAAAAACCCCACCCCCAACAAATGCGATTTATTCCTTGTAAATCGATTTTTGAAAACTTAGCTATAAGATGTTCTCAATGAAGTCGGTTGGACCATTTAGGTGCTACGATACCACTGAGAAACACACAAACGCACAGATAAACACTTTAAACTTATAACACTCCTTAAATCATTACCAAAGTGATGGTCAAGGACATGAGATAAGATGAAACGGATACTTAGAGAGCTATCATTTTTTGGGACAAATTTTTGGAAATATTTTAATTACAATTGAAATATTTGAGTTTGTTCTTTTGAATTATTGTTTTGAATTATTGAATTATTTTACAATTTCACTTTTCAAAATGAATTGAGCCAGGTTTATTTGACCATTCATAACCATAGTAATTATTTATATGTTAAATTTATCATGCCTTTTCCAAACTGAATCGATTTTGAAGATCATCGCCAATTTTTTAGTTTTTTCGCGAACGGAACTCTAAGCTCGTACATGAAACTATTTTTGCATACTTAAATAACATAATAAAATACTTTTAAAATTTAGGATAACTTAACGCAACTACTACCTCAAGCCAGACGGCCCAAGCTCTAACTGAAAGAGCAAAAAGAATAACATATCATAAAATACGCCATAATAAATTTTTTGTTTTGCCGACGTTGCGAGCTCCTGTAACATAAGGTGGTAGATATCTCTCTATGCATTTCTGGAAAATTTATACTAATTATTAGTGTCTCTTATTTCTACGAATTTCTCATTAAATAGTAGGTGTTCATTTTAATAAAGTAGGTACTTTAACATATAACATCGAATAAACAACACCTTGATTACAAATTTAATAATACATTATTAAACTTAAATAATTGCTTAGATATTAATTTTGTGATTATATAAAATACACGGTACATTATATACAGGCATATTCAAGTTATTTGACACGAAATATAAAGGCTTAGTAGTTGATTTTAAGAAATTTTTGCTTTTGCGATAGATGTAGGTTTTTTTGCCTGTATATTTTAAAATGATTTCAGAATTCCTGGAAAATACGAAATGTAGTCGTATTTTTTTTAATTGAACATCCTATAAGTAAATTATTTTATTTTTAGATTCTATATGATCAAAATAAAAAAGAGTTTCATTAAAATTTACCTAACTTAAACGGTTTTCAAAATATTATGTATTGAATATCAATGCTTGAATTATTTTTTTATAAATTAGAAGTTTAAAAAACCAACATAATTATGGCGCCATTTATTTTCTAGAATTTGGCTTTGTTTTTCACGAATCTTCACAATACCACTACTTGAAGCTACCAACAAATTTTCATCTCTTTATCTTGGAGGGAATCTACACCCAAGACTTGTTCTAATTTGCGCCCTCGCAGATAAACAGTGACGTTTACGAAAAAATGCAATTGGTTATTTTTTTATAAGGAATATTTTTTACATATGATGAGTCCTACGGACCCAAGATCCAATTGACGTATGTTGTTCATTTACGACCTCACTTCTTACGTTCTCAGCACGCTATAAAAATTTCAGCTTGTTATTTTGTTTTTCGTTTTTGAGTTATCGTGTTTGCAGACGGTCAACAAATTTGGGACTAAACTTGAGTCTACTAAGTATATCTTGATATATATGGCATATATACAAGGTATAAAAATGACCGACAGTACACAATGAAGTGCCATGTCAGACGCAACTAAAAAAGCATGAAAATTTATTTCTGTCCACTAAAAATAATCTTGCAATAGTAGCTCGTTATCCTAAAAACTAATATTTACCTTACTTAAAACATAGGTTAGTGACAACTTACATGTTGTAAAACTGTTGTTGAACAGTTGCTCTAAGAGTATACAAATTGAAAACAGCGAATGATTATCCAAATCCCAATGCACTTAGAAGTGATAAACTGTATCTATGTCTATGGTAATAACTTTCATAATACTTTCAACTTAATCAAACTGAATTTATCAATATATATGTATATTATGTAATACACCTGCTGATTACACACTCTCTGCATCATCAAAAGAAACTTCATTGCCAGTAAAAGACACCGGATATTGATAAGTTAATTTGAACCTACGTATCAAAGTAAATGAAGAAAAACCATTTTATGTCAACGTATACAGGATGTTTGATTTAACTTGACATTTGCAAAAAAATTCAAACGTTAATCAAATACAAAAAATTGTTTCAAACAAAAGTTTGATCATTTGAAAGTCACAATCAATTTGAAATGCATGTTTATTTTTAGGTGGATAGTTCTTAGTTAAATAGAGTTCAATTACTATGGAAATGAATGGTCAAATAAACATGGCTCAATTCATTTCGAAAAGTGAAATGATAAAATAATTAAGTAATTCAAAACAACCAAGTCAACTCAAATATTTCAATATAAATTAAAATATATTCTAAAATTTGTCTCAAAAAATGATAGCTCCCTAAGTATCCTTTTCATCTCATCTGATGTCCTTGACCATCACTTTGATATTGATTAAAGGAGTGTTATAAGTTGAAAGTGTTTATGTATGCGTCCGTGTGTTTCTCAGTGATATCGTATCCCTTAAACGGTCGAATCGACTTGATTGAGAATATTTTATAGGTAAGTTTCCAAAATTCGGTTTACAAAAAATAAATCACATTTGTCGGGGTTTTGTAAATTTGTAAATTTCACTTGTTTTTATATGTCATTTTTTAATCAGATCAGATCGTCTTGGTTATAAATTTGTATCCATCTTCTTTGTGGTCGACATCAAGTAAAACACTCGGTTTAGCATATAATAAAATAACCTTTAACACACAGCCTTAATAATAGCGTAGGCGTATAAAACAGATAAAGCAGACAGATAGGCCCTTGAGAGGTGCAAAAACACATTGATGTTATATAGAATATTAAAGTGATGGAAAAACACCACACACACATACGAACGAATATTGATTATATTTGCTTGCGTATTCATTGCTAAAAATAACAAGTACTAAAGAAATAATATTTTATACCAAATATTAAATAAACTCTCAGTTAAATAAATGGTTGAACAAAAATGGTAATTGAACAAGACAACCTTGAGAATTTAAATTCTTCAATTTTTTTTGTCATAACTCAATTAAAAAATTTTAAATGGTAACTACAATGCATAAATTGTAAATCATAACTTGAAAATACATTGAAAAGGAAAAAGTTTGGAAACTCTCAACTTACTTTCAAACGGTTCAAGATAAAGAGCAGAAATATGGGGTTCAAGAAGCCTATAATATGGATGTTTTCACTAAAATACCGGCTGGCTTACAGTCATTATTAGTCATTTTGTACTCCTAACCGAAACTCCAATTTAAACATTTTATTCTGAACCGTTTAAAAAAAATTAGAGGATTGCAAATTTTTTTCCCATCACCGTCAAATAACTTAATTTTTCAGTGCTTTTATTCTTACTGTGTAACTTAAATTTCCACCCACCTCCACCATTGAATCTTTGCCTAGTAGCAAAGTTTTATAGCGGTGCTAGAGTAGTAAGTCCTTTTTGGTAATATTACATTTTATTTGCGATGGCAATCTAATTTGAATCGAAAACACAGCTTAGTGAAATCTTAAAAGATTCTGTGAATAGGTAACCAAATAATCAAACTTTTTCAAGGACTGATATTTTTGTGCTAGAAATAGCATACAAATTCTGGAATAATCAGAAAAGGGGTTCATTCTCGGAATCAGAATCAATAGACACTGTGACCATTAATGTGACCAATGTTGAATGCGACCATTTAATTTGATAAATAATGTAAATCTAAGGCTTTCAATGCAGTTTTCTCGATATTTATGATTTTTTCGTACAAATAACGGACCATAAGTCCAAATGTTCTTAGCGCGCCTGAGGTTTGAAGTCAAAGACAAGTCGAGAACACGGAACTCCTTTGAAGTAGAGAGGTTGAACTTAGTTAAGTGTGCAGATTAAGCCATTATTCTAAAAGCAGATTGCCAAGTATCGCCTACGCTTTGTTTATTGTACAATTTTGTATTGTTCACTCTACCATTGCAGTTTTTTTTGTAAAATCGCCATATTCGTTATATAATAAAAAAAAACTTTTTAAATATTGGTAATTTGCAATTCATAAACTTTTTTTGTATTGCAATAATAATATATTATTATTTATATTTTCATAAATCTCCTAGAGGTAAACGTGAATAGTTTATGATCATGTATTTTTTTCTCCCATAAACTTTATTCATTATAAGTATAATATGACATCGTTATGAAAATACTTTTTCTATTATTAGTAGGAGAAGGTGTTGTATCTAGAAACAAGAAACATTTATGTGTTTTTAACTGTTTATAGCACTGTTATTCCTTAACAGTATGCACTTTTATTTTCGAGAATTTAAATATTATACAACTGTCGATAAAATGTGTAAACTATGGTAAATGAACTGTGAGCCATAGCAAAATATCCATGGTTTACATCTTTATTTTACTTTTACAAGTAGTCACTTCTGCGAGAATCAATAATCAACCAATGATTTACGTTGAATATGATTTATAAAACAATATGTAATGGTCAGCTTTTAAATAGCCAGTCAAAAGAATCAAAAATTTTTACATTTTTCGCTTAAAAAAAGTCCACATTGAAAGCCAGACATCAGCCATCCTGCATTCTGATAAAATGCCACCGTTTCAATATAAAGGCTGTCCAGTTAATATCAATATCTACCGAGAACCAACATAATGGTTCAAGGTTCATTTGATACTAGGTAGTACATCTTACCCTACTATAAAAAATAAAAACTTTAATATTAACTTGCCAAGAATATATGCTATAGTTTCTAAATATTATTGATATCTGACACGTCTTAATGCTACATCTTAACTTAAAAGATTTTTATTTCGGTAGGGGAAAACCTCCTAAGGCAGTATTCTAATAGTGTGGGGGTCGAACCCACTTAAACACTTCCCAGGTGGTTACAACTGAGGTAGACTTTTCTTTCTTGCCTTTCTTGCCTTGCCTTTCTGCCTGCCCTTGTAATCTGATGGAAATGCATAATAAACAACAATAAAGCAATTTATACGCAATAAACAATCGTTTAATATGTAAGAGCTTATTTCAATTAATGCTACATTAAATGAGGTTTAAACCCAAAAAGCAAGTTCAATCACGAAACATATTGACATAAGCTAAATTATTATTAGGCATACATTCTCCTTAATGTATCGGAAGGACATATGCATAATATGTATGTATGCATTAAATAATTCAAGTAGGTATGTAGTCGTAATCTCATAGATTCACTAGATACTCTAAGTTCTCGTATACAGTATGTTTCAATTTCACGTAATTTTATAGTAAATTTTCATAATTTATCTTTTGTTATATCTCTTAGGGAACTGAAAAGCCTTTCATTGGGGGCATAAATGAGTAAAAACATGATTAATTTACTTAGAGCGTAAATAATGTTTCGCATAACTGTTTCACAGAACTTATTTCAATATTTTCCTCTTACAACCAGTATGCCAATTTGTTTTAAGACTAGGTTCTATGATATAGTTATTAATTCCGCAATCATAGATGATCTGACAAACCTATTTTGTCTATTTTGAGTTATCAAAATGACAGACTATATTTTGCTTTGGCAGTTTTCTGTTAAAATCGCACTATCCACGATATTGTAAATCCGTTTGGAACATGGGACTATGCGAAGTAAAAAAGAAATTTACAAACATTCAAAATACGCGCGAAACGCATAATCTCTCCTTGGCAGTCGGGTAAAAAAAACCTTTTAAATATTGGTAATTATTGTCAATTAATAAACTTGTTGTATTGCAATAATAATAATATATTATTTACAATTTTATAAGCCTGCTTTTCATAGGTAAAGTTGAATAAAAAATAAGAATAGTTTCCCATCATGTTTCTTTTTCTCACTAACTTTTTTCATTATAAATATAATATGACATCGTTATATAATATTTTGTTCTTTATTAGGTAGCAGGGGAAGGTGGAGTATCTAGATTCAAAATTAACATTTATGCCATCTTCTACCTCTTATCAGTTATGCATCTAAATTGACGGTAATTAAATTGGTTTAACTGTATCAAGTTAAAATAAAAAACGTAAATGTAATTACCAAACCAAAAGAGGAAGAAAAAAACTTTTTATTTTGTTCGTTGCAGTAATAATCGATGCTATAATAACAGTAAACATCGATGTTGAATGCGTTAGATATGTCAATAATTCAATATATTACTAACCACATAATTGAATTATAATTTGGGCATGATATATTTTTATATTGGTGCACTTTTGTATAAAAAAAACCAATTTTAATGCCATATGTTGTATAACAATTTATTCTATGAATTCATATACCAATATACATAATAAATATATATAATTTAGTCAGCGTACCTTGTTGTTATGTTACTATCAACCAATGTGATCTGAAGCAATTTATGCAATGCACTTGGCAGATAAAACCAATATAGAAAATGTACCAGTATGTATCATCGATATCTATGGTAGATTCTGTTCGATTCCATCTATCGTTTCGTCGTTTCATATATACATAAATAATTGAAACAAATGATATTGAAAATAGATAATGTCGACAAAATAGTTTATATGAAATAAAATGTATGTGGAAAAAGAGCTAGGATTTTAAACTTTTCTAGTGAAGTCAAAAATGTGGAATTTTTACGCTATACATTTTTACTCGTTGTATTTTTTGCCGTCGAATCAGAAACAAGATTAAGAGGAGGAAAACATATTCTTGAACACGGTAAGAAAGGAAGGTGCTTATTACAATACTAGTTTCAGAAACGTATCTATGTTAGTATCAGTAATATAACTAAATTAAAAAGAGCTATCCACCAGAAGTATTATGGGTACCGCCAATGGTGCTCTCACCGATAATAGCATAGTGATATCCACAAAAAAATTTCCTTACTGTGAAGCGAAAAGAAATTTATTAAGAGATAAGAAATAATTTCTGAGTGAAGAAAATTTTAAGCCCAGAAAACTATTAGTTCTGCCAAAGTACTTCCAATTGCTTTCAGTACATTTACCATTCGCGATTTATAATCGAAAATATGTATTTATCGCTACCAATTTATACGATTATGAGTATCACGCGCGATTGAAAATTGTCTTCGTCTTAGTCGTAAAATGACGTTAGTCATTTCATCAATGTATGACGTTAGTCATCAATGCCATTGCCATTGCAAGGTCAATCTGATAAATTTTTAATAGAAGCTCAGAGATAAAAAAAATATTGAGCTTCTGATCTATTCTAATTTTTTAGCAGCTGTTGCATATGTACAGGTCAAAATCTATATCAGCAAAGTCATACGAGGTCTCTAGAGTAAGACTATCTGTTTGAAAATTGGAAATAAATTTCTCTCTAGCTTAGAAAAGTAGAAAAAATTGTTATTATTTCAATAAAATAAACGGAAAAGCATACTCAATATTAATGATAAAGACCGTGGAACAATTTTTTGTTCACATGTCATCTGAATATGTTCAAAAAATGTCATGTTTAAATGTTCAGTGATTTTTTTTGTCTCTGATATGTTAACATTTTCTCAGCTTCTTATTTAAAGTAAGTTTCCACAAAAACCCATGCGATTTATTATTATAAACCGCAATGTCCTTTTAAAACCCGTTATTTTAATACTCCTGTTAATTTCCATTAAAATGTTATTACTTATGCTATTTACTTTTATGTAAATGTATGTCAACAAATTTTCATATATGAAAAATGAAAAAGTGATGCTGATATCATGTTATTTATTTTTAGACGAGATCATATTGCAAAAATTCATATGCACATCTGTAGATATATCATATTTCTACTCGTGTACATTTTTCTATTCGTCGAATTTAGCGCCTCGAGGATACATTTCACCGTCCAGTCAATTATAACGACAAATTAATTTTAAAAAAAAATGAAATCAGAAGCAGGGCTACATTGTATACCACTTACAAAAAGCAACTAAGCCATTCATAGTCAGCTTTCAAAATGTTAATAAAAATTTTATATTTTTAGGTTCCATAATCTGAGAAATCGCGTTTCTTAGTTTATTTTTTTTCTTTATTTTTAAGATTTCGTTCTTACTTTTGGTAATTTCCTTTTATTATTTCCAATCATGTAGTAATAAATGCATCTTACTACATTCCTCTCACAAAATATCAAATAGTATCTTTCAAATTATGATAGCAAATACAAGATATCACCAAAATTAACGAAAGAAGTAATTCTGATAGGAAATACATGCTTTTAATTAAAAGATTTAATTTTTTAATACATGTATCAAAAATAATATAATATAGTTTTATATATGGAACAGACTAATGGTTAAAACTTGTTCCATATGAGGCCCTTCCCCTCCAAAGATCTCGTAAATAATTTAACATAAATTTTCTTTTATCTCTAACGTACATGAGCCATCTTTATATTATAATAAGATTTAACCCCCCGCAAAAGGACAGTATTCTACTATGCAGTTTTTTCTGTTAAAATCTTCCAACCTAAAATACATGCTATGAATCAAACTAAATTACATGAAGAAGTGGACCAAATATTAATGTAAATACGTAACATAGGCACACATATGGCAATTTAAACAGCCTTGGGATAATAAATAATTGGTACTAGTATATTTGAGCTTTAAACGAAATTGTTTGTTAAATGACTTTGAATTTGATTTGAAAATGATGCGATGCGATAAATAAATAAGATTTGGTATAATAATTTAATTGTATCAGTATCAGACAAAGTTAATAGGTCACATTTTATACATAAAACACTAGAGTGATACTCACCCGCTTCGTTGGGTTTTAAAGTAAAGATTGATAAAGATTGCTAACGCTTATCCCTTTTCTATAACACTCGAAATAATGGTGGGGATTGTTTTACACAGGTAAAATATATTATTTTTTTAAATGTATAATAGTAATTATTCATTGAGTATATCAGAGAAGATGGCCTTGAAATATTTTATATTGACTATTTTTGCTATACAGTTTCAGCTATATTGCTATACAGTTTCATTAAAAATCATTCGCTAGAATAAGCGTGAAAGCGCAACAAACAAGCAAACAAACATGCTTACTTTCGCATTTATAATACATAGAGATAGAGATAACTAGGATATATAAAACTTTTGATAATAAGCCAATTTCTATTCAAATCATGTTTTGATTTTATTATTCTGATCACAGTATGTATATCATCTATTCTGCTTCTTCTATTCACACGTAAACACGTGTATTTGTTTGTATATTATGCTTTTTTACGCCAGACAATCTTTTGTATACATAATATTTGTACCATTTTCGATTATCAGCTTTTATTTCAATGACATGTTTAGCAGAATGTACTAAGTTTGCAAATAATTTAAACTAATGCTTTATGAGAGTGTAGCAAGTCTCTTGTTATTTATTACAAGAGGCAAAATAGAGTTACACCACAACAAAACAAGTATTTTCTTACTTTTTAATACTTCCAGCTGTTTTGAAAGCAGTTTTAAGCCTTATATAATCCATACATAGTTAATGGATCCATGATTTAATATGCTCCAGTAAACGAGGCTTAAACCTCTAAATTATTTCCTGCTCCGATTGACCTGGAAATTTGGGAATAAGCTTTCAATACTTTCCGAGTTATTGTCGCTTGAAATTCGGAGTATTGTTAAATAACTGATAAATTTGACGTTTTTTGAAAAAAGTATATCATACGATTTTTAAAGCACTTGAAAGAACCTTGGCAATGAAAAAAATTTCAAGTCTTTTGTACGAAAATTAACGGAGTTAAAATGAAAAGGAAGTTTACCGTACCTTTTTAGCGAAGGAAATGGAGCTATTGCTTTTCTACTGATGATTTTGAAAACATTTCTTCAAATGTTCATCGATCCTACCTAATAGATGTCAAAAATGACCAGGGTTAAATTTTATATATATATACAAGACCGAATACTTATCAAACAAACATCAGTAACGACAAATACCATTTAGTGCAATGTCTCCAGATTGTCCTCTATATACGAATATATTGTTAGTGTACTGAAAACAGCATTTAATCATAAACACGAATCGAACCGAATCTGAATTGATTTTAAAAGGAGTTTAGAAAATGAGGCATATCTAAATATAAAAAATAATTTTGTCATACTACTGAAATGATAGAGGCAGATATGACTTTTGATGATATATTTCCACCTTGGTACTGCTTCAAATACATAGTTATTGCACCAAAATGAAGTCATTGACCAAATTCTCCTTCAACCTTTCCACAGATAATTTTTATTTACAGCTTTTTCGAATTGTCTGTTAGCACTTTTTTCCCATTCTTATTTATCGTTTCTCTTCAATCAATTGTTTTTAGTATGGTATACATTTATATAGACTAAGCCCTATTTAACTCCGTCCTCGGTATACTACATGATTTGTTTCAACAACAGAATATCAAGAGAAATAACAATAAGAACAACATAACGAGAATTTTATAGTTTTACTTAAACACTTTTTGTTTTTCTTTCTTCGTCACTTTGTTTATCAATCATTAAAATAGATTTTCAGTGTTTACTCAGTTTATTTATAAATTTTAGTATTTATTATCTATATCGTATGAATATTTTGCATATTTTCTTAACGTATGTAAAATTATAATTTTATGGTGTTCTAGGGTTGTTTATTCAATATCAATAGACCGAAACATCAGCTTTTTTTCCTAAATATATGCTATAAACTTCTTTGTTTTCTTATAAACTTGTCTCAATGGTTCAATATCAAAATTATGGCCCTGGAGGTTCCGATGAATTTTGGGCATTTATATCATACCGGCCAAGAATAACTTCTATTAAATATACTAAAAAAGTTGTGAATTTCCACTGGCGTATCGCGGAATCGTTCTTATATGCGACAATAATCGAGTTCTTAGAGAGAAACAAATTCTTAGTCAAATCTTACCAATTGAGGATTTATTTATCCTTTAATATAGCGGACACCAAATTTATCAGCCATTTTCAATCGATAAGAAATGACTTTTTATATTGCAATACAACCTCCAGGACTATTGGGATATTAATCTAGATAGGAGATTTTTGTACTCAAAAATCAATCAAGTACTCAAAAATTTGAAACCAATAATATTTTTTATAAATATATAAAATATGATGTTTGTATCACTTATATGAGCAGTGGGAACCTGTTTGAGTATACATTTCCAAGAACTTTTTACTCCGAAGAACTTTTTATTGTAAAAGAAGGTTTAAGTTTGTTCGATTATTTAATTAGATTATCCATTTTTGTATTTCTTGTAAAGAGAATTTTCAAGCAGACTGCCATTTTTTGTTATTTAAGTTATTCCATACAATACCGTTTTCTTCAATTTAAACTGCGATTTACTTATTTTACTACTACTGCGAAATAAAAAAACAAAAACTACGTGTCATAAACCTCATAGCATAAGCTATGTTAGAAAATACAACTTGAGGGGAAAAAGCAAAGAAAATATAAACAATTGAATTTTAATTAAAACCTCTTAGGAAAAAAAACAATTCTTCTTTTCTTTTTTTCTCAGTTTCGATATCTTGTTACCAAGTACTTCGAGTAGACGAACGATTTTAAAATCACCCATCCTATAAAATTGCTAACAAAATTAAATATAGTATTTCAAATAATAAAATTGTTGTACTTGAGTAAAAGATAAACGATAAAATACATGATGA
Organism: Chrysoperla carnea; assembly: GCF_905475395.1. Taxonomy (NCBI): domain Eukaryota; kingdom Metazoa; phylum Arthropoda; class Insecta; order Neuroptera; family Chrysopidae; genus Chrysoperla; species Chrysoperla carnea. The sequence goes on from NC_058338.1 coordinate 23,404,708, forward strand.
CTATATTGTTGGCGACAAATTTGGCGTCAGTCCCTTTTTATATAAGTATTATAAAGTATATGAGAATGATAACAGAGTTTGTATATACTTTGGTAATTTAACAGAAACTTAACCAATGACATTATTATACCATATATATATGAAATATATCAAGGTATACGAAGTTTAGTTCCGAGTTTGCAACGCTTAAAAATATTGATACTATGAACAAAATTTTGGTAAAGGTGCTCATCACCTAATTAGTCCATTTCCGGTTACTCAAAAACGAAAAGAGATATCAAACTGAAATTTTATAGCATGTTAAGGACGTTAAAATTAAGGTCGAGTTCGTAAATGAGCAACATTGGTCAAATGGGTCTTCCGTAGGACCCATCTTGTAAACAATTAGAGATAGAACAAAATTTTAAACGTAAAAAAATGTTTCTTATTAAAAATTAAACAACTTTTGTTTGACACATTTTTTTGTAAGCATCGCTGTTTACCCGTATTGTATGAATGATATAAGTATATCAGTTATATCTGTGTAACATGTATGTATGTGTAATGTGACAGCATAATCAACACTGTCTATACATGGTATTTCAACAATTACATCAGTTAATTGTTTGTTTTCACTTGTTTTACTATTATTATTGTTTATTTCATTATATGATGGGTATTAGGATGGTAGTAAGTAAAAATAATCTCCAACAAGTTTTTTATAAAATTGATTTTTTTCAATTTATTGTTCGTCAAAGTTTTTTATTTTATTGATTTTAAAAATATTAGAAGTATATTTTATAGATTAGGATGCTCTAAACTTTTGATCATAACAAATTTAGTATTAAATAACTAGCATAAATGACTTTCCAAGCATGCTTACCCATACGTGCTTATCGAAAAAATAAGATTATTTGTATAATTTAAAATAAAAATTATTTTCAAATTTTTATATATATTCATCTGAAAATTTTCTATAAAATAAGTAAATATAGTTTTCTTATTTTCGTTACATGCAAGCAGTACAGAAAAACAAAAATTGTCGTAATATTTATTATCTTTGAAATAATCTAATCAATTTTGCTAGTGAGTTGAATTTTTTGTTAAGTCTGACATAAATAAATCTGTTACATGGTAATTTGTGACATCATTATGTGATAAATTTGAAATTTTGACAAGTAGTAAAAAATTTTGAATTAAACCTGCAGCCAACTGGGATCATAAAAACCTGGAAATTTAGGAGGAAGGAGAAACATACAATTTTTAATTTCTTAGTTGGTATATAGGTTTTCAATATATAGTAGTATTTAACCTTCTGCCTAGAAATTTTTTTTACATCCTCATAGCTGAAAATCCTAATAGATAATTCAAAAAAACTAAGAATACAATTGTTTGAAACTTTACTTCCTCAAAAATTAATGTCAGCAATAACCAATGCTTTACGTGGAGTATGATTTACATAAAACAATATGCAATGACCAGCTTGTCAATAGATGTCTAAATTATATACTTTTTTCGCATCATTTCAATTCAGATGTCCATTAAACATCAATATTTGCAGAAATTCTAAAGAATGTCTCAAGGTACATTTTACTATAGGTATTACGTCTTACTCTATATAATACATAATATATCTCATACTAGCTCTATCTGAGAGAAAATCCGTTGTGCGGTACCCGTGGCTAAAAACAGGCCAGGGAAATTAGTGACAATTTACTTTCATTTTATTTATAGGCAATTTTATTAGAGGTATGATAGATCTACAAATTACATAATGACCAAACTTAAATCTTTATATTGTTACTCTTGCCTGTTTTTTCCTATCCGTTAGTGTATTTTTCATTATTAGCCTGCACGATTAGTTTTAAAATCATGGAATTTGATATAGGAATAAGGATGATATCGCGTACACAGAAAACAGAGAAATAATACAAAAGATAAACTTAGGTATCGCGTTTTATAGTATGCAACCTGTATAAATTTGAGTGTGGGTAGAGAAATATAGATTATTTTCCATACATAAAGGAAGTATAGTAACAACGGTTAGTATTATTTCTATTTATAAATTTTATTTAAAATTTATATGTGGGTTAATTTTTATTGACGAATGATACTTAAATAAATAACTAGTTTAGTTGTGGTTATGTATCATTCACTATTACATGCTACCATAAAGCTATACCATACTTTTACATCTATACATCTATCCACCCCACTCTTACCCTATTATACATAGGTAATAAAAATAATAGATTCATAAGAGTATATAAAATAAAATAATGGATCGATGCAACGATGCAAACAACGGCCACAGTTTATTTTTTAGAATTTCGCCAAAGTGTTATTCATGAGATGAAATTTGATTCGCTTATCAAACATAAAAATAAAATACCAGAAAGCAAAAAACTAGCATTATATTAAATTTGAACAATTGAAGAAAACCCACAGCTCCTAGTGTCTAATAGTTTTTGAAATATGATGCTTGAAAAATAATAATAAATAAGTGGAATTACCATTAACTATTTCTTACTAATGATGACTACTTGGTATTCGAAATACGTATTTATATAACACAAAAAAATGATCTACGAAATTGGGGCAAAAATCGAAATTTATTTCGAAATATCCTGGAGTTCTCATTTCTCAACTTCATCATGTATTTTTCGAATGGTGGATTTTTATACCATGTATATATAAAATATATCATAGTATATTAAATTTAGTCCCAAGTTTGTAACGCTTAAACATATTGATACTACGAACAAAATTTTGTGTATAGATGTTCATAAAATCACTCCATAAATCCCTTTTCGGGTTGTCTGTCTGTCTGTCCGTCTGTCATTACGTTTACTCAAAAACGAAAAGAGATATCAAACTGAAATTTGATATCAGCGTGCTCAGGACGTAAAAAGTGAGGTCGAGTTCATAAAAGAGCATCGTAGGTGAATTGGGTCTTGGGTTCGTAGGACCTATCTTGTAAACCGTTTGAGATAGAACTGTAAAAAATGTTTCTTATAAAAAAATAAACAACTTTTGTTTAAAACATTTTTTAATGAACATCACAGTCTACCCGTGAGGGCGTAAATTAGTCGCATATTGCATAGTATTTATTATATGAGAATATCAGTTATGTATGTGTGATGTGTATATATGTGTAATGTGACAGTATAATCAACACTGTTTATACATGGTATTTCAACAATTAACTCAGTCAATTGTTTGTTTTCACTTGATTTTGTTCTAATATGATTGGATTAGTAGAAACAGAAACAGCAAAAAAGAAAAACAACATATTTAGATACATCATCATCATCATAATATAAAAAAGAAATAGTTAAATAATTCATATAACTATACCATTCATTCTAGAGTAAGAAGTAAAATGAAGGAACGTTATTGTTATATATATTTTACTGTTTAGTTGATTTCCACATCACGTAGTTGTTATCGTACGTTGTGTAGAGGAAACTCACTTTCCCGCACACGTTAATAATATGAAATATATGAAGCATACTTAAACGTGAACATCACACCATTCATTCTTCATTCATCTACTGTTTGTATGTATGTGCTTACTATGTATGACGACTTGAGTGAAGAACCATTATAATATTGTACTGTAACATAATAGTAAATGAATGGACATCTGGTTATTCTAGTTATTATTTTACTCTTTGAAAATGTACTAACTGGAAATGGTAACAGAGTGAGACCACATTGAAAAAAAATTCCTAATATCAACCGATATGAGGTTGTGACAACCTCATCGCGAGATCATATATGGAAAATGGTGCCACGAATCTGATACAATTCGGTGAAGTTGACACAAACGTATGAGTTGTTTGTATGAAAGTAATATATTGTCTAACAATTTTCAAATATTGTTGATTTGAAATGCTACATAATTTTAAACAATATTTTTTAGATTGGTTCTACCACTTATAAATATTGTAAGAAAATACTGATGTGATTGTCACAACTACACGAGCAGGTAAAAAAATGGTTTATACCTGCTAATAAGTTCATTTAAAAACAATTTCTTCAAGTCGAATTTGAACCAGTGACATATGGATTTCTACTGAATTTAGTGTTCTTTAATTCTTATAAAAATGATCAATATGTTTATTTCAAACTCTCTGTTAACTGGTAACAACAATCTTCATGTAGTTAACTCAATCACATATGGACATGGCATTAATAACATGATCTGTTATTGTGCTTCTCTGTCAGCTGTTTGAATACAATGTTTTTTTCTATGTTAATCATCTCTGTGAAGCAAAAATGTACATATTTGTGAACACAATGGGCATATCTAGTAATAAATGATCTAAGATTTACTATACTAACCTAGCTCTAGTAATGTTGTGTTACGGTGTACCATTTTAATATAAATTATAAAATAAAGTTAGTTAACCAAGGATTATTATATAAATTAAGTGTTGTTATAGGCCAGACGACAGGTTGGAAAAAGCGTGGCTAGAAGGAAAACCATTGAGAGTTAATGAAACTTTGTTGTTCAGGAATGGTTAATTAACATTTTCTCAAGATTTGGACCTCGAGGATCTTGTGCGAAAAGAGTAATGAGTAACTGCAGAATTTTCGACCTTCCTTTTTATCGATAACGTTTACCTCTTACAACCCACGGCAAAAGCATCCAATATTTTTTATAAATAGATATCGTAGGTAGGTAAAATTACAACAACATTTCATGATAATTCGGATATAACAGAAGAAAAAAGGTGCAAATTTTTGAGCGTTTTATGAAAAATGGCTTTTTTCTGGAGCACCATATTTTGGTTGTATAATTGACATACAAACATGGTTTGAATTGTCAAATATGTAGAAAATTTTATGTTCTAAAAAAAGTATGAGGATGCTTTTGCTGTGGAAGGTCCAAAACTTGAGAAAATATGGGGGTCTATACCTTAAATGCGGACACCCTGTATAACAAAATTAAATCGGCTGTGTTTGGTTTGTGGGTAAAACAGTTGCATTGCTAACCAGAACATAATAAAAGAAAAATATAAAATGAATGTTACAGGATTATTTTTTATTATGCTTAGAAAATTTTTTGTAGCTTAATTCTAATCACCTGTTACCATAATAACAGGTCGTTTACGAGAAAGATTAATTATTCTTTAAGGACTTCCATAACGGATATACAGTTTTTAGAAAAATATAAAATGAATGTTAAAGGATTTATTATGCTATTATTTTATTATGCTTAGCAAATTTTATCTAGCTTAAATTCTAATCACCTGTTACCATAATAACAGGTAGTTTACGAGAAAGATTAATTATTTTGTAAGGACTTCTATAACGGATATACAGTTTTTTTTTAATTTGGTCTTCATAAGACGACATAAAATAATAAGTGGTATTTTCGTTGTACAATTTATTATAGTTTAGTACAGACATAGAACAAGAAACATATGATATAGTCGACAGTAATGTGTTTATGGATTACCACGAAAGTAATTTGTTTTTCATATGGATTATAGTTTATTTATGAATTCTTAGAATATTTATTAAACTATTAAAGTATTTCACATATCCATCAACCACATATATGCATAGCCTTGAAGATAACTTTACAAGGGTTCATGTTGTGTGGAGTAATCCGAATTGTGGTTACAATTCGTAATACAATAGAATAACAACGAAAAAACTAAAAAAATAATTATTCTTACCTTAGTAATTGTTTTTTGTTATTAATTATTACCAACTGAGTGAGCGAACGAAAACCGGCTCAATCGCCGAACGAGTAAAGGTGTAATCGTCTTTAACCGTTTGACTAATGACTGGGAGTATTAAATATTAAAAAACGTTAATATATTATTTGTTCTTTGCAGAATAACCCAAAAAATTATTTTTCCTAGTGATTGTATCTTGATTCAAATGGAAATGGATACATATTTTCTGAAATTTAATGTAAAAAAAGAGAAGCTGAATACTCCGAATTTTCTAAATAATAAAGCGTAGATCATTTCACCATCTTAAAATATATAACAAAATGATAGGAGCTTTTGCGTCCTATATTTTTGAAACCAACTTCATTTAGAATCGTCATACATAGCCATCAATTCTAAGGCATAATTTTTAGAGTCAAGATATTTGAGAAAACCATAAAAAATTTTAAGGACGTTTTACATATTTCATGATCACTTTACTTACTTTAGAAATTACAGTTAGTATTTTTAAATATAAACTGCCCACCTTTAAACAAAAATTAATCTTTCGATATGTAATAAGAGTGTAAACTAGAACAGATTGTTACTTAAAGGATTATTGCTGCAATTCTAGATGGAATATGAGATAAGCATATTGTTACATAATAAATTTTTCATACAATCTACATTGAAAATTCGTGTATCAATGGCTGATATCATCGAAACTAGACAATTTCAGACTAATGTGACTTTCGACAGTCAGAAGCCGATCGTTTTTATCGCGAGATTTCAGACATTATATTTCTTGAGTTTTTGGCCTATGTATTTGTATCAATAGTCCATGAATTTTTAAGCAGTTTTTTAGTTCGAATATTTTTTCCCATTCAGTATTTGTATTAATAGCCTATGTATTTTTAAGCTGTTTTTTAGTCCAATTTTCATTACACATTCTTCGTTGTCTTTCCAGTTTAATATTGTTAAAATAATAACTTATACACAAAAAAATACTTTTTTTATTAAAAATTTCTTGACAATATGAATGACAAAATTTTTGAATCCTATATGAATATTTAAAATAAGAATATAGAAAGCGTATACAAAATACAATGATATTCATCCATCCATTTTTTCAAAGTTTCTGTTAGAAAGTTTTTGTATTCACGTTGAAAATGGAAAAAAATGTGATATAATTTTTACAATAAATAAATTGTATGTAGTTATGTGCAAGTAAGCCAAGCAGTTGTGCTCTAAACTGCCCCCTCACGAGAAAACAATTATGCTAACGAAAAATTGTTTCAAACAAAAGTTGTTTATTTTTTCATAAAGAACATTTTTAACATTTAAACTTTTATTCTATCTCTAACGGTTTAACATAAGCAAAACTCAAAATTACTTAAAATACTTTCAGAATGATAGTAGCAACTAATGTCAAAAGATCATAGTTTTAAAATTGAACTCCAAAAACTGAAAAAAAAAGTCCGAAAATATTGCAGTTTTTCATGGATTACGCAGGTAGCACAACTTTCTTTGCTTGCAAAACGTACTTTCATACTTCTCTAAGGGGTCAAAATAAAATATCAGATGAGTAGTTTTACATTTCGTTTTGCGATTTTAGTTGTTTTTTGATTTGTTAGATTTTACTGACCTAATAATACTTAATCTAAAAGTTTTCGGTCTGGTCGATAAGGTAATTATCTCCACGAGTTGCTATGTCTGTAAATCCAGTGTTTGAAGTTTGCATGTCATATTATTAAAATAATAAAACTTATATTATGATATACGTCTTTTATAATTTATGACTATTCTTTATTAAATTTGTTATGATAGTATTTCATTTTGGAATAAAAAAGCTAAAAATGGCCTACCAAAAATATTTATCATAATATTATAATAATAATTTTATTCATTATACATTTACAAGTTTCGATGGAATAACTAAAGAATGCTATTTATATTATTAGTACCATAAAATATACTGCATCTTACTCAAATATAGAACGTAATCTTTATCCGATGCAATGATAAGTTTCTTTCAACATTTGTTTTATTATTTTATGAGGACGAAAGAAATTTTGAACAAAGTGAAATCATTAGTTAATGCAACTGAAAAAGAACTACATAATCTCTAAAAATTTCGTATAAGCTTGTTCGTTGTCAAATTTAAATACTCAAAGAACTCTGTAAACAAACTTTATTTAAAAATATGTTTCAGGGGGGTCATAATGATTCATCTGGCAAAAAAAACTCGGTATGGATACAATTTTATATGTTATTGATGTAAGTAAGTCAATGAAAAAATAATTCACGATGAAGATGAAAAATTATCTGAATGCAGTCAGCATTTCTATATTACCATACGATGAATAAAAATGTCAGCAATCATGTTAACTATGGTAGCTACATCATTGAGTGGCAATTGTATATAGTATTGTGACCTACATCTTTAAGAGTGATCACACTATACTCTCTGGTTTATACTCACTGATTTTCAAGCCAATAAAATGACTACGAATGTCTTTCTTATATATATACAGACCGTAAAGTAATGAAATATTTGGGAGCATCGTTTTCTCGCTTCTGCATCGGAGATGGTAAACAAGTATTCCAGTTTTAATTTGAATGATCAAATTTTCCCAAGTTTAGGAGTGTGAAACATATCGCAATGTGTTTTTCTCATTTTACTTTACATTAATATTAATTGTTTATATGTTAAAATTGTACGTAATGCCTTTTCCAAGCTGAATCGATTTTGAAGATCATCACCAACCTTTTGGTTTTTTCGCGTACGGAACTCTAAGCTCGCACTTGAAACATAAGTAACACTCTCAGTTAAATTACCTTACAAATGAAATCAAAAAAATTAAAATCGGTTCATCCGTTTAGGCGCTACGATGCCACAGACAGACACACACACACAGACATACACACATAGCGGTCTAACTTAAAACAACCCCTTTTCTTAGTTCGAGGGTTAATAAAAACAAGAAAATTTGGAACCTTGATCTGTCAACAACGTACGGTCTAATATTTTTTTTCAATTTTATCACTCAATACAATTAGGATTCTTTATTTAAATGCTTTTTCATAGAATTCTGTTCAAATTATATTAATAACCATTCACACGTTGAAATTATTGTATTTTTTTTTTATAGACATATATGGAAATGTTGTATGCTAACGCCTACGGGGTTTGTTCACCATTTTGTAATTGTTTATTCAGTGGTACAAGCACCCGTAGGCTATTGTAATAATTCTTATACTGCTTTCGTTAACAATACAATTTTTCAAAAAATGTTTCCCGCAATATTAGTTTTTATTGTGTTATTATGGAACTAGCAGACACTCGCCCGCTTTGCTGGATAATTTCTCCTTTAGACTATCACGTTATAGCTTTCACTTATCCACCCTTTTGTTCACAATTTTATGGATTTTGATTTTTTGTTGGGGAACTTTAACTTTTTTGAAAATGAAGTTTGCACATGATACTCGCTGACATTGTAACTTTCTATCGGAGGTCCAATCATTAAATTAACCTGATATTTATACTTTTTGAATCAAAATTACCCCATCCATCGAGTTTCACCAAATTCCGAAACCAGAATTTTTTTTAAATGAAATGCAAAAAATCGAGAAATTTTTGTTATCTCCAATTTCGATAAAATCAGTATATAAGGTATTTTTGGCCCAAAAAGAACAAAAATCGTCATCATTTAACGACTGGTCGAATAGTTTTTGAGATATGGACTAAAATCGATCCAAATATTGCGATATCTCAGAAACTCTGCATCCAATCATTAAATTAATCTAATTTTTATACTCTTTGGATCAAAATTACCCCATCCACCGATTTTCATCAAATTCCAAAACACAAATTTTTATGCGTTTTTCTCGATTTTTTCAAAGGGGTTCGGCCTCACTTTTTACATCGTAAGCACGCTATACAAATTTCAGCGTGATATCTTTTTTCGTTTTTGAGTAATCGTGATGACAGACGGCAGACGACAAACAGACAACCGGAAATGGACTAATTAGGTGATTTTATGAACATATATACCAAAATTTTAATTTTTTGTTTAGCATCAATATTTTTAAGCGTTACAAACTTGGGACTAAACTTAGCAAACCTTGCATATTACATATATGCATAGTATAATTACAATTTAGAAAAACTTTAAAAATAGGGTTGGAAGTTTTTGAATAATTTGCAGTGTTTTATAATTATAAAATTAATGGATGGATATATTTAAAGTATATATATTAAATTCATTTAGTTTGTTAACCGAGCATGAAATTCAAATTTATGTATTGTAATGCGCGTTCAAGAATATACATATAATTGTTTTTAGCTCTATCTGTATATATATTACCCATTCATTCGTGTATATATATATATCCGTTTTATCTATTATATAATATTTATATTTGGTAAAATCGTATATGGAAATTGAGAAATATGGTTTCCGATGTGTAGAGTAAGCAAGGAAAATGTAGTTTAAGAAATTATAGAAATACTATTTTATACAAAGCGATGGGATGACTGTAGATACTACACACTGATTTATTACAATTAAATGGATTTTATCGTTGTACAAAAAAATTAATTTTTCTTATTATATTATTTTATAACAGTTATTTTTAATAACAAGTGTGATTGTTAATGATATAAAGTTCTTTTAAATTGATTTATAAATAAAAATTATATTTTTAATATGAATCCGAATACATTAGTTCCAAATTCATTTCCAAGTACCAGACCTAGTCAAAGTCCTACATGCCTAATAATTTTAAAAGCTTACCATATAACAAAAGAAAGCAAAAAGTGTACTTTCAATGTATTTTCATTTAAACAAATAGAAAGAAAAAAAAATACATAGTAGCCGGGAATCAAATCCCGGTTCTCTAAATATCCGGTCTAGGATGTATCCACTCCATTACTTCTGTTTTACGTAAATACTTAGTAATACTCAATGATTTGTGTAACATATTTGTGTCTTATACAAAGAGCTTTGTGAACCTGTTTGTATATAATATCTACATATACGAACACATCGATTGTATAAGACACGTTAATTTTACACAAATAATTGAGTTTCTAGTGACGGAAGTGGCTGAATGGTCGCGACTTAAATCGGATAGAAGGTTTGGGTTCGATTCAAGTACTTATGTTATACGTTTCTTTCATTACTAGATCAGCTAATGAACTATGTTTCACCTATAATTTACTTGTAACTATCAATCAGCGATTATTAATTTTAATTAATCTGCAGTTCCAATTCATTAATAGCTAGCTATACTATGCTTATAGCCCACCCGCTAAGTTCGTTAAGCTCACCCGCCAAGCCGAACCACAAACACAAATTTTCCTAGTATCTCACACAGGCTTTCGGTCTTGGGGCTGGCAGAAACCTTCGGCATTAGAGCTCACTACGCGCGCATATAGTTCTACTAAATACCTATTTACAATACCTGAATAATAATAAATACTACCTCAATACTATTCAATCAAATACATATTCACAATTCTAGCTTAACGTGGTGGAAGCGCAAATAAATACATAACTACATAGTAAGGTATATATATTGCATTATTTATTTGCGTTTCCACCATTTATTGCATTTAATATTTTCTAACGTAATTGTTTCTTCCAAAGAACATTCGAGAAATAGGGGTTCGTTTTTATATATATAGATTTAAATTTTCACTGAAATTTCGATCATAACAAACGGAATATTTTGACGTTTAAAATATTTATTTTAGTAAAAATGTTTTAAAATATAACTCAAGGTACATAAACTAAGATGAGAACCAATTTTAGAAACTATTTATAATTACACGACGATACTTTACGAATTCAAAACCTTTTCTGTAATAAAGGACTATAAAATTTAAGATAAGGGTATATTATCGGTTTCGACCTATTATGTTAACGAACTGACTGATTTATACTATTATACCATGCATATATGTAATATGCAAGGTATACTAAGTTTAGTCCCAAGTTTGTAACGCTTAAAAATATTGATGCTAGGCGCAAAATTTTGCTATAGGTGTTCATAAATTCATCTTATTAGTTCATTTCCGGTTGTCCGTCCGTCCGTCTGTGGACACGATAACTCAAAAACGAAAAAAGATATCAAGCTGAAATTTTTACAGCGTACTCAGGACGTAAAAAGTGAGGTCGATTTCGTAAATGATCATCATAGGTCAATTGGGTCTTGGGTCCGTAAAACCCATCTCGTAAATCGTTAGAGATAGCGCAAAAGTTTAAATGTAAAAAATGTTTCTTTTAAAAAAATAAACAACTTTTGTTTGAAATATTTTTTCGTAAACATCACTGTTTACCCGGGAGGGCGCCAATTAGGCAGAAATTTTATAGTATGTACTATACTTGAATATCAGTTGTGTATGTGTCACATGTATGTATGTGTTATGTCATAAAGTAATCAACATTGACTATGCATGGTAATTCAACAATTAACTCAGTCAATTGTTTGTTTTCACTTGTTTTTGTATAAATACTGAAGAAAGATTGTTTTTTTCTTTTATTCCCCCATCCTAAAACTAGTGTTTGTGTTAAATAATTTTTTTAACTTTTTAAGCGAAAAAAAGAAGATATAATAATAGACATTTCATCAAAAAAATAAAAAAACTTACTTAAATTTAAAGGCGAAAGTTTAGGTAGCTCTAATTTACCCCAGCTCTATTGAAATGTAGTACCATATACAAAATAATTTAACTCAGATATAAAATAAGATTATATTCTTCAATTTTAAGAAACGTTGTTTTAGATGATAACAAACCATTGTGTGTTAGAAATAATTTAAATTGAGACTTGTTCATGAACCAATTTTATTTTAAGTCTTGAGAAAATCAGTGAAGAAGTCAAGCAAGCAAATAGTAGTCACATGCAGGGTTAAGTAAATCATAAACAAACAACAGTAGTATATGAGAGAGGGCTACAAATGATAAAAATAAATTCATACATGCATTCGAACAATATTGTTACAAATTACTATGGTTTCCTTATATCCATCTATTTATTTAACGCGTGCTGAAAGTTAATTTAAGACTGTAATCGTAGTTTCATTTTAATTCTCCTATTGTCTAATAGTGAAATAGGTAAAACTCTAAACAATACTTTTACTGATTTGCTGGAAAATTGAAAATGATTTTAAAGTAATTTTTCAATCGCTCAATTCCACTTTCGTATATTCTCTTGATTTTTATACCATGTATTTATGAAATATATCATAGTATATTAAGCTTAGTATAGTAAGTTTTTAACGCTTTAAAATATTGATGCAACGAAAAAAATATTGGTATAGTTCGTAAATTAGCAACATAAGTCAATTGGATCTTGGGTTCGTAGGACCCATCTTGTGAACCGTTAGAGATAGAACAACAAAAGTTTAAATGTAAAAAATGTCCCTTATTAAAAAATAGACAACTTTTGTTTGAAACATTTTTTTGTAAACATCACTGCTTACTCACGAGGGCACACATTAGATGCAAATTTTATGTATGTATTAATATGGGATTATCAGTTATGTATGTGTGCCATATATAGGTATATGTGTTATGTGATATAGTAATCAACACTGTCTATACATGGTATTTTAACAGTTAACTCAGTCAATTGTTTGTTTTCACTTGTTTTTTCTAAAGTTGTCTCACCAACTCACTAGCTTTGTCATTAACCACATATGTCTAATTTCTAGTGTATCCGTATCCTTCTGTATTCTCGAAGTATAACCAAATAATAATGATGAAGTCCTCTTTATTATACCATGTATATATGAAATATACCTACATAGTATGTTAAGTTTAGTCCCAAGTTTGTAACGTTTAAAAATAATGATGATAGGAAAAAAATGTTGTCATAGGTGTTCATAAAATCACTTATAAGTCCATTTCCGGTTATTATATTAAAAATTAAACAACTTTTGTTTGAAACATTTTTTCCTAAACATCACTATTTACCCGTAAGGGCGCCAATTAGGCGGAAATTTTATAATATGTACTATACTTGACTATCAGTTATGTATGTGTCACATGTTTGTATGTATAATGTGATAAAGAAATCAACACTGACTATGCATGGTATTTCAACAATTAACTCATTCAATTGTTTGTTTTCACTTGTTATAGATATATGTTTTAATACGGAATGTAGTTAAAAATGTGATGATGCTATGCCTACCCTACCTGTATAAATTTTCTAAATTTCTCATTCAAGTATTCATTTATCTAAAATTAAATTCTATATTATACTGACGATGACGATGACGATACGATGACGACAACAACAACAACGGTTTGTAAAATGAATGTGCTCTTCGCTTCGATGAAGATCATGTTGATGTTGATGTTACCTACCACTACACATCGTATATTACTCTACCCATACACGTAGATGTGAGTTTTCAGTCATCATCAATAAAGCCTCCTATATACGATGAATTTATAGCTTATTCAATGTGTAAAAATACTGACGTTTTGTACCAATGTGTAATAACAACTAAATTGTCTTAGTTTATTTCTTTTTTTATACTCTGCACATATGGTGTCTAGAAATATCGCATGAGAATAACACAGTGATAAAAAAGACGAAATTCTACGAAGAATTTTTCTTAATAGTTTTTGAATACGATGTATCATCAACGAGATTACAGGATGTCTAAAAACTACCACTACCAAAAAAAAAAAACAGAATGACATTAAAACAAAATTCTAATAAGAAAATTCCCTAGCTTTTCTTAGACCCAGTATACTATTTTAATCCTATCATTTTAGTCAAGAATAGAGGTCAATTTTGGAATCTAACGGAGGAGTAAAAATGTCTCAAAATTCACGTATGCAGATCACATATGCGCGTCGTTAGATATTCAAGGTCAAAGGTTGCGAAAATCATTTTTTTGCGAAAATCTCATTTTGTTAATTTACAAAATTTTAAAAACCCTCGACAAATGCGACTTAATTCTTGCAAACCGATTTTTGGAAACTTAGCTATAAAATGTTCTCAATCAAATCAGTTCGACTGTTTATGGGCTACGATGCCACTGAGAAACACACAGATGCACAGAAAAACACTTTAAACTTATAGCACTCCTACTTAAATTATTATCAAAGTGATGGTCAAGAACATCAGATGAGATGAAAAGAATACTTAGAGAGCTATCATTTTTTAGGACAAATTTTTGGAAATATTTTTATTAAAATTGAAATATTTTAGTTGACTTTGTTCTTTTGAATTATTGTTTTGAAGTACCTAATTATTTTATCATTTCACTTATCGAAATGAATTGAGCCAGGTTTATTTGACCATTCATTTCCATAGTAATTATTTATATGTTAAAATTGGCATGCCTTTTCCAAACTGAATTGATTTTGAAGATCAATTTTTTCGGGTATGTAACCCTAAACTGGCACTTAAAGCAACACTCTCCCTTAAATTATCTTTCAAATGAAACCGAAAAAATTAAAATCAGTTTACCCATTTAGGCGCTACGATGCCTCAGACAGACACACACAGGTGTTATAGCCGTCAAACTTATAACACCCCTTTTTTTTGTTGGGGGGTTAATAAAATGTCAGGTTTCATATTTTGACTTTAAAAACTCAGCAACGAAAATAAGACGAAAATATTACTCGCATAGAAACTGCTTTACAAACGCTTTTAATGTTACATATAGAAATGTGAGTTTTCAGCAGTGGGTAAGTATATGTATCTCAATTCGCAGACCTCACTTGTAATGCTTTTACTATCATAAATCATTCTTTCATCATATATATATAACACAATCATTATTATTTGGATGTTGGAGATAGAATTGATATCTCTTCTTTTGCTTCTTTTTAAAGGTACTTTTTTCTTGTATTTCTTTTGTATTTATTTTATTTTGTCCTTGTAGTGTCATACTTCTAGTGTAGGTTTTTGAGTACATTTTTATCTCTGTAGCACTTGCTATTATCTAAATTTTTGGTCATTGTAAAAGAAGATAGAATGTAAAGAAAATGGCTCTCAATCAAATTCTCCAAATTTCAAATTTTTTATTTTCTTCTTCAAATAGTTTATCAAATTTTGGTATATAAGGTAAAATGTAATATCTAGAGTACTATGTACTTTGACATTTGTATTGAAATAATGGTATTTTATGATAATTGAGATAGGCTGAATTATGATTGTCAATGTAATTTTGTTTCCCGTTAAACTTGAAATTAAAATTGTTGGCGTAAAATGTAAAAAAATTAAATCATTTGAAAGTAGAAAATTTTGTGAAGCAAAGAGGACGACCAAAGGTAGGTATCACAAAGAATATGTTCTATAAATAGACACACTATCATATGTATGTTTGTTACTACTATATTTAGACACTATGAGCTATGAAGTGTAGATTTCAATTACATGAACCACTTAATAGAACATGTAGCTCTATTTTTATTATGTTATATCGAAGTAATTGCATTTGAATTATTATAGTTTATTAACACAAAACATAGCCATTTACAAGGTGTTAAGAAATAATGTTTTATTATTTTAAGATTGATAATTCGGTGACAGTGCATTTCAGTCTAGCAAGTCTTGTTCCAAATTAATTTTCTTGATGATCATAAAGAAAAATATCTTTAAAGATTATAAAATTTTAATTTAACGAATATCGTAAATTTTTTTGATGTAACTATCTTATATTTATAAATAATACAAGCAGACCCAGCCACGCGTTGCTGTGGCTAAGGTTCTTGTTATATTAAATCGTAGTAAACTATTCAAGCGGAACCCTATTAGGACACCAGTCATGAAAACCATTATGGTTCTTGAATTCTGGAACTTGAATTTCCCCAGAATATTGCAATGATATTATCCCTAATTTTTAATGCCTCTTCCACTTACACACGATTCGTCCGACTAGAGATCTTTGATTATTTGGCGGTAAGTACCGTAACGATAATAATCTTGATGCCCAGATAATGCCTTGACTTTATCTTCATATGCAAAGAACTGCTTCTCTCATATCTTGAAGAAAAGAAGTCAGTGAACCATTATTTTGTACAAAAGATGATAAATTTTCTAGAGAATCTTGAAGCATTTTCTGGAAGCATTGAAATATCAGTAATTTTCGATGTAATCCAATAGCTTCAGTTCATTATATTATTATATATTTTATTGAAAAAATTCGGATATCCCATGAATTATTTTTTCCTTTAAAATATTGACGTCCCAATAATTTTGCGGGCCTCACGGAAGAAGGATTAAATCCAGCACTGTTAACTAGTGCAGGAGTCTTTTGTAATTTTTTTTTCTCTTCTCGGGAAGGAAAGTGTTAACTTTCATCCTAATGTGCTAAACGAAGTTAAGCTTTCCGCCTCCGTCGAGCAGAAAAATAGTATACACACCACGAGAACAAGTAAAGATCTCAAAATTCATGTTCTTTGTGGATCACATGACAAACATCAGATCTGGGATATTCTTATCGATAAAAAATTTCAAATATGTATATCATGCAGAATTTCCAAAATAAATGCAATCAAAGGAAAGTTTTTAATATTATATATTTTTATATTTGATTTATCATTATTTATGCACTAAGGTGCATTTTTTTATTACGCTGTGTAAACTTGTAAAATAAATTTAAAGCTTTTGACATTAGTGTTAAAACTTTATAGGTAGTAAATAATAAATTATGATTAAAAAAAAAACTGCAATATAAACGAATTCAAATGTTAAGTTTTTAATTTTATATATATTTATTAGTCATAAAATGAAATAATAATAGGTAATAAAATATTCAACATGGAAGTTATTTTTCTCCTTATTATATTTATTATACATCCCTCAAGTAATAAGATGTATGACGATGCATGGTTATGTAACACGTAACGTAATAAGTATTCGAAAGTATAAAGTAAAGTACAAACAATAAACACTTTCCGTTCTATTCCGTTCATTTCAATTCTAGTTGCTAGAGAATATTTTGACGTCATATCAGTCTATACATATATAACTAAGTTGTTCAATATTGATTGACGTTCATATACAGTTATTTATAATTGATGAAGTTTTGAATTTATGTAAACATTAATTTTCATCTAATTATGATTATTATTAATAAAAACTTTTCGTATTATACTTTAAATTAGCAACTTTTAACCAAATTAAAAACTATCCGAAATGATTCATATCCTGATTTAAAATATTATACCTGTACGCCTGATTGCTGGAATTTATACTAGTTCAAAAGCTACCAATCCTTTATTTAAAACCAGTTCAAGTTTACCAAGAATTTTATTAAAATGAGTACGAAATCTACACTACATCTTAAATCCCGTTATCCCGTCAAAAAATTAAGGGCAAAATAAATAAAGGGCAATCTGATTTTTTTCAATAACGTATATTGAATAATTTAATAATTATAACATTTTCATCCCGCTAAACATACATACTGTTTGCATTTCTTTTGACAATTTTTAACTTCCCATTATAGAAAGTTATTGTAATTGATCCGATTTTTGAAATCGAAATTTTCAATATATCTTTACGTTGCATGGTCAGGACAACGCATTAACACCAATTTGGAGAGGAAGTATTTGTGTGTGCTTGGATGTGTGTGCGATATCCTTTTCATTAAGCTGTCGATCGAAGTGTATTAACGGTGGCAATATGATCCGAAAAGAATTTCATAACATTCGGTCGAGTCGTTTCGAGTCAGACCAGTTTTTATTATTTTATTATTTTTTATAACTATTTATTATGCTGGGAAGTTATTCGTGTGAACCTCAAGGGTCGCGCTAGACCCTATCTAAGGCATGTTTACGTAGCTCTACGATTATAATTTGTTACAGAGATATAGCATGAAGTCAGTTTAAGTGCTGGATTGACCATGTCGAGGTCATTCAATTCACCGGAATCCGTAGGCAAGGCATCAGACGGTGCCTTTTTTTTAGTCAACGTAAATTGCTCTGTCGCCTCATTGTGTGGGACCGTTCTCAAAAAAGTTTGTTATTTCCTTTCTTTAATCTTCGTAAATTATTTGACACCCTTCTCGTACAGATTTCCCTTTTTCTCTTTTGACCTTTCCTTGGAGCCACTAGGCAATTACTACTTAGCTTACTCGTTTATTTCGATATTTTGTTTGGCTACTTTTGAAAATGTATTTGCTGATTATGACTCATTATAAAACATAATATGGCACAGCATCGAATATATTATTGTTCTGTATATTTACTCAGAGGCCTTCTTGTTAGAAAGGATATTATCATAAAAAATTCAATAAAATTTTTAATCACCCTTCCTGATATAAATTA
Source organism: Chrysoperla carnea (assembly GCF_905475395.1). Classification (NCBI taxonomy): domain Eukaryota; kingdom Metazoa; phylum Arthropoda; class Insecta; order Neuroptera; family Chrysopidae; genus Chrysoperla; species Chrysoperla carnea. Next base: position 23,423,659 of record NC_058338.1, read on the forward strand.
TGCCTATAATTGTATTTGATTGTAAAACCCACACATTTTACCAAGTTAAACAGGATTTTTTTTAAAGGTTCTTAATCTATTTCTGGTTTATTATATAAAAAAAAAAACGAATTTCCTCATAAAATTTTATTTTGTTATTCATTCGTATTGTTGTCTATAAAAAAGCGTGGGGTAATGATTATATCGACTATACTTACATAGTTAAAAAACGAAAGAAAAAAAATTGACGCACATTATAATTTTAATCAAATGGTTATTCGTTAAATTTCTCGTTTCCTACGCAAGTTTCAAACTTCAATATTTTTCTTGAATGGCTTTCTTTTCTTTCTTTTTTATTATAGATAAGGTTACATTCTTACAAATTCATTCTCTTAAATAACCGATAAGAACAATTTTTGTCTCTATGAGTGCTAATTAAAAACAAACGGAGTAAGTCTGTTAACCGGAATTATGATCTATTAAAAATGTTCGCTGGTTGCCTGCTGTTAAAAATCAAACGCAGTCTTTTTTATTTGACGGGACACTTCTAGCCGAAATTTTGTATCGATCGAACTACGTATGACCTTCCAAGTTTTTTATTAGCTAATACGTATTAATTATGGGGTATATTAAATCAAAGTCTTGACGTAGAATCTTGAATCTTGATGAGACGTCGAATTTTCCCCCATTTTTCAGTTTTTGTGTTTGAATTAATATCATTGTAATAAAAATCCAAGCACATTCATGGTTGGGTTAGTTCAAATTTTCCTGCAAAATTGTGCCGAACCTGCAAAGTTATGTTGTATGTGGTTCAATTCAAATTTATTGTTTTTGAGATTTGTTGCAGAGACTTAGAAAGCAACGTTAATTAAAAACTGTTCAACAACGAAAAATCTTGTGGACTAGCATAGTGTTTCATCGAGCCTACGAGGCGAAGTTCAAAAACCTCGCATCGGCCGAGACAACCCTCTTCCCCTAAATTTTATTTAATATTTTAGTAAAAATGTTAATTAATTAAAAATTATATAGAAGATACTAAATAGATTATAAATGATATAAAAATTTAATGAATACTCTAGAAAATTGTTTAATAATTTTTTATTTTATAATTTTATAATAAAATATAATATAATTTAACTATTACAATATTATCATATTATAATATAATAATATAATTAATAATATTTACAGAAATAAAAATTACAATCGTTGTTTATTCTCATAATCTCAATATGTCATTCAAAGGATAATATCACTTTAGTATTGAGATTTTCTAATAAAAGAGACAAACAATGAGACAGAAAGAGAAAATTTGATCTAGATACCTCAGTCGTGCAAGACTGTGCTAGATACTTTTATTTTGTTACCTTTTTTTTTTTGAATTTACTGTTTTCATTCTAAGAGTCATAAATGGTTTAGAGAATAACTAATAAGCAACTTATATTCCGTTTTAAATACATTTATTTTCTAACAAGGTTTTTCTAAACCATATTATGCCATATTATGTACACTGATGAAAATTAAGTCAAAGATTGTAAAAACTTTTCCTCGGCCGTGGCGAGGCTGGTCAACATTCTACCTCGGCCGATGTCGAGGCGAGGCGACGATTGTATACATTCTAGCTCGACCGAAGAGGTCAGACCGGGCGAGGCAAGGCATGGTTCATTATACAAACAAGCGAGGTGATATCCAAATTTCGCCTCTCCTCGTATCTCGTGAAACCCGAAACCAGCCTTTAAAATGCAAACAAAATGTTGACCTTGGATACCATTCAATACTTAGAAAGGGTTACAGTTTATAATGTTCAGTGGAAGTTTGTAATCAATATCTATTGTTGCATTGATCATGTCTCAATATATCATGAAAAAGGATGAACGTGATCAAATTAAAAAGGACTATAACCGAATGGAAACACAAAATATAACAATGTGAACCTATTTCAGTTGTTCATTGTAATTTACAATTTACTTACAATAAACAATATAATCGATTTTCCTGTTTTTGTATAGGGATAACAATAGATACCAACGTACCGTACATGCATAGATAGGAAAAAGCTGTCTAGGTTACCACTCTACCAGGGTAGGCCCACTGCATTTTTTTTTCAAACATCTATTAAAAATTTCTATGCATATTTTTTTAACTTCCCGCTAAGAAAATAGGAAAGTTATTGTTTTCACCCCGTTTTGCCAAAATCGAGTTTTCATCAGATCTCGATGTTTTAAGGTGTCAGAAAGCTTCCCTGACTACTTCCGCGAGGGTGTCTGTATGGCTGTATGTATGTATGAGTGTGTGTGTGTGTGTGTGTGTGTGTGGATGTAGGTAAACCTCTCATAACTTTTGAACGGCTTGTCCGATTTGATCGCGGTTGGTGCCATTCGAAAGGCCTTGACCAAACTTAGATTTTGAGGCTATTTCGACCGTTTCGAACCGATAGATTTCATGTTTAAGTGGTTTTTTTTTAATAACTTTTAAACGGCTGTATCGATCAATTCCAAAAACTAATCAGCTCTCAACATCAAAAACTACGTCAATCACCACCAGTCCGGTCAAAATCGGTTGATTCGTTCGTGAGTTATCGTTGACGAAAGAAAACCCAAAAAAGCGTTTTTTCGGAACAACCTCAAATTTTTTTGTTCTATCAATTGAAACTTAAAGATTCTTCATGAAGCTTCAAAAACTGCGTAGAATGTCACCAACCGCGTGAAAACCGGTTTATTCATTCTAAAGTTATCGCAATTTGAAAATTTAAAAAATAGTGTTTTATCAAACGTCTATGAAATTTTTTAGCTAGAAGCTCAAAAGCATCGAACATCTTCATTTTTGAGCTCAGAGAACTACCAATCGATTTCAAAAACTAATCAGCTCTCAACGTGTAAAAACTACATCGATCGCCACCAAGTCGGTCGTAATCGGTTTGATCAGATTTAATCAGATTTTAGTCTACGATCACATCTAATTACAATAAAATGCGAGTGGATATAACATCAGAATAGATAAAATTTTTTACACGTTATGAGTCAATACTTAGCGGGAAGTTACAGGGATGGCCTGCAGGGTCAACCGTTTTCCAAATTTTTTTTCGTGTTTTCAATTCGTGTATTGTAAGTGAATTATGTACCTCTAGGTACTTGAAATTAATTGTGTAAATATTGTGTACGGGTGGGGTTCATGATTGAAAATAAGTCAAACGAATAATTCAATCCCTTAGTGTGCTTGGTTCTATTGAGGGGTAACGCCAAAATGTCGATTGTCGTATATAAGAAAATAATTTTCAAAATTTGTTTATTTTTATTATTATTTAACAGTATATTTTGAAACAAATACTGAGTTCATCGGATTATCGTGAATTTTGTGGATACTGTTTCAATCAGATTCGACGGCGAGAGCCAGGACAAGGCCTAAGCTAGAATAAACAAACAAAAAATGAAATGCCTTTTACTTTTCAACCTCAACTCAATCAATTTTCGATATATAGAAAAGTACTCCTTTTCTTCAGATATTTACTGCAATGTACTTCCCAAATTCTTTGTTAAACGAAAAAAAAAAATGGACATTAAAAGTATAGCCAATCTTAACAACCTTCCCATACGTTTTAATATTGTAAATAAATGAGTATTTTCTATTTAAACAGGTAGTGAACGCCTTTTTAATTGAGTTACTAATTTTGTATAAACAACAACTGGATATTTGCTATTTAATAAATGCGATACAATTCATTATTATTTGTGAATAGCAAGCAAGTAGCAAGCGCACACAACAGATTTAATTAAAATTAAAAGTCGAATAACACCTAAAGCATTATTTTAGAAATTGTTTTCTCTTAATAGGTATGAAGTTATATTTACATGTTTTTGCTTTATTTTATTATGTACCTAAATTTAATATTTCTATTTATTTTATATAGAAAACGTGAAATGCGAATTATTGTTAAATTTGTAAGTAATTAAGTAATAATTTTTAATCGCCAGTGGGCTAAACATTTTAATGACGATAAAAAATCTTGACATTGACAAACAGGATAGCTCGTTTTTTAGTTAACCAATCACAAAAGAACTAAACAAGCTGCAGAGTTTGATATAGGGCACCGTGTTATGACATCAGATTTGACCTAGTTCTTGGGGTTCGAGAAAAAATTAACACTTTAAATTAGAAAGAAATCCTCATAAAAATTGAAACATTTTTTCGAAAATCGTTATCTTTCGGAAGAAAATTGACATAAAAATATGTCATTTAATCGAAAGAAAACTCGCTAGCTTCAGAAAAATGCTTTAGCCACAAGTTACCAGGGGCAATAGAGGACATGGATAAACTTTAAGCGCATTCAAGTCACATTTCCTCCGAAAGTTAACGATTTTCGAAAATTGTTTTAGATAAAAAATTTTTTATAAGCGACAACTTTATTTAGCACTACGGGACGAAAGCTAACACTTTCCGACTGGGCTATATTACCTACACCTAACTTCTCTACACATTACAATCAAACTCTTCTCTTACATCAAACATATTATGACCAATACTTTACAAATTGAACATTGCTCCCCATATTCGAAACATAGAACCTATAAAATTCAAAATTTTGAAAACTTAGATTAAACATTTCCTTTCTGAAATAGCATACTGGGTTCCCTCCAAAGTTTTTGAAAATAAGTGCGGTGAGTAAAGAGTCTTGATGCAAAACTCAGACCAAGACTAGGTGTATAATTCAAGATTAAATTTACAGGACCAAGTATAACAATGATTCTGGGATATGATCTAACACATGACATACGCTTCTTAAATTCCAAAACTTTATTTCGGGATTTGTGTGTAATTTGTAACATATGTATATACCACACATCCACACATGTAGGAAGGTACTAATAACAAAACAAACTAAATATTATAACAAATTAAAACAAACTAAACAAAATCAAGCCTGCTGTGCTGAATGAATATATCAAATTTGTTGCTTATGCTCGTGTTATTATAATTTACAGGTGCGTGGCATGTTAACCTATTTTGTAAAATTACACATTCACAGCAGGTTAACATATATTGTATATTGTAAAAGCGTTGCTATCATATTATCAGTTTTAATTAAGAATTTACAGGTTGCTTTCTTTATCCAAAAGTATTTAACAGCATAACCAACAACGTACAATCAATTTTAATAAAACTTATTCCACCACAAACAATGTCTTGGAACTGCAAAGTCCAAGCCTTCTAAAAAGCTTCCCCAAAGACGTGTGTAATGCCAACTTTCGTAAGAATGAGCAAATTTTATCAAGAAAAAAGATTTATACAGTCAAAAAATGATAATAGAGGCTTAATTGGACGGCACACTTTTTCTTACGAAGAGGCAGTGTTATCAAGAAGGCTAAAATTCTGTTGAAATTTTTCGATAATTAATGAAAATAGAAATTTTTTTTATATATTTTATTATGAATGATAGTTATTGTTGTAAGAAATATAAAACTTTATTATGTTAGCTCCAAAAAAAAAATCCACACAGGTGTTATTTAATACCTGTCAATTATTAGCACAATCAATCAATAAAATTTCTACTTGTTGTATGACTACAAGGTTACAATATTAATTAATATGTTCGATTGATGAATGAGAATGTATGGGAAACCAATAAAATGTTATGATACAGATTGATCCATAAAAAGAATTTACGTATAATACCCGTAGCTAAAAACAACAAAAAATTTCGCGGTACATTTTTAGACAGTGAGGCTAATTTCTTTTCGACAGTAGCCATAGCATGGTTAGCTTAAAAATGAGTATCCTGTAGATTTTGCAGAGTTAGATGGAGGAAAAAATGATAAATGTCATACTCAACGTATGTTTTGACGGGAAATCCAATGGTGACCTTGGATTTGACTTGAACATTACAGCGAATAAAAAATCGATATTAAAAATGTGAATCCCTATTTTTTATTGCTGATTTGGAAAGAGCATAGACTATTTTACGTTCAAATATGACTTGACAATGATCTTCAAGGTCATTTCTAGGCCAAAGATCTTATTTCATAGGAAACTCTCAGGCAAGAGGTCTCCTGGTATGGAAAATGATTCAAGTAAACAACACGAATAATAAATAAAAATAAGTTAATGTTAAAGTTCATATTTAAAAATGTAAATTCGATGAATTACAAAAATTTCACCCTGTCCCTGGAGCTCGTATGGCCCAATTAGCTAAGGCACTTGGCATGAATCTAAGAGATCCCCATTCGAGTTCTGGTGCGAGTATAATTTTTCCAATTCTCTTTAAAAGAAAATTTGATTTGAATTTCTAAATATGTCACAGGTTTTGCAGCTGAATTCGCCTGTTTGGACTTTTGATCCGGATCATATTAACGTTCTGTGTCTAGAGTTTTGAGAAGAAATTTGAATCAAAAGCCAATTCCAGTATTAATTTGGCGAAGTTCTGTGTTCTTCGTCAGGCTACTGTTTCCTTACAACTCACAAAACATAATAATTGCGAAGCGATACTAAATAAAATTTAATATTCGATATAGAATTTTATTGTAAAACAAAACAAATTATTTTTTTCAATTGAAAATCTTTATATAAACATTGAAGATGCATTTTTAAAATCAATATTGAATGACAATATTATGTAATTTTCTACAATCTTTTTATTTTAAAATGCTATATTATAAAAGTAGTAGGTCATTCACCAGTAAATCTAATAGATAAGATTATATAAAATAGCATGCTTTATATAAATAAAGCACAGACATTAGCATCCGGTGCACGCTTTTATAGATACGCTGTTACACCAAGCCACAATTCATTTAATTAAAAAAATTTTATTATCAAATAATGTTCTTTTTTAAAAGGCAAATATTTCAAAACTGTTTTTAAACATGTTCTGCTTTTAAAACATGAATATTTCATTTTTATATACAGTAGGCCATGATACTCAACATAGCCACAAAGAATGTGGTTCAAAAATTTAAATGTTTAAAAAAATGAAAAATAATGGATATGTAGTATGTTCATAAACAAAATCGATTAAAACTTCTTTTACATTAAGGTGGGGGAGGTGTACATTGTTTTGAAGCCGACGTCAATATTCTATGAGGATCGTGATCTAATACAAAAAACATGATGACGCAGGAAGTCCATCAGGTAAACCATAAAAAGTTAATTATAATCTGTATTTGAAAAAAAAAATCGATGTGAATATGGACTTTACAGCCCATTATGTGTAAGTTTATTCATACCGCGACGATTGTAATTTCAATTCATTCTTATTCGCAGCATGAGCGTCGCCAAATGACACAGATAGATTCACCTCCCACACCTTAAAGATTCAAAAAGTCAGTAGCTTCAAAAAAGTAAAATTTTACTAAATTCAAAATTTCATTTTACATTAAAACTTTCGATTTTGAATAATCAAACTGCATTTTTAGGTAAATTAATGGTAAAATACAACCATGAATTCTGTATTTACTTTTTAATGAATTTTGCTAGTTATTTAAGTACAAAAACGCGAGTGAGGCCGCGGGTAAAAGCTAATATTATAATATACCGACGAAAGAAATTATTGTTTCAAATAACTCTTCTTTAATTTCACGTGAACATTTCAGGAATTGTAAGCTACGAGAACATTTTACTTATAGGTCCCTCTGCCTCTAATTAACGTATCATGTGCTTAATATTTTTCATTAAAAGTGCATATTTTTTAATATTTAGGTTAGATTAGGTTATATTGGCTGTCCACAAAGGACACATTTAGGCTATAGGACACATTTAGGCTATAGGACACATTTAGGCTATAGGGACCATTTATATGTTTTACCACCTCTCCGCTGATAATTTCATTTATCAGCTCTTCAATTTCAGAGGCTGAGTGCACCTCCTTCATGCATATACCATGCACTACACCAGTGCAGCCCATCACAATTATTCATTAGATTGATTTTTTTTTTTGCGACGGAGGGTGTGGAATCCGCTACCCTAAGCATACCGCAGACGGAATTGGTTACGGCTTAACCAACTGAGCTAATAGGGCGACTTTTGAATACTTACTAATACCGACACTTTTTCATATATCTATATAGTACTAAGCAGGGCTCAATGTCTTGACTTCTTATTCTTTATTATAGTATAAATTATAATTTTGTATACAATTTTTGCTGTTTTATAGTTTTAACTTTTAATTTAAAACTTCTATTATTAAACTAGAAATCAGTTTTGTTATTGTCAATTTTCATTATAGTTCAAAGTTTTATTTAAAAATAGCTATCGCTGGTTCATTACGCAAATACACTGTAAATATTTTAAGCAAGCCATGATTTTTTGGATGCAAAGCTTATAGATTGCTAATTATGCAATTCTATCAAGCACAGAAAATTCTATGAAACTGTTCCGCGGAGTGAACTGCAACGATTGCTTGTTGAAAAGAGTGGCTTAAGGTTCAAACGGTAGGAGTGATTCTAGTTACATTAGAATATGTTCCATAATTTGAGCTATATAGTTCACTCTTGAGAGCAGTTTCATGATTGATATTTCACTGAAACATTAAAAAGAATTCAATTTTCTTTTATAACTTCTGTCATTAACTCCGTGTCTTATACTATTGCCATGTTTATATATTATAGATAAAAATGTTCACACTACTCATATAAGTGATACAAACTTCATATCTTTATTATGAAAGCAAATGTAGATTTTTTTTCAAATTTTTCTTATAATAACCTAATACCCTTCCCTGAGTCGTACAATAAATATATTTTCTTAGAAATAATATATCCCCTTAAATTTTCGAAAAAATTTTGTTGCCAATCAAAATTATAAGACCTATATATTTCGTTACATTTTACATAATTTATTTATGATAGATACTACATAAATACAGATATAATAATTTGCTTGATATTTGTATAAGTTTGTTGTAAAATATTTTATGTAAATAATGTAAGTACATAATTATGTTGACTTTCTTAAAATAATATAATAATCATACCAAATGTAACACAAAGTATGAATTCGTTCATAAAACACAAAAACTTTTGTTTTGTTTACCAAATAATTTAATTAATTTAATTAGAATTTTCTAAGATCATTACTATACAATGTAAGATGTTATAATAGAAATAATATTATTTTCTTAATAAACAAAATATATACTTACACATTAAATATAAAAACGATATTACAATGACGATACGATTATACAGAGTGTTTGTATAATAATGGGATTTTGTCTCCGTATTATTGGACACCCTCTATTTAGGATGGCTCACGCTTCCATAAGTTTTAGGTTATTTAATTTATCCCTAAACATAGCTGCTCTTGCAGAATCTTGAGAATTTAAAAATATAAACCTTAAAATAAGATTAATTTTACAAATTTATGTGAAAGAAAGTTCTCCTTTGTATCCAACTTTTACCGCTATGGCATTCTCCTATACACTTTCCTTGTCCTCCTGGATCACGCAATATTAGATAAGGAAATGGATTTCTGTGAAACTTTTTCTAACCCGCCCTAAAATGTTCTTTGGATCATTTTGATCAAAAACTCTCGCGACCACAAAAAATTTTAACGAGTAGTTTTCGAGCTTCGGGCCATATAACCATAATGTATGTGTAGCTTTGATCACCCGCAGCTTGAAAACTACTCGTTAAAAAGTTTTGTGGGAGTGAGATTTTTGATCTGAACGATCTTGGGGATGGTTTGAAAGAGTTTCAGAGAAAATCCTTTTCCTTGTAATATACTAAAACTATAATATACTAGTAGATTTAATAGCCCATAGCTCGAAAAGAACCCGTTAAAAATTTTTTTTTTCGCAAGAGCATTGGATCTGAACATTTTAGGGTGGGTTAGAAAAAGTTTCACAGAAAGCCATTTTTCTATCTAATATTCCATTAAATAGGACTCGTCACCTCTCAATTCCAAGCATACAGGACAGATGTTAGTACTACTGCTACAGTCAAAAGCTTGCAGTCCCATACTAGTTACTAATAACTAATGTATAGTATGTTAATGACCATGCCACACTCTACTACGACTAAAATGTTGGAATTAGAACTTTTCTATAATACTTGATTATCTACTTGAATTGTTACAATTTTATATGAATAACAAGTGAAAACAAACAATTGACTGAGTTAATTGTTGAAATACCATGTATAGGCAGTGTTGATAACTTTGTCACATTTCACATACATACATATCTGACATATTTAACTGATATTCTCATATAATGCGCAAGTGTTGATGCGCAATCGTTTGTTTTTTTTGACGTCATGTAAATAACAAAAGATATTCACTTTGATATTCCTATATTAATACATACTGTAAAATTTGTACCTAATTAACGCCCTCGTGGGTAAACAGTGATGTTTACAAAAAAATGTTTCAAACAAAAGTTGTTTATTTTTTTGTAAGGAACATTTTTTACATTTAAACTTTTATTCTATCTCTAACGGTTTACAAGATGGGTACTACGGACCCATGACCCAATTGACCCATGTTGCTCATTTACGAACTTGACCTCACTTTTTACGTCCTAAGCACGCTGTAAAAATTTCAGCTTGATATCTCTGTTCGTTTTTGAGTAATCGTGACCACAGACGGACGGACGGACGGACGGACAACCGGAAATGGATTAATTAGGTGATTTTATGAACACCTATACCAATTTTTTTTTTGTAGCATCAATATTTTTAGGCGTTACAAACTTGGGACTAAACTTATAATACTATGTATATTTCATATATACATGGTATAAAAATAATAAACATGGAATTTTTAGTTTTTAATAAAAATTAAAAGTTATACAAAAGCTCCTCCTTTTAATACAATTTTGACATTCGGTGGGTTTAATTTTACTAATTTCTGAAAATATTATTTATCATATGTCTGGAGAAGGCTACAAGAATGTTATTTACAATTCACGAAGATGGTATAAATATTTATAACAAAATTTTTGTGGTTGTATATCACATAAATATATCACAATATGAAACAAAATGGTAAGCTGGGCCAATTTAATTTATTTAAATGTGTAGAAAGACTTTAGACATTTTTTAATTCATAGACAGAGCTGTTATGAAACAGTGATTATATAAATTGATTCAAAAGTTTTATCCGTTTTTATAAGTCTTCACTGAACTTTAATATCTCAGTGAATACTTATTCAATTGAATCGACTCAGTGCACTTATGCCAACGTAACACAAGTCGATTAATTCCATCGGCATAAAAATTGGATGCTTGGAATTCGATAAAGGCCGTTTTTTTCTGATCTTGATTAGCGAAGGTTCTAGTCGATTGACGAGAGATTGGATTTCAATTAGTTTAATTTTCGGACGGTGGTTTGTTAAACGTACATTTCATCTATTTCCTCACAATAGGGCTCTACGCTGTGATGGTTTGGATCGGTAGCAAAATAATCTGATTTTTATACTTTTTGTCGATTTTTCAAAGGGGTACCCCTTAAAAAAAATTCAAAAAATCGAAAAAATTTTGGTACCTCCAATTTTGATAAAACTTAGTATATAAGGTAATTTTGACCCAAAAAGTACAAAAATCGGGTCCATTTGACGACTGGTCGAATAGTTTTTGAGATACGGACCAAAAAGCATCCAAATATTGCGATATCTCAAAAACTATGCATCCAATCACTAAATTAACCTGATTTTTATACCTTTTGGATCAAAATTACCCCATCCACCGAGTTTCATCAAATTCCAAAACAAAATTATTTTTTGCGTTTTTCTCGATTTTTTCAAAGGGGTACCCCTTAAAAAAATTGCAAAAAATCGAGAATTTTTTCGTATCTTCAATTTTGATAAAACTTAATATATAAGGTAATTTTGACCCAAAAAATACAAAAATCGGGTGTATTTGATGACTGGCCGAATATTTTTGAGATACGGACTAATAATTAAATAGAATTCTTGCCGTTCCCATAAATGAAAGAGCTATTGTTCCTTTTTTTATATCCACCAAACTTAGCAAATAAAACTCAAATATGTATTTACATTCAAATTTTTATTTCAACACTGTAAAATGAATGCGGCATTGATTTAAGCCTAAAGCTCGGTTCGTGTCTCCTAGATCAATTGTATATTATAAATACATATGATAAAGCACTAGTTTGCATGTCTGAAATAGACGTATTTTAATTTTTTTTTTTTCGTTGTTTTATTTAAAATAATTTATTTGAATCCAGACTAGACAAGAAGTAAGAGTACAATAACACACAAAAAATATAATTAATATTCCCTTGTTCCATTTTAAGTCTAAATGAGTGGTAGATTAACCAAAATGATGTGTTCTTATGATAAAATGTAAATGTGGTAAAGGTCAATGCATTTATTTTATTACGCGTCGGATTCAAGAGGACATTTATATATATATATATATATATATATATATATATATATATATATATATATATATATATATATATATATATATATATATATATATATATATATATATATATATATATCTTGTTGTTGAACAAAGGAGTTCGTTCATGTTCGAGTTTGTTAACTATAAGTATAAAACTGACGTTAAATAAATCACAAAACGTGTATACTGATAAAAATAAACATTCTCTTGAAAATAAGAAAATATAACTGAGAAAATTTTATTTATTTATTTAGTAGTTTTCATAGATTTATGTTGTTTCTAGGAGTTTTCTTTGACAGAAAAACTGAACGAAAATAACGTAACGAAAGTCGTATTTACGAAAACATTTTGAAGCAAAATTTTACAAAAAATAACATCTGGAAAATGTGTAATGATTGCATATAATCGAAAGAAAATACGACAGCTTAGAAAATGTTTTAGACAAAAAAATATAAAGGGCAATAAAAGCTATTCGTCTGTGTTAATAAACTTTGAAGTCCAAGTAAATTTTTAAGACCATTTGAAGATTGACCTACAGACTAGAATTTCAGGTCAAAGTCAATTGCTCTTGGGAAGTTTTCGCTAAAGCATTAATTCAGAAAATTAGCATGTTTTCTTTCGACTAAATGCTATATTGACATATTTGTAAGTCGCACTTACTCTGAAAGCTTTTGATTTTCGAAAAAAAAAATTAAATACAAAAAGTTAGTTTTTTAGAAGGATCAACTTTCTAATTTTAAGTGTTACCTTTCCTTTGAGTTATTTTCGCAATTGGTTAGCTACAAAACGATCTATGAGCTATAATAGATTAAAAAGGTTCACCCTGTCTTAGGATTAGAAATTCAAGCCAGTATGATTGCAGTAACTCAAATTCTTTAGTTTACGCATTGATTGTATACAATAATGAATTAATTATAAAGAAAATTTAAAAACTAATTCTATTTAATTGAAGTGCCTTGATAATTTTTTCTGGCTTACTAGCTTATTAACCAAAGGAATTTTTCACTCGAGGTCAGTCAATACGTGGTTTAAGAGTAAGTAAGCCAATAATTTTAAAAATACAATTTTTTAATTTAATTAGTTTACTTTATAACAAAAAGAATAATATTATTGTTACTATAATTAAGAAATTCGTTTTTTTAAATTTGAAATAAAAACAATCAATTAAGTAGTAATTGTCTTGAAAATGGATTGCTTAAATTATACACTAAATCAAACACATGCAGTTAGTTTTTTAAATTCTTCTTCATTATAAAAAACAAAACAATTTATGAAGAAAAATGGGTTCAAATCAGACTAAAAAAACTATTAGTAAAGCGATCATCAAGGGAGCGACGTGCTTTTATACTTTTGGAATAGATTGCGGCGGAAAGAAAAAATCCCGAGGTTTATATCACACACATCAGAACTATATTAAAAAGCAGCTGTACTGCGATAAAAAAATAAATAATGCATCTACAATATTAAAAAGAAATATTTTGGAACACGTACTTCAATTTTTAACAGCAGAGTCATTTTTAGTTTCATTATTAACTGGTTATAATCGTGGTCCAAGAATGTTACAGTCTTTCATTAAAAAAATTTCAGGTAATTTACACATTGAAGAAATATAGATACTGAAAATCATTATTTGTATTTAGTAACTGGAAGTCATCTTTCATTATTTGTTTTTAGTAAGTGCAATACATAATTATTAACTAATTATTTATTGCAGTTACTAAATTATATTATTTAAAAATAAAATTGTCTTTAATTTTTTTCCCACGAAACAAAAAAAGTTTTGTACGCACATGTTTACCTTCTATTGTCGGTGCTAAAAAAATTAACAGAAGTATGTTTCTATTGAAATCTGTAAATTCAAAGAATTTTACAAAGCTGTGTGCAAGGAAGCTTTAAAAGGGAGCTTCTCATCTAAATGTTACATAATGGTCCGAAATCCAAAATTTGAGCATTATAAGGCTAATGGTGATTAAGCAAAGCAAGAATGACCACAATTTCACAAGAAAGAACATCAAATTATGCGCACAGCTAGATGAAAGCTTTTTCTTTAAATAACCTAAAGAGTGATAAAGTTTGAGTAAAGACAGGAAAGTTTGAGTAAAGAAGTGTAGTATACATAAAGTTTGCGTTGCGTTGACTTTTTAAAAACTTAAGAAAGATTTGGAAAACAAATATTGATTAAATAAAAGCATGACAAATATTTTCCTATAAAGAAAATTATAGCAAGCGTTATTTATGATTTGCAAATTTTTTTTATAATTATTTTATTTTTACTCCTCGTATATTATTATAGAAGAATTGTACTCTCGAACAAGTTTAGTATTGAATTTTCAACACAAATGTCAATTTCGAATAATCCTGACTTAATAGAATACGCACGTTTATATGAAGCAGACGGATAACACCGCTAGTAGCTATAACATTTTTCGAATTCAGGCTCATATGAAATGTTTTGTCATTAAAACAAGTATCATCAGAGCATAGTACCATAGTTTTTAAATCCATTATGTAATATACCATATATTACGATCTTTAATGAAATAAAGTTCCAAAAAGCTTTATAAACATTAATCTAGTTTATGTGTATTTTAATGATCGCATTCCTTCAAATTATATTTATTTTACGATTGTATTTAGTTAAACATTAGAGCAATCTACAGCTACTAATGTTATCTGTGTTAGTATTCAAATTCATCATTTTTATTTGGATTGGGTGGATAACAAAGTTATGTATACTATAGCATTTATCTTATCGAAATTCCCTGTGAATATATATAGCCTTACTAATATTACAAATGCGAAAATAGCTCTGTCTGTTTGTCTATGTGCTACGCAATCACGCATAAACTACTGAACGTATAGGCTAGAGCCTAAAAAGGACATAGACTACTTTTTAATGTGAAAAAGGGATAGGTGCAGGTTCTAGGTAGATACTTAACGAATTAAAAAAATTATTCCTCGTATAGAAAAGCTTCGTTATCAGCAAATAGCATGGACTATTTTCAACAACAACAAAAAAAGATTTCCGCACCAAAATAATAAAATCGACCAAATTGTGAACAAAAGGAGGAATAAGTGACAGCATATCAAATGAAGATTATTATAACACAACAGCCTTTGAATTTAGGATTAAAGTTGCCCAGTGAAGCGGATAGCTTACAGCTAGTTTATATATAGGTCAAACTAAATAATATCTTCAGAAAAGAATTTATCAATATAAATATGATTGCCAGACATTTAAAGTTAATATCACAAAAAAAGCTCACCCTTTTTTATTTGAAGTTTGGAATTGATCTTTACATTTTCAGATCTCCTGCTTCCAAAAATATAACTTTAAGTCATGGATTTGTATCTCTTTGAATGTGTTAAGTCAGATCGCTCTTCAACAGAAAGAACTTTATTGTTCAAATTTGATTTAATATAATCTTCACAAACTTTCGGAGTTCCCCCTGATGTACAAATTATAGATACAAATTTGCATTCAATTTCTGCCAAATCCATTTGATTTTCAAAAAGAATATTTTGAGCTACAAATGTTGGTTATTATAAGGTAGAATTAAAGTTTTCCTGTATCTCTTATCAGTTTTGAACAAAAGTTGATTTTAAATGACCTTGAAAAGCCGGGGTAAATTCAAGACTACAACCTTTTTTCTCCGTGTTATTATGCTAATTTCCGAAAAAAATGGAGCTATTGCTTCCGTACTGATACTGGAATTTTGAAGAATCGTTAAAATTATTTTTCGGATGAAATGACTCACCGGGAATCATGTTGAAATACTAACCCTGCATAAGTATTCAAAGCAAATTACATAAATACCGTTCAGAAATAAAGCAACCGTAGTACATCGGAAATTAAGGGGAATACAAAAATTTTTTCAACTTCCAGTACTGCTTGCTTTTGTACGGCACTAAGTTTTTCACGATTTTTATATAAGGTTTTAATACACGGAAGAAAGTCGTACAAAATATTTTCCCCTATAAAATTCCATTTGTACCCGTATCATTTAATTTTCACCTGTACTTCCCTGAACTGACGGCATGGTGCTTAAACTTACTTTATCATATAGGATCATCCTTTTAAACATGACTCTTGGTAAGTCATTTCACCCGAAAAGTTTTAACATGGGCTTGTAGTCTATATTTGAGACTATAATTAAATGCATCCTGTATTATGTGATAATGTCATTATGGTGTTTTCTATGATTTATTATCATACTATTTTATCAATGAAATTCTAAACTTATAGATTTATAATAATAAAAAATAGCCATCGTACAAAATATGTGGTTGCTCACAGGGAAGAGGATACTAAGAATCACAACCACTGAAAACTATCCTTTTGTAAGATGACACAAACGTTTACATTAAAAACATGAATATTATTAATGTGTTCCTGACTGGTTGACTAACGTACCGATCTGAATAGTTGGTAGCACTATCATTATTATTCAGGAATTAAGGACGCAACAACACACATGACAACATTATTAATGATTTTAACTCTGGTTGGTTGGTTTGGTTTACTCGTTGACGGTATATTTCAAAACCAATATCGATTTTCATATTGTTTAGATTTTACAATAGAACAAGATAACGGGTGGTTAATCAAAAATTCAATCAATTTTTTAATCGACTTCAAACAAAAAAGTAGGAGGTTATCAATTCGACTGTATTTTTTTTATGTGTATTACCTCAGAAATCTCGACTGGGTGAACCAATTTTGATGATTCTTTATCTATTTGAAAGCTGGTGCTTCCCGTGTGGTCCCATTTCATTTTGGCCCAGTTCTGACTACGACTTCCGTGAGAAAACCAAAAAAGGCTTAAATTTGCATTATGTATGCACGACAAGAGGACGAATAGCTCCATATCACGCCAACCGATTCCGATGATTCTTTTTTTAGTGACTTAGTAAGTGTAATTAGTAATATCGTGTTAAATGTTGATGTTAGGATTCTGGATTGATCTTCATTCTTGTATTTTGTTAGACTATCATGCCGAGTTTTATGTGCTCTCGATAGATTTTGTTGGTTACTTGTGTTAAAATGAAATCAAAATCAAAATCTCTCTGGCTTGTGAATTAAATTTACATATACTTCATGCAAGTTTTCCGATTTTAAGATATCTAGATGACTTTTCTTCACAAGCCTATCATTTGGTAAAACTAATAATTTCTACCACCAGTCATATATCACCTTGAATTCCCTCATGGGGGTCTTCCGGTTTCTGAACGTACTAAATAGTAAGCTGTGTATCGAGGAAGATACAGGATATTCTTAAAATAGTTACTTTGGACCTTATCGTCAATACCCAAGTAATTAAGACACCAAGTTTCAGCGTCGAATAACATTGTCGAAGAAATAATCGTACCAAAGAGTCCTGCGTTAATTTCCTATGTTTCAAATTTTGTGGCAGCCAGTCAATCTCGTACAGAGTAACACTGATAATATTGCTGATAATAATATTAAACAAATATTAGTAAAATATAGGCAATATTATTTCATAATTGAAGTAAACATAGCGTAGCTCTAAATTATGTTCTGCGCACAACAAATTGAAGATAGATTTAATGTAATAAAGATTTATACTTGACCAAATCTATTTTATTTAAGTGAAGATTTAGTTTGATAATGATGTTTGTATTACTAGTGAATGCAACATTTAACAAAAGAACTTGTAGGTAATTAAAACTATATAGTATTATTGTATGCAATGCAGATTCTAATTGTAGGTTAAAACATTTAGACCATTTAAATTCTATTGATTGTAGCTAACAAATTTATTCTCTAAGGGTAAGATATAGTACCTAACGTCAAATATACCTTGAATCAGATTTATTCTTTGTTTCTCGGCAGTTATGGATATTTACTGAACTGCATTAGACTTGAAAAGTGGATATTTTATGAGAATCCAGGTATGGATTAAAATCCAGATATAGTAGTTGTGTACACACACATACTGCGGTCAATCAAGCAAACGATAGAACATGGGTCAGATATATGCTATGGAAACGGTTAAGTTTTACGTGGTACTAAAATGAATTTACTAATGCTGAAAATGTTTATACAGATTGTATATTGCATATAAATAACAGATATGATTGTCAGTCAGTTAGGTGTTAGAGCTGGGCTGGTCAGTCAACTCTTATTTATCGTTTACATGTTGAAGTTAACGCCTTCAGGTATAACCTGTGAGAGTGTTTCATATGTACCATGGTTTACACGTTTTTATCAATAGTTTTAAAAAAAAACATAAATGTAAATTTTGATTTTCGGTATCACACCTTCCCTTGTATGGTCAGTCATTTAAACTCAAATTACTAAAACATACATATATATATAATAGTTTCTTGTATCTATCTAGTAAATTATCCTATTATAGAATTAAAATGGTATTTTTAAATAAATAAATGAGCTTAATTATACTATCTGATCTGATCTGATCTGATATGATCTGATATACCTATTAAAAATGTGAAATTTTGTGAGGATGAATGAATGTATCAAACTAATTTGTTCTATTATAAATGTGAAATTTTGTAATTATAACTGCTAACCCATAGGTATATATTTTATCCCGACTATATACTGGCTATGCTTGCCTGTATACATACTTTAACGGGTTGTTTAAATCATTCTAAGCAATTCGAACCAATTGCTATAATATTTTAATAAATCTACAATATTTTAATAATATTATGCAGCGTATCAAACCACAACAGCTCATAACATTTAATATAAAAAAATGTTATACAAAACATTTATATACAAACTTGTGAGCATCATAGGTCGATCCCTAAGGTCATATTTTCTTTTCATTTAATATTGGGATTCCTCTCATGTTTTTAAAAACATCAAATATTTACAAAAAAGTAACTCCCCGAAACATAATTAGTTAATACAATCGAAAGATATTTCCTTACAAACAAATTTTCACATGCAAATTTTTGATTGCCGATTTCCATATTCTATAATTGACTGCAGACCTAATCGCTTATTGAATAAGCTGAGAAAAGAAAGAATAAAATGCTCTTACCAAAGTTGGATCTGACTGTTCCTTGAACCTCTATAAATTATTTTCTCTACCTTGTTTTTTTGTAGCCACGTAAGTTCTTCCTTATGTCTTTACCAAATTCTACGACATTTGAAAGCTGATCGTAAAAACTGAGCTGAGAAGTTGTCAAAATCTCAAAAATTCGTATAGTGAGGGTCATAAAACGGATTTATAACACATTCCCACCCCTCCTTTTTTATCTTTGATTCAGTGCATAAGTCTATGTTTTCGGTGGTATGATTAAAAACAGTAATAATGTTTTGTAGCATTTTGTAGTACAGATGTTACAGCGATTTAATTAATTAATATATTGACATATGTTTTATGATACTAATACAAGTGTTATTACATTTATATTAAAAATTATTTTAAAAACCTTCAAGCTATCAGGTTTCATGATTGAAATAAATATAGGGTATGTTATCTAGCTAAATCCACTGTCTAAATGAGATCTCAAACATAGGAAATTTGGAAAGTCTTAACCATACATGGGTTTTGTTATCAATGGCATACAAACTGAGTAAAAAGTTTTTTTTTATGTTTTCTGTTGTATATAAGGTATATTCTCATTAGTCTTTAGAAGCTTTAAAAGAAAAATAGCGTGAAATTTTAAGAAAATAAAAAGGAACTTTCGGCAAAGTTATTTGGAGCGCATAGAACGATGCGAACCACAACAAGATCCGCTATGTGTGTGTGTGTCTGTGTGTTTGTCTGTCTGTGGCATCTTAGCGCCTATACGGATGAACTAATTTTAATTTTTTTGGTTTCATTTGAAAGGTAATTTAACGGAGAGAGTCTTAATTATGTTTCAAGTGCGAGATTAGTGTTCCGTGTCCGAAAAAACTAAAAGTTTGGCAATGATCTTCAAAATTGATTCAGTTTGGAAAATTCATGACATATAATTTTAACTTATAAATAATTACTTTGGAAATGAATGATCAAATAAACCTAGCTCCGTTCATTTCGAAAAGGGAAATGATAAAATAATTAAGTAATTCAAAGCAATAATTCAAAAGAACAAAATCAACTCAAATATTTCAATTTCAATTAAAATATTTCCAAAAATTTGTCCCAAAAAATGATAGCTGTCTAAGTATCCTATTCATCTCATCTGATGTCATTGACCATCACTTTGATATTGATTTCAGAAGAAGGGTTATAAGTTTAAAGTGTTTATCTGTGCGTCTGTGTGTTTCTCAGTGGCATCGTGGCCCCTAACGGTCGAACCGACTCGATTGAGAACATTTGATAGCTAAGTTTCCAAAAATCGGTTTACAAGGAATAAATCACATTTGTCGGGGATTTTTTAAATTTTGTAAATTTCACTTGTGCTATATATTGATTATTAAGTTTATTCATAAAAGACAAACTACAGTTTCGAATAATTTTATTGAATAAAATTGTACGTTTATGATTATGCAAACAAGCAATCAATCATACATTTGACATTCAGAGAAACAGAGTCATATTTGAATGATTATTATCAAATTGATTTTATATTTAAATTATATAATATTTTTGAATTTACAACAAACAAAATCGTATCTAATATCGACAAAAAATGCATGTTTACAAAAGTTTTACCCAAATTCTAAGAAAGAGACTTTGTAAAATAATTTTTTTTATATCGTATCGTAAAACGTATAAAGATAAAATAAATGAAAAAAATAATTGACTGAGTTAATTATTGAAATATCTGTATAAAAAGTGTCGAATAGCATTGCTTGTATTATTTTTGTAATAATAATTTAAAACAAATATTCATGAAGCGTAAAATGGCGGCCATTTGCCCAGAAAAATTAGGAAAATTTTTCTAGGAATTTCGTGTTCATTGCTTGGAATCGACATGTGTGACCAATATTTTCCATTCAATAGTTACATTCTAGATCGGATATCTAAAGGTCCCAGATTCGATTCCCGCCTACTCAGTTATTTTTTTGCTTCTTTCTATTTGTTCAAAAAAATGAATTATTCTGTTAGTATGTGGATATTTTTGTATTCTTGAGCCAAAAGAGTTTCAGTACATGCCTCTACGTTTGAGAATGTCCATCAGAGGCATTATTTTTCGGTAATGTAATAAACAAATTTAAATACCTTTATCTTTAGCCAAGGACAACATTCATTTTATTATTGATATTTTCAAAGCTTTATCTCGTTAAAATATCCGATAAAAAAGTCAAAAATTTCATATTTTCTTATGTAAACATTAGATACGCCACTGAAAACTACCACTTTTAGAAGCGCAATACAAACTACAAAAATTTGACCAATAAACATACATACGACACAAACCAACATAATAGGAGCTAGTTTCTATCGAAAAAATATTTGCATTCCCACCTATAGTAGTTTTGATGTTCGAAGTGTAATGATACGAACAATAATAATAAGTTAATTGTTGAAATACCATGTAAAGACTGTGTTGAGTACGTAATTTTTTGTGTTTGGCAGCCAAACATATATGCATACACACTTAACTGATATTCTTAACTGATTTATTATAATACAAACTATATAATATGCGCCTAATTTGCGCTCCAACGGGTAAACAGTGGTGTTTACGAAAAAATGTTTCAAACAAAAGTTGTTCATTTTTTTATAAGGATATATTTATATTTAAACTTTTGTCCTATCTCTAATGGTTTACAAAATGGGTCCTACAGACTCAAGATCCAATTAACTTATGAAGCTCATTTACGAACTTGACCTGACTTTTTGTGTCCTGAGCTCGCTATAAAAATTGATATCTCTTCGTTTTTGAGTTTTCGTGACGACAGACGATAGACAGATAGACGGGCAACCGAAAATGGACTAATGAGTTGATTTTATGAACACCTATACAAAAAATTTTCTCTTGAAAGATTGGCTCTTAGACCATAATGTTGTATCCAACGGATTTTATTTTATTTTACTACTTTATTTATCAATGATTAATATGACCTGCCTGTGATTGATACAACTTTGTAGTTGTCTGTCTGCCAATGACAATCATATTGTCCTACATAGGTAAGTAATTAAGTTAAAATACTATGTTTGATTGTATTTTATGTAGGTAGGTATATATGGGTGTAGTGCTACATAAAACTATACATACGTCTATCCCACATACAAAACTAACTGTAAATATATATAAATAAATATAAAAGCTATATTTTGCTTCAAAGCTAACTACATATTTTATACATTCACTTTGTATAACATTACATTATCACGCAGTCTCAACTTTGTTACCAACTAATTACTAAGTGGTTCTCATCTTTGAATAATCATTCAAATTTTTGCAAAAATTCTCTCACTCTTGATACAGAACTATATTTTCATCGTGATCAAAAAACCAAATGGGGACAAAAAACCAAATAAATCCATTCGTTTCTAAATAATAGTCTTTAATATACTCAAAAACGAGTTTTGTACTTCTATTTGAGTTCATATCTATCGATATGAACCCCTATATTACCCCTAAAAAACTGGGTAGCCCAAATTGAAAAAAGCGACTAAAAATTTGTTGTAAATTACGGATTTTTTCGCAAATCAAATATTAGGTGCACTTACAGTTTTTTTAAATTAAATAAAAAAGTGTTTCTTTTGTTTTACATAAGAATTAAATGCTCATGAAGTGCAAGAGATTTCTGTCAATGAAAATTCTATATTCAACTTTTAACCTTCAAAAATTCCTCGAATGACTTTTGTTTCGATGAACTTTCTACAAGTGGTGGATGTTGATAAGACTGTTCCATGTTCCAAGGTCAAATGTTAATCAAAATTCCTACTTTGTTATACTTCATTAAACAGGGCATAAAATTATCTATTCAATCATGATAAAATGATTGGTTCTTAAGATAGACTGAATAGAACATGGAAGGTATCCACCCTGAACAACCCTTGACCCGATGCGATTATTGTTTGAGTGAAAACACATCGATTTAGATATCGACAGAGAAGTTCAAAATTGGTGCCTAGAAAATTCTAAGTTTCATCCCTTCACCCCCTTCACTCTCACCCAAAATTTTACATTGCACCTCCTACCTTGTGATATCTCATTTGAAAGGGAATACAATCAGGCCAAGAGTTGTGATACCTAAAATTCACTAGCTACCATTTTTCAACTTCCCCTCGATATCGAAATTGACGTGTTTTTACTCGAAACAATAATCACATCAAATCAAGAGTTATTAAGAGTGGATAATTTTGAAATGAACACACTGTATACATAGTACCTACATACATACATACAAGATACGCGCAGAAAACATAAAAACTCCTTGGCAGTCGAGTAAAAAGTGAAAATTTAAAAATGTACTAAGGAAGAATGATGCTAAACATAATTGAATCTTTTTGTCGACCATATTGTGAAAACTAACCTAGAATATGGAGTTGTCAGTAAATGTATGAATAAACGTTGTCATGTTCGTCTTAATGTATATAAAATTATGTTACAGAGAATATCTGAGTGTTCTACAAGGATCTGTAGATGAAGTTTACTATCCTTAAAATTTTAATATAAACAATGATGTAAACTTAGCAGTCGTATTTATAACTGTTGGGAACTGTTGTCAAACATACCAATTCTCATAAAGCACTTTTCAATTAACAATTTCAAATTAAATATATTTTTAAATTAAGTTTCTAGAATTCTAAGTTGGCAAACACATTCTAAGGTGATTTCAAAAAGGTATTCAATCACATTTAAAATACAAATTTAATAGAATAGAATAGAGGAGAAATAGAAATATAATTGTAAGTGACATCTGGAGTAGCGATCAACTATTAGGTTTGTTGGCCTTTGCGCGGGTGGCTATTAACAATTAAGTTTGAAAGCCATACTCAGTAGAGGCGCTGAAACTCGTATACTACGATTTTTCATTGGCTCTTATGGGCTGCTTCGTTTCTATTCAATACTCTTTGACACTGGCTAAACTACGCGATATTTAGTTTGGGTAATCAAAATTTAACATTTAACCTTTGGTTATCCTATAGAAATCCTCAAAGCCATCTACTTTTCTCACCTTGCTGTACGAAATGAAGCAATTAAGGTTGCAATTTTATGGAACAATATGAGTTTTTATGGAACCCGGCGCAAATTATTTTTAAACAATTAAAATTTACATTTTAGACTACTTTAAGAACTTTTTGTGTCTAATCATTTTTCAATTTTTCTATTAAACGAAAGTTCACGAATTGATCTAGGATATTGGGATAAAATTCGAAATTTATTTCAATTGGAATATATTAGAATAAAGAGAAAGACAGTCTAATTCTTAAGACCGTCCTTTGTGACCTGTTATTTTATATAGATGTTTACGAATTCACGATAAAATTTGACAGTCCGGTCACTTGTAGCCATATTATCAATATCATATCACATTTATTATTCATTACTTATAAGGTATTAACTACAATTTTTTTATATTTTCAGATACAATAATGGTTGCTTCTAGAAATGGTAGAGAAACTACAAAAATCTGCAATCTTCCTGAAATTTTCTAAAATATTGGAAAAACTTTCGAACATACAACCACAATAAAAATTGTAACAAATATGAAATCATCAACCGAATACTTTAATGATATTAAAATCATCAAGGACATCGTACATGTAAATCGACGACGAAGAAGTAACAACATTATTATGATTCAAATATTTCATCCATGTAAAATTTGATGATATTCAACCAATTCCAAAATACCTCCAGCATACAGAGAACTACTGAGTCAGAGAGTACATACATTTCTAAAAATATATGGTAGAGAAGATAGACTAAATATAGGAACGTATTTTAATATCGATATCAACGAACAACAACGACAAATATCGTCTATATATACCAAAATAATATATTCAGTTAGTATTTATTGATTTTCATCTATTATCGAATATTACTTACTAAAAACGTCTATTTAAACCTTGCCTAAATGACCTTGCACAAATTCTAAATTTTTAAGAACCAGGAACTTTAGTTATCCATCTTTTTAAAGCTCCATTAATATTACAAAATACTTTTTCAACCTATCAGAAGGTTTTTTCAATTTTTTTTCTTCAGAATTAATTCAGATATTGTAAGAATTTCTTTCATCACAAGAGTAAAGGTGTGAGCAAAAGAATCTAAATCAAAATCTTCTCAACCTTCCATTTTTATTATACCATGTATATATACGAAAGGTATATTAAGTTTAGTCCCAAGTTTGTAACGCTAAAAAAACCTTGATACCATGAACAAAATTTTGGTATAGGTGTCCATTTCCGGTTGTCTGTCTGTCGTCTGTCTGTCCGTCTGTCATCACGATTACTCAAAAACGAAAAGAGATATCAAGCTGAAATTATAGCGTGCTGAGGACGTAAAAAGTGAGTCAAGTTCGTAAATGAGCAACATAGGTCAATTGGGCCCTGGGTCCGTAGGACCCATCTAGTAAACCGTTAGAGATAAAACAAAAGTTTCAAACGAAAAACATTTTTTCGTAAACATCACTGTTTACCCGTGAGAGCGCAAATTATGCGTAAATTGTATAGTATGTATGTTATGGCTATATCAGTTATATATGTGTGATTTGTATGTATGTGTAATGTGTCAGAGTAATCAACACTGTCTATACATGGTATTTCAACAATTAACTCAATCAATTGTTTGTTTTAACTTGTTTTACAATAAAATAGTGTAGATAATAATATCCAAAATAAAAAGTTTTATTTTAGAATCATAACAGTTAGAACAGAATCACTCATATATAGGTTAAAATTACCATTTTGATAATGATGAAATTATATTTTTAAATTTTGCCAACATTCTGTTAAAAACAATTTCAATGGCTAGTTTGACGAGCATCATTCATACTTTATAATTTGCAGGTGTATACAAAACATTAACTAACTGTATATAATAATATTCTCTAGTTCATCATAAATATGTATAAGCTATGAATGAATGGTATTCCAAGAAATTTCTTATATTTGATGAACATATTCTCGGAAAATTTGTATGCATGTTTACAGATTTAAAAATTTACAGTGAAATTTCAAATGAATTAATTATAACATCAAAATACATAAGCACAGTAAACTAATATTGAATAAGCTCGGAGATAAACGTGTATCTATGTTTGTTAAGTTATTTAACGTAACTTTGTTTCTCAAAATGCAGTAATACTATAAAACAGAGTTTTTAGACATAGAAAAACATTACGCACGAATTGAAGCATTTCTCTTGATCTATTTTGTTCAAATTTCGGGACTTGAATGCATTCAAATGAGTCACTTTCAAATCGTGAAAGCACTATTGAATAATCACATTTTAAGCCATTTTCCAAGCTTGAAAATAAGCTTAAAGATTCTTCAACGAAATAGCAAAAAACAAAACCAATCCAGTATTGGTTTTCCTTCAAAATTGTTGAAAAATAAATTAAGTCAGCATTATGTAAAAAAAAGACCTTCAAATCATGATGTACTTGTTCATCACTAAACAAAAAACTCAAATTTTCCATTTCAAACAATTTTCTGAATAAACTTGTTTCACTAAATAACATGTAAACTTTACAAAATTTAAAAAATCCCCAATAAATTTTTTCGGGTACGGAACCGTAAACTCGTATTTGAAAAGTATCTAAGGACTTTCTCCATTTAATTACCTTTTTCCTTAGAACTTTCTTTAAACTGCACTTGCACTTGAAACATAGCTAAGAACACTCCTCATTAAATTACCTTTCAAATTTTTATTCAGTTTTCTGCAAAAAATTTTGTATAGTTATTGTTTGAGCGCTTTTTTTATCTTCGTTATTGACCACTTCTTTGAGATATTTGAAATGTATCACTGCCTTAAAAAATAAATCTTCAGTATCAAGATTACAACCCATGGATCTTCTAAAACTAAGACTTTCATATAATTGTTTTATGCTGATTTTAATGGGACTCAATTTTTTTCTATTTCTTTGCAGAAATCTCTGATATCAGCCATATTCTAGTGTAATACATAGAATTCGGGATAGAACAATTTTAATGTTCAGTGTATATACAATTAAGTTCGCAAACAAATATAATTAGAATTCAATTTCGAATAGCATTTCGCAAATAATCTCATTTCATTTGAATACATCATTGTTTTAAACTAAGTTTTTAACACACAATTGCACGCCCACATAGTTGTTTATATCTGAATAAATAACAATAGGTGCATGTGTTTAAAACGACAATTTCTAATTAACACACCCTCATTTAGAAAATAATAATTTATTATTGTTTTTCCTTTGAAATACAATAATTCAGTTTTCGGAATTCATTTGCTATTCAAACTGTAAATAATCTATTTTCAGAGAGTGTAATCTTTTAAGGGATGACTAGGAAAGATTTATACCTCAATATTTAAAAATATTTGAGTTTTGGCGGTCAAGTCTTAACTCTTGCAAAGACAAAAGTGGCTATAGATTTCAACTAGTCTTATTTCAATAGTTTATCAGTGCAATCTAGCGACTTCACATTTATCCTCGGAAAAGAATCCATATATGTAAGATCCCACCAATTGATGCAATTTTCACATGATGAAACATTATTTGTAAGTTTATTTACTGTTGAATAACAAACATATTAAGCACAAATCATCCGACAGCTGTCAAACTGACTTCCACTAAAAACGACGTGAGTTATGCGGTGTTTTCGCATCATGCTCACTTAACGCTTAAAATTTTTGTTTTGAAATTTGATGAAACTCGGTAAATGGGGTAATTTTGATCCAAAAAGTATAAAATCAGGTTAATTTAATGATTGGATGCAGAGTTTCTGAGATATCACAATTTAGATCGATTTTAGTCCGTATCTCAAAAACTATTCGACCAGTTTTCAAACGCACCCAATTTTTGTAATTTTTGGGTCAAAATTACCTTATATACTGAGTTTTATCGAAATTGGAGATAAAAAAATTTCTCGAATTTTCGCAATTTTTTTAAGGGGTACCTCAAATTTGATAAAATCGCAAAAAAAAATTTGATTAAACTCAGTGGATGGGGTTATTTTGATCCAAAAATTATAAAAATTAGGTTAATTTAATGATTGGACCTATAGAGAGTTACAATGTAAGCGATTTTCATGGGCAAAACTTCATTTTTTAAAAATAAATCAAATTAATAATCATAAATGAATCAAATATTTTGCCTTTACTTCGTACATGGTTTAGGACCTTACTTCGTATAAGGGTCAATATATGGAGATTTCTATTTCTCGTTTATTGTCGAAGATAAATTAGCTTGACCTGTAAATTATTATTCCTCCTAATAATTACCAGAAATCCTTCGCATCTCCAATTCTCTGTAATACAGATTCGATTGTATGCAAGCAAGATACTCGATTACTAAGTCATAAAGCCTATAAAATGTGTTTTGATAATTGAAAAAAAAAATGAATAATATAGACAACGTGTCTCCAATTGAAATTCAAATGACAAATTATCCTTCGTTATATCCTTCTATTTAATACCATAAAGTAGAATACGAAATAGCAACAAACTTTCACAAGGATAACAAGTTCGAATGACCCAGAAAATAAATATTGTTATTTATTACCAATGAGATGAGATATAGAAGACTAAAAATTAAAACACATATGACTTACTTTTCTACAACATTTAACAGTATAACAACCCATCATGAATTATCTATGATCAACATATTAGGTATACAATAAACAAGAACTGCTGTTATTTCCACAAAAATATTATATAATAAACTTTTTTTTTATAGGAAATATACAAAACTACTAAATCCTTCCTAACTTGATTTATGTATTTTGTAACATTAGTGACGAAAAGAACCTGTACACCGCACTTTTGGCTACATAGGTGAAACTTTGCATATACTTTCTTGAAAATATGAAACGAATATCCACCCGCCATTATCGAATTTTTGTCGATGGAATAACTTAAGTCGAAAGACTTACTTTATTGAAATTGAACATAAACGTACAAAATATCATTTCTGTACATTTAGATCATGGCCAGAAGATTCTATTTTTTAAATTTTGACTTTTTTGAACAGTAAAACAAATCCAAGATCCGTTGTGGAGGGTATGAACACACATATTTCTGGATAAGCTATGGCTCATTTCTAGTAGGCGATCATCTTATTCAACTTGCGTGATGGTCGAAATATGCAGAATCTACGCTTCACATGAAGGAAGTTTAATTTTTCCCATTGTTCGAAAAAAATATATTATGCGAAAAACTGATACCCGCACTTAACTCGAAGTTCAATCAGAGCAGGAGCTCCCACACGGCCTTCATTCGACCCGTCATAGCTATTCCTATAGCCTATTGATTCCATTTTTAAAAATTTGGTGGGCATTTAGAAAAAACGGCTTATATATCGGACAAAGCAAAACAAAAGTCGGGATATCACAAGTAATACCTTCACATTCTCGTGCTTTGTCCGGTTCCATGCTACTTCGCGAAATTATGGAGGAAGCGTTAGTGGTGGTTTTGAATAGGGGTTCTCCATAATGCAGTTTTCAATCGAACACAAAGTGTTTATTCTAGAAACTCAACTTTTATAAATTATATAAAAGGTTCATGATAAAATATCCACAAACAACATCATATCAAATTATAAACTCACAAAAGTTTTTGAAAACATGATGAAACGTGCTTGTTTATGTATCGAAATTCATGGCGAGCACTTTCAACATCTTCGGTGAATTATTGAATGTTCAATAAGTTGTTTTTCATAATATTTACTATTTTTGAAGTGGATACGATTTTGATTACTGTCACTTTGCACAGAGCATGTGACAGGCCAAGCTGTGTAAAACCAGAGGCGACTGAGCATAGTTGCAAAGCGGGGCGTAACCCTTGACAGGACACTGTCGATCAAACTACCACCTTCATTACATGGAGATCTCTGATGATCCCACTTGCAGAACCAGTAGCGAGAACGTTGAGACTTCCGTACATGTTATTTCCACCAGCAGAAAACTACAGAGTGTCAGGCTCAGAATTTTTGAGTCTGAAACCTTGAATTTATCTATTTATCATAGTGGAAGGAATCCCGGCGGAGAAACTGTGAGTGTTAAGCATTTCTCACCCGGGGACATCTCCTCTTCGGGTGAGTGGTTGTTCTGAAGGAAAGAACAGAGGACTCCATGGTCTAAGTGCTAGGGGCCCACTTGCGGTACCCTTCTTATGTTATATCATTACTAATTCTTTTAAATAAAAATTATAATACCTACTAGGCCACTTTGTATTTGGGACAAACTGTATATTTCAATTTACAAAGCTTTCTTCTTATATGGTCGTCATTTTCATTTTGTTGATCATTATCAATTTCTGTTTACGATTCATGATTGTCACAAAAACAACCAATAACAATTGAATTTAGTTAGTTAGCTCACACATACCTACATAACCATTAACATAACAATATATTGTATCTATGTATGCCGTCCATACCTTAGTATTAAACAAAACCCATGAAACTAAAATCTGATCACTATGATTATCCATTAGGGAGTAATAGATAAAGTCCTGTAATAATACTCTTAATGGCATTTGATGAAAATTAACTTTTGTATACGTAACAGTCGGCTGATGCGACTAACAACTGTAAACAGGTATTAAAATAAAATAATCATGTAATTGATGCTTGTTTTTGTAATGCTATTTACACGGAGAACAATTCATATTGAGATACACAATTTAATTCAGTCACTACAATATGAAAAAAAAAAATATTTTTATTATTGCAAAGCAAAAGGTACTTTTGAATCTAAATAGTCTTTTGAATCAATTTTGAGCATAAAAATCCCTTCATTATCTCAAAAACTTTCTAATATAAAATACCCATATTGACTGGTCTATGGTTTGTAAACCGTAAAAATTGTTGGTAAATAAAAATAATTATTTTACCTGTTTTTATACTCTATTTATAAAATATATCAGAGTATATAAGGTTTAGTCCCAAGTTTGTAACGCTTAGAAATATTGATGCTACACAATTTTAGTGTCCATCAAATTACTTAATTAGTCCATTTTTAATCAAAGACTATAAAAAAATTGGGACTTACTTTGTAGATAAATTCAAATAGTAAGTTTATTGACTCTAATTTCAATTAGTAAACTTAACCGATTATATTAAAAGGGTCAAAGAGATCAATTTTTTGGGAGAAATTTGTTTTATTAACATTCGTTTCAAAGTATGAAAAAAGAAAAAGCCAGTCATGGGGAGCGTCGACGGAAGTGAAAACTTTGGCCAATTCTCGATAAATATGGTGGGAGCGCAAATAAATACAATTGAATTGTATAATGTAACTAGTAGACTATCGCGTTATAGACCTCGCTTATCCACCTTTTTGTTCATAATTTTACGGATTTTAATATTTTGATGGGATTTTTTTGAAAAATCGAGGAAAAATTACCATCATTTTATTCCACATAAACCTTTTTGTTTTTTAAAACTCAAATTTATAAAAATAATACAGTACAGATATTCAACACTGTCTATATAGGGTATTTCAACAATTAACTCAGTCAATTTGTTATTTTGATTTTTTTTTATCTTTGTTTGCAGTTTAATATTTGATATTCAATTATAAAATTTTTTAATATGCAATTATTATTAAAAAATGTTCAATTTAATGGCATATGTAACGTATCCAAAAACATGTATAAAAAAACTGATTGTGTTTATCTAGCAATTTAATTTATAATATAGAAGGTGCACCAATTTAATTTATATACAACGTGTTCTGTTATTGACTGTAGAAACCCGGTTTACCAAAATAAACTCATCAAGAGCAACAAAAAAACTATTTTCCAATTTGAATATGGGGCCTAATTTAGGAGATACGGGTATGACAAAAATTGATAAATTTGGTCATTTACTGACTATTGTTCGATAAGCAGTAGCTAATAGTCATGAATGAATCCCAAATTTTACGCAGAAAAAAATTTTCGTTCTGCAAATTCTACATTCTCAATTCCATGGCTTCCATCATGGTAATTTTTGGTGTATTCCTCGACTTGAATTTATATTTCGGATATTTTCGAGGTATAATTAGCAATGAAATGTTTAATTTTCCTTTAAGCAGCATTTAAACTGAAATGAAATGAACTTCAAGATCCGTAGCCAACGTTCTGATTTCTGGTCTATGAATCTTTGAAAAAATAATCCAATATAAAATCAACGAAAATAGTTCAAAATCAACCTCGACCGAGCTTATGTTACCGTCCTATTCAGGTTAAATCAGTTATTTTCCCGGAATCTTTATCGGTCAATATTGTCTTCAGGGAAAATTTTCCTTGCCAAATCGGATGCAGTAAAAATCTTAGACACATAATACTCAAAGTCAAAATAAACGCAAATCCTAAGCAATTCTTAAGTATTATAACTATAATATTACATGTGATTCACATATCATGTTATAGTTATAACACTAAAAATGGTATAACAAATGTAAGGTATTTAGACATATATTTGAAAGTTTATTCCGGCCCTGAATATAATAAACACTACCTTTAACAAAACATATAATCCTATATAAGTCCCAAATATAATTAAATATTAATTTGTATTTTTTTTTTTCATTACAGATAGATAAATGAAGAAACCTTTATCGATCTAACAGCAATGAACAAATATATATAAATATAGGATGAAAACAAGGGATTATAAATATAAATTACTATAACAACAACAACAAGAATATACACAAAAAAAAAAACATTGCAATAAAATTCTGATACAAATAAATAAATACGTCAATCAATAAACAATAAAAATATATCATCAAAAAAAAAATAATCATAATCATAATAATAAAATAAACAAAGGCAAAAAAAAATAAACAGAAATAAATATAATAATAAACTAAAGAAAAAAATAATAATTTCAACAAGACGAACAGTACAAGCAAAACAGAAAATCAGAATGGTCGATTCATATTATTAGGATATAATAATAATAAATAATAATCGATATTATGTGAAAACAGAAACAACCTTTTATTATTTTGAAGTACATTAAACATTTAAAAGGGTATGAAAGTCAAGGGAACACGACGTCGAAGAAAAGAGAATCACTGCGTTTTAAAATATACCCAAACATCGTACTACACAGCAGAACACACATAAAGTTGATATATATATTTATTAAAACTTTCTAACTTGTCGACTGCATATTTATAAAAGACAAAAGCATAAAAGAGTACGTTATATTTACCCAAAACAATAAAATAATAGACCAATGATTTTAGACAAAGAAAATGTGGTTGGGACTTTAAAGTAAATACTGGTGATGTGATTTTCTTTTACATTTATAGAGTGTTCACTGCACATTTGTAGAGTTAAAGATTTTAATTGGTTTTTACTAAAATTTCTAGTTAATTAAATTTATTTTAATAGAGATTTTGTTTGTTTTTTAATTTATAATTTTACAATTGAAAATGATTGTTCTAAACTGTAAATTCAAACGCCAGTGACGTCAACATATCGCTTTAGAAATGCCGCCACACGGAGATGATAAATGATTTATCTCTCAAATTGTTTTCATGGAAACAAGTCAGAAAATGTTAATTTAACTTGATTCCGATTGGCTTCCACCCTGAACAGATACCAAGACGTCATAACCAATCACAAGTCGTGATTCTTTCATTTATATATGAATTTGTGAGAAAAAAAAAATTAATGCAACTTCTTTATTAAGTTTTTCTCAAAACTAACGAAAAATAAGATACCTGATACAATATTTTGTTAAATTTTTAATGGATGAGAGAATATTAGATGGTGTTTTGGAGGCGTCTCCAAATTGCTATTATAAATATGCAAGACGCGCCGTTATGTCAAACAAATCATTCAATTTTTATATAGAGGACCCTTAATAAGCCGCCTTATTTTTCTGAAAGTTATTCCATATCAGCTGATTATATAATATCTGTTAAGGTAATCTATGCAATCAATTCTAAAACAAAATTTATATTGAGACGTGTCTGTCTTCTGTAATTATTCCAAGAGTCGCTTAATGGTTTATACCCGCCAGATGGAACTATTTTTAAAATCCAAAATAAATAACTTTTGATTTTAACAAAAGATAAACAGGAAAGGATAAAAAAGGACGTCCACTATTACAATATCCTTACATGGTGGAAATGCGATCATCACAATTTTTTGAAAACTTAATTGGTTTGGAAAATAGGTCCCAAAAAAAATCTTATAATCTTTTCACCAGTATTTATTTTGAAGTAATCTACAAAAATCAACTAATTATTTTTATGTTATTTTAGTTAAATTTTAGTGAAATAATTCATACTTATTCATGTTACCAGGGAAATGGAATGTAGAATGAAAACGATCAACATATTGTTTCGTCAACTTTATTACAACTTCTTCAGCAACTAACACAGACAATTCATAATGTTCTTTAAAAAACAAAGTGTATTGATATTAATACGAAATCGTAAAAAGTATGACATAATAGTATGTGAAACGTCGAAAAGTAATAACACTTAGAAAAGATTTTATCGGTACCATGATGTAAAAAAAATTAAGTGATCGATTAACAAAAAATAATAAAATATAAAAATCAATAAAAAAAATGTTAGTTTAAAAAATCAATTTTTAAAACTGAGTTATATTTGTTAAGTTTGATTGTCTTGACATTGTTATAAAGTGAATAAAAAAAAACAAATAATAAGAGTAACAAATGTGTGGTATCCGTCGAAAAACGAAAAATTCCAAATATTAAAATAAAAAAATTTTCATTATATGTTCGATGTTCGAAAAAAGATGTGCCATGTTCATAACATTTCAATCTAATTCTATGTTAAAAATTAAAAAAAAAATTATTCCGATAAGAAATAAATAAAAAAATGAACGGTGCCATAAAACATTTTTCAGTGTAGTTGATAATCAAAATTTTCTTAAATCGAAAGATTTCGAACTTTCGTGAAAACAGTTCTCCATTAAAATCATCGTAAAACTATAATATTAGAATAAAAATTTTTATTTTATTATTCATAATTAGAAAATACAAATATAAATAAATAATTATTAGATAACTATGCACAGATAAATAAACCAATTTTTCAAAAATAAGTAGATGTTTTTAATTTTAAAAAATTGACAAATAAAAATTAATTATTATAATTTTTTATTATAATTTCAAAAAGTATATTGCTGAAAACATAAAGGTGCTATCAAAAAAAAATCAAACAAACAAACAAGTATTATACTTAAAAAATAATGTAGGAAAAAAATCACACTTTTGTAAATTTAATCTGTGCAAGACAACTATTTTAAAATAAGTGCATTAAGAATAAAACAATTATTATTAGAAAATTTACAAACTGATTTTAACATTGTAAAAAAAAAAAAAAGAAAAACACGAAGAGAGAGAAGCTTTATGAAAGCTTTTTCTACATGTATAAAAGCTACACACAACATAAACCTCACACCATTACTTGTAGTAGACACTAAAATATATTGGTTTCCGTGATATATATTAATACGCATGCGTCTGATAATGAGGGAGTGTACATGATCAGTTACCTTAAAGCATTGCAAACGAGCGTATCATGAATATAATTTTATTTTGAGGAAAAATGGAAAAAAATTCGTAATAATTTTATTGACGGGTTTTCACAAGTTAGAAAAAAATAATAGAGTGACATTTTAAATATAATTAGAAAATAATTAAAAAACAAAATGTTGTAAAATTTCATATAAAAATACCAAAATAATTTTTATTATTAAATCTAAAGTTTAAAAAAAATAATATGTGGTGTTTTCGAGTAAAGTGATAAAGGAGTTCTTACGAATTTTTTATAATAATTAAATAAAAATATATATCACAAGATGCCGGTACGAAAGAAAAAATATCGTTTAAAACCAATAATTAATAATTTAATAAATAAAAAATATTTATTGTTGTGAGTTGAAATATTTTTTTCTGATTGATCTAAAAGAATGTGTAAGAATTGTAGTGAGGCAGTTAAAAAGATTATTTTTTTTAAAATATGTGTGACATAACCTGCATTAAAATTGTGGTATTGATTAGAATTTAAAGACCCTTACTTAACCTTTAAATTGTATGTGAACTTAAGTAATTTTGGAATTTGGTATTTGGTATGAAAACCGTATTGTGTGTATAAACTAATGTGAAGAAAATATCATTCAAAACGAAGGCAATAAACGCAATTGGTTGTGTAAAGGCCTGTTCGCATATGCTCACAAGCAGGTGTGTTGTAATGCCCCGAGAAAAGGGTGATAGTGAACCCGCGGCATTTTATAGTCTGAATAACAACAATAATACTATAGATGGGAAAACAACATCCGATGTTAAATTAAGATCCCAAGAATCAAAGGACCATCATTTTCATCAGAATCA
This sequence comes from Chrysoperla carnea, assembly GCF_905475395.1. Classification (NCBI taxonomy): domain Eukaryota; kingdom Metazoa; phylum Arthropoda; class Insecta; order Neuroptera; family Chrysopidae; genus Chrysoperla; species Chrysoperla carnea. The sequence continues at coordinate 23,460,397 of NC_058338.1, forward strand.
TCAAGACGGTGGTGGCGGTGGTGGGATTAGGAATAGTGTTGATAGCCCGCGATTACGTGTACGTAATATAACGGCACAACAAAAACAAAGTCAAGACCAAGATCAGCAAAGAAAGCCGATGCTTCTTCAAAAACACCCAAGTCGGACTAGCCAAACCCACATAGATAAAATATTTACCAACTGTAATACAAGAGCGATGAGATACTATCGAATATGGATCTACACATGTAATGCAGTCCTATTGGTTAGTATGCTGGGATTTTGTGCTGTTGCTGGTAAAACAATTTTAGGAGATTACCGTAGACATTTAATACCCAGTCTAGCCCTGTATCAGCCAAGTTTTCTTTATGCCTATTTAGCAATTTTTACACAAAGTGGTGTTATACAAATTGTAGGATGTTTAGGTGCATTAAGACTTAGTGAACGATTACTGAATGTCTATTGGTTAATGCTTTTGGTATTATTATTTGGTGATGTTGTCATTGGAATTTTTTGGATGTTCCGATTGGACAAGATGATACAAGAGCTACGACCAGGTTTAAAATTTCGTTTATATAACGAATATGGACATAATAACGAATGGACCGTGTTATGGGATCGTTTACAACTAGAAACAGCATGCTGTGGTGTACAAAATCCATTAGACTATGCAAATTTTCGTTCATCACAACAACAATATCATCAACAAATGGTGAATTCATGGGCCCAAGCAACAGTTGTTGCAGCAACAACACAAACCAGCACCGTATCAATTGCACAAAATGCTGCAAATGTTATCATCAGTGCAGATAATTCAACATCAACAGTGAGTGCAAGTGCTAGTGCAAGTGCAAGTGCAGCAGCTAGTGCAACAGCAGCTGCAATACGAATATTAGTGCCACCAAGTTGTTGTATGGGACAAGATGTAATAGTGACTGAAGCTAATGTAACATTTTTAAAATGCCCTATAGTGCATCACACAGGCTGTGAAGATAGATTACGAACTTATTTACGGCATACATCTGAAACATTATTTTTAATAGGTTATTGTGTCATTGCATTTGTTAAAGTTTGCTTTATCGGTATACTACGATATGAAATACGTGAAATGATACAAAAAATTAAATTATTAAAGGCTGAAATGGAATCACGGCCATCAATAGCCAGTATAGATTTAGGTTCTAGTCCAAATATTGGTACAACAAGTCCTAGTCATACAGTACTATTATCTAGTGCCGGTACACAAAATGTGAATGGTTCTGTGCGTGGTGCTGGCATGGAAGGAGGTACAGAAAGTGAACGAGAGAGTTTACTTGTACAAGATCAAGAAACTCCAGCACATCGACAGCATCACCACAGAACATCGTTAAGTGCTGATGATTTAGAATATCATCAAAAATCAGCGTTACATCGTAAATTATTTCCAGGTGATAGTAGTGCTGCCGATTCCGAATCGCATTGTGCCTTGTTAGTTGATGAAGGCACAACAATTAAAACACCACCAAATGGTAATAATAACTATGAAATGCGTGAATTCCAACAGATACATCAGCCAACAACAATGGTTACCACGCAACAGTATACGATACATAATCGGGGATATCGTCTCAGTAATCCCGACACGCAAACACATAACATGTGACTAAAATATAGGCTGGAGGGTCTATTCAGCCGGGGAAAGTTTAATAGAGCTAAGAAAGGACCACTCGCGACACCACTCGACGAGCTCTTTGTGCCCAAACGACCTCGGGCGCTCTCCAAACAACTGCATGATGCTCCATTTTAAAATAAAAACATGTAACGATGAATGATTCAATACTAAATATTTATAAATTTGTTGTTGAATTTTTTATACAGGGTGATTCGAAACCAACGCATCAACGATATTACGAGTATATTCTAGAAAAATTTTTAAGCATTAAATTAAATAACTCACCTTAATTTAGTATTCGTTTTCGAGCAAAGATATCTTAAAAATTTCAATCAGTAATTCAGTTAGTCATTTTAAAATAGCTCTATTTTTCAAAAAATTTTCTCTTCTCGCCCTTTCAGGAGCGTGAAACTTTCAAATTAAAAAAAAATAGGTGACAAAATTTAGGTGTTTTATTCTTTTTGATGTTGAATAACTTCTAACCTTTGAGGCATTGTTTTCGACTCACCCTATATATTATTGTCTCATAAATTGCTTCAAGGCGAACGTATTTATCTTTTCGAATATATAGAATACCTAATATACATATATAAATGTTTATTTTTCTAAGATATGTGAGAAAATGTTTCAATGTTACATGATTTCTGTTTATTCGAGGTTAGAACACATTACACAGCATAACAGAGACAGAATCTTGTCTAAAACTTTTTATCTCGATAATCCAAAGCAAAATTAAGCTAGATCAATTTAGAGGAAACATAATTTTAATTAACAAGGCAGAACAAAATTATTGTCTACAACTTTTTCTCTCGATAATCCAAAGCAAAGTTAAGTTAGGTCAATTAAGAGGAAACATTATTTTATTCTGAATAATGGTTCTCAAAAAAAGATATTTTGAAAAAATTATTTTATTAATTACGATTCTACATTTTAGAAATTATCGATCCTGTTAAAATTTTTGAGGTATTTTGAACGCATTTACGCCAATGTGAAAAAATAATCAAATCTAAAAATAATATAATCATAGAACAAAAATATTTTTTAAAACATTTGTTCCGCTAAAACAGAATACTCTCTAAATTTTCGAGTAAAAATTTATATTATAAGTAATGTATTCAGGATATCCTAAAACTTTTCCTCATTTAAACTCAAGTAACTGGCACATCGGCTCCGAAAAACTGTAAAGAAAAAGCTGTAAAGTGATAGTTTAATATGTTAATATGTAGGTTTGTTCCAAAGTAAAAGGCATGCTAGTGCCCAACACGAATTTTCTTTGTCATTCCTGGATAGGGTGAACAATTTTAATCTATTATGGCTTATAGGTCGTTTTGTAATTAATCCATCGAAAAGTAACTTAAACAAAAGTTGAAGATTTTGATAGAAGGCATCATGTTCTGACTAACACTAATCTAAAACCTCTTTTTGAAAATCGTTAGCTTTCGGAGGAAATCCGACATAAAAATATGTCATTGCATTTAATCGATAGGTAGGGATAATACACTAGCTACAGAAAAATGATTTAGCCAAAAGTTATCAAGAGCAATTTGGCTTATGACATAATTTTAAGTCGTATTTCTTCCGAAAGCTAGCGATGTCCGAAACAAATGTTTTAAATTAAACATGTTACTTTTTTATGAGGATCAACTTTCTAATTTAAGTATCTGAATTGACTATTGACGTGAGAACATGACTTCCACCCTCAAACTTAGTCCCTTTGCAAGCTATTAGCCAGTTATAGATTAAAATAGTCCACTCTATATAGAGATATAAGAGGGAAGAAAGCATAAGAACAAGAAATACAAACCCGTGATAGGCTGCATTATGGCATATATTTAGTTACATGCGTGATTATTTTGTGTTAACGGCCTAAGAGATATCAAAATTGTTTTTATTTTACACTTCATCGTGTGTTGAAGTAACCTTGAAACATAGTCTCACTCACTATAATTTTGTTATCTACAACAAAAATCAATCAAAATTTTTATTTACATTATTCTATTATTCGCTTTATTTACTAAGTGTACAGAGTGGGAAAAAATTCCCATACTTTCATTTTGAATTCCACCTGGGAGTAATAAAATTTTAAAAAATTCGCTTTTGGCTAATTATGAGACAATAATACAAGGTGCCATTAAGTTTCGCAACCATTGAGTAATAGGAGAAATAATTTCCATTCCTAAAAATTGGTAAAGAAAATTATACTTTTCATTGAGAGGTTGAAAAATATCTCAAACAGGAAGAAAACCGCTTCAAACACATGAACGCCGACTAGACTTTAGACTAGTCAAAAAATAATAGCTCAAAAACTTTCTAATTAAACCAGCTATTATTCAAAAGCTACAATTCTGCAGGCAGACTTCAAACGTATAAGATCCCCGTTTTTTGTCGGAAATTAAACAGCTAATTATTGATAAATTCTTTGTTAAATATTCGACACGTTTTTATTATGTGTTTGCTAAGTGTGATGTTTATTTGTAAATTCTCGATGGTTACCAAACTTAATGGACACCTCGTACGTAATTTTCGTAGTACTGTTTATGTACCCTGGTTTCATTACGTTGCCAAAAAGCAGCCACTCTATTTTTAAAAAAGTTTTAGAATATTTTACTTCCATTCTAAAAAAATGAAGCAATTATTTCGGCTGACCAATTTTTTCTAAAAAAAACTCTCTTATTTCGAAAACTAACAAAAAAAAATCTTATATCTATTTTTCAAATCATAAAATTTTTACTGCCAAAGTTTTATCGAATTGCTCAAAATAAAACTTCTTAAGTCTTGATGATAATATAATCTGGAAACCAGGGTAAAAAGTAACTTAAAAATGAGAATATTTCAAAACTTTTTAATTTTCACACTAAAAACCGTCGCACAAAATGGGAACATACTTTTTTCTAAACATGTTTGGAGAACGTATTTGTATATTTAGCAGTTAAAATGTTGTTGTTAATTTTGCGTACATTTATTCAACTAGTTAAGTAATTCTCCCGATAGACCTTGCAGCATATTTATACAGGATTGAAAAAATTTTCTATTTTATGTTTAAATAAATTATTTACTTAAATTATTTAATATTCCATGTATTTGTTCGAAATTTTGCTCCCCTCCCCCCGCTAAAAATTATGAATCGGTGAATGTTAAGCCAAAAGATCTACGATGGGTACTCCATCGATAAAAGTTGCCAACAATTTCATCTAATTATCGTTCCAACGTAAGGAACTTCTATGTCAAAACAATTCTCTGTCTCCAATCATTTAAACACACTGAAATAATAAAATAAAAAGACTTAAAGATCTAATTCTTAATTCCAATAATACCGTAATTTTAAAAAAGTCGATATTTTCATAGAGAAACACCATTTCGTTTACAGTATACAGGATAAGTCGTGAGGAATGCACCGAACTCCAGAAGTGTCCGCTTCACATGAAATTAATGTAAAAATAAATACAAATACTTTCATCAGATTAAATTTTGCTTTCAAGTTAGCATTAATTTATTTAAAAAATTCAATATGCAGAGAACCGGTCAAGCAGAGATGCTACGAAAACCGTCACAGATTCGTTGAAATAACTTAAGAAGAAGTTGTATTGCACAAAATTTTCTTTAATAAAGTACAAGAGGTCCAGATGAAAATCTTGACTCCCCCACCGAAAAAAAATTCAAAATCGGATAACAACATAATGCAAATACAAACCACTACTTATTCTATACAGAATGTTCGATTTACATCTAGGCATATAAATATCAAGAGTATGACAGAATACATGCGTTAAGCTATGAATCTAAGTGAGAGGTATTAGATACATGTGTTGAAGCTTCGATTTGCGTTGAGATAGTTGTAAGACGCTTGGAGAGTGGGAGTTTCTTAGTTGAAGCCACGATACAAGCATCTTTTTCAATTTCATAAAACACCTATAATACCTCTTACTTAGAAGCATGGCTTAACGCATGTACTCTGTCATACTCGTGATATTTATATGCCTAGATGTAAATCGAACATTCTGTATATTGTCTGACAACAAAAAACGAGTTAGTTGGTGTTTATGAAGTATTTGCAGAATCGGCCACTTTACATTGCAATTGGTGTACACTCTTGTGATTTTAATTCATTATGTTTTAAGTACAGCCTTTATTTTAAGTCATATAAAAGTAAATAATTATTTAAAAAATAAAATAGAAATATTTACGAAATATCCTGTGAATAATTAAATATATTAAAAATTATTGAGATATAGATTTTGAGAAGAAAATAAGAAAAATTTGAAAAAAAAAATTATAAAAAAAGAAACAAATCAGAAAAAAAAACCTGATAGTGATTTGAGAGAAAATTAGGTATATAAAATAAAATGTCCTTAAGCCAAAAGAAAACAAAAACAACATCTCTCTAGTGAAAACCAAGCACACACGGTAAATAAACAACGCAACATTTTTAATTAGCGAAGAAAAAAAAACATCTCCTATGACATTTCAGAATGTATAATAAACTGGTAAACAAAAAAAAAAAATGTCAACATGTCGTAAGTGATATACAATGTGTATAATTCATATAACATCATTAGAATGTAAAAATATATAAAGAAAAAAAAATTAACTAATAAATTCGAAGACGCTTTTACAAAACTTAGAGAAAACATTTATATAGATGAATATTATATATTATATATAGTTATATAGGTTACGTTTTGCGGGAATTTTCGTATAAAAATTACTCGAAAAGATATATTATATCATTTACTATTAAACTTTGAAAAGTTCAACAAAAAAAAAAGTTTTTTTTTTCGATATTCTAATTTTAGATTTATACCTTCCACTTGATATAACAACTGATCGATATATTACAATTTATATGGAGTGTCTCAAAACTCTCATGAAATTATCAGCGGAAAGGTGGTAATACACATATATGGTATCACACTGGGCTCTATAGCTTAAGTGTGTCCTTCGTGGACAGCCAATATAACCTAACCTAACCTAAACTGTAAATTCAAACGTCAGTAACGTAATCACATCTCTTTAGTAACGCTACCACATGGAGAAATGATAAAACAATATAGAGGATGATAAATTATTGTCTCTCAACTTGTTTACACTATATTAAAACATAATTTTACATGAATGCAGGCGCATGGAGAGATTTCGATTGGCTATCAGCCTCAACGGATATCATGACGTAACAACCAATCACAACTCGTTTTTTTTAATCCAAAAAGATAAATAATTAAAAAATTCTATTATTTATTTTTTTTTTAAATTATTTAAATATACTTCAGATAAATTATTCTTTAATTTATAAATGAATTTGTGCAACTTATAAATTTATATATAAATATAAATTTAGTATTTATAAATTTATTTGGTCGAAAAATTTCCTATATCCGTGTATAGTATATCCGTGAATATGAGACTTTGCAAGAGTCTAAATTGTTAAAAAATGTCAAATTACAAACGTTTATTAACGAATCCCTATCTCGTTAATGGTACATGGATATAAAATTTTTCTCGTAAAGTCTTTTTATCCTTTAAATTACTTTTAATGTGACACTTTTGAGATTCGTTTGTATTTATATAAAATTTGATGGGTTTTAAAATATTTTTAACGTTTAGAAATCGCCCAATTTATTTGGCTTGTTTTATGAACAATTGTCCTAGGTTAAAATGGCTAAAATCGTAATATCATTGCCTTTATTAAAAGTAAGAAATTTTAAAATTGATACGCTCACGTTTCACTGTAATTTCCGCAAATTTCTTAATCTGTTGTGTAACACATGCTAACGATTTAGCATAATTGATCGACGATCTAAAAATCAGTTGGTAGTTACCGGTCTAAAATTACTGATTAGAATATGATGATTTACAACTTAATCTTTATTGTATTTAATTTGAAAATTCTTAATTTTGGGGCCTCGATTGAGGCTTTATAGGATTTCATAAATTACGTATTAAGATCGCAGCTGGTTTAACCTAAAATTTATTTCAGGCATCTTGTAGGCTTTATCTTGCTACAAATATATTGAAGAAGAATAAAAATATATAAATTAATCAATTTGAATATTTTGAGCTTAGGAATCATGGTAAAATACTAAAATATATCGATCTATTAAAACTATTTTGTACAACGAACCTTAAATCTAAAATTTACTCGGAGAATATTATAGTGTTTGCCTACAGATAAAGAAATTTGGAAATGCAAATTATATTGGCCCATGAAATATAAAGATTGTAGAAGACTGTAATAACGATTACGAAAATTATAAGCATTCCGGATATATAATTGGCTTACTATCTGAATTCTTGAAATAAACATAAAGGAAATATTCTGGAAGATAGTGACAGACTAATATTTTTGGGTTACATCCTTTGTAATTTACAGTAATTGTCATTAATGAAATATAATTTTAGTGAGCAGATTGGATTAAATTTCCCCAACAACGGAACAAAATATAACATATATATTATATCCTGTTAATAGATTCTGTAAGAAAAGGGTTTGGTAGCGTACTTTTGTGTTATATTAAGCGTAATACAAAAGCCCATCTACCTTATTACAAACGTAGATTTCCTATGAGACTCGTCAATGTAAATTTGCACTTTCCTTTCAAGATACATTTTTGATATATTATCTGCCAGGTTGTTTTAAACTTGTTGTGGTCATTCGTAATTTACACACAAGCGCATTACCAGTGTCGACTTATTATTTATTAACATTCCAATTTTTCTTTAAATTTTCTTACCAAACCAAAAATTGAGAAAATATCCTAAATAAAAATGATATAACATTTCGTTATTGAAGTCATATTTATGAGAAAATAAGTTAGAAAAAAACCGGAAAATTAATTTTTTGAAAAAACAGCGTAATGACGAAGGATCTAAAAACTACAAACGAATAATAATTCAGGGAAATACATGTAATATAAGATTCCTTTACAAGTGATGATTTAGAATTAGAAGCGAATATAATTTAAATCCTATTAAAGTCAAACCTTATAGTTTGAATTATTTTATTATATCTAATTGTTATCATGTTAAAATTATGTGCCTTATTTATTCTGATTTAGTACCTCTATTCCTATACAGAAATTGTTACTGTACGAATTAATTTTATAGAAATTGATATTGAACAGTTACGATAATTTTGTTATATTGATCCTCGCAGTAGCACATAAACTTGGAACGTTGAAGAGCATTAAAAACTATAAACTTTGTGATAAATTTAAATTTATTTTCATAGCTCTCAGTATCTTAAACAGTTGCACCAGTAATACAGGATGGCTATATCTAGAACTTTAGAACCTTGAGCATTTTTAAGAAGAAATGAATCGAGCGATAATTACTTCATGAATGTAATTCCATTATTTAAGGCCCTGCACTAAGGTGTGTATCGCTTGCAGTATTGAGATACTGCTTGTCTGAAAGCTTCTTTTAGTTTTTGAAATAGAGGCGCAGAAGATGGAGCGCCCAGCTATGCATACCTTAGTTCAGAGTCAATAATTAAGTAGTATTTATTTGATAACTAAGTGAAAAAACCGTATAATAGACAGGGTCAATCGTGAATCCCAGTATATTAAGCGATTTTTTTTCCTAAATTTTTCATTAAATACTACTTAAATAAATATTTAATAACTTATATTTATAAATATTGACCCAGCACCGATACTAAAGTACATTAATCTAAGCGCACCATCTGCTGCGCCCTCTATTTCAAAAACGGTTCGACGTACAAAAAAAAGTTTCAGACAAAATTTTTAGAAAATTTTATCTCCTACAACTTTTATGATAAATCCTAATAAATACGATTGAGGTCAAAATAAACGAGATATTAACAAAAACCTGATCGCGACCTTTGGCCTTGAATATCTAAGGACGCGCACGTGTGACCAAATGTGACTTTTGAGACAACATTTGTACTATCAATATAAAGGTTTGTACAAAAATTCAGCTTATTCCGTTAAATTCCGAGGGAAACTTGGAAATTGGAGTATAACTTTTGAGCAGCGATTTTATAAGTTTTGAAGTGTTGTCTCTCAGGCTCAATATGATTCGTTAAGGATAAAAAAGGCAAATATAGGCTTCAAGTTAGGCAAAATTCTATTTAATGAATGAATTTTCTAAAATGCTGCTGTCAGCTTTTCACCATATGATAAATTTAAATTCATTACAGGTTACATTTTGTAACCATTATAAAGGTTATTAATTATACAAGTCGATTGCTGTGCGAACAGTTTCTCATTCTATCTAGAAACGTCAACCACCGTCATACCATGTTGACATACATCTTGTTAGCAAAACACATACATAGCTGATAAAGCAAATGATTATCACGTTTTATCGTTAGAACAATCTTGTAAAATATAATAATTATTTTTATTGTCTCTTAAAACCCAAGCACTTAACGATATATATTTTCAAATCGTCGTATTTAAATAAAAAAAATTCATGACATTAAAATATTTCATTTTGAATATTTTTTCGTGTGTTGTAAGCTGTGAATCAGGAGCGTATAAGTACATGTTTATCTGACTAAGTGAACTAAAATGAAAATGAATTCAGTGCCATTTCATTAACGAAGTCAAAATTTTTAAAACTTAAGGATAATTTCGGCACATTTCAATAAAAATACTGACTTTTGAAAAGAGTTTTTTTTTTGTGAAAATCCACGAAATGTGACGACGTGTTCTTTCATGAGACCCAGGGAATTTTTTATTTCAGCCAAGAGTTAAATTGATGCATATTAGTTTTGTTAGCATTCTACTAAGAAAATATCCCGAGTAGAATTTTTTGGTATTTTGAACAAAATGATTTAATATTTAATTATGCTCTTTTTGGCACAGTTGACAATTTCCCGACTCAAGTGAAATAAAACGTTCTTTTTTCCTCTCTTTTTCTGTAATATTGTGTGCATATTTGATCGTCAATGTCTCTCTATGGAATTAATGTGGCCCCCTTTAAAATATAGTACGACGGCCGCTATCCCTGTCAAGTAGAAAACGATAATATGATAATTATGCGATAACAATGCTCAAAATATTCGAAGTAATAAATATTCAATATATTTTTTCATATATATTAATTAGACTAATTTTTCTCTCATTTTTATATAGATTATTATTTCTCTCATAGTCTCATTTTTATAGATGTTTTTCTTTTAGAGCGGGCGCTGAATGGGGTTGAGAGTGCAAAATATGAGTGCCGCATTTTTTCAATTGATTCTTGATCAGAAAAGATTATAGATTAGTGTTCTGGATCTTGCCAGAAACACTATTGGTCCAATTTTTGGATACCTCCCCTCCTCCATAGAAACAGTTAAATGACATTTTTTTGAATCAAGTAAAAGTTACTCTTGGTTCTATGGGTCATTTAACGTCAAAAAGGCTGTTTGTGATTTTTTCGGAAACTTCTTCGTTTTCGAGATATTAACAGTTTAATGTTTAGAAAAACTCCAAAAAGGCCATTTTAAAAGCTGAAAAACAGGGCTTACAATTACATTTTTGAGCATATCAAAATTCTAAAATAATGTTTGAACATCCTTTATGAAGTTCTGGAGAGTAATTACAGATTATGTAATTCTAAAGCCTCAACATTTAATTCTTAAAAGATGTTATAATTCTTATTAATAACAGTGTGTTAGAATGGGAAATAAACATCTCTTTATGAATTGAAAATAGAGTCTCTAGAATGAAGTAACCTGCATTTACTCTTCAGAACTTATTAAAGGATGTTCAAACATTATTTTAGAGTTTTGAAAACCTCAAAAATTTAATTGTGAGCCCGGTTTTTCAGCTTTTAAAATGGATTTTTTAGAGTTTTTCCAAACATTAAAGTTTACGAAAAAATCATAAAGAGCCTTTTTGACGTTAAATGACCCATAGAACCTAGAGTAACTTTTACTTGATTCAAAAAATGTCAAAAAAAATTTTCAGTTTTTAATTTCTTTAATTACGCTTTAAACAATGCAGTTGAACAGTTTTTATAAAGATTCTTTGACTATCCCTGGATTCGGAGGTATAAATCTAACAGGTCTCCACTATATCCAAATCTTACATAATAAAATATTTTTTAAAAAAATATTTAAATAATAATGATTTCAAGAAATTCAAACAACTAAACTGAATTGAAATTGTTTTTAATTTGGGAAAATTATCAATCTGATAGTAAAAATAAAATATTCATACAGAATGTTTAATATATCAAAACAAAAAGTAATTTTTATATGAGTATAAAATGGCTTTAATTAGAAGATTTTCCTCTAAACAAATTAATAATATAGATAAATTTTATATATATACAAAAAAAAAAAGGAAAAAAAATTATTATATTGTGATTTCAAATATCAAAAACGTATTCTAACTTATTAAGTATTAATTTTTAAAAAAAAATTATTGATATTAAATAAGTTTATATTTATTATTTATTCATAAAAGAAAAATTCAATTAAAAAAAAATTTAATTAACGGAACAAAATTTATATTTTAATTCAATGAATATATTTTATGATTATGAAAAGAGTGATAATTATAGAAAACAAAAATTATAAGAAAAGTGCTTAATATACACGGGGGTACAGGACGTAAAAAATTCATTATTATTTTACAACTAAAAATTATATATTTAAAAACCAAATTGATTAAAAAACAATTTCAACCGTAAATATTGAACTTCCTACATTATTAATAAATATGTGTGTGTAAAAATATATTAATTATTTAAAAAAAAATTATTAATTTCATTAAAATACACAGTTTATTAGACGTATTTTAAGAAATATATTATATTATAATATATCACGACAAAAAATATTTTTAATGTGGAAGTTAAAATTTAAAAAAAAAAAAAAAAATTCCAAAAAATAATAAAATAAATTCATCGTATTAAACCAAAAAACTTAAAACAAACAAAAATTATGTATTATATATTAAATTAGAATAAAGCGAAATGTATTTTGCTGTAGATATTTAAAACAAACAATATTACAACTAAAAAAAATATGTTTAATATTGCATTATGATCAATCAAAATATAATTTAATTATTTTTGTTTATATACAGAGTTTAATGGGATTTGATGTTGGTAGGAGTAGTGTGAGATTAGGAATTGAATTGGCAACTACTTGTCTACTTATAAAGAAATTAACATTTATAGATTTTCTTGTATACTATCTGGTTTGTTAACTTGCTGTCAGCTCATTTTCTTGTTTTCAGTGATACTCATACTGATAGCAAATAACATTTTACGCTTAGCAAAAAGGTGAACTTAATACTATAAGATCAATCCAAAAGAAGATTCTATAAAAATTAAAATACAATTTTTTTAAATCATGATTATCTCAAAAATAACTTCAAATTTTAAGACTAATTTTATTTTTACTCCCACAATTCAAAGCCTATAAGTACATTTTTATTATTATTAAAATGGCAATGTTTATAAAAACAGTTCTTGCTCAAAAATAGTTTGCCGAATTTCAAAAATTACTTTCTTTTTTAACGATATCAAAAGAACTATTTAATGTCAATATATCCTAAAATTCTTTTGTTTTTTGTGTTTTTAAGTTAAATAAATAAATTTTTAAAAAAATATTTTAAAGAGACTATAAAATTTGTTTGAAAGAAATTAATTTATTTCGTGAAATTAATTTTTGCGATTTTTTTATAAAGCATTTTATTAAATATTAGCAACCATCTACATACTATCAAGCTAATTTTAATAAATAGTCTAGTCGACAAGTTAAAAATGGTGAAAAATAGAGAAAATGCTTTTAAAAATATATTTGACAGCTGGAAATTGTCTCTAGTTTAAGAATCTTTTATATTTCATAAATATTAATAGTAAATGAAATATTGGCGAATATTTTTATTTTACTTATTTGGAAAGTTTTATGTGCTAAAAATTCAACGAGATTTCGCACATATTTTTAAAAGCATTATCTCTATTTTTGATCATTTTCAACTTGTCTCGACAAGACTAAAATAGAAATTAAAAGAAATTTAATATTTTCAACACTCCTGTAATTTCTTCTCATAATGCAATATTTTGAATTCAAATTATTAATTTTAAAAAAAAATTTACTAAAATAGTTATGAATTTAAAAACTTTTGTACATTATTAAAAAAGATAAATAAAAAATATTCTAATTTTGTTATTTAAAGAGCTTAATATATCTAGTGCCTCATTGTAATATGAGAGAATAGAACTTATTAATTATAGCAATTGTACAATAAATTATCGGATCAGTTAATAAATATATCTTAATTTTATGTTAAAATCTATGTAATTACAAAAAATAATTGATTTCAGAGTAAAAAATAATTGATTTTCATAATAGAAATCATTTTACTGTTATATTAAGAGCTCTGCATACTATACCAGTGACTAATAAGAATTTGAAGCACAAAAAATAAATTTTTGATTTGAATTTGAGGTGAAAAATCAGCCACATGGTCCTGGTAGTATCTGGAAGGCATATTTAATTTTTTATTTAAATTTTCGTTAATTCTAATTGCAATTTTTTTATAATATAGTTTAATGTAACAGATTCCATTTCTACTTAGAAAAATGAATTAAATTGCAAATGTACAGAAAACTCTTGTAACAGAAAAATATTCCAATCTCGTTTCGAGTTCATGGGTTTATTACACATTTGAAGCCGATGAACAGGCTCTAATTTGTATGCTCGACAATTCTTAAACAATTTTACCAACCAAGAGCTTATCCAAGATTTATTAGATATATCCGTAAATTTTTTTTTAAATCTGGTAAATTTTATGAAATGTTCTGATAATTTGCTGTACAATCGATAAATACAAGTTTCTAGATACGAAAGTAAAAACTCATTAAAAAAAATGAAAACCTCTGATACTGCAAAAAAAAATGTAATTTAAATTGCCTATATACGGATTTTAACTGATTTAGATATGCAAAAAAAAAACTAAAATATTAAAAAAAAAATACATATATATTTACTAAAAAAAAATAAATTTAAAATTTAAATAAAAAATTCTGAACTAGAAAATAAAATTAATAAAAATAATGTAAGTAAAATTTAAAAATAAAAAAATATATATTTATCTGAAAAGAACCAATTTTTTGCAACATAATTTCTGAATATACCTAGATGCTTCCCGAATTTACTGCAGTAAATTAAAAAAAATATATATAAAAATTTCGATGCATCATTATTTTATATCTTTTAAAACAAGAAAATAAAGTCTTCGTTTATATAAAAACAAAAAACAAATATATAAAATATAAAAAAATGTGATTCGTCGATAATATTAGGTACTTAACGGTTGTATTTATTTTTTTTGTTTTGTTTCTCATTCAAAAATAGTTTACAAGGAAATGTTACCACGGTGAACCATATCTCATAAATTATCTGACCAAGAATTGTGTCTTTCTATGAATAGATATCTGTTAATATAAAATCGATGGCAGACCAAAGAAAATACTTCCCAAAACCGTTTGAAGTATGAGGTGATGATTGTTTGAAGTTACTACAAAGGTTTGTCATAAAATGACACAGTAATTTTAGAAATTATGGAGATATTTCATTTACAAGCTTGTGCCCAGTGGTA
Organism: Chrysoperla carnea; assembly: GCF_905475395.1. Taxonomy (NCBI): domain Eukaryota; kingdom Metazoa; phylum Arthropoda; class Insecta; order Neuroptera; family Chrysopidae; genus Chrysoperla; species Chrysoperla carnea. The sequence continues at coordinate 23,475,589 of NC_058338.1, forward strand.
GTCATTTTAGGGGAACTACTTAGATTAGGTTAGAGTGGCTGTCCTGGGGTGGGACACACTTAGATCATAGGGTTCGTTGTGATACCGTAAATGGGTTGGCCCATCTCCGGCCACAACTCCATGAACCATTTGGAGCTGTTTAAGAACAGCAGGAGGGCTTTGACGTCGACTGACTTTAGGTCGAAGAGATCGTCAAAGAGAGGCTGGCTCGAGTGAGTCCATCTCCTCATGACAAGAGCTGGGCAGTGACAAAGAAAATGAGACATTGCCTCCTCCTCTTCACCACTGTGACAGCTCCTGCAGTAATTGTGATACACTGCCAGGCCTAAGCGTTCAGCATGCTTGCCGCCCAGCCAGTGTCCTTTTTTTTAACTACTTACTTAAGGATAAACATACTTCGTATGTATTTTGCATATGTTAACAGATTAACCGGCTTTTCAGGCGAGATTTATCGATTATAGGATATCATGCCCAAGCATGTTTATACGCGCCTTAGCATTTCGAGATTTTACTTTTGAAACCATACTTTGTCATCTAAATACTTTGTTGACTTGACCAAAAGTAAAATCGGAATGTACCTACTTCAATTTTTATTTACATAAAAATTACATGGTTCAGAACGCTATTTGCCGTAGGTTCGCGGCAGTCTTAAACTTTCAAAACGATAAGAATTTTCGAAACGATTAAGACATTTTTAAATATATGAAAAATTTCAATTTTTTTTAAAGGGAAATTAAGAAAAATTAGATTAAGTATCTACTGAAGAGTGACGTAAAATCTACAGCATAAATCTGACAATCTGTGCAAATAGATCGTGTCATATCTTATTGTCTACTGTTTAAATCAAAAACAAACAGCTGCCGAACTTATCACATTTTTTACAGCACAGGATCGAAAAATATTTAACTGAACATAAATTAGACCAAGGATTGATCGAATACAGTATGTCCTGTGGAGTGCATCCATATTTTCTCTACGAAAATTCTTGTATAGTAACTAGCCAAGCAATGTTTTTCTAAACTATATACTTCTGTTATCGCTTTTATTTAAATTGACAGGTTTGTATTCTAGAAAATATATAAATCTTGTATAGACATTCTATGAGAGTGAATTTACTATTGTGACCTTTTTTTGTATTAGTAATAATAATCTTATGTACAAAGATGTAAAAAGTAAATAAAAAATAATAAAAGTTTTCAACATAGATCTCCACACACAATTTATTACAAATTTTGTCTACCTAATTAATTACCAAAGAACAAAAATATATTTATTAAACTAAAATATTAAAATAATTTATTACCTTTGTATACACGTAAAGAAAATGAAAAAAAAAAAAAAAAACATTAATTAAAATATTTGTATTTCTTTAAACAATGCACCCTGAATTAATACTAGAGATATTACAGTTATGTAAAGTTAGAAGAAGAATAAACACAACCATGTAATTTAATTTTAACTTTGTATTGGACTGAAAATTACTTTGATTCAAAAACTATTTGATTTAATTCAATTGAAATGAAATAATTCTCACGGTTTTCCTAATTGGAATCAGACTAAATTTTTACGTGCCTAACAAAATTGTTGAATAGAGTTAACAAAAGTAAAATGCATATTTATCACTGATCGTGTTGAATACATTTATTGACGTTTAATCAACCAAATAAGTACTGTAAATTCTTGAATTATACTATTGTTATTGTACTATTGTTTTCTACTTTAAAGTCAGTTCTTGACTCTTCTAATCTAAAAAGCTTTTATACAACCAAGAATATATTCTTGAAGCCTAATTTATTTCCTAATTTTGTTTCTATTAAAATAAATTTTTGAATTTTTAGAAGCTAACTTCAGTTTATACAAAGTGGTGAAATTGAAATCTAGTAAAAAAAAGAAGGGAGGCAAAAATTACCAAAGCACAAACTAAATATTAAACTTGAAGTCTTTCTTTTATATTTTCAATTTCTTCTTACAAAACTACGGTGGCAAGATCTGTCTCCAGGACTGTGATTCAAACAAAACGCAAAATTGTCAAACACATATTTGAATTAGGTGACCGCTGTATAATGCTACGACCAGGCTGGAAGGCGAACACCAAATAACAACAAAAATAGGCAAGTGTCAAATGGGTATATAACATCGCATACTGAATGGATTGTATTAATCTTGTGATGTTACGTATATTCTTTTAATACATACATATTTTCGTTGGTTTAGTGTTCGCCTTCGTGCCTGAACGAAAAAAGAATCGTTGAAATCTAGCGCTAGAATCAAATATTGAAAGTTGGATCTTTGAAGTTTCACCGTCAATTGAATGAGCATTAGATGAAAAGTCAATTTTAATTTATTTAATAAACTTCAATTAATAATTAGTCATTAGCTAATGGACCAAATTTGTAAATCATTAAAAAAAAATTCAATCGAGTATATACCCAGTTGTAACAAATTAATTTTTATTTAATTGCATTAAATAAAATCGATTTTGTAAATCAAATAGTAGCCAAGAAGTCCAATACTATCTTTATCTGCAGTTTTAGTTATTTAATAAAAAAAAAACATCCTATATAAATAAAAAGAATAATTTCTTTTAATTATTCAAAATAAAAATGTTTAATATTTAAAAAAATTAATTAAATATTGATTTTATTAATTCTATAATTAAAAAATATATATATTATATATAAACACATGTTAATATTAACTCAAAAATAATATTGAAAAAGTCAGTTGTAAATATAATTTATTAAAATATATTTAATAAAGGATATTGTTAGATACTAAAAAATTTTTTGTGTTTTTTTTTTTTTTAAATTTGTATACAGGATCATTCAAAAGAAAGATGAGGATCAAAAAAGTTCCTATGAAGATTATATGGTCTAAAATATTCTAAGTCTATCGAAGAGTATATTTTTTAAACACTTGTTAATAAGGACTTGGAATAATTCCAAGACTAGACAAAATATTCTAAAAATTATTTTGTGGTATTGCGATAAAGACTGACAACTTCACAATTTATAATCTTACAACTTTTTATTTTAATTTCAAAATTTCTAAAAATTTAAAACCCGTTTCATCAATAAAATTATGCTCACTTACCTGAATTGATTGTTCACGCACTTTAGCAGCACAATCCACAACAGCTCCACCAATAATCACCTACAGAACAAAAAATGTACTTGGTTTCTGTTTGAAAATAAACACACAAAAAATGAATGAGCAGTGGCATAACTATCGTGGTGGCAAAACCGTGACATATATCACCTTCTGCAAATGAAGAGGTTTACGTAGATCTCAAATTAAAATATTCTATGAGTTTTTATTATTTGCCATTGTTATTACTTTTATTAAACCGTAATCATAAAGACGTCATAGTCATGCGACGACAAGGTAATCATAATATGAATCCCTAACGATATTGTTCAGCTATATGATCCGTTCTCTCTGCAGGACTAAACTTTTGCCGAGAGAGAGAGTAAAAACTTGATTTGATACACCCTTTTTTTACCAACCTTACACCGTTAATTTTTGCAGATTGAATTTGTAAGATAAGGTAAAATACTCATCAGTAGGCTGGCTTTATTTTACTTTAAAGGTGCTGGGACTTCTGCTTGACAATTAATAATGTTTGCGACATGTCAAACGTTACTTTTTTTCAAGTTTTTGCGCGAGGTTATTTTTTCCCAGGGATATTTGTATGATCCTCGGATATTGAAGCAAGCTCTGTCCCTTTTGTGATTTTATCTACTCTTTATAAAGAGGTGGGATTTGATTTTTTGTTTGTAATGGATAAACTCACAAACTACAGGACCGAAAACCTAAAACCTATGAAATTGAGAATAAAAGATGCCCTACGTGAGGGTAAGGGAAATGAAGGCTATAACGCAGTCTTGGGGCCCTTATATAGACAGAAAGATATTATTTGCGGCCTTTCGACGTCGTTTCTTATTCTTATCAATTGCTTCGTTTCTTTACTACTTAATTTACTATTACGTATATCGAATACAAAAAAATTTATTATATTTTTATAAAAAAAAGGGCTCTATAGCATAAGACAGCCAATATAACCTAACCTAACCTATAAAAACAACTTTTAATATCACCAAGTATAGTTACGCCACTGCTTATGATGGATGCAACAAAAACATACACGGGTTAAATAAAATGATTTTATTTCATGAAAATGAGATTATACACAATGTTTTTTTTTTAAATACATCTTGTTCTTTAGACAAATATAAATAGCTTGATAAAATTTTTAATGCTTACTTACAGGAGTTCCTAGTTCTGGTTCACTACTATCTGCTTGTCGAGCCTTTGTATCGGGTGTCGTTGAATTTGTTAATTTAGTTAATTCAAGAGCAATTTGTGCTCCAATCTTTGCATTATTTTTAATTAACGCTATATCTAAAATAATTTGGTTAAGAAACAATAAATAAATTTTTTTTTCATGTAACAAATAATTTCAAATGCTAAGGTTTCATGAAAATTAATTAATGAATAAATACTCTATTCGAAACAGACCAAGTAATCACTTTCATTCCGTTAAGAATCAGCTGAAGATATTTCAAACTATTCAAATCTTCACACCTGTCGTTTTAAACCATAAGATAATTAAACATTTTATTAAATCTGATTTCGACAACAAGCTGAAACTATCGAAACAAAACTTTCTTTCCAAATTTTCAATAAAAATTTAATTGAAAAGTCTTTTTTCGCGGCGTAACGCTCACATAATCTCGGTAAGTATTATCAAATAATGACCATGAGTTTTAATTAAAAAAGGATACTACTCTCTAATGATTTTCCTTTTGTAATACCAACAATTTGTTTTAATAAAAATGGCGTAACATCTTTGCCTTTAATATTACGTTCCTTCGCAACAGCCAACGATTCTTGTATAACATTCTCTAATAAAATTGAATCCAATGCATGATCTTGTGGTATTGGTACAGCAAACATCATACCAGATTGTAAATTTAATGATTGTGATGTATAAATCAATTCAGCTGCTTGACGGGGTGTTGTTATATTATATAATGTTTGACATCCACTGGTACGAGAATAAAATGATGGAAAATCTTTATTATCGTTTATCACTGTTACACTAACACCTTGAGTTTCCTATAAATTAAATTCTATCAAATAATATTTATTAAATTAATAAAATAATTAATTATAACTGTTTAATAATAATAATTAACGTCACCATGATTTGATTTTCTATAGTTACAAAATCAATAAATCAAAACACCAATTATTTTGAAAAATAAGTATAGCATTCTGTTGTTTTTATCTGTATATACGGACTATAGTAATGGTCTAGAGGCCAGTGAACGATCTTCCTATAAAGCCTTCCGTCTGACCGATGTTCTTATAAAGTCTACACTAAAGTTTACAAGGTGCAAAGCTTTGAAGAAAATCAACAAGCTAAACATAGGCATGCCTGCGGCTTTGTGATGTTGTTATGCGTAAACAACTCCTAACCCCAACTGCCCTAATAGTAAACAGTCCTATATACTTAATTACAGCCCATTTGAACCAAAAGAAGCCGTTGGACATGCCCAAAAGTAGTGTATTTATGTCAAATAAATGTATCATTTGTATAAGCGTATAATAACACTTACTTTAGTATTTTTGATTTATTCGGGCAACTGTTATTACATGTTTGTATTGGCAGTTGTGTATATAGCACTACGAATAGAACATTTATAGAGGTTGTACACTAAGATTCAATTCTAAAAGCACATATACATTGTATCTAGACTTGATCTATGTGCATACAAAGGAATTTACGTGAACACCCTGTCTCTTAGACGGAAACTACGCGGTATTCTATACCGCGTAAATACCAGCATTATATCCTATAATGCTGGTATTCTGGTATCTGTCTATGTATAAAGACAGATACTATAGTGTCAATGTACCATAAGTAATACTACAGTATTGCATAGGACTATCCACCAGAAGTATTGTGATATCGCCAACCAGTATGGGACTGACGTTCATATTGCATTGGCTCGTCCGCCATAACTATTGCTATCCGCCATAGCTAATGTATTCCTGTAACTATTCCTTCAATGGCCAAATCAGTATCGCGTTCACACCGATACTAACATCGTGATATCTACACAAAATTGCATGTCGTGTAATTTATTAACTCCTGCTTAACAAAGCAAACTTTTGTTCACAACGATAAATTTCCTTAAAATATACAGTTTTCTTTCAACCTACAAAGGTTGCTTTTAAAGACAAACAAAAATGGAAGATTACTCTTTCGAGACAAACATTTAGAAAAATGGCAGGATCTGTAATATTTTTTCTGGAAGGCAATATATCTCTTCATGGACATTCAGTAATAAGTTTATTAAATTATATACTAAACAGTTATTTTTGATAGTTACTAACCAAATACTCTAATGTTTTCGGAATATCTAATATCGATTTTACTCCACTGGAAACGACTGCAATATTATTTCTTCCAAGTTCAGTTAAATCTGCTGAAATATCAAATGTATTTTCAGCATTTCGATGAACGCCACCTACACCTAAAGTTCAAAAAAAACTTAAGCAAATGTATAACAATGGAACGCATAATTATTTTCACTTTACCTCCAGTCACAAACACAGGAATACCAACATGAGTAGCAACAATGATTGTACCGGCAACAGTAGTGCCTCCATTTAAACGATTACTTATTACATAAGGAAAATCACGCCGCGACACTTTCAATGATTTATTCGTATTTACATCAGCCAAGTATTGTAACTCATCTGCAGTAACTCCAACTTTTATTCGACCTTTGATTATTGCAATTGTTGCTGGTATCGCACCCTAAATATAAATTAATTTAAATTCTTAAACTTATTTAATTTGTTAATACCACAATTTTGCGAGTGAGCCACCTCTATAATAGAAGGTTAATTCTAGGCTCATCCTTTGGGTAGTAAGGAAATTCTAACTTTGCAAAAGTTAAATTCATTTTACTTCAATCGATATCAGAACATTTTAATAATTAAAATATACTGTAGAATAATATTCGGGAAATAAGCAAAGTATGTTTTTTAAATGACTTACAAACCACTTAAATTTTTATTTAGAGCCTATAGAACCACTTAGATCTGGGTTAAGGCCGCCCTGGCTAATTTACTAACATTTCCGAAATAAGTTCATACAGTGTTATAGCTAGGGAGCGGTTGGCAGAAACTTCTCTCATTTTCTGTTCCGAGCTCCCCCCGGACGAAATTTATAACTATTGCCTTGAATGCTGTTTGAAAGATATTATACAAACGGTAGAAGTTTTTAAAATGATATCACAGATAACAAAAAAGTACCTTCGCTTGATACCTATTGCAAAAATGGTACCCGAGTTTAAACATAACACGTTTTATTGATATATTAAGTAACTAGACTAACAGCAGACAAGTTGCAACACATTGTTTCGAAGTCAGTTGATTTCCATCGCCTTACAATATTAAGTACCTTACAATCATATCACCTTTGACTATTGCATTAGCACAAATCGATAGGATCGGGCGCATTTATTTCTCCGAAGCATACCTAATTGCTAGTCGAAAAGTGATATAAGCTTGCAAACCAACGAAAATCATCAATCTAACAAAAATCAACTTTAGTGACGAGGTTCATTTTCATTTCGATTGCTTAGTTAATCGACAAAATATCGCATTTGAGGTTCCGAAACTCCACAAATGATTGTTTAGAAACAAATGCATCCTAAAAAAGTCTCTGTTTGGCGTGCATTTTTGGCTTGAGGCATTATCGGGCCATTTTTCTCCGAAAATGCAATTGGTTTAGCATTAACCGTGAATAGTGTTCGTTGTCGTGAAATGTTAACTAACTTTTTTGTACCAAAATTACAAAATATGGATCTCAACAGCATGGTATAACATGCCGTACAGCAAGAGAAACTGTTGAATAACTGCACGAGTCATTTCCTGATCGTGTTATTTCTCGTTAAAGAGATCGGAATTGACTGCCCAGATCATGCTATATAACGGCTTTAGATTTTTTCAATTTAAGCATTTAATACGAAATTCAACGCTGCATCACTGAATTAGCGCAAAATTTATGCCCAAAAGTCCTTGAAAGTTTCATAAGAAGAACACGCATGTACCAGAACAGCAAAAGGCGGTCATTTATCCGATGTCTTATTCCATTCATAACATCATGATGTGTACTTCATTATTCAATAAATATTTCAAACTTATGCCACAAATATCTTTATAATATTTATTTAAAAATCAAAACCGGCGTTCTTATTGGAACACCCTTTATTAAGAGCTAAAAGTATCGGAGTCTCATTTCTCAGAAATATGATGCTTCAAAGAAAAATACTTCATGAAATAAAAAATTATTCTAGCCTTGAATTCAGCCTTGACCTTCAAGGTCATTTAAAAATCAACTCAATTTAAAACTGATAAACCGATAATTATTTTTATTTTCAAACTAAAAATAATTGTTCTTGTATGTGTCTCGCTAAAATTGATACGTATATTCCAAATTTTCACTGCGTTAACGACAACATACACTTAGTACCAAGCATTATGCTTTATTGTCAAAAATTTCCAACTAACATAAATAAAACAGTAGTAAAAATTCTACCCACCTGTTCACGTATGATATTTTCAACTGCATGTGCACACTCTAAATTGGCGGGAAATGGCATACCATGTGTTACAATAGTTGATTCTAGTGCAACGCAAGGTCCATTTCTTATTAAACAGTCTTTCATCTCGTCTGATATATCGATTAATTTATTGTTAACAATATCAGTATTTTTAAACGTAGAGTATTGTCTTTTTAAAACATTACTTAACTTAAGTAAACTTTTACGTACACAAAACATTTTTCTTCTATTTTAACAACACTAACACGAGTTAAAAGTTAAAAAAGTTTAAAATTAAGTTATAAATTAAAAATACACACACAAATACAAATTAAACTTGAACTACAAAAAAAACTTAACTTAAAATAAGTAGACACAAACTCGTGAGCTGTCAAAATCACACAAATAACAAATCAAAATAAAAGGCATTGATCTTGATTCTTGAGTAATAAAAGAGAGGTTATCCAATTTATTATATTCTTTAGTTCGTATTTAATCACTTTTTATTATAACTTTAGTATAATACTATTATAAACTATAAACTAAAAGTGGACACAAAAGTCATTTTGATAAAAACAATAATACAAAATATCAGAAAGTGCGTGTATATTTTATTTTATATTACTTAAGGCTCCGTACCAAATTCGATTTTTTTGGTTTTACTTTGCTGTATTTCGGTCGAATTTTAATTTACAGGGACTCGATAGTACGAACGTCCTTCTTTGTCTTGTGTCTGCTAAATAGTCTCAAACTGAAGAAATTCATCCAGAAAAAACTCAACAAGAACAATTAAGTTGAGACCTGATTGTTCTTCTTCCACAGTTCTTTATATTTCCAAGCATTAGTTGCTCTTTTCTTGAATAGAAGATACTGAGTTAGTAAATACCCCTTATGCTGTTTACTTTTTAGATTTGAGCTGTTAAAGTTTGCGCTGTGAAATCCTATATTGAAGTGTTACTTTATAGATATACTTTATTAAGTAACAAGGGCAATTTTCTTAAGATAAATTTGGAAAATTAATGTTCATTTGTTAAAAGCATGAAACATATTTTCCTACTAAGGAAGTTATAGCAAGCGGCACTCGTTTTTTCTATAAAATAACTTTAAAGTGATGATTTTTTCTATAAATTTCGGCATCGATATTTCAAAAACTATGGTAGGTATATATCGAGAAATTTTACCTACTCTTAATTTTCGTCTTTTTGAAACCACCCTCAAAATTTAAAACCTAAGTTTGAAATATTTGCATACTCTCAATTTTTTGGGAACATCCTTAAGAACCTTTTCAATTCTAGTATTATTATTAAAATTCATCATGTATGACTAATGAACTGGATTTCACTCTGAAATCTACTTCAAAGTGTAAATCAATCGATATAAGTTTGGCATGCTTTTTTCACCAGTAAAAATCGTTTAAACATAATTCACATTATCCTTTTGGCATAGAATTTTCCCAAAAAGATTTTTTAAAACTTTGTACGTTCATAGTCGCCCTTGTTGTTTCACTACACACACTTTTCCAATGTGTTTTATTAAATACAATCATATTCAAAAATTTGGTTAAAAATACTTTTTCTGCAGATAAAATTCCATTAATAATACACTTATTTTGATTTTCGCGTGCAGGGTCAATCATTGACCTCAGTATATTAAAATGGTATTAAAATTATATGAACATGTTTAACACAATATAAACTAATTAATAAGCTTTTCAGTTTTATATCTATGAGAACTTTCAAAATGATTTTGTACTCTTAATTTGCATCTAAAACCCCAACTCTGAAACGTAATTCTCAAATATTGTCATACACAAATTTTTTTGGGAACGTTCTTAAGTAGAGTGTTTTACGAACCTTCCACCTTTACACAAATATTTCCACCCTTACACGAATATTTCATCTTCAAAAAAAAAAAAATTGAGAAATGTTATATATAAATACATATACCTAGTTATATTAGCTTCACATCGCTTCCATCATTTTGTGAAGAATATATGTTTTTACCACCGGGTCTTAATCACTCTTAGATACTACTACCAAACTTTTTACTCGCAGTTTTAGACTAAAGTGTGTGAAAAGTGAAAGATATATCACTACAGCATATATCAGTCAATCGCGTTGGTGAATAGTTATAGGAAAAGATACTGGAACAACTGTGAATGAATGAATGAATGAATTTTACATATTCTGAGCTGTACTATAAACGGTAGAGCACTGCATAGACAGCCCTTTAGATATTATTAAAAAAATACATTCATTATTTTGGTTGAAATTTCTATTTCATACGGAACCTGGGAACTTTATGCTTGGTCAAACTAAACTTCATTATCAATTAACGTTAGAATAGTTTATTTCCTGAATTTAAAAGACTGAATATTATATTTTATAAAAAATAATTTCATTAAGTATAATTAATAGACAAATAAACCAATAAATAAAGTATAAATAATATAAATTCCATAATATTATAATGGAAGACAGACGATATTCATAATATAAATAAGGTTTAAATGAATGTAATGTTATATAGATACCAAAATCGATAGAACTTTGTTCGAGTATCTCTCAATGAACATTACTGGCTAGGCGCAAGTAAATGTTGAGTATGCAATGAAAAATGGAGAAAACTTTACAATAAATAATTGAACAGATTCTGGAAAACTGCTTGCTCTTTTTTTGACTTTTGACTTAAGATATCTTAGTCTCTATCCTTATCTTAGTCTTAAAAGAAAAGGCGTAAGTTCGCGCAAATTTTTTTATAAACATGTTATAGCTCACTTATATTTTGCCCTGCTACAGAAAATTTTACGGGGCAAAAAGGGACAGATAAACAAAAAGCTACAAAATAAATTTAATAAAAAAAAGTTGACTTTAGCAAAAATGAACCACAAATATTTAATTATATTAATTGAAACATGAAAATAAAATACAAATAAATAAAGCGCAAACTTGCGTCTTCAATATAAACAAAAAATCGTTACTTAATTGCACTAACAAACACAGTAAACGTAAATTGAATGACATGGTAAATAGAGAGCTACAACAATAATAACATGCATCAAGTGGCCTGTTTGTGATGGACTTACAATGCAAAACAGAAGAATTGAGTTTTTTCTTTTTTTCTTTTTTGCCCGGAAATTTGGTATAAATACTCCACTGTGCACTGATTACTGGAGGAGTAATTCGCACACAATAAGAGTGACCGCTATTAGATCATTTTTAGCCTGTAATTGGTGCACCACAATTAAAACGAAAGCCAGAGACAATTTAGATTCCCATCGAAAAATGAAAGTGTCTGCGCCAGTTACTCGTGTAGGGATTGGGTTGTCAATTGACTTATTAAAAACATGATTTGGATGTGTAAGCAGGTGTATCTCATGTTAGTTTCCTCATACTCTCAACCGACTAATCCAATTTATTTGGCAACGTATATATTTGTACTGACCTACAGTAGTGAATAAATTATTGTTATTATTTAAATCTTCTTATCATACCGAATAAAACAATTCCCAATCGCATACCATTTTAAATACATTTATTAACGAGATAAAATAATGCAAATTGTGCTAATTAATAATTAATTTACAGTATTATACATTATACCTTTCATAAACCGCCAAATCAACCATCAATCGTTGGATAAATCGTTGTTAACATGCGTAAAAAAATTGTCTCTTATTAAGATTATTGCCTGCACAAAAGCACAAGCTTTTTAAATTTCCAACGGAAAATTACCATTCTTGTGGTAATATTTTGTTCATTTTTATATTATCCTTCCGTACTATAAACACTCTGGAAGCTCTATTTAAGTCTGATTAAATTCGGTGGATTGGGTAATTTTGTTCCAAAAGTTTTTGTTAAAGTTTTTGAGATATCGCAAGATTTGGATTGATTTTAGTCCGTATGTCAAAAATTATTCGAGCAGTCGTTAAATGCACCTGATTTTTGTATTTTTTGGGTCAAAATTACCTTATATACTAAGTTGTATCGAAATTGGAGAAAAAAAAATATTTCGATTTTGAAAAAGTCGAGAGAATCGGGAAAAAAGTTAGTTATTTTAATAAAAATACTATGAAACTAGAGACAAGTTCATAGGATAGATAAAATAACTAAAATTTTATCAACTAAATTACTTCCATAATATAATCATGTGTTTTTTAGTTCAACAAAGCTTAATGTCAGCAAGCAACTAAAACTTTATCATCTTGAAACGCTGCAATGACTTTACAAAATTATTTTCATACCGAAATACTTCTCGCTGTGTCATATTTTGCTCTTATAAATTAATCAATCATAAAAATTATGATGCATTTAAAATTGAGAAGCTGAAACATGATGTTTACTAAAAAAACTGTGTAAAAAAACATTTCTGGGTTTCGAATCCTACCGATTTTCATATTTTTATTGGTAATTGTTCGTTTAAAATCATTAAAATTTTCTTACAATCCAAGTTGCAATCCATTTTTTTCTTACAATCCAAATTGCTTTTCTTAAAAAAAAAAGAAACAATAATTGGTTTGAAGTTTTTTCCCCAACTTTTACTTTTTTAATAGCCCAATATTTCCGGTAAATACTTCCAGAAATTAATCAAAAACATGCAGAATCAGAAACAATCGAAGTGGTTAATGTAAATATGGTACAGATAGAACTTAATTCTGTATGCATCTCTATAGCATATTTATTGTCATTATCATTGTGATATAATTTTTCATTTTTATTATCACAATCAAGTGTAAAAGGTTATCTGTATATCATATTAATGACTTCTAATTATTGTAAATAACTATTTTTTTATATTTATGCCTTTTTTTTCAATTCAAATATATTCTTGAAAACTAGAACAATAATATATATATCACGTGAAAATCTCTTTTAAAAATCCTTCAAAAATCTGTACAGAATTTTCCACTGAACGTAATAATTTATTAAAAACGTGTAAATTTCACATTATAAAAATTTGTACTTTATATTTAAACTAGCTGGGAACTACCCGCTTTGCTGGGCAACATCCCCACTTGCACCCCTCCCTCCACATTTCCTTGCGTTGGATAACAGTTTTGTAATGTACACGTCATGCTCTTTTATTTGATACCCCACTTAGGTATATTTGTAAATATTCGATATTTCCTTCCCACTTTCTCGCTACACCTTTCTACCCTCCGAAGGTTAAAAAAATTTCTAAATGTAATTTAAAACATTCTGAAGTTTTGAACTATTAAAAGTCATAATTGAAAAATATGAATTTTTTATTCATGAACACCCCCGCAACCCCCCTTGTGGGTGGAATTTCGTAAAATCCGTTCTTAGCTGACCTCTACTTGGCAAAAGGAATATTCCTGCCAAATTTCAAGTCTCTAGGTCTTATAGTTCCAGAGATATCGTGATGAGTGACTATCTATATCTATAGAAAGTCTCCTATATATTTATAGATTTATCAATATTAACCTTTTATTTCTACAGAGTGTCACCCTATTAGCACAGTTGGTTAAGGCGTAACCAATTCCGTCCGCGATATGCTTAGGGTAGCGGGCTCGATTCCCACCGTTGCAACAAAATAGAGATACCAAGCTGACATTTTTTTAGCCTGCTCAGGAGATAAAAAATGAGTTTGAGTTCGTAAGTGAAAGTCGAAAATATTTTATTATGTGTCACCCCTAATAATGGAATATTTTAATAACTGTAGATAACATCATTTGCAAGAGTTCACAATTTTCAATTTACCCTATATGTCATAATTGATAAAGTATATAGTTAAAACGTAATTTAGTTCACCCTCTATATGTTACTGATGTCCGTCAGTGATTTTAAACTTTTTTACGTCATATAAGTAAAGAAAGACAGCCACACATACATACATACATGTCACACACACTGAATTGATATTCCCATATAATACATACTATATAATTTGCACTCTCACGAGTAAAGAATGATGTTTACGAAAAAATGTTTCAAACAAAAGTTGTATATTTTTTTATAAGGATCATTTTTTACATTTAAACTTTTATTCTATCTCTAACGGTTTACAAGATGGGCTCTACGGACCCAAGACCCAATTGACCTATGTTGCTCATTTACGAACTTGACTTGTTCATAACATCAGTATTTTTAGGCGTTACAAACTTGGGACATAACTTAGTATACTTTTGTATATTTCATATACATGTTATAAAAAGGTTATTTATTATCAATTTTTAGATTGTGGCCCGATTAAAAATTTACAGAGCGTTCCAAAAATAAACCACATTCAAATTGTCTTTCTGTTAATATAGTCACTAATGAAAAAGTTACTTGTACCGAATACTAACTGATTAAAAACTTTAAAACGATACTAAGAGACTTTTAGAATTTATTGTACATAGGAAGCAGCTAATATTATTAGCACACAAGAATTAAATCAAGTAAAAAAAAATATTCAAATTTAATTCAAAAAATATCTTTAAACATATTTTTTAAACAACAATGAATAAGTTTTTCTATAAATTATAATATAAAAAATTTAGAAATTGAAGAATTCAAGCAATAAAATTGTATACAGTATATATATACCTACACATGTATGTATATACATAAAATCTATCCCTCCTTTTTTGAATATGAAAAACGGAAATTAACTATTGTTTCCAGTAGAACTTAGTTTTTTAAACAGAAGGGACGCTTAAATTATACAAACAATTTATTATAAGAAATGTATCAATTGAACAAAGAGATAATTATACAATTTATTTATAATGATTATGCAGTTATCTTTATTTATAAGAATAATATTCATATAATATTAAATAAAATTTGTACTTTTGGTTTTCCTGAATGTTCAATGTATATGTTAACCGCAAATTCAAGAACTGTTGATCTTAACAGATTTTTTATACAGTAAATTTTTTTACCAAAAGCGCTCTTGAATTATCTAACATACCCGTCTGACCTACCATACGCGTTTTTATTGACTTCAAGACAACCTCCTCTGAGAAAATTTCCGAAAAGAGTATGTAGGCGAGTTATACTTAACCACCATAGTAATGGCAGGATTGATAGAATTTTGAATCATTCTAGGATTAAAGTTGATTTTATATCCCAGAAATTGCAATACATCTTGGGTCAAACAAAGGATACAATTCCGGACTCACTGAAATCGGGTATTTACCAAATTGAGATAAATTTTTTCTCAGGTTGACAAAAAACAAATGGCGATTCGCGATAAGGGACATAAAAGCGATTCCAAGTATCATCGAATCGAAAAATCTTTCGTTGCGGACCATGTTTTAACGAAACGCAAAATTCTACCTGCAAAGTTTTTTAAATCTTTAAAGTTTCACAGTAGTTTAGATGCTTTCGAAAGTAATTTCATCCAAAAGGCGGGTAATAAGACTCTCTAAGAAACTGGGATAAAGATCCTATAACTGACTCTGAATTGATCAACTGTTAAAGTAAGGCCATAAAACAATTCTTGTGGCCATAAAACACTTTTGGATTTCGCTGGATTTCACTTTTGTTATGAACTGTTACAAAAAGTTTCGTGGTCTTGAGAAATTTTTTTTTTTCGACTTTGTGATAATTTGTGATAAAATATTTTTTTAAACTTTATAAAGAAAGTTTATAATATGTTAAATATGAATAAATTTAGCTACTGAAAATGGTTGCATTACAATCGAAATACTCGAAAGTCAGCGAATTTAATATGAGAGTCTTTTTACCTACCCGGGGACAATAGAAATTTTTCTTTTTCCACTGTTCCCAGGTGTGAAAATAAAAATTGATAAAAATAACAGGATTTTCGAAACATTAAAAGTACCCAGGGCAGGTAGAATATGAATACCTATTGAATATTTAAGAATAATAAAGTTTCACTCCAATCAAAGATTGTTTCAGGCCACACAAAAATTTGTACATAACAGCCTTAAATATTATTATACAGAGAGAATAAAATAATGTATGGATCATATTAAAAATGGCCTGTATGTATCGAATAGACCATGATGTAAATAAATATCGTATGCATGATTAAAAGTAAACAAAAACAAAAAGTAATGTATGGAAATATTTTTCGAAGTACAAATTTTTTTGTTAAAAAAAATTTTGATTATTCATACATATTCTGATAATCTTTCAATGAGTTTCATTTACTATGATAAAATAAAATGCATGTGTTTGGTGAAGGGAACGACTAACAATCGACGAAGCATATCGTCTGAAAACAGGTGTAATAGTTACCAACAAAGTGTGTAGTTGCCTCATATGAATCTTAGCTAATCTAATAACGTTCAACTAAGTAATGTTTTTAATTCTTATAACTTAAGTTTTTGAATTTTTTTTTGTTATTTTTCAATAAATATTCTCATTTATAATTATTGAAAAACTGTTTGTTTTTTCTCGTTTTTAAGTGTCTCAAATCAATCAATGACTTTGTTTTATTAATCAGTTTTCATTCAAAAAACATTTAAATAAATTGTGATTGTTTACATTGTGTTTTGTTCAATTGTTGTTTGTTTATCGCGCAAATTATTTGGAATGTTGCATCAAAATTTCGCTTAGAAAAAGGTTTGATTCTGATTATATTTATAATATTATTAAATACTCTTAAAACAAAGTGAAAAATATTTTGATTTTAATATGTGTAATGGTGAATAAAATTCGCTTTTCTCTGATAAAAATGTATCAAACATTTTGGATCGATAGTGTTTACATGAACGCGAAGGTTCCGAATAATAGAAATGAATAATATTTCTTTTTAAATTTCGTATCTTTTGAACAAATCATTGTCAAAATATAATTTTTATGAATGTTCTTTATAACTACTTTCATGAAAATTTTCAAGGATTTTTTATTAATGACAAAAACATTTTTCACCAATAAATTGCTGTAAGATAAAAGTTTGCCTAAATTTATTGTTTTATGGTTTTTTTTATGGAGTACTTAGAAAATGCTAAAAAGAAAACCTCTATTACTAAGCGCGTCGAATATCGCGTATTTGAAAATTAGTTTTACCCTCCATTTAGAGGTGAAAAATGCAAGGCAAGTGTAACTCGATTGACAATACAACTTCGAAACAGGCTTTTGTAACTAACTATCATTTTCTCGTAAAAAAGCGTGGGATGGTAAATTTTAATTGTTGTAAATATATTGAGATATTGATAAAAATAAAGTCATTATAAAACATCTTAAAAAGCACTCCACGCTTTTTTTACGATAAAATGATTTTTTTGAACTTAAAGAAATTATTTTCTACCTTTTAGTTCAGCTAGTTACAAAAGCGTGTTTTAAAGTTTATTTAAACTATTATTTATTTTGTGTATTTAAGTTTAAGTCTCTTATTTAATGGTCAGAAATTTAATATAAATATGGTGGGAGCGCAAATAAAAGTATAAATTTTCAAGGAAATCGTTTATCATGAAAATCCTCATCAGTATAATCAAATAAACTTATTTTAAATATTGTATTATCATTGGTTGAAAAGACTTTATATTTACCATAATACTGTTTTTACAATCTGGCCTACCACATTTTATTTGCATTTCATTCTAAAGAAGAGTTTATTGTCGAAATTGTCTTCAAAAACGTATACTGTCAAAATTTTTTTGATTTGTTTTTTCATATAACTTTATTTGGAGAATTTTTAGTGAGCCACCCTATATACATATATTTATTTAGTTATTAAACAAAATATGTAAATATTTATTTAGATTTTTTTGCCAAACAATGATTTAAAATTTTTATTGATAGTTTTTGTATGTAGTAGGTATGCATACAAAGAAACCATAGTTATAGCTACCTATAAACTGTAACAATTCTTCTTTTTTGTGCATGTTCTTTTTTTTTTTTTTATTAATTTTATTTAATTATCATTAATTATTGTGGTTTTTACTATTATTCTTTTTTATTACTTTATAGTAAATAATAAGTATAATTTATAATCAAAATAAATCATTTGAATCATTTCAATTCAATGGGCCAATAACAATATCCTTCGTTAATATCTATTAATTACACCAATAATAATAATCGATTTTAGTCCGTATCCCAAAAACTGTTCGACCAGTCGTCAAATGCACCCGATTATTGTACTTTTTGGGTCAAAATTACCTTATATACTGAGTTTTATCAAAATTGGAGAAATACAAAATTCCTCGATTTTTTGCAATTTTTTTAAGGGGTACCCCTTTGATAAAATCGAGAAAATCGCAAAAAAAAATTTTGTTTTGGAATTTGATGAAACTTGCTGGATGTGGTAATTTTGATCCAAAAAGTAAAAAAATCAGGTTAATTTAATGATTGGATGTAAAGTTTCTGAGATATCGCAATATTTGGATCGATTTTAGTCCGTATCTCAAAAACTATTCGACCAGTCGTTGAATGCACCCGATTTTTGTACTTTTTGGGTCAAAATTACCTTATATACTGAGTTTTATCAAAATTGGAGATATACAAAATTCCTCGATTTTTTGCAATTTTTTTAAGGGGTACCCCTTTGATAAAATCGAGAAAATCGCAAAAAAACTTTTGTTTTGGAATTTGATGAAACTTGGTGGATGGGGTAATTTTGATCCAAAAAATATAAAAATCAGGTTAGTTTATTGATTGGATGCAAAGTTTCTGAGATATCGCAATATTTGGATCGATTTTAGTCCGTATCTCAGAAACTATTCGACCAGTCGTTAAATGCACCCGATTTTTGTACTTTTTGGGTCAAAATTACCTTATATACTGAGTTTTATCAAAATTGGAGATATACAAAATTTCTCGATTTTTTGCAATTTTTTTAA
The DNA here is from genome assembly GCF_905475395.1 of Chrysoperla carnea. Classification (NCBI taxonomy): domain Eukaryota; kingdom Metazoa; phylum Arthropoda; class Insecta; order Neuroptera; family Chrysopidae; genus Chrysoperla; species Chrysoperla carnea. Next base: position 23,494,969 of record NC_058338.1, read on the forward strand.
GGGGTACCCCTTTGATAAAATCGAGAAAATCGCAAAAAAACTTTTGTTTTGGAATTTGATGAAACTTGGCGGATGGGGTAAGTTTGATCCAAAAAATATAAAAATCAGGTTAGTTTAATGATTGGATGCAAAGTTTCTGAGATATCGCAATATTTGGATCGATTTTAGTCCGTATCTCAAAAATTATTCGACCAGTCGTTAAATGCACCCGATTTTTGTACTTTTGGGGTCAAAATTACCTTATATACTGAGTTTTATCAAAATTGGGGATATACAAAATTTCTCGATTTTTTGCAAATTTTTTAAGGGGTACCCCTTTGATAAAATCGAGAAAATCGCAAAAAAACTTTTGTTTTGGAATTTGATGAAACTTGGTGGATGGGGTAATTTTGATCCAAAAAATATAAAAATCAGGTTAATTTAATGATTGGATGCAAAGTTTCTGAGATATCGCAATATTTGGATCGATTTTAGTCCGTATCTCAGAAACTATTCGACCAGTCGTTAAATGCACCCGATTTTTGTACTTTTTGGGTCAAAATTACCTTATATACTGAGTTTTATTAAAATTGGAGATGTACAAAATTTCTCGATTTTTTGCAATTTTTTTAAGGGGTACCCCTTTGATAAAATCGAGAAAATCGCAAAAAAACTTTCCAAAAGTTATAAAAAAGGGTTAATTTGATAATTGGATGCATAGTTTCTGAGATATCGCAATATTTGGATCGATTTTAGCCCGTATCTCAAAAACTATCTAAAAACTAGTATTATAATATGACTAATATAAATAGTCACCTTGATCGTAAGTGATTATTAAGTTTTCCGGAACTGTAAATATATAAAATAATTAATTTCATTGAAATATAAATGCTGACTAATAACTTTATTTGGTATTAAATATTAAATATTAAATATAAACATATTATTGTTATATCTTCATTTGTAATGTTTATTTCGCTTGTTTATGTAGAGACATTATTTTCATTAGATAGGTACTCTAAGACAAATCAGAATATTAGTTATCAGAAAGTATTTTAGTTACAATAATTAGTGAAACTGGGAACACTCGCATATATGTATATATAAATATAATGAATAAACAATTGACTGAGTTAATTGTTGAAATACCATGTATATACAGTGTTGATTACTCTGTCACATTACACATACATACATGTCACACACATATAACTGATATACCCATATATAATACTACAATTTGCGCTCTCACGGGTAAAGAATGATGTTTACGGAAAAATGTTTCAAACAAAAGCTGTCAATTTTTTTATATGGCACATTTTTTACTCTAAACTTTTGTTCTATCTCTAACTGTTAACAAGATGGGTCCTACAAAATGGGTCCTACCCAATTGACCTATGTTGCCCATTTACGAACTCGACCTCACTTTTTACGTCCTGAGCACGTTATAAAAATTTCAGCTTAATATCTCTTTTCGTTTTTGAGTAATCGTGATGACAGACGGGCAGACAACAGACGACAGACAGACAACCGGAAATGGACTTATAAATGATTATATGAACACCTATACCAAAATTTTGTTCATAGTATCAATATTTTTAAGCGTCACAAACTTGGGACTAAACTTAGTATACCTTGGTATATTTCATATACATGGTATAATAATTATTAAAGTTTTTAATATTAAGAACTTTGAATATAAAGAACTGTGTAAAAATTTATATTCCCTTTTCAAAATTCACTTAATCACAATCCTTAAAATTAAGAAATAAACTCCCAAAGCAAAATTTGAAAGCATTTTGTTTAAAATATATCCCCTTCAGGGCCCGCAATAAAAATATTTAGCCAGATTTATAAAAAATATTAATTTTAAGAATTGTAATTTTAAGGGTTTGTAGATGCTACTGAAGAGGATGGCCAATGCAATCGAAACCGATCTAGGTAGTTAATAATATAAATATTTTTATTCTAACAAAATGCATAACACAACCCCACAGAAATTCTCGTCTTAATTTGAATTTGGACATCACGATACTACGATACATTCATACCTTTGTCAATTATTTCATATTTTCATATCTAAAAAAATAGCGAGCTTCCCCTATGCCTTTCAATCGAACATTTTCTACGGATTGGCCTATATAAAATTCAAAACAAGTTACAAAACATAGGTTTAGAGAATTTATTTTAAATAAACAAAGAGAAGTTCATTGAATTTTACATAAAGTAGTAAAATCCATCCATCAACTTGATTATCAGAAATAAATGATGTAATAGAACGAAATCATTTTATATTATGTAATAATCTGTAGGTAAGTTTCACCGCCACAAAAAATAGGACCTAGACTAAAAATAGGAGCTCAACTATTATTTTTTTAATGCTTCCTATTAGACGAAGAAACGAAGCACAAAAAATGATCAAAGTTCGAAAAATTTGAGCAGTAAATTCAGGAAATTTTGGGACCTAGTCTGATTTAAAAGAAATAAAAAATATGCAATTAGCATAATTAATATGACCGTTTATATTAAATTCGGTTAATAGAGATGAAAATGATTTCAAACTTGTTACATGGAGGTTTTTTGGTTTCAGATGTACCATTTAATCAGTCTAAACTCGTTACACTGGGTTATTAGGTTCGTTGAACACGAATATCGTACAGAATTGGTCTCAGAGGTACCTGGTGCAACAGTATTCTCGTCGCCTCTTAAAGTTTTCAATAACTTTTTTTTTTCTAAGCCCAATGATTAATTTTGCTTACTCCACCTTGTTATCCAGGTACTGTTTTCACGCAACATACGCATACGTTTAAACATTCATGTTTATAGGTCACGCATGACAGCGAAAAACCCCAAAAATAGTTTTTAGAAATTTTTCATTCGATTTTCTATTGAAATTTGTATGAATGAAATGTTTCTCGAACCTTCTAACGTGTATCTACCGTCACACTTAACTGTTTACATTTGAATATTTACGTATAATCGCACGTATTTTTATTTACCTATGCCAACTTGTTTACTTAACTACCGGGTGAAATAAACTTTGCTTAATCAATAATATGCATCATCATATTATTTTATTCGATACAACATGATTCAGATATTAGTTGAACTATTTTTGAATATATACAAAATTTAACCGATCGTAACATTAAGAATAGCATGAAATACTAAAAAAAATTCAATACTTCTATCAACAATTTCTTTGTAATCATCACCTTTTTGGACTAGATATAAATGGATCGATTTCTAGCAAAGTTTGGCAATCTTTTCATGGCAAAAGTTATCATGGAAATATTATATTAATAAAAGTATTTATTCTAGAAGTATGTTACTTATAGAATGACTTAGGTTAAAGTAACCAACGACTTATGATAAGAATTCATTTTCATTAAAAACTAATTTCAATATACAGGTTGCTTTTTTAAGTTGATATGTGCTTGAAACTCGATAAATAAATATAATCGAAGAAAATGCTTCAATAAAAAAATGTTTAAAAGGCACAAACCTTATACCGACATCGAATTCGAAGTTTTCAGGTTCAATTAAAACCTCACTTTGATTCATAACTGACAAACATTAAATGAACGCTTTAAATTACAAAGTAATTCTTTATAAATAACCAAACATTTTTTGTTTGAAACATTTTTTTAAAAACCGAATAGTTTAGATAGTAATTGACACCAAAAAATATAGCTTTTCGTGCGTTTGATCATTCAATTTGAACAAAAATGGTCTTTATAGAAAAACAAACCACTTTTAATGGATTTTGAGTAAAATTTTGCAGTCCATTTTTGCCGAAAGTGTACGATTTATGGGAAAAAACCTCGAACCAAAAATGTGTTACTTTTTTAATCAATAACAACTTTCTAATTTAAAATGTTCATCAATCGATTACCGCAGTTATGGAGTAGAGCTTGCTTTTCATTAAGCTTGAAAACCTAGGTCAAGTAAAATGTCTGCGTAAGATGTGCGATCAATCTGTATTTCGTTACTTAACGATAACATTTTGCTTTTTCGCAACTGATACTTATCACGTGCACATTTGATCAATGTTCACGGTTTTCAAAAAATTTTAGGTATTATTTTTCGTTTTCGAGATATTTATTTTGACGTAAATTGCTCAAAATTGGGAACGTAGGCATAATTATCTCTTAAATTTAATATCTTGTTAAATTCGTGTCCTTCTTAATACTTGAACTATTTTAAACTAATAAGGATAAATAATTTTACCTATATATTCATGAAACATCCTGCCCTATAGTTTATGTGTGCAGTTTACTGTAAATTTAGTTAACTAGATACTCTTACGTACTTTGTTTGTCTGCAATAAGAAACAACAAAACTAAAAAAAAATTGTAAAATGTTAAATTGCATGGTGTAAATTTTTTTACATACATTCTTCCAAATTAAACGATATCTACCAATCAATAAAAATTTAATTTTATCTTTCTTTTACGATATACAAACCAGGATCAAATGTAAATTTTGCAGTTGATTGCTAATCTTGGTTGCGACCCCAAAATCTCATCAAAATTTTTCTCGATAAAAATTAAAAAGAAAATATATGAAAGAGTACTTTCTTATATGAAATTGTCCAACAATTTTTGTTTTGAAAATCAACTGCTAAATTTTTGACAGAAATCCTTATTTCTATTAAATTCGAACCAAAAACATCCACATTCAAGGCGTCAAAATACATGAACTGGGACCGATAGATGTATTGAAATATTTTTGGCCAATGAAATAAAGTAAGAAAGCGTAGCCACCTTGAAAATTGGGTAATGATCAAAAAATTCAAACTGAGAAAAAGGCGAGAACAACCAATCCATTAGATGTGTCGGGAAAACCTAATATTCTTAGTAGCCATTTTTATTAACTATGCAGTAGGGGCCTAACGCCCATACTGCATTGACTCGTCCGCCATCCGCCTATTGCTAATGTTACTATTCCCTCAACACAAAAAATTTCTTACCGTGTACTTCCTTCCATGTCATTAATTATAGATTATAAAAATATTCAATGCAATATATCAAATATGATAAATTTAATTATAGAATTTTAATAAATTATAAGTAGTCAGTCATCTTTTACAAAAAAAAATTCCAACTGACAGAACATTCATTATTTTGATGTACAAATAATTCTCAAACTTCCGTTTTATAATTTCCCTAGTGAAAGTATACCGATAAATTTAAATACCTATATATTAATAGTATTGCAACAAGCACTTCTTGGAGTATTCAATCAATTGACAGGTAAATTATTACCTCCTTTGTAATATGCACTGTTGCACACACAAAGTTAAGTGACCTTCCAACATTTAAATTTGGGGTTGAATATACAGGTCATATAAATCCATTGTGATTTATATTCACAATGAAATGTTCTCAGATAAAAATTGTCATTAAGATTAAGGAATTTTAGGAAAAAAAAACAACAAGTAAAAGCAAACAATTGACTGAGTTGAATGAGTTTATGAACATCTAACCAAAATTTTGTGCGTAGCATCAATATTTTTAAGCGTTACAAACTTGGGACTAAACTTAGTATACCTTGCAAATTGCATATATGCATGGTATAAAAATTGCATTTTTTTCTTCACTCATTCAATAGAGGGTAATTTGGAGGCCTTAAATCTGATTTTAATATTCAGGAAATCCACCTTTTCGTCGTGGTCTTGGAAAATGGGACTTTTTTTTTACGTTTTTGGCAAATATCTTGCGTTCTATTCATTCAAATTGATGTCGTAAGACTTGCCCGCGTTTTATCTCCAAACTTATTTTTGACAAAGTACACGCTACGATTGATAGAAAACAAGTTATCCTGTGCAAATTCTTTTACGCAAGGATAAAAAGTTTTCTTTGCTTATCCTTACATGATATATATCAAGAGAAAACTCTTTTCACGGAGATACCGAAAACATACATTTTTAAGCATATTGATTCTCAAAATTTTTACGGCATTCTGTGAAATTCGTAACCTAATCGAACATTGAATAATATCACTACATATTATAAAACAAAGTCGCTTTTTCTGTCCCTATGTCCCTATGTCCCTATGTACGCTTAAATCTTTGAAACTACGCAACGGATTTTGATGCGGTTTTTATGTATAGAGTGATTCAAGAGGAAGGTTTTTATGTATAATACATCCATATTATAGTAGAGTAAGGGGATGAAATAGGGGATGAAAGGGATATGCTTAAAAAACTAAAAAAGTTGTGCATCGATTAAGCTCAAATATTGACACGATATACAACCAGCTTCAAAGATCTATTGTTTTTATCTACTTTTAACCTTCGGAGGGTAGAAAGGTGTAGCGAGAAAGTGGGAAGGAATTATCGAATATTTACAAATATACCTAAGTGGGGTATCAAATAAAAGAGCATGACGTGTACATTACAAAACTGTTATCCAACGCAAGGAAATGTGGAGGGAGGGGTGCAAGTGGGGATGTTGCCCAGCAAAGGGGGTAGTTCACAGCTAGTATAGAAATAAAATGAAAATTAATAAAACAAAATTCCGTTTTACGTGCCAATTATAAAAATAAAATAAATTTAATAAATATTTCATAATATATAAATCATCAATTTATATGCAATTATTTCTAAATTATAATATAGAGACTGAAGAAGCTATTGTCTAGCTATAGTGTGCTGGAAGTTCAGGTCATGATCTAAGCTAATATTAACTACCAAGGTAGATAGATATATGTGTGTGTGATATATGTAACATGTTGTTATACCTTTTATTTATCTATTACTGTTACTGCGTGTGTAAATCATGTGATCCGTTATCAGATCAATAAAAAATTTCTTCATATAATATGTAATTATTAGAACGTTTAAGTTTGGTATGGTGTTAATTTTTTATCAAAAAAGATTTTCTTCTGCATGTGATATTTCTGGTAAATTATAGATTTAATATCTGGATGACCGAGCTTTGCTCGGTATTCTTAAAAAGACACAAATTTTATCACTAATAGAACCGTTTTAAATGTCTCCACACAAATACCAATCTGAATCATTAACTACGATATACACCAATAGATGTCAGGAAGAGTCATATTTTGCGATGTATGTTTCAGTTTTTCATGAAAAAACGAATAAAACGACATTTTTTTTTAAATGAAACCTTGTAAGATCGACTTATCGCCCCAAAAAACCCCTACATACTCATTTTCATGAAAATCGTTGGAGCCATTTCCAAGATCGTTGATATATATATATACAAGAATTGCTCGTTTAAATATATAAGATTAGGATGCTGAATTCAAAAATAATATCCATTTCCTTCTATCACGTCAGAATTTCTTGCAAAACATTTAAAAAAGCCAAAACTTTGAAATTCGATTAATTTAAGAGTTTAGTAGGGATAATTCCAGCCCCTGGAATTGGATGAAACTAACCCCTAGTTTAACTTTCTGTCTTGTCTTTGAAACAAGTTTATTTTGTTACCTCCTTTCTATTAACTCGTAGTGTCTCCTTGTCTGCTTGTCTTTATCGATTTTTAACGATTATATATAAAGATTATTTATAAGTTAAAAAAATGCTATGAACGATCAAATTTTGAGATTGGAGTGGTTTCGAGAACATGAATAGTTCTAACAGTTCTTACACCTTTAACAGTACATAGGATTAAAAACTCTTACACGAGACATTCCATATGGACCACTTCATCTTTTTCTTTACCAAAAAAATTTTATAGAAAATGAACTTAATTTTGATCCAGCGTTTCAAATTTCGAGTATTCAGAATTAAGAAAAATTAAAAATCATGTTAGTAAAAACTCAAAAACAAGTATGTTTTTAAAAGTGGCTAAGAATCGAATAAAGTAAAAACAGTAGCTCGGGATATAAATTGATAAATTCGTGAAATCTAATTTCCAATCTATCTCCCGGCAAAAAAATTTTAATAAAAATTCTACGTATTTAAATGTAATCATAATTAGTATATTCCAAATTAATATTACAAACAAATTAATTTTTTGAGATAACCTTCCCCAAAATTTTGAAAGCGAGGCTACAATACAATAATATTTTGTTTATTTATTTATTGTAATTAATTAAGTTTAATGTATGTATATACTTTAATTTATTTATGTTTTAATAAAAAAAATAAAGAATAATTTAGAAAATTAAATTAAAAAATTTCTATTATTATTACTTATATATTTGATTTTAATTATTTTGTTGGCTAGCACCGACTCAACTGTAGATTTATAGGTAAATTAAAAATAATTCTTTGATTTCATTCATTCATTCTAATTAACGGTTGTTTATGATAATCACTAATAATATTAATGAATTTTTAATATACAGTAATAATAATTATTATTGTTAATCATAATTTTTAATTACCATTAAAATATACTGTTTTAATTGGTTTTTTAAAGACACGAAAAGTGTGAACATGAGTAAGTAAACTCATAGAAAGGGAATTCCTAAGTGAGAACAATTATCATTATGTCATCATAATTTATCGTAAACGTTTGGGTTGGGTTAGTTGAAGAAATTGGCCAACAACCATAAAGTTGCCTGTATTAGAAACCCCATTAATCTCTCCTAAATCGTCACTTTAAAGCATTTCCAGCTTTAATTGGAGCTTTCCACCGCCCCTTCCAAACCTATCGCAGAATTTAGAATACTATGTATCAAATCATAGGACACCGGTATTCCAATGCCAGACATCAACACACACAGATACTCTACTGTTTGTCGCCCCTTTTTATGGTTGATCCTGACATCACTGTTTTCTGTGATAATTCCAGTGGCGACGCAGACTTGATAAACACATTGCATCATCGGAAAAATATTTCCTTTAAGAATTGGGACAGGTTACAAATAGATATAAATCTTAGCGTTGTTATACCGTTTTCACATCGTTTATACTAAGTTGCCAAATATATGAACTGATTTTGATCTTTTTCGAAAACATCGCCAAGTCAGCTAATTCATAAGCTATTAAAAATTCAGGCGGGTGATCGAACGTTCATCGATTTTTTACTTATAATGGATGAAAGGGATATATAAATCCTTGAATTTATATTTCTCAAAAAAAATGGCCGAAAATTTTTTAAACTTGTTTGATCTATCAAATTTTTTGGACTGTTCAATTTTAAGTTAAACATGTAGTTTGAAAAACTTCCTTTTTAAAAGCTATAAAAGGGAGGAGCTATAAATAAAAAAAACTTATTAATGCTTCCATTAAAAGAATCCTTTCATGATTTGGTTAAAAATTCCGTTGTTTCGTTTTTATGGAATACTAATGGTTTTTATGGAATTTGATTTCAAATTTTCAAATGGTAACCATTTTGAAATTTGTCTAGATTTCGAGTACGTAAAATATTTGCCGAGTTTTCTAAAAAAAAATTAAGATGTCAAAATACAGCAAAGGTTTCTGAACATTTACTATAAAAACTTCATGTACATTTTTTCGCCATTCCTTATGCATTGAAATTAGAAATAGAATTCAGCACAACGAAGCGCCCTACGTATTTTTGTAACACCCTGTACAATATGTTCGATATTGTAAAGCAAACCAAAGTTTTAGAATGTGCAATGATTGTTTACAGTGTTTGAGCCTGATTGACACTGATTGATTTTTGATCTGCATATAGATATAGCTACATTTCACTACTGTATTTGTCTAGATAAATACATTATCTTTATAAATATTAATTAGATATATTATCTTACATGAATCGTTTGGTGGTTTTGTCGTATGGTAGAGAGATAACGGTTTTATTTATGTGTAAACATATTACATTGAATGAATCCACCGTGCAATTTAATATATCGCAGTATTACATTACATGTATAGTACAACAAAGTCATCCCATCTATTGTAAATGTGATATCAATAACTGATAATTATACTAATTAACATGTTAATGAATGAGTTTGAAGTTTTAACAAACAATTAACGATTTAAAATGTACACATCGTTATGTACTTGTTATGTTCAATAGTGTAAAATTTTTCAAATTTTTTGAATTGATTTTTGTTGAACCGATACTAATTATATAATAGGTCTATCACAAAAATTACTCTGTGGCAACTATATACTGTGTTTCTATATAAGGTTGCACAGTCATACAGGGTAATGAGTCACATTTTGAAGATGGGTATGGAGGCTAGCGGGCCATGCTCGAGCATCGGGCCTCGAAGCAATGGTTCAGAGCACCTAGCTAAATAGACCCTTGTACTCTATCCCCGCTACGCTTTTCAGTGGCTATTATAACCAACTGATGTACTGAAACCCTTTGCCTAGCGCTGAGTTTCCTAATTTCTTCTGGTTCGACTATGGCCGGACGAAACCATTTCCTTCGCTGCTGTATGAGCATCGGGCAGTAAGAGAAAGTGGATCGATGTTTCTTCTGAATTTTCTCCGCATCTGTCACACGCGGGAGATTGTCTTTTTCCAATCTGATGTGGAACTTGTTCAGGTTATTATGCCCTGTAAGTAACTCTACGATGACTCTAATATCAGCTCTGTTTAGTTTCAAGATCTCCTCGGCTCTGTTACCGAGCGAGTTTCCTTCACCCATCAGGCTTTTGGCGATTCGCCCTCCCTCGTAGCTGGTCCATGCCTTTAATTGTTGGTTTTTCAGATTATCTCCTAATCTGTTAAGACCTTCTTGGTATGGCATCCTCGCAAGCTTTTCTTGAGTGGGAGCCATGGTGGTTCCCAGTTTGGCCAGCTTGTCTGCTCTCTCATTACCGTTCCAACCAGAGTGTCCGGGGATCCAGGTAATATTGACTTTATTGTGCCACACCAGGTTGTTTAGACTACATTTTGAAGATACTCAACCGCAATCTGAACTTTAAACTCATCCTCCTACAAATTGACAAATAGAACCGCGTCTTAATATTTGGCTTCGCGTTAGAGATATCGTTAGAGGTATTTACTACCTGCCCTAAAAACAAATTTTTCTGCTAGTACGTTTTTCCAGTTTATTATTTATTTCTCAATAATTTTTCACGGTAAAATATATACTTTAGTACAAAAACAGAAACCTGAATCGATAACTGGCAGTATAATTCAGAAAAAGTTGGTAGTGCCTTAGGTTCTCGTAAGACTATCAACAAATGTTAACATTTTTGGAAAAAAATTTCACAAAAATTTACTCGGTAAAGTAACTTAAATGCGGCACACTGTATGTATAATACCGAATGAACCTAAGAGTCTATGACCAAGCAATAAACACCTACTATATCGCCCATATGTATACCTATAAAATGCATGTGGAACTTCGATTTTAAATTATGATTTATTACCGTTGATCTCACATCCAACCATTTAACATAACCACTTTCTCTTGATTAAGCTAACACCGGAAACTAGCTTACCGAATCCTATTTAGATACAGCTACAGATGAAGGGCTAAAAATAATGATAACTCAGTAAATTAATGAAATTTTTCCTGATGGCTAGTCTGTAACTCCCCGAAAAATCACAATTCCTGCTTCTTTTATTGAGCTCCTCAAGAAATTTCCTAGACAAGTATAGTACTTTCAGGAAGTGATCAGAACTCTTCTGCTTTGCCCTTTCCGTTGGAAATTGGTTGAGTTTCCGAGACCAAAAATCTGAAAGTTTGTGTGTAAAAAATGTTCCTTATAAAAGAATAGAATAAATTGTTATTGAATAACTATTGTTTATAACAATTTATTTTCAAACAATTAACTATTGTTTGAAACATTTCTCGTAAACATACTTTGTCGGTTTTCTCCAAAATTATAAAAAATACGGAGTTGAAAATTTACAGGTAGCAAGCTTTCGAGCAAGCTTTTTAAACTCTTCTAATTTATAAAACAAATAATCCAAGCAGTGATATTCAACACTTTCTATACAGGGTATTTAAACAATAAACTCAGTTGATGGATTGTTTTCACTTATTTTTTTTTTTTATAATATGACTTTTCTCTCTTTAAATTGTTAGTTAATGATACTCCCTAAATTATGATCCCCTAAGAGATTATTTTATTTATTGGTAAATTTGACACCAAATTACAAAGTAGTAATGTAACTTATGCACATAGGTAAAAACTATGATCATTAATCTTCGCCCAAGTTGACTTAAGACGTTAAAGTAAGAAAGTTCTTCATATGCATACAATGTTTATTAGCTGGTGATGATCTCATAAACATAATAATATCAAATAATTTCATATGAAAGTTAGCTAGGCTCCATGATGATACTTAATTGGTAGTTGAAAAAAAAATAGAAATTAAAAATCATATGGTACATAAATTATTATCTACACGCCTTAAATAAGTAAACAAATTTGTTGAATTATAACCATGTGGGTCAGTGTACTAACCAGTTAAAGATCAATAGGTCTTATCATGATTTAGAGGTGAAACTCATTAATCTCCAAAAACCTTTAAATTTCTTGTCTAAGTCATACTAATAACATGAATAAAGCATATTTTACAGAATTTTACTTTAAAGACTGTATCTCGAGTTATCTACCACTGTAAACTTCGGCGTTTTTATCTAGATTAGATTTGAGATTAGGAAAGTCTTATAAGATCTTTTGTACTGCAACCATTTTTATATATTTTATTTTCTTTGCTTCAAAGCTGCTCCAGAAGCAATACAGTTTTAATAAATTTTGGATATTTCTGGGAGACACTTCATTGATTCATTTATTTCACTTAAGTAGAGGTCAGCCCATTCTAAATGATTTTCCGAATCTGCAAGGGTCGGTCAATCCACCTGTGAGAAATTTTTTTCTGCATATGCATATTAAGCTTAAAATGATCGGCAAGCAGGTCAGTAGTCCTCAAATGATTTCTCCCTATTTGCAGACTCTCTGAGGCCTTTTCCCATGAAAACTCATTTATAAAGGGTTTTGCATAGTCTTGGCCATGTGTATTTTCCCTAAAATAGTTGGACTCGTAGACCTTCTCACCTTTACTTATTTATTCTTTTGTTCTTTTAGGTATCCCGAAAAATAGTTCGAGGTCGTGTAACGGTTAACAAACCTTCTTTTGCCTAATTTTATTTCCTATGGTTAAACTCCCTAATTTTTTTTCAAAATAACTAAAACTCGTCTTTAAAATATTCATTTTGGATCTTCAAGTAATATTTTCTTTGGTCTGTTCTTGAAAATTCAAGAGGTTTGTTAAAAGTTTCGGAGTATTCGAAGTACTTACCATATTGAATTTTTTTTCGACACTATTCTTCTGACGCATATATGTTAAAGAAAGTAACTGTCAACATACAATGCGTAAAAAGTGGCAGAGAGTTATTTCCAACTTTCGACACTTTCTCTCATTTCCTCCCATTTTAACATACTGTGTTATCAATGTTTTTTTAACCTTATCATAAAACCTTTAGCTTCATTTATGTTATGGGCTCACAGATTGCCTATAAAAACTCGATATTATTTTACCCAATTCAAACAAAAAAAGTTATCTGCCTTTTTTCGGGTTTTTTGAGATATTTTGTATTACTCTTATCATTAAAGCTTGCCAGAAAATCAAAATTTTAATTTTTTTTTTGTATATGTAAATAAGTACCTCTATCAAGTTACTAATACCAAAAATCGAACACAATGAAATTGAGATTATCTTGAAGGAAATTCTTTTGTTGAAGGAAAAGCATTCAATGTTTATGAAGTGTAACAGTAATTAAAATTGTTTATATAATTATTATTATATAACAAAAAATACAAAAAATTCTACGATCCCACAACGCAAGTAGTTCAAAAGTTCAATAAATCGTCAAAAAAACGTCTATTCGTGTATATTGATTGGATAATAAGAATAATTTGATCTAGAGATATTCTTTACAAACAATATTCTATGAGGATAAAATTGTTTTTCTAAAAATTATTAAAAATAAAGTGCTAGGGTATTCGAAATATCGAAAATTTTCGAAATCCATACACTCCAAATGATTCTTGATCATATATAGTTTAAATTAGTTATTAATTTACTGATCTATCAAGCTTCATAGCATAAGTCATTTTTATTGGACTCCCTTCTGGACGAAGAATTCAAACCAAATTTATGGAAATTCGAATAAAGTTATTTTATAACTTAAACAAAAAGAGATAATTTTTATTAGTAAATTCACTAATTAAACCCAAATACAATAATAAATTTTTCAAATGTACTACATACCAAAAAATTTCAAATAAATAAATTCTCATACAAATATAATTATCATGATTAACATAAATAAATCATTAATATAATTTGACTCTTCTCTTGCAATAAAATTTTTTAGTAGATTAGTTGGGTAGGTACTTTCGATGTTTATATAAAATATATACCCATCCATTTATACCTTTTTATATTTATATTATATATAACAATTAAAATTTTAATGTTCGCATTTCATCGGACGTTAATTACATAAAAATTTAGTGTGAAACACGCATTTAACCTTCATATGGATTGTATTCTAAAAATTCAGTAAATGTAGTTCTATTTAATCAAATCTATGGAAAACTCATGCGATTTTATCTCTATATAGATAATATTATATAAAATAGTAATGTTTTCCAGATAAAAAATCAATATACTTACATTTTCGTTTTAATATTTTGTACCCGATACCATTTTCACCCATTTCTCTAAATTCAAAATGATTGTGTGAATGTGGATGTAAACGAAACATATGAAAAACTAAAATACTAATGAAATTTTCACATAAATACATGCAAGGATATACCGAGAGAACAAAGAAGCAAGTCAAGGTACCTGGCTCTGAACAACTATTTTAGTAGACTAATTTTAGAGTTTATGTTTAAGTTTGTAAGAATTTTGGAAAAAAATTTCTGATTTGCCCACCTAGAAACCAAAAATTCGTGATTTGGCTAAAAGTTGGATACGCCGATGTACCTAGAGAGATTTTAACCTCCACTAGGATGTCTGAGGCCCATCGTTGTTTTTTTTTTTTAACTTCAATTGAATACCAATTCCCAACTTTTATTAAAAGTATTTATTTTTCCTATGTGTGAACCAGAATATCAGACTTCTTCGAATCAAATAATATTTTTCTTAATTGCATTATCTTCGAATTCTTGAATAATTAAGATTTGCGATCCCCCGGCATCCAAATTTTTGTATTATTTAACATTTACTGGGTCACACTGTCATCAATTTTTGGTTACAAATTTTGAGATGTATGGCACAATCAAATCAATTTTAGTGGTGCGATGAGTCTCTATCTACAAACTATCTTTTTTCGCTCCTAGCTTTGTGTGTCTACCTCTATGCTTTCTCTATTCCTATGACTTGAAAAAACCAAGATAAATAAACCTTATGGTCTTTATAGAAAAACAAGCCACTTTTATTGTATTTATTAGCAAATTTTTGTCGAAGAGTGCCTAGATTTCGCGGAAATAATATCATGTTCTAAAAAGTATAACAGTGGTGATTTATTTAGCCGAAAAATTATGTTAACGTAAAGTGTGTTTTTAAAGGTGTTGGTGTTTATATCCTATATATTTGCTAATAATTTCAATAAATATTGGTCGCTATAACTGATAAGTCGTTAAAACCAATAGGTACATTCATGTATGTGTTTATATAGAGATTTAGTCGAGTCCTTTTATTTTCGTCGTTATAACCAATTTTGACTGTATAAGTGAAAGGTTGAAATTTCCTAAAAAAATATTTATAATTGATGTTTTATTATTAAAGTATCATCATGCTTCTCTCTAATCTTCGCTGTATGTATTTTATTTAATAAACGCTATTAATTTGATAAAATATTAACGGTATTTCACATTACTTTTTAATAACCAATAACCTTCGTTAACCTTCAAATTACCGTATATTTTATATATATAAATATGATACAAAAAACTATTCATGTGAAATCATTTTTTTAAAGACATTTTTCTTAATTATTGAAACAGTTAATTGAAATCATTCACACTAAATAATTTAATTTAAATTATTTTATTGAAACAGATGTTTAATTTTTTATATAGCAAGTTAATTGTTTATTTAAAAAATTCTCTAGCTGGGTTTTTATTATTAAAAACTAATTTGATAATCGCTCGCTTTGCTGGGCTTAAACACCACCGCGTTAATTCTTACACCTCCCTTGTTCTCGCTTATCCCCCTTTCCATAACACTCCAAATAGGGGTAAGGATTGTTTTACACAGGTAAAATATATGCACAGATTTCAATTTTTTTCATATATGAAGGTACAGATTTCAATTTTTAAATGTTATATAATCTTGATTCATTGAGTGTATCAGTACAGGTAGCCATGAATTATATCTCGTTCACCATTTTTGTAGAAACATTTAATTTATGGTTCAAAATGATGCTCATGGATGGTGAAATGAAATATCATAGACTAAATTTAATTTTTTTTTCTTTAATATATCTTTATAAAGTATAGCTTTATTTTTATCTTTATAAAGTTTTAGTCTCATGTATGAGCTATATTATTGTACAGTTTTATTCAAATCCATTTAGTAATTTTTTCGTGAAAGCTTAACAAACAAACAACCTTACTTTCACATTTATAATATAGGTACAGGGATTTTAGGAAAATTGAATTATGTCTTCGACACAAACTTACTCCAACAATTCTCTTTTTCAAGGACTTTTCCCCTTTTCTTCTAGAATTTCTTCCCGTTTGCAACCCTTTTCTGTTAATCAGGATTTTTAAACATCCTATATTATTTTGCTATTTTCCACCTCTTAAAATATTTGCCACATTTTACTATCGATAGTTTAATTTGGAGACAGTTTTTACCTTATGGTTTCAAACATTTTGAACATGTTTTAATCCCATTTAAAGTGTTTTGTGGAACCCTATTTAAAGTGTAAAAATTTGTATGGCTTAAATCTATCATTTTTATTCTATTTACAGATGATCATACAATATAGTATAAAACAAAGTTTACGAGGCTGTGGTGAAATTATTAGACATTTACATGAATCTGAATCATTGGTTTGTTCATCACGAATGTCCTCATCATAATAATGCAGTTGAAATACAACGCTCTGACGAAATCTTCTCGAAACGTACTTATACTTATTTGGATTACAACATTATTACAATTTGGACCAACATTTATAGTTTCGCAAGGTAAGTAGTAATATTGTATCTAATAGCTTCTCAAAACACTAAGAATCGAGAAATAATTTTTGGATGATTCGGTACAATATCTGCTTTGGTTTTATGAATCACACAAAATTTATTAAAAGTTATTCATATTTTATATTTTTACCCTTCTTCTAAATCTACTCCGAGAGATAAAATACGAAGAAAACCTAATAGGTATTTGTATCGGAATGTGTTCACGAAATTTCAACGAATACATAGTTCGCCTTTTTTTTTAAGTTTAAGTTAACTTTTTTTAAGTTAGTCACGATATGCCTTGAAAATAAATATATCAATCACACTTTCCATTTTCTTAAATTAGTTTTGTTAACAAAAAGTTTTATAAAAGCAGTAATATAACGTGTGTGACATTACTTATAATAGGATAATAAAATTATTTTATCTATTGATATCATCTACCTATACAGTAAACATAAAGTAGGGTAAAATGTAGTACCTAGAGTCATATATACCTGGTATCTTCTGTAGTTTCTCCGCAGACATCTAGTCACTATATGTATTGAAATGAGATTATTTTGTGAGAATACAGGTAGGCTGAAGACTGGTAGTCAATGTTGTTTTGTTTTTGAATAAATTAAAAATATAATTTTTTTGTGGAAAAAGTAAACAAATTCGATTCTTCTGGTTGCCTATTTAAAAACTGACCATTGCATATTGTTTTATAAATCATACTCAACGTAAATCATTGGTTATTGCTGAGTAAGTTTTTATACTATACTCCATATAAAAAAGAATAGATAAATTGAAATGAAGGGGGAATTATGCAGCTATGGCTGGCTTAGTTCAGAACTATCCCGATATTAACCTTTGTGCAAGTGTAGTGGAAAAACATAAAAAATCATAGGTAGTATATACCTGGTACCTGATGGTAAAGCTCAAATGTCTCCCGCGTATCACTCATAAAGTCATTTGGTAAAGGATATGGAATACTAATGGTACTTAGTTGAAGTATATGAAATTCTAAACTGTAAAAACAAAAATTCAAAAAATTTAAAACGCAAAGTGATGTATATTGAATCAAACAACCGCATGTACTTTGAATATATCCTTTATACATGGTCATTTTATGCATTACATGTTAGACTTGCAATCTTTTGTTTTATGGGATTCCAAAGATAGGTACAAGCAAAGTATAAATTGGAAGAAGAAGTTTATTCACATCGAGTCATTGAAAATACCATTTGAAACTGTTGCAGGACACTCACAGTAGTGGAACGTGTAGATTTTTCAATATTTCAGTCACACGTATTCTATAATGTGGTTCTCTGGAGTGAGCTGTAACGATTCTGATACAATCAATGTGGGTGACTCTAGGTGCATCAACATGTGAACCATGGTACATTCTAATGTTTTACCACCATGTTCACACATCATGTACCATGGTTCTCATGTTTTTCATCGATATTTTTTCATTTTCATAGTTGTTTAATATTTAGATTCTCAAAAAAAAAAATTTTTAGGAATATCAATGCTATGTGTATACATTACTTTAAAAAACTCATAAATGTTAATTTTTAATTCTATAGGTACTACATCTTCCCTTATTAAATAAATTATATGAAATAAATAACTTATACGCATCAATATCAACCATATTTAGAAAGTAAATCAATTATAATTAATTATTATTAGTCTTTATAACAATTATTATTACTTTTTAATTGATTACAACTTTTTATTGAATCATTTTATTGCTATATTATTATTATATCTATTATTACATTTGATTCAAAACATATCCGTTTAACAAAAAAACTTTTTTTCAAGTTTATTAGCATAACTTTACTTTAAGAGATTGTTTCGTTTTATTTTTAGGATCCATGCAACTTAGTTGTGAAAATCCTAAAAACTCTGTTTTTATGAGAGATCAAAGTTCAAAAATAATCGTTAATAGTCGTTAATATCCACCGGTAGCGCTGATATCCACAGCTGCATCTCTGCGAAAATTATCGAATTTGGAACAACTATAGCTCGTTTGAAAACTTGTATTTTCTACTTTTGGAATCCATTGCTCAAAAACTTTTAACACTCCTTGCCGCTTTGATAGGGTTATTTTAGAGTCTTAGAACTTTTAACGAATATTAGAAACCTGTAATATTGAGAAATCGAGGGCCAATTACATCTACTCTATCTTCATTTTTAACTGAAATTTTAGATCTTTGTAAGTAGTGATACTTGATTATGCTATTAAGGCTGTAACATAAAGCAATATTAAGTTTACAAGCATTTTTATTGCGAAGATGACATACCTAATATTTACTCACTATGTACTTATTTTATTGTTTATAATAAAAATGTAAACAATAATTGTTTATTGTTCTTATTATTTGTTGTATAATTATGAATTATGAAGAGAAATTGATAATAATTAAGAAATTAGATAGACTGTTTTCTTTGATGAGATTTAGTGAATACACATCAATCATTTCAACTGTTAAAAAATTTAACTGTTTGAGATCTTAAGATTATCGCAAGATCCAAATGTTGCGATATCTCAGAAATTCTGCATCCAATCATTAAATTAACCTGATTTTTATATTTTTTGGATCAAAATTACCCCATCCACCAAATTTCATCAAATTCCAAAACAAAAGTTTTTTTGCGATTTTCTCGATTTTATCAAAGGGGTACCCCTTAAAAAAATTGCAAAAAATCGAGAAATTTTGTATATCTCCAATTTTGATAAAACTCAGTATATAAGGTAATTTTGACCCAAAAAGTACAAAAATCGGATGCATTTGACGACTAGTCGAATAGTTTTTGAGATATGGACTAAAATCGATCCAAATATTGCGATATCTCAGAAACTCTGCATCCAATCATTAAATTAACCTGATTTTTATACTTTTTGGATCAAAATTACCCCATCCACCGTGTTTCATCAAATTCCAGAACAAAATTTTTTTTGCGTTTTTTTCGATTTTTTCAAAGGGGTACCCCCTTGAAAAAATTGCAAAAAATCGAGAAATTTTTTTATCTCCTATTTCGATAAAACTTAGTATATAACGTAATTTTGATCCAAAAAGTACAAAAATCGGTTGCGTTTGATGACTAGTCGAATAGTTTTTGACATACGGACTAAAATCGAACCGAACATTGCGATATCTCAGAAACTCTGCATTGTAATTAATTAATTGTAACAAAACTTGTCCTTTTTTTTAATACAGTACATTATTTATTTTGATGTGGTTAAGATCAATTATTAAAATCTCAAAATTCTTTTACATTTTGCTTTTAAAGTTTAGTCAATACAACCAACTATCTATTTAATATTTCATCCGGTACACTATAGAACTACGGATATTTACCTAGTCAATAGTTTTAAATGAATATTACCACTGGTAATGGATACTATTTAAAATTTTATTGTCTTTTTTTGTAATTTAAATAAAAATTCAAATACCATTTAAATTAATTATTATGTGCGTATTAAAAAAAAAAACAGTTTAAAAGTGGTAATGAACCATTTTATTGTTTTTATGTGTTAAATTATCGGTCTGATTATTTAAAAATATTGTAGACAAACATCTATCCCCTTGCAAAATACTTTTCTGGTTTTCTATCTATCGTCTGTTGATACATCTTGACAAATGTTTTTTTAGTCATACGGAATGAGTCATCTTATTTTGTACTAAATGAATATTTCTGTGGGCGGTATTATGAATTTTGTAAAAATATATCGCTCAATCCTGGAGCAAAATTAACGTGTTGCACTGAAATTAATTGCTTGTAGCAAGTAAACTTTGCTCACTCAATAGGTAATTAGTTATTTCCCGTTAAACATAAAGTCGGACATAAAGAAACAAATAATTCTATATTCATAAAAAAATAATTCTCGACCCAGGTCGATTTATTTGCCTATCACTGGTCGAGTACCAAAACCACTCCATTTGTTAGTCTGTAGAGTTTGTTCTAGTTCTATTTTCCTGTGCAATTGTTAAGTTCCAGACTTCCTAAAGCCTTCAAATAAATTTTTATTTTGTATTTTTTATATTTCCGAACTTCAAATATAAAATGAAACTTTGCTGTAATCAATAGATATCGTTACATAGATATATTCATGAATAACTTGGAGTAAGATAAAAACATGATAAAAGAAATTTTTACATAAATAATATTTCTATTTACTAATATTCTACGAATTCATAAATTAACTGATCTAGTTTCTTTAATTTTGTTTCTTGGCATTGAAATTCTTTCGGATTTTTGATGTTTTATAAAATTTAATATAATGTATAAATAATATCAAACAGGATATGTTAAATTTTCGAATAGTAATGTAACTAAAAATCTAAATCCTTGAACTCGTTTGGTTTGTATTTAAAGGGAATTTTTTGTTAACAATTTAACATAAATTAATTAAATAAAAATCAAAATATTTTGAAGTAAATAACCACGTAATAAAACAATAAAATAAAGTACCCCTACAAAATATCCTTTGAATTTAATAAAATATTTTTGATTTTTTATATTAAAAAATTAATATATTTGTGTATTACCTAAGACCGACCTTGTCTTTATATTTATATTCAGTCTTTTTACGAAATTGTACTCAGTATTGACATAGTTAGTCAATTATTTTTATAAAATTTTTCTTTGAAGAGTCTTCTATGGTAGTAATTTACAGCAGACATGCACTTAGTGAAAGAAAAATGTAGTTTTGAGACAAACCGGCATAAAGACGCAGATTTTTGGCTGGAAAGGATACGTAACTATAAGTAACTATATTTTAAGCAAACTTAAAGGTGAATGTAACAAACTTTTAGGTTGTACTTTCCACACAAACCTCTTGGACTAACTTTGTCCTGTAAAACCGAACACTATTTAAACGCAAAAGAAGAAGTTTAACTCACGTAAATTTTATCTTTTGTTAGAAAAATTAATGATGAGTTTATCTCGCAGTAAGGCGTAACTGGAAACCTCTTACAAGCTAATACAGTAGTATTAGCTTGTACTATCTAAATATATATTATATATAGGTATATTAAGATAGTACTATTAGCTTGTAAGAGGTCGCCAGTTACTGCACCCTAATATACCAAAGATATTACCATAGTAGTACTATAGTTCATTATCGACCGGAGTTATTGCCATAAGTAATTGTTTAATATAGCTCGATAAACAATGAGCTTATGCATTGTTACGCATTGTATTGAAAATAATAAAATACGTTTAACTGATGAAGC
This sequence comes from Chrysoperla carnea, assembly GCF_905475395.1. NCBI lineage: Eukaryota > Metazoa > Arthropoda > Insecta > Neuroptera > Chrysopidae > Chrysoperla > Chrysoperla carnea. The sequence goes on from NC_058338.1 coordinate 23,517,237, forward strand.
GTAAAGTCAGTTTGATTTAGTTACAGTATATAAATGTTTTCATTTAAAAATAAAATTTATTTGCATATAAACTATAAATACATTTAATCGGAAATTTCTAGACAGCTATCTTTAATTAATAGCTACAGCCAGGGCTGAATTTAGGATAGGACCAGTGGGGCCATGGCCTCAAGGCCCCCACCGATTTCGATAATATTATTAGTATGTTTTTAAATTATACCCAAATTCGATGGAAACTAAGAAAGGTTTCCTATCTCTAATTTTGTTTGTTTCCACCATCTCTAATTATGAAACGATCGGATTTCTTAATCCAAAAACAAAGCTTAATTCCAAAGCCACTCTTTGAGACCAATAATTTCTTGTAGGAAAATTACTTCTTTACAAAATTTAGACCGTTGACTGAGTGAAATTCATTTGCTTTTCTTGGGATTAATCCATCTTTTGGATTTAGATTCAGATACCCGAACGTTTCATAATGATGATTGAAAAATTCCAGATAGTCCTGAAACTTTTTATCTTATACCGGGTCAAGTAACTAAAGTAAACTCCCTCGAAATTGGAATCTTAAATCAATTGAATTTTCTATAAGGGAATATTTTTATTTAAGGAAATAAAACATAGGAAAGTACAAAAGAAAACAAGTGAAAACAAACAATTAAATGAGTTAATAGTTGAAATATCATGCATAAATAATGTTGATTACTCTATCACATTGCACATGCATATACAATTTATATAATACATACTATACAATTTACGCCCAATTTGCGCCTTCACGGGTAAACAGTGATGTTTACGAAAAAATGATTCAAACAAAAGTTGTTTATTTTTTTATAAGAAACATTTTTTACATTTAAACTTTTGTTCTATCTCTAACGGTTTACAAGATGGGTCCTACGGACCCATAGGTCAAGACCCAATTGACCTACGTTGCTCATTTACGAACTCGACCTCACTTTTTAGGTTCTGAGTACGCTGTAAAAATTTCAGCTCGATATCTTTTTTCGTTTTTGAGTTATCGTGCCCACAGGCGGACGGACGGACGGACAACCGGAAATGGACTAATTAGGTGATTCTATGAACACCTATAGCAAAATTTTGTGCGTAGCATCAATATTTTTAAACGTTACAAACTTGGGACTAAACTTAGTATACCTTGCATATTACATATATGCAAGGTATAAAAATATGTAATATATATGTGAATAATTGACAATCAATACACAAAGGTGTATACGAATGGTGGGTATGTAAATATTAGAAAATTCTTTCTCTTAATTCGATACAAATACGGTAGATAACTGTAGTGAACTTATTTACAGGAAATATTTATAAAGAAATTAAAATAAATAAAAATAATAAATAAATAATAATAATTGTTAATAAATGTAGGTATGTTTTATATACACATATGCTATAGGTATATAGTGAGGTATTCTCTCATGTTTATTGTCCATTATCATTTATATTAATTTATTTAAATTATAAAAATAAATAAATTAAATATATTCAAGGTAAACATTACTCACAGAAGAGAATCAACTTTATATAAGTAAGTTCATTGCTTTCATTATTATTATTATTATTGTTATATTTGTGATATTTTTACGATGTTAAAATGTAAAAACTTTTATTTTATTTTATTCTTTGTGTTTTCTAAAGAATTAAATGTAGTAAAATGTATCTAAATCATAATAAATATTATGAATTTTGTCAGTCGTAAGTTTAATTTATTGTAAAATTTTATATATCTGAATATAAATTATATAAATAACAGCTTCATGCGAAATTAAAAAAGTTTTGGTAAATAACAATATGATGTAAACGTTAAACGACAATTTAACAGGCAATACGACACTCAGTGTGGCGCTCTCAAATCCGGTTTTCATCGTATTTTTTATTACCGCAATAGAAAATACCATAGATAATAGAAGAAACCATAATATTTGAAGACGATAGAAGATAGAAAGATACCTAGCCTATATATTATAGAAAATACCATACCTAATATTTAAAGACTACTTTATATAAACGGGACCTTTGTATAAAAGAACACCAAATTAATTCAGCCAATTAATTCACTTTCAAAAATATTTTTTAAAATTATATCAACAAATTCATAAAATTAAATATTCTAAACATTCCTGCAAAACTGAAAAAAAGAAAAAAAAATTCCAAGTTTTGCTCACCCAACGCAGTAATTTTTCCCCTAACACACACACACACATGAGAACACACAGACATCAATCTAACAGTGGTCTCATTTTGAGCGCATTGAATATAGAAAATTTCAGTTTAGTTTTTTAGATCCATTCTATGGGAAGTTAAAAAAAACACTTCTACAGTTCTGCAAATTTCGTAGCAAATAGTTATACTATAATTTATCAACTCTTGATGAGCGTCTGGGTCTGGCAGTGTATCACGACTACTGCAGGAGCTGTCACAGTGGTGAGGAAGAGGAAACAATGTCTCATCTTCTCTGTCACTGTCCAGCCCTGGTCATGAGGAGATGGACTTACTTGAGCCAGCCTCTCTTTGACGACCTCTCCGACCTGGAGTTCGTCGACGTCAAAGCTCTCCTGCTGTTCTTAAACAGCTTCAAATCCAGCTCCTGGTGCATGGAGTAGTGACCGAGGATGGGCCAACCCTTTTTCGGTATCACAACGGACCTTATGGTCTAAGTGTGTCCCATCCCAGGACAGCCACTCTAACCTAACCTAACCTATCAACTCTTGATAATTGTGTCTTGGATATTAAAGATAGTATATTTTTTAAGCAAATAAATAATAAATATCACAAATATCTAATAAATTTCGATTTTGCCCCAATTTTCTAAATCAATTTTTATATTATATAAATACTTATCGTAATTAGTCTTATATTATATGGTACTCGTTGCTAATTTAATGAGGGCCTGCGCACAGACCGTCTGATTCGGGTGCGTCTAACTAATTCATACGCACTATGACTACATTGTATTTGAAATACGTATTTATATAATAGGTAGTGGTAATGTTAGTTGAAGTAAATATATATTTATTTCGAAATATCCTAGAGCTCTCATTATCTTTGATAATATTTATATAACAAATGTCTTTACAAAGATAAATGTAAGTAATCAAAAGATACAATGATGAGGTCTTTGTCCACAATCTATCTAAATTATAGAAATTGAATTGTATATTATGATTATCATACAATAAGAGACTTTTTTTTATATTTTCTTATTATATTATTTTTGTAAAATAATGGTAACCATGCTAGATATAATTATTAAACATTAATCACTATATTTAATATTTATTTGTGTGAACCAATTCTTGAAAATATTGTACACAAACTTATAATTCACTTCCGTTTTAAACAAAAAAGACAAAAACCCATCATCATTAATTGATATAGGTTTTATTATGTTGACCATTTTTATAAAATAAAATTTAGTTTTAGTAGATTATCTATACTTGAAATGCGGAACAATTCTAATTTCCGTAATTTTCAATGACTGACACGATTGTACAATTGAGGTATTTCCAGCATGAATGCACTTGTCGACAGATTTGTCCTATTGTTTTTTCACAGGACAGTTAAAATCTCTTTTTTCTTAATTAACAATCTTACCTTTAACAATCCTCCAAACAGCAAACAAAAAGAATTTCATAATTTTCCCTTCAAAATGGGCTCACGATCTAATATCTATACGTCAGGTATATGTATATATTTAAAAAAAATAAAGAGATGGAAAAATCTTCTAATGGAAATGTCTAGAGATAGAATATGTAATATGCTACAGGCAAATTTTTGTTATATCTTTAATAAATATTTAAAAAAGTAATGCACAAATATTAAATCCAATAACCTTGTCGATTAAAAGTACGAGGCGTCAAATCTGGTAGGTTTGATTTTTTGCAGACTTGTTTATGATGTTGGTGCAATGAATAATCCCAGTTCGCCACTTCAAGTGCCTAACGCAACTTTGTCCAAAATCGAAAAAAATCATGAAAACTTCGGCTTTTTTCCGATTTTGGCGGTTATAGCCCTAAAGGGCTATTTTTTGAAGGTACCTTTTCAGGATGTTTTTAAAGTAAACTAAATTCACTACAATATGAGACTAGAATTGTCTCTGTAGACCCAATAATTTCCGAGATAAAGTCTTCGATTTTTGGCAAAGTTATTGATTGGATTATTCGTTGGGTCAACATCATAAACAAGTATGCATAAAATCAGAACTACCTGACTTGGCACAAACTCTGATGTATAAAATTACTGGACTATATACTAAAAACAGATTTCAGACTGATATATTTTTTATTTGTAAGAATTCCAGACAATGTTGTTTTACACGGGGCCCCGAAAATGCCGCCATTAACTTAAAGTTGTTGAATATCCAATTTTTGGTTTGTTTTTTAAGATATAATTAATTGCAAAACAAACTCAAAATTCTAAAGTCTAAGTCTAAAAACAAGATTTCTAATCTAATAAAGTTTTGAATCTTTACTTTTTCTACATTAACAACAGGTCATATGTATTATAATAATGATTATGATTTCATTTTCATACTTAAACATTCTTTTATTTAATTTAATGCAAATAATTAATTAATAAATTCATTAAATTTTATGTATTATAATTTTCATTCTCCTCTGTCTGTTATTATAGTTCAACATATACATATATGTTACTATAGTTCAACATTAAATTACTTTATTATTGTTTTCATTAATAAGTACACCTAAAGTATACCATAGTACAAGAATCAGTGTACTAAAAAAGATTTGCCTATTCGCTCCGTGCGTGAGTTTCGTTTCCATGGTAACGATACACTACTTTAATTATAGAATTGTATGGATGCATATATAATTGTATGGATTGCATTTAAGACTTACATTGAAAATTTAATATTATTGTCTCACAAATTTAAATAAATAATTATGATAATTTACATTTAAAAAATAATATTTATGCAATTTGATTTCTTATTTTCACAATTTTTAATGCATTAAGTTTAATTAATTCGTGTTTTACAATAATTTTAATTTGACATTTCTATAACATCAACATGTAAAGAACTGCAAATTAGTAATAACAGCCCCCTTTAACGTCAAAATTTTTCACTGGAAGCGCTGGCATCGATTTTATTGTCCCTACCATGACTATGCACACAACGAATACTATTTCAAATATCTACAACTCCTGTTCAGGTGATACAACAGCGATGATTGAAAAGATTTCCAATCACTTTGACCACTAAAAAAACGTAGTAAGATAGGTATGCAATCTTATATAATATGTTAATAATTTAAACATTATATTTTATATGATAACTAGTAGATACCCGCCCACTTTGCTGGTCAATTTCTCCTTTAGACTATCACGTTACGGATTTTAATTTTTTGATGGTGAACTTTTATGAAAATGAAGTTTTGCCCATAATACTCGCTGACATTGTAACTTTCTAATAGGTCCAATCATTAAATTAACCTGATTTTTATACTTTTTGGATCAAAATTACCCCATCCACTTCGAGTTTCATCAAATTCCAAAACAAAAATTTTTTCGGCGATTTTCTCGATTTTATCAAAATGGTACCTTTGTAATGATTATTTATCAAAACCGTCAAACTCTCCCGTTATTTCAAATACAAGAAAGAGGGGTGGGATACATAATCATTTCGGCCATTACTTAATTAAACAAAATCGCCAGCAAGTATTTGGTATTTGTGCTTCATATAAATAAGAAATAGAGAAACTGTTTATGCGCAAATCACGTTTCTCGAGATGAAATGAGAGTATGTATTATAACAACCCAAATACTTTTACAAACTTGATTCAATTTACAAGCCTTAATGGAGAGCAAATTCCTTTAAATATATGACATTATAATTTGATCATCGAAGTATAATCGAAAGTTGAAAGATTCAGTTATATTTTTTAACAATCTGCCTCTTATACTACACACTATAATCTTAGTTAAATATTTAAAAGGTTAATGCTGTCAATTAAATAATTTACATGTTAATTAATACATTCTCAGATCTGTTTTACAATGGGAAAATAATTATTATTAGAATCGTGTCAACGACGTTTACCTTAACCTTCACACTTAATTCTATTCAATTTCAAATGAAATAATAATTCTTTTTTGTCTCAGTTTCCATTATAAAAATTTTTATTATTAGATCGTTAACTCTAAATCTATTGGAATTTTATCTTGGAAAAATCTTTGAATGATTTCTTTCTTTCTCATTAAACTTAATTATATTTTTAGCTTATACATAAAACAAGTGAAAACAAACGATTGACTGAGTTAATTGTTGAAATATCATGTATGGAAAGTGCCATTTATTAAGTTTTCGAAAAGTATATTTTATTATTTTTATTTTTTATTTTTCGAGAATGTTTTGCAAGACTACTAGTTGAAGCTACCAACAAATTTTCAACTCGCTATCCTATGATCAACTTTGAAAGGATTTATTTCGGATACCATTGAGTCTACAGACAAAATTCTAGTCTCATGTTGCTCGTTTAGTCTATTCTAAACACATCCTGATAAGGTACTTATTAGATTATTCGAAAGCGAAATCATATTGACAATATGTTTTCAGCCTACCTGCAAACTGATAAAATACCCTCTTTCTAATATAAACTATCCAGTTCCAACTTCAAATCCAACTTCAAAATCGTACAGGTTTAGTGAGAGGTATAAGCGCAAATTTTTTAGATGTTATATTTCAAAGTAAAGCGAATCCCTTTTAAGAAAAATATCTCTAGCAATATTACAGTACATGTTATATATTATCCAAAACCAAATCGTTAAATTTAATTCTTAGTCAATTGCGAGAAGCAACCGCTTTTGTTAATAATAATATTTGGACCATAAAAATGCATTTTAAATGCATCAATCAGCATATTTATTTAGGTATTAATTTGAATTGAAAAATTGTTTAGTGAATTGAATATACATGTTTAATATAACAGTAAATATTTTTAATACTAGATTACTATAAACTAGCAATTAATAAGCGATGCGTAATCATATATGTATTACCATATACTTCCATAATCTTATATATAAAACGGCGGTTAGATATAACGCAGGCATCATACAAGACATCAGACATCGATCAACAAACATAGGTAAGTATGTAATAGGTATTCAACAGCGCAAAATGAATGACTTTTTGTGATATTAAGATAGTACTAGCGCCAAGGCAACTTTAATGATGAATTTTCAATTTTGATGTTGAATTTTGTTATAACATCATGAATGTAGACGAAAAATAAGAATACAATTTTTCGATATGTACCTTGGTTTTCAAAATATCGAAAGCTAAAATGTGGAGTGCTACGAAAGGTAATTAAAGGTAGAGTGTTTTTAACTATGTGCGAGCTTAAAGTTTGAGCTTAAAGTTTAAAGTACGAGCTTAGGGTTCTGTACCCGAAATAACTAAAAAATTGGCGATTATGACATATAATTTTAACATATAAATAATAATTACTATGAAAATGATTGGTCAAATAATCGTGGCTCAATTCATTTCGAAAAGTGAAATCGTAAAATAATTAGGTAATTCAAAACAATAATTCAAAAGAACAAACTCAACTCAAATATTCAATTAAAATATTTCCAAAAATTTGTCCCAAAAAATTAGCTAGCTCTCTAAGTATCCTTTTCATCTCATCTGATATCCTTGACCATCACTTTGATATTGATTTATGAAGGAGTGTTATAAGTGTTTATCTGTGCGTTTCTGTGTTTCTCAGTGGCATCGTAGCCCCTAAATGGTCGAACCGATTTGATTGAGAATATTTTATAGCTAAATTTCCAAAAATCGGTTTATATAAGGAACAAATCGCATAAATTTTTCGGGGGTTTATTAAATTTTGTAAATTTCACTTGTTTGAAGAAAACATAACACTTTTTATGGGGTCTATAAGTAATAAACGTATAATCTTATATTCCAAGATGGTTTCCAGAAACCAATCAAATACCCTATTCTGAAGAATGCAATTTATGTAATGATAGAAGTCATCTGATGTATGAAGATAAAATGAGATATATGTATATGCAATAGTCACGAAATATTAAAAAATTTTCTGGTTTATGAATTGCACATAATAAATATATATGAATATTAAATAATCATAATAATAAAGTCTAGATTAAAATAAAAATTCTTTTTAAAAAAATTAAATTTTTTTTTATAGTTCGATCAATAAAAAATTATTATGTTGATTGATATAAAAACTTTTTAGTGCATATAAAATACCGTAACACGTACTATAAATTATTGGTTATACAATTATGGTTTATGCATTTTAGTGGTATAAAATTTATTTATTTGGTATAAAAATTTAATAAAAATATTTTTTTAATAAATATTAATAATATATTATTTATAACCTATATATATATTGAATCTAAACCACGCATAAAATTGTATTTATTTAAATACGATTACAAGTTATTAAAGCAGTGACGAATCCACGAGGAGAGAGGTTAGACAAATTTACTACACCCTCTTCAAGAACCCCTGAACTTATTCTATCATCAGTTGTAAAGAATGATCGCCGTTTCATTTTCTGTCAGCTGGAGTGCAGTTTCAATTTATTTTCCGAAAATAAATTATATAATAACGAGTATTTGATCATGATCCGAACTTCTTTTAAACAAAAATTAAGATTTTCTTGTTTAATGGTAACAGTAACTTTGTTTCTGTAACGAATTCTAGCAATCTTAGTGAAGTAGAAACCATTTAAACAGGTAAGAAATGCATGGCGTGCACTACAATGCTGGTATGGTATAGACACAGATACAATTGGTATCTATGTTAGCATAAGTAATATTGCAGTATTGAATAGGACTATCCACCAAATGTATTGTGATATCTGACGCCCATACTGCATTGACTCGTCCGCCATAACTACTGCTAATGTTACTATTCCCTCAATACAGGTACGATACCGGTACTGCCATAGTGATATTCACAAAAAGTTTCTTACCGTGTAGGCGACAGCGAAAAAATTTACTCAAAAATGCTTGGTCTACTTTTCGTAGTAAGCCTCTTTCCTCATCAATGAGCCACAATTTATAACTTTTATTCTAGAAAATGCACTGTATCCTGAAGTAAAAATTTAAGGTCTCGATGATATATCCCCTCCGAGTGATACATCTTTTACTTGGATCAATTTTCCCAAAAGTTCTTTCTTGAAGAGATTTTCAGCAGGATTCGTTCAAAACCCAACAACAAATTTTTTCCTGAAAATCATGACGAATCGAAAAAATTAAATATAAAAGTAATATTATGTATATTTGAATAGAATGAATTGATTTTTTAAATGTCATATTAACCTAGACATCAAAACTAAAACTTGATTACGTAAAATTAGAAACGATTATCTAATTTCTAATAAAAACTATCAAAACTAATTTTATATAGAGTACCAATATGTTTAAATGCAATTACTTATTTTTATACAGGGTGAAAAGAATCATTCGAGTCGTATTTTTAATAAAATAATTTTATTGTACTAAATATGTTTCGATGCTGTCTCGTGACCACAATTTCGTTCGGTCAGTATAATAAAAAGCTACTTATGTAGGTACAATTAAATGTTAGTCAATTAAAAAAATAAAATATAAAAAAGAATTCACAGATTACAAACGTTATTTAGCCATAGTATGCTATGTTTGTGAGCTTGGAAATATTAAAATACAAAAGTCTATGTAGAAATATATACCTACATACATAATCAAAATTATTATGTTACACGATATTTTACACAAATTGTTTCTTCGGGCGTTTCCGTTTCTATTTAGAAAATTTTATTTAACAGTTTTTTGTTGATTGCAAACATCTTTTTTACCGTACAAGTAAAGCTAAATAACCTATTCTCTGTGATTTTTTACTTTATTGGTCCTCTCTACCAGACACCCCGTATTATCTAGATATTACAATGTGTACATAATATTGTCATGACACATTGAATAAAAAAAAAATATCCTTTGATTAAAATCTAAAAAAATCAATTGAATATACTTTTCATATTAAACATAGTTAAATTATTTTAGTTTATAATAATCATTTTCCAAAGTAATATATATCACGAACCTAATTTATTTCAAAGTTATAATAATTAGTAAATTTTGTTAAAATAAAAATTAAAAATTTTTTGGAAAAAATTATTATTTAAAATAATTCCAATAACAATATGTGTTAAAGCTATGCAATCACAGTGTATTTTCCAACCTTATGAAGTTTGTCTCCATTGACCATCGCGATTAAAAAATAAGAGATAGCACTCCCAAGTGGTTTTCCAAATACTTTAAATAGTCTACGTAAACAAAAATGCATTTATATGGAATAATGTTCTTAGAAAAAAACTGCAGCCGCGGGAGAATGTGTAGAAATATAAAAGTATAAATATTTGTGTACTGAGTGACCTAAATCAATGTTTAAATCATCTTTTTCGTAATAAACAAGCCTAGGTATAAATCATAGAACCATAATAAAGTGAAAGTTCTATATTACCTGCTTTTGGAGGATTCATAAAGCTTAGAAAAATGTGGCTTTAACTTCCTGACTTTTTTACGTATTGAGTTACCAATGACTGTTATTAAAAAGATTCTTTCATAAAGCTGTATGTTTGAATATCTAGCCAGGAAAAATTAACCCCTAGAAGGGCATTACTAATAATACTAATCAATTTTGGCGACAGTTTTTCTAAAATTCATCTTAAAATACCTGTGTCTTATAGTCAGACATAAAGACTAAAGTCGGTGATTTTAGGACTCGGCTTCCTTGGATTTTTTTTATATAGATTGTGTATAAATTTGATTACATTGGGATATTTATTTTTGAATAATTTTAACTTTCTTATGAAAATGTAGAAACCTACTATTTATCGACCCCGATATTGTCTTAAAAAGTAATATTTATTTGAAATGGGAGTTATACAAGTAATTTCAGTTTTATTAACTGTATTTGACACAATTTCAAAACCTTTACGTAAGTATAACTTTAAGTCGACTTTTAGATGAAAAAATAACACTTATACGTATCTTGTAATATGTATACTATAGAAATTCTACAACTTGCTTCCAAATCAGAGTTTCCACTTTCATCAACAAGAACTTTAACAACAAAAAGTAAGTAATCAAGCTGCTAAATACTTGATATCTTTTGTCGAATAAATTTAACACACATTCTATTAAATACTTTTTACCAGCGCTCCCTCCAGAAATTCTTAAACTTACCACAAAATCAGAGATCCCATTTTCATCAACAACCAAAACTTTAACTACCAAAAGTAAGTTATCAGTCATCTAAATATCTGATACCTTTTGTTGATAAATTAAACATCCATTCTATTAAAAACTTTTTACCAGCGTTCACTCCAGAAATTCAACTTGCTTCAAAATCAGGGATCCCATTTTCATCAAAAATCGAAACTTTCACAACCAAAAGTAAGTAATTTGTCGGCTAAATATCTGATATCTTTTGTTGAATAAATTTAACAACTTTACTATGAAATACTTTTTACTAGCGCTTCTTCCAAAAATTCTACAACTTACCTCCAAGTCAGAGTACCCATTTTCATCAACAGCAAAAACTTTAACAACCAAAAGTAAGTAATTAAGCTGCTTCATACCTGATGTTTTTTGTTATATTAAATTAACAACCATTATATAAAACACTTTTTACCAGCGCTTCCTCCAGAAATTGTACTCCCTTCAAAATCAGAGTTCCCATTTTCATCAACAGCAAAAATTTTAACTACCAAAAGTAAGTAATCAGTCTGCTAAATATCTGATGTCTTTTGTTGAATAAATTTAACAACCATAATATGAAATACTTTTTACTAGCGCTCTCTCCTGAAATTCTGCAACTTGCTTCTAAATCAGAGTATTTATTTTCATTAACAACTAAAAGTAAGTAATCAATGTACTAAATGTCTAATTTCTTTTGTTGAATAAATTTCACAAATACTACATGAGTATGTACTTTTTGCAAGCGCTTCCACTCACAAGGCAGTAAATTTATACGTGAAAAGAATCAATCTTAACAGATATTTAAGTTGCATATCCCAAATTAGAATCCTAAAGTTTTTTTGATTAGTTTTTGTGATTTTTTTTTACTTCGAAACGTAAAAATTCAAATTCTACATCAATTTTCTGTTTTCAAAATATTACAACTTAAGTACCACAATTTTTATGCAAATTACATATATTTCAAATATCTTCAACAAAACTGTATCTAGTCGGTTTTGAGTATGCAAAATATGCATTTTCTCCTCTAGTCTTAAATCGTTTCGAAATATATCAATCAATTTTTAATTAAAGAAAGATTTGTTAGTTATTATATGGACCTAAATGTTAGCTCCTTTAAACTTGTCGCCTAGTTTAATATTTTTCAAGTTCTCTTAATATAATTTTCCGGCTGTGATAGGTATAGTTTATGAACAGAAGAAAAAGCTGTAACAACCTTCGTTAACAATAATCTCTTAAATTTTCTGCTACTATATCTGATTCTAAACCCAAAAGCCAAACATCATCAATTTATGCACTCAATACAAGTAAGCTTCTCATCTATTTAACGAATTGACACATTTTTTTTCTTTGCTAATTTAAATATTAATAAGTAGCTAGTTATTTTAAATTAAACAAAAAAAACACACAAACAAATATTTTATATATTTTTTTATTTAAAAAGTATCTAAATGATGCTGTTGAAACAAATGAAAGTAAATTAAATACTAAGTAATACCATTTCCGGTTTGACGTAAGCTTATAATAAAAAATATAGTAATAATAATAATAATGATGATTTTTATAACATACAGTATAAAATAATTCACTATAATAAGACAATAATCATATGGCACGTGCCATTATAACTCACTTTATTTCATCACAATTCAATTTTAACAAAGATTTGTTTTTTTTTTCAAATTAATAACTTTAATTTTTCTATACGCACCGTACGTGAGTTTTATTGGAGGCGTTTCCATGGTTACGATACACTGCTATAATTATATAATTGTATGGATGCATGTATAATTGTATGGATTGCATTTATGACTTAGATTGAAAATTAATATTATTGTCGCACAAATTTAAATAAATAATTATGATATTTAAAAATTTAAAAATAATATTTGTACAATTTGATTTCTTATTTTTACAATTTTTTTTTTTTTTTTTTTTTTTTTTATTATATTTTTATACTGTGTGTTTAACAACTATGGTCATTTACACAGTTTAGATGTATGTATATATAAATATATATATTAAAATTACACTATATAGGTTAATTTAGAGTTTATTTTGTAATTTTGTAGACTTAAGGAATTTAAATAATTTTCGTAGGTTTTGTTCGTCAATTTTTGTTTTTACAATTTTTAATGCAATAAGTTTAATTAGTGTTTTTCAATAACTTTAGTTTGACATTTTCTATAACATTAACATGTAAAGAACTGCAAATTAGTCATAACAGCCTCCTTTATCGCCAAAATTTTTCACTGGAAGCGCTGGCATCGATTTTATTGTCCCTACCATGACTACGCACACAACGAATACGCATTTACGTATATAAAATAATAATTAGTCTAAAATAGCAATTCACTTGTGGGGGAAGAGTGTAAAAGATACTCCTTTTAGAGAAAAATGCTCATAAATGAGAAAATACTGTAATCATTCGCTTAATTCCTACCTCACTATAGAAAATATCGAATGTATTTTTAATAGCTGATCAATTTCTAATCGTTATCATTTTTATACCATGAGTATATGAAATATATGAAGGGATACTAAGTTTAGTCCCAAGTTTTTAACGCTTAAAAATGTTGATGCTACGAATAAAATGTTGGTATAGGTGTTCATAAAATCACCTAATTAAACTATTAGTCCATTTTCGATTGTTTGTCCATTTATCCAACACAACGGACTCAAAAACGCAAAAGTATATATCAAGCTGAAATTTTTCTAGCGTGTTCAAGACATAAAAAATAAGGTTGAGATCGTAAATAAGTCCATTGGGTCTTGGGTCTGTAGGACCCATCTTGTAAATCCTTAGAGATAAAATAAAAGTTTAAATGTAAAAAATGTTCATTATAAAAAAAATAAAAAATTTTATTCGAAACAATTTTTCGTAAACATCATTGTTTAACCGTGAGCCCGCAAATTGATGGATCTTTACTCGTACGTGATTTTTACATACCTATTATATTCACTTTTTTCACTCATTTTCTTGAAATTGCTTCTTCTTTCAACAATATCTGTAAATGATGAATCTTGTTAAAGACACCTGACCAATTTTGGACAACGAACATTCAATAAAATTGTCTATACATTACTTCTTAAATCATTATAATGTATGTTTGTATGAGAGTATATAAACATACAAGGGGGCGTTGGCGTTGCTTTGAATATACATACTGTCCACCGGAATCATGGTATTTGAACTTTACGGCAGGCGAGCACCTCTTAAAATTGATAGACAGAAAGAATACTTACCTAAATACATCAGAAATATAGAGAATTTATTTTTTAACGTATTTTGTATATTTATTTTTTTTAAATTAGGTACAATATATTTTCTATTTGACACATGTATGTAAAAATAATTTAAAAACTGGTATTTTATCTACGCAGTATGTACTGCTAAACAACCGTCCGTCCGTAGGTCCGTCATTAAATTGTTTTTTTTTTTTACATTTTGTGTTAATGTGGTTTTCAATTTTAAATCGATTTGTATCTTACATTCATATAGTCTAGTCTAGTCGCATATAACAAAGATTTTCGTATACCCAGAATATTATTGGATGCAGAACAAAGACAATTTTTATCGCTCAGTCAATCAGAACAAGTGAGAGTGTAGATTTTAGCACACACATATATATACATTTACTCTCTCTCTGTCTTGTTCTGTGCCTCTTTGGTTTGAACGACCTATAACTAATTCATTTTTACCTATCTTGAACTCACTGAAAATGGTTTTTCTAAACTGTAAATTCAAACGGCTGTGACTGTTTTAGCATCAGAATGATAATTGGTTTGTCTAATTAACAGTAATTTTCTATAGAAACCAACTGAATAATGAAAAATAGTGTGATTCCAATTGGTTCACAACCTACACGGTTATAAATACGTCACTACCGTTTTTTTTATTCAAAAATAGAACTCTTTTTTATTAATAATTAATAAAAAAATGGAATTATAAATTTAAAATTTATATATGAATTTGTGGTAAAAAAAAATAATGCAATCTTCAAAAACGGTAATTTGTTTGTTCAAGTGCATCTATGTAAAAATCGATTTATTTCTAAATGGTTTCGTGAATAAGAAAAATTAGCGCTTTGAAGTTAAGAATCTATTTCATCAATCATGTTCACATCTACGAACATTAACATTATTCTAAAGCTTGTATTATGGAAGTATAAAAGTAACATGTTTTTTGCAAGGACATATCTCACTTGCTAGCTCATTTTTTTTTTTACTTTTATTCAAATTAAAAATATTTAAACCTTATTTTGATCAACCTATATATGCCTTATACATGGTGGAAGCGTTGGGAACATTAATTTTTCTATAAACAGTATATGATAAATCAACTTATATGCGCTTCCACCAAAATTTTTAATATTTCATTTTATTTTTATTAAGAGTGACAATGTTTATCACATTAAAAACATTTTGAAAAAATTCTACCATCTGGATAATCATAGTTTTTTTTGTCCGAATAGGCCTGACTATAAACAGTTTGGCATAAATATTTCTACCTATATTAAAGGTATTAAATTCTCTGGTTTATGATTTACGTGAATTAAAAAATATTTTGTTTAATTATTTTTAGATGGTTTTTTCTACATTTCGTTTAACATTTGTGTAAAATCTCTGATTGGTGTTCATATATATATTTCTATTTATCAGCAATCTTTCTCATTTTACTTGCATGGTGTTGCATTTAAATAATAATTCCCACAAATATTGTTTGAACAAAATTTACATTTTCTAGATTTTTAGAAGATATAGATAGGTATGAATTTTAATCGTGATGAATAAATTTACTGAGTTCCTGCCATTAAGGAATCATTTATTTATTAGTTCCTGTCATTGTAGAATAATTTGTTGAATATATAGGTTTTTTAAATTGTTTTTCATTAATTTTTACTAGAAGTTGATTAAAAATTCGACTCGGATCCATTCAATAAAACAGAAAATAATTAAAACTTTTTTCAAAAATTGTAAAAATAAACAGGGTTAAAGATTTAGTTCTAATTAAAATTTTAATAAATTCAAAAGCATTTCAACCACATATCGGCTATTTTTATATCTCGATAAGTAATGACTGTTTGAAAAAAGTTCTCCTATGTGTGTTATAATGGTGAAAGCGCTGGGAAAAGTATGTAAAGTACTATGTGTAGCTTGTAAAGTACTATGTGTAGCATGGCAAAGAATACTAGTTTTTGATTATATTTCTATATAATTGAGCTGTTTCTTTTTTTATTTAGAAATGTTTTTTGAAAAAGTCAAAATATATTCTGTGACAAATATTTAGTACAAATTTAATGTCATTACAAGTTTCATATTTGCAGAAACTTAATCGCTCCATCAATTTCAGTTATTGAATAGTTATTTTCAATAAACAAACGATAGCAAAATGCCACTTTTATGTTAAGAAATTATATATATTCATATTACAGTTTCAAATTAGCTTCAGTACAAGAGCTTATTAAAAATGGCATTGTATTTCTTAAAAACAGCCATTTGACCTAATTTGCAACATCGGATTTCACACAAGTCATATGCGGTCATTTAGGTAAGCCAAGCTTTTACGGAAACTCTTCTTTAAAGGTAATATTAGGGGCCATTAATGTATTAATATTTGTTCGCACTTTACTTAAAATGTTTCTTTTGTTTGATGAAAGAATATATCTATTTTATCGAGATCATAATAATTCAAAATTGTTTATTAGATTAAAATCAAACAATAATGCTCGTGTTAATTTAATATTACCTACTTACAGTTAGCTATAAGTAAAAGTTTAGTAAAAGTTAAAACTGACGAAGGCGTAATGTCCAAATAAAATATATCTTGGTTTCCAAGCTTGGTCCATTTTTAAATAATCATCTCCCAAACTTGTATCAATATTGGCCCAGTTACTATTTCCTATATGGGTAGATCAAGTTTTTATATTATATCCTGTTATATATAAAAGGTATATGAAGGTATACCTATACTAACTTCTGGTCCCAGGTTTTTAACGCTTTGAAATATTGATGTTATTAATAAAACTTTGGCATAGGTGTTTATAAAAGCACCTATTAAGTTCATTGCCGTTTGTCCGTTCGTCCACCCATCTACCAGTCCGTAAGCACGATAGCTCAAAAACGAAATGAGATATCGAGCTGAAATCTTTATAGCGCGCTGAGGACATAACAAGTGTATTTGAGTTCGTAAATGAACAACAAAGATCAATTGGATCTTGAGCCCGTAGGTCCCATCGTATAAACCATTAGAGGTAGATCATTAGAGGTAAACATCAAGTTTAAACAAAACTTTAGTGTTCATTTTCTCCAAAACTATAAAAGATAGGTTGAAAATTTGCAAGTAGCTTCAACTAGTAGTATTGGCAACCACTGACATTTAGCACTTTCTAAACAAGGTATTTCAACAATTAACTCAGTCCATACCCATTAGTACTCCATAAAAGTACAAACCAAATTAGCAACTAATAACATATATCTCTTTGGAGACCAGAAGTCTAATAAATTACGATTAGCCAATTCATACTGATGAATTTATTTATATTAAATATACATTGGTTTTTAGTAAAATCTTCTTTTTATAAATATAATAATTTAATTTTTTCTTTTTTTTATAGTAAAGAGAGGCATATTTTTAAAAGAATTTGCTTATTACTCGCATCTAGGTACACATACATACTACTTAGTGCAAATTTTGGTTAAATGTGACGTAATTAGTTAACTGTAGCATATATATATAATTTAGATGAATATCCGATGTCCTTTATATCTAATTAGAAAAAATTAGTTAAGGAAGTTCGTGCACTATTTGTAACAACAGTGTACAATACTAAGACATTGTATCTATACAATAAATTGTTTTTTGTTTTTATGTTTTAAACAAGATAGACAAGTTTTCTTGGTATTCAAAAAATTTTTTATTGAAAAAAAAGGCTATTAATCGTTCGGAGATATATCGAAAAGTACTTTTTTTGGCTCGATACCTCTTACTTAGTTATACTTGTGATATTTATATGCCTAGATGTAAATCGAACATTCTTTATATTAGATGTCTCTTATTTCAACAAAAATTTGTGTGCAGAAAGATGCAAAGAATTTTATAATGTCCACATTGAAAGTACAGAATGCTTGAGTTTAAAAAATCTGAACTACTGATTTAACAACGGGCTTCTTGTCTCATACGTATATATATATATATATATATAATTGTGTTGAATTAATATTATTGTAGAAATATTTAAAAATAAAAATATTACGGTTTTTTATTGAGGTCTAATTAAGTACAGAACCGTATCATATTATATGTAATTTTATTATTCATATAAATACGCATATTTTTCTTTTTGTCTAAGTAATTAGCGGTTTATATTATTTTCTATCCAATAAGTAATTTGCATAGAAACATAGAAAAAGAATCTTATACAAGCCAAATTCTGAGTGTTTTTGCTAATTCATATTTTCTTGACATCAGATTTTTATACCAAAAAGATTATAATATATTTTAAAACATCACTTAATTGTTAAAGTAAATAATAATTAGCTATTAGGCTTATTAATATGACATAGACTTGCAGGCAACTTCGAGAGTCGCGTAAAAGTGAACAACACATTTACAAGAATTCAAGAATGTTCGTAAATACGAGTTGTTAGACATAATTATCAATAAAACCATACACCAGAAGTATATATCCATAAATGACAATTTATGCTGATGGGGAAATTAAAAACTAATAGTGAATAATTATAGTATAAATTGGTATTTGGCTTAGTTATAGGCTTAGTCTAACAACTTTTATTTCTACGAAAAATTTTATCAGTGTCTCTTTCACGCGGGTAAGACATCTTTCTATTTCTAAGTGCTCTATCAGTGGATAAATTTATTAACTGATTTGGTTAATTATCTCGGAATTTAGGTCTCAGATCGAAATTTGGTAAAGAGCTTCTTCGTTCATTTTTATCAATTTATTTAGGAAATCAAGAGTTCTGCGATCAATTATAAAACACCTTATATACAGATTCAAGCATATTCATATATTCAAATCCATAATATTATCCACGAGTCGAATAAGTACTTTTCAGATAATATTACAAAGCTCTTAAAAAATTGTACTCAAATATTTCCTTAATATTAAAATCCCTAAAAATATACTTTTATAAGTAATTAAAGACTACGTTTTATTTACAGGTATACCAGATAACAGATGCTACTTAGAAAATGGTGGTTCGGCAGAAAGTTTCTTTGTATCAGAAGATGTACCAGTTGGATCAGTTATCGGTGAGACTTACCTACTCATTTTTATTTAATATTTTAAACCTTGAAATATATATTTGGATTTTAATTCAAGGTGATCTTGGTATACATGGCGATCCACGACCAATAGAAAATGGTGGTAATATTATTTTACGGTTACAAGAAACAGACAGTCCTGTTCGGATCCCTCCGGGTACGGCTAGGTTGGTATTGACGAGGCCATTAGACAAAGAAGGAGTTTCTGGACCATCGTCAGTTTATGTGAATGTAATTTGTGATCGCCATAGAACAAATGATCCTGTAAGTACATTTTTTCCATGTGAAATTTTTTCAAAGTAAGGAAATTTCTAAAATTTGACATATATAGTGTGTCCCCGGATAGAGGTTACTATACTTGTAAATTTTCTTTTTTTTCATTTTAAGAAAAAAAGTAATTCTTTATAAAAAGATTTGCTTATTCTAAAAAGCATGTAGGCATATTTAAAACTTCTAAATAATGTACAGGGTAGCCAAAAAACTGAAACCCTTCCTTTTTATAAGTTGACAAAATGTTATTCAGAAAAGTTTAAAATCTGTCTAAATATTTTTAATAATATTTTTCTGTTCCAAAATTTTCACAATGCTTTGTTATACGTTTTAGGGATTTGTCATTCCAGTAACAATTCGAGTAACAGATGTAAATGACAATGCGCCACAATTTATTAACGCGCCATATGTTTTAAATGTGAGTGAAGTTACCGTTGTAGGAACACGAGTTTTACAAGGAATTCGTGCACAAGATGCAGATCAACATGGGCCATTTTCAACGGTGCATTATTCCGTTATATCAGGACCATATGCAGTAAGTTAATTTTTTTTAAATAATTTTCCAGAGCATCTATTATATTGATAATATTATCAATTCAACTTTTTTAATATATTTAAGCTGACCTTTGAAAGATGTTTTCATGTTGATGTAAAGGTAGTTTTATGGAATATTTTGGCATGATGCATGTCGAATTTATTTGACATAAATCCAGGAGAATAAAACTTTATTATTCAGTGTGGTTCACATAAAGCCCAATTATACAATTACTTGGACAAAAAGTTCAACTTGACTCTCTCGTAAGATCATCATGTGTCGATATATTGATATAATATCGATATTGTTTAAGAAATATCAGATTCTGAATAATGTTATTGAAACAATGATACTTAGAAATTGTACGCTGAACTCTATGAAAATATGATTGATTCAATATTTTCCAAAAGTTAATCATAATTTTATACAGTTCAGTTTCTAATCTGTATCAATCAAAACGTGGAAACTACAGTCAAACCTGGGCCAGTGCGGCCTATATAAGCGAACAATCACTAAAAATCAGAGTAATTTTTAGGTCCTTTAACCCTTAAAATTACTTTAAGTGAGAAAGAGAAAGTCGTCTTTCCCTATTTTCCTTCATTGACCTCTAAAACTGAAACTAATACTTGCTATTGCATTTCTGTTAGCGAAAGTCGAGCGTATTTAACATATGCATTCGTAAATTTCGTGGAACTAGAAAGCATCGTTTTTGTCTAAAATCTCTATAAGTGAGAAAAATCACTGATTTATCTGTATAATCGAGAAACTGATTTTGCGAAAAACCTCCATTAGCAACAAAAAATTGCAGACCCTTGAACTCGCTTATCCAGGTTCGACTGTACTTTTAAATCTCTAAAAACTTGGAAATTTGCTGTAGATCTACATGTTTTTAATAAAGCATGAATTTGGTTAGAACAACCGTACGTGCTTCTTAGAAACATGTAATTTTTTATTTGAAATCAAAATTTCATTTTAAATTATTTAAGGCTTTATGTGGGACACCTTACAGCTTTCGTTCGTAGTTTATTGTTCGGAAAACTCTCGATTATCCGCGGTTGGATTATTCAGTTTACAATCTAATTTTTATCTCCCTTCCTTTTATTTTTTCTTTTTAGTATTTGTGAAAATAAAAAGACGAATTTTAACTAGAAAACAGAAATAATTATACAATTTTTGTTTGAATTATTGTATTCATTTATATCGCTTTTCGAATATTTTATGGATAATGCGTGAAATTTGTTTATTGGCGATTATTGTGTCACTTAATTAGATAATCGGGAGTTTGCTTTATATGTTCCAATCAAATACTTAATAATAAAATTACAACCTAGAAAAATTAACTGTTTAGGATTACTTTGTATTTGAAAATCCATTGGAAGGAACTTTAGTTTTACGAAAATCGTTAGATTATGAAACACTGCCAGCATTTAGTGTGGGACTACGTGCGCAAGACCATGGTAATCCGCCACGTTCATCGGATACTGTTCTGCATGTAAACGTTATTGATGCTGACGATCAGAATCCACGATTTTTTGATGATAGATATACAGCAATTTTACCTAATCCGCCGATAAAGGTGAGTAAAAGACATGTTGAGTCTCTTCAACTTCAACTTCAACTCAAGTCCTGCCTGTGTTTTTTTTTCCTGTCACTCTTGGCCTCATTGTTCAAGACAATTGGACCAATCGTTTCTTCTATAAATTGTTGAAATTCCTTCTTCGAGGAATAAGCAAAATATCATTGTTTGTAAATTCTACAAATTACAGGGTGCTGCATTGGTGATCAATCCACGCGATGTTGGTGCTTACGATCAAGATGTGGGCATAAATGCTCCTATATTTTATACGTGGAATTCCGTTGGTGCAGACTACCAATTGTTTATTATTGACAGAGAAAGTGGGAAAATTCGATTGAAACGAGATTTTCTTGATAGTGAATTAATGCAACCAGCAACATTAGTTATAAGAGTAAGAATACTTTGTTTTTTTTATGCGAAATTTTGTCATTGGGCATTATGGTTTTATATGCAATACCATGACAGTGTCCTCTGATGTTATGGCACTGCTTAGACTTAATCTATTTTCTCCACAATTTTAATCGTTTTTCTTGAACTATTTTAAGGCAACCCAAGTTGATAACCCAGATCGTTATGCATTAGCAACGTTAACAGTTCAACGTAATGGAGATTATACTGGTGCCTCAGGTCCAGTTCGCTTTACACAAAAAGAATTTATAGCTGGAGCATTAGAAAGTTTACCAGCCCGATCGCAAATTACAACATTAGCAACAAACCATCCTGGGGATCGCGTAAGTTTCAAAGATTTACTCATAGTCAAGAGTTATTATTCTGAACAATTTGAGTAATTACACCTTATTAATTTTTTTCAGAATCTCAAATTTTATATTTCCGATCAAAAACTTTTAGACACATTTAGTATAGGACCTAATGGGGAATTAGTTTTAAGAAGACAATTGGATTACGAATCAGAGGATTCATTTGTGTTTAAAGTATTTGTAACTGACGGTGCTACGGTAAATACAATCAATTGAAATATATATATCTTTATTAGCTAAAAAATTATCCCATTTTCTTAAATTAATTTCAGAATGATTCTGCTATAGTAAATATAACAGTTTTAAATGTAAATGAATGGGAACCCAGATTTAGATATCCACAATACGAGTTTTTTGTCGCTGAAGGTCATGTTCAAAATGGTGTTTTGGTTGGACGCGTTCAAGCTGCAGATGGTGATCGTGGAGATCAAATAACACTCGCACTAAGTGGTCCATATGCAGGGTATATAAACATTTTACTTGAAATTATTAATCTTTTAATTCCTTTACCACCTAATTATTTTTTCTGTAAATCTAGAATGTTTAACATAAACACAAAAGGTGAAATTTATTTGCGAGATTTATGGCCTTTGAATACTTCAATTGTACACTTGGTCGCTGTGGCAACAGATAGTGGGATACCAGCTAGACGAGTTGCAGCACCCGTATTAGTTCATTTCCCGCCAAGTGCTGTTACAAATGGTGCAGCTGTAGGAGTAGCTGCTCGAGCTACTTCTGGAGGATTCATGGTTTTAACTGCATTTGCAATGATTTTAGGTTTATTAGGCATTGTTATTGCAATTTTAGTTACATATATTTGTAAAGTGTAAGTTAAATTTACATTAATTTTTGTATCCCAGTAAATCTGGCTTAAGACTTTTTCTTCTTTGGCTAAACTTTCTAAATTATTTTTATCAATTGAAAATAAATATTTTTGTGTTACCTTTAATTAGAAAAAGACCGAAGAGTGGCAAACGTAAAGTTGGAACTAGTGGATTCTTACAACATGAGAAATTACCACCGCCGCATAGCATGCCTGGTGTTGGAGCTGGTTTACTAGTCGGACAACTAGGTCCAAATAATTCTGTTTCTGGTGGTATTGCAAAAAATCCAGTATTTGGTGAAACTGTTAGTCCAAATCACAGCACAGAAGTGGGTCTTTGTTCAGAATCTAACTCTGAAATTGGTGTGGCATCTGCTCGAGGGGGTGTACCTAACATTGATCTCTACACAGCTACTGTAAAAAGTGAGTATTTTAAAAGCCTTGTGCTTTTTTGAAGTTGTCTAAAATTGAGTATAGTCTGAAGTCACTTTGGATACTTTTACCAAGTTATACCATTTTTATTAAAAACTTACTTCATTTTAAGGTATTATGTCTCGTGCACCAGGAACACGAGGTGGAATTTGTGCCGGAACTGGTACTGTTACAAGAATAGTCAGTCCTAAAGTACATCCAGCACCAAGTCCACCAGTTATATCACCACAAAATGATTTGGGCACTTCAAGTACAGCTAGCCCAAACAATACAAATTTAATAACACGTTCTGTAGAATGGCCATCTTCAGCAATGTCTACCCGTGTGAAGAAATTAAGTTGGGATGATGATTCCCAAACTAAGGTAAAACTAATGAACACAACAACTAACGGAATTAATTGTTTAATTACCCTGCAAATACTTGAATATCAATATTTCAACTATTTATTGTTATTAAAATTATTTTTAATTACATAAAATACATTCAGTTATCTTTTTTCGTTCTAGTGTTATTGTACTCACGGACAGACAGACATACGGTGGAACAGACAGAAAGACAGACGTACATACGGAAATGGACTATTTAGATGATTTTATAAACAACCTACCTCAAAATTTTGTTTCTACTACCAAAATTTCTAAGCGTTACAAACTTTGAACTAAATTATATATACTCCTGGCATATTATTTATAATAGAATTTCGAAAATCTGTTTTCATTTATAATTAAGTATCATTTTCGACATGTTAAATATTGAATTCTAAAATAAATATTTAACAAGTGAAAACAAACAATTGACTGAGTAAATTATTGAAATACCATGCATAGACAGTGTTGATTACTCTATCCCATAGCAGATACATACATGTCACACAAACATAACTGATATTCCAATATAATACATACCATAAAATTTACGCCTAATTTGCGCCCTCACGGGTAAACAGTGATGTTTACGAAAAAATGTTTCAAACAAAAGTTGGTTATTTTTTTATAAAGAATATTTTTTACATTTAAACTTTTGTTCTATCTCCTACGGTTTACAAGATGGGTCCTGCGGATCCAAGACCCAATTGACCTATGTTGCTCATTTACGAACTCGACCTCACTTTTTACGTCTTGAGTACGCTGTAAAAATTTCAACTTGATATCTTTTTTCGTTTTTGAGTTATCGTGTTGACAGGCAGACGGACAGACAACCGAAAATGGACTAATTAGATGATTTTATAAACACCTATACCAAAATTTAATTCATAGCATCAATATTTTTAAGCGTTACAAACTTGGGACTAAACTTAGTATACCTTGCATTTTACATATATGCATGGTATAAAAATATAATTATATAACGGGTGACAAATTAACAGAACATTTTTTCCGCTGTACAAACTTTATGTCTACTACTTATCTGAAGAAAAATATCCATTCGAATCCACACTAATACCTAACGCGTAATTTAAAATGAAAACAGATTTTAAGATAAATATATTCTATAAAAAAAATTAATGCGAATAAAATTGTTTTTCCAGACTGAAACCGATAGTGTGGATAATAATATAAAAATTAATAATAATGTTACGAATAATGAAAATGTGAATACCAGAACCCGAGTTAGCGAAAATACAAATCTTACTGTATATTTTTAATTTGTAATATATATTATATTAGATGTATATTAAAAAAATATTATAATTTTTATCTAAATAAATTAATTTATAATAAAAATTTTATACTTCTATTTTTCAACAAACCTTTTCTACAGAATGACTCTAAACCGTATAACTAATACCCCTATTTTCCCAGCAGAGTGAAAACTAGGTACGAACGAAGGTGTAGACTGTATATTCCTCTCACTACCTCGAGCGCAGGAGCGTGACTGTTCTCCCCAAACGTCACTTCATGGACGGTTCCTTTCATAGAGAAAAATAAGATCTCTCTCATAAATCGAAATTGTGAATGTAAATAAACATATCGGTAAATTTTTCGTAGTAAACGAGTGATTTAAATTATTTGAGTAGAGTTTTTTTAATAAATAGATTTGAGCTAGAGTTTTTTTTTTATAGGCATCCGAACAATTGATGTGAGTTGTGTTTGCATAAGGATAAGAATCCGAGTCATTCAGAGACATTCAAAGACATTTATAAATTATAAACGAGTCATTGGGTTTCTTCTGCTTGCTAGCCTTTGCCTAAATTTGAATTGTATATAAATTTAAAAAAATTTATTTACTCCGACTATTTTCTAATTTTTTTTTAAATTTTTGCGCTGGATCAACTTAAATAATGCTGCCCTCTGACCAAGCACAACAAACTTTATTTAAAACAATGATTTGGAAATTCATACACAGATGCCAGCACTTCACCCACTTCAACAACATATTTTTTTAAGTTGGTATCGCAATGTCAGGAAATAAGGTGCATAATAAAATAAATATTATTTAAAAATAAAATATAAATATAATTTCGAAATAATTATTTTAAATATAAAATATTAAATTACGTTTTTAAATGTACTATTTATAATTAAATATAAAAAATTATGTTAGATAATAACTATAACTATTTTAATAAAG
Organism: Chrysoperla carnea; assembly: GCF_905475395.1. Lineage (NCBI taxonomy): Eukaryota > Metazoa > Arthropoda > Insecta > Neuroptera > Chrysopidae > Chrysoperla > Chrysoperla carnea. The sequence goes on from NC_058338.1 coordinate 23,543,755, forward strand.
TCTAAAATAAGTAAGGTTATGTTTTGATTATAATTATAATATTAATTATTATTAATAATTGACTATCAATTAAATAATAACATGGGGCGAAAGTGTCGTGTTAAAGATTGCTTATCGGATTCGAGGCGTTCAGAAGATATGGGAGTGACATTCCATAAGGTACCATTTCATGCTGATATTCGTCCAAAATGGTTGAGTCTTTGTAAAATACCATCAGAAAATCAAGCTAATAAAATCATTTACGTGTGTTCTCGTCATTTTCGGCGTAATGATTTTTGTACATTTAAAGGAACCAAGTATATGCTAAAACAAGGTGTTTTACCATCAATGTTTTCGTGGACTAATGATCCAAGCAAAACATCAAAAGACGTATCCGATACAAAAAATGAAGAACCATCAACATCTAAAGTTGACCAACCTACTGAAAACGAAAATAACGATGTTCAAACTGAAGTAGCTGAAAAAGTTGACGACATTCCAATCGCTCCAGTTACTAAGGAATCGCCTGTACGATCTCGACGAAGTAAAAAAAAATCTATCGATTTAGATAATAAAACTGAGATTAAAAACACTGAAAAAAATGAAGTAGCTGATAATGAAGAAGAAAAAATCGTTGCTGAAAAAATACTCACTAAATGTGAAGATATTAAATTTGATGAAAAAGATATAACGATGCACGACGAATATATTCCAGTTACAGATTTTACACAAGGATCGCGTGTAGAAGTTACAGATTTTAGTGGATCTTGGTTTCCAGCTCGTATTATTGAAGTTGATTATACCGAAAATGAAGTGTTTATAGAATTTGACGATTCTACTAAATCGAATGAATGGATTCCGATGGATAGTAAACGATTACGTCAACTAATGGATATTGAACGAAGCGTTCAGTATGATGTTGGTGAACGTGTTATGGCTATGTGGAAAAACTCAATTAAATTTCCCGCAACAATACAAAAGTCTCTCGGAAATGGTAAATATTGAATTTAGTTTACAATATCCTTTAAATATTGTTTAAAAAGTATTAAATACTTAAAAACACATTTACTTAATTTACGTTTTTATTTTTAATATTATTTTATTCTTTATTCGCTATATTTTTTATTTGACTATTAGATACACTTACTAAAAATGCCCTACAATAGGGTATTCCAATAATTTTTGAAAAAGTACTTCAAAATGTTGATTTTGCTAATAAAAAGCCACCAAAAATTTATTTTGTAAAAATACACACGCTTTCTTGCCAAAGACTTAATTTAAATTTTAAACCTTTTTTAAACTGTCAAAAACGCGGGCATCCAATTTGATGACGTAATATGGGTATCATTATACGAAATAACACAAATAAATTTGACAGATATATTCATAGACATCTGATTATAATAAATGTAAATACTTATTATCTATAGATATATTATACCCCGCTGTCTACACTGAACTAACTGATGGTCTATGACTCATACCGCTGTGACATTACAGCAGGGGTTACCCGCGTTTTAGGTCACGTGATATACAGTTTAAAAATTACGATTTTTGATTTTAATATTTTAAAAGAAAAAAGTGCTTTTATGACTCGAAATCAGAATATTTAAGTACATTTTTACATAAATTTTAACTTTTTTCAAATTTCATTATTTATTTTTGACTAACGATAATACCCTATTAAATGTTTGCACAAAGATTACTCTTCCATATGGAAGAGCAAGCGGAAAATTTACGCTTTTCCCATTGGCTCTCCAAAAATTATATTTTTGCATTGATCGTGGTTACCTATGTCGCCGCTCTGTCTGAAAAATTTTTCTTTGAGAAAAAGATAGGTTATCAATGCATGGAGCTGGTAAATTTGCAGATCTACTAAAAAATTACGGACGCAGTTAGTACTAGTGAATATTGCATATTGATCCAATATTAACGATAATTAAGAAGTGTTAAGTTCTGTTTTAATTTCTATATTTCACATAAATGAAGAAAAAACGTGATTAGTCCATTTTTGGTTATATTAACTTGTTATTGTACTATTGAACCCTTAAAATCGAGTTCCCTATAAAATTACACAAAATAGACTTTTTCCCCAGTGATTCTTCATATCAAATTTGGTTTGGTTCCATTTTACTCCAATGAAATCTTTTTATATTCATTAAACTGAACCAGTACCGATCGCAATCACTTAATATAGGTAATGATCGATTTGCTTACCCTCTTAGTAGGAAAACTGACGATGGCAAACTCTGCTTGAATGAGAATTAGAATAGAAAAATGTCTTATCATCACTTTTACGCTTCAATTTTGGCAAGTATATAGCGGCCATGTTGGAAAAGTTACACTTGTCAAATTCGAAAATTAATATCTCGGATTACGAAATTTAATCGGATATATTATATATTATATAAATTATAGGTATATTCGTGACGGGATAGACACTTCGTTTATTCAAATTTAAAATTGCAGCGGTTTTATTTGAAAAGGCTATAGCTCTATCTACTAGAAATACGATATGTCGTATTGTTCAAAATGAAAATTGGCCTATAATTTCGCTAAGAGAGATTGAGACCTATAATTTCGCTAAGAGTGCATTTTAATTAGTTCGGAAAAATAGAATATTGTTTTCTGCTTGTTTAAACTTTCATAGTGCGATTCATTAAGTGTTATATTTGATTTATGTTTTCACACAGTTTAATATGGTGAATTTACTGTTTTATTTCTACTATGAAATACTACAGCAGATACGTTAAGAAAGAAGACGGATACGGATACCAAAACTGATATTTGATTTATGAAGGATATTCAGGAATGCGTCTATCCGACACATTCACTAATATAATTTTTTATGTTTTTTAGATACTTATGAGGTATTATTTGACGACAATATACCATTAGTTTTAAAATCGTCAAAAATATCAAAATCAAATCAATCTCTAAAAAAAATGACACCCATTACACCAAAATCACATCCAAGTCCATTGTTTGCTCCAGTCGAAGGATCTAAACAAGATCGTCGAGATAGAAAACGAAAAATTAATGTTGCTGAACTATTTACAAGAAAACGTCCTAAAACCGATTCGTCTGTTGAGAAATCTGGTGGTACGTCTGGCTCAGATGGCGAGAAAGATATTAATGATAAAGATAAAGAAGCAAATGTGCAAGGTAAGATTAAGTAAGGATGTGCATATAATCAAAATTTAAATCCAAAGTAGGGTATTAATCAGATTTTTAATTTAGCACAAGATTGAGAGTCTGAATTTGTTTAATTAAAAATTGGAAGCCTGAAAATTATCCAACCTTTGCTTGTCCGCTGATGAATGAGATATAAAATTATTTTTTTATTTTAGTCACCCCAAAAATAAAAGAAATTAGTACACCAGTAACGCCCGTAACTACTTCAACGACCGAAGGTGGTATTTTCAGTCCTAATAGCGGCGATTGGGTATGTCGTTGGATAAATGGTGATCCGATTGGTATTCCAAGTGTTGTAGATACACGAAGATCAGTTATTGTAAGTGATCCAAGATTACCTGATGGTTGGATCAAACATTTAGTTTGTAGAGCTCAAGGAACATCTGCTGGAAAATGGGATACAGTTATTATTTGGTATGATTAATTAAATTTGTTTTCCAATATTTGTAAATATTTTTCTCATAATAATTTTAATTTAATAATTATAGTCCCGATGGAAAAAAGTTTCGGTCGAAGAATGATGTTCAAGCATATTTAGAAAAAGAAAAATTGCCGCATCCCATCGAAAAATTTGATTTTAGTCTACATTTGAAGAAAGCACGTTCTCTCGGTTTGTACGAAATCAATGAAAATATTAAAAAACAAACTCCCAAAACTTTGTTAATTCCTGCTGCTAAAGGAAAAGTGACTCCCAAAGTGGATATGAAAGTTGAGAAAACAGAAAAGGAGACTGTTGCAGATGATTCAAGTACGTAATTGATTGAAACGTTTTATTTTTATTTTTTTTAATGTTTTTTGACACAGAATAGTAGAGGTGTAATTACCATATCTTAAGACAATAAATCTTTACGAAAGGCGTGAGAAATCTCGTCAATTTTAATTTCAACGATTTAGAGATTTAGAACAATAATTTTATTTAGCATTTTTTATCAAGTGGCAAGCCTCTGCTTAGATAGAAGATTTCTTGTAACTGCAGCAGATAGAATAAAACACCCCTTTTAAACAAACTAAACTTCCAGTTCATTAGATGAGTAATCAAAATCATAATAGTGAGCATGAAAATATGTAGAGTAAGGGCATGAAAAGTATAAAATTAATAATTATTACAAAAAATGCTCATGAAAGTTCATACGGTTCGCTCCATACAAATTTTTTGTCCCGTGCAAACCTATTTTTATTAATTCAATCCTACTTTTTAGCTAACAATAGCAGTTTAAAAATTATTTGTGAAAATGGCGCTTACAAATGCCCTATCGAAGGATGTGCAAAAACGTTTAGAAAAGAGAATCTAACACAAATGCATGTGAAGCATTATCATCCTGAATATTCTAAATTCATCGGATCAACGCCAAACGTAGCTGATTTGGCATATGCAAGAACTGTTGGTGAACCAATTGAAGATTTTCTACCAAAATCAAGGTTAAGTCAAGGGAATGTTTCTTCTCCAACTGCAGAGAGAAAACCTGATATCCCTAAGTCTACAGTACGAACTTCTATTAGCAAAAGCATTTCTCTAAATGAAAATGAAAAATCAGTTGAAGGAAATATTACTGAACCTGAAACAAATATAGCAACAACTCCTGTAGTTAAACAAAAATCAAAAGAATCCGAAATTGTGAAAATATTAACAAATGATTCGAAAACTTCAAAAGATGTTTATAAAATGGATACTAAATTAATGTCTAAAATTTCGTCACCAAAATATGATAAGAAAGACTCACCACAACATATTTCTGAACTTAAGGATGTTATAGAAAAGCGAGAGCCTAAACATCATCCTCTTTCAGAAATCAAAGAAAATAAAAACACTTTTGAAAATAAACCACATGGTGGTGGTATTAAAACACTACTTCCAGTAATTCGAACCTCTCAGGATTCTGATAAAAAACATATTGAGCCACCATCTCCATATGATACTGAAGAATTACCCAAACCACCGATTATTCCAAAGAATGTATTTGGAAAACACTTGAAACGACGACGAAATAATTCTGAGGCTGATACTTACCACAGACGACGACGATATACGAAACATGATTATGAATATTATGCTGATTACCACGATGCTGGCAGTCGATCGCCAGATTATGTACCATATACCAGAAAAAAGAAAACTGTAGAATTTAATGAGGCGCCTCCAACTGTTGCAGGTATGATATTTAAATATTTATAAGTATAAATATGATTTATTTTTATGTTAACTTGTCACTGCTCAACACATCCAGTGATCTCCATTTCATTTGCTAGCGCTTTAATCGGTAATAATGATATGAAAAAGCCCTACCGCTTGCGCCTATTAAATTTTTCTAATAAAAATTTTTGGCTGTTTTATATGGAATAAGTTTCTAATTTTAAGTACTCTTCTATCTCTTTTCATTTATAGACATGAGTTAATTATCAAATAAATCAGTTAAAATATCTCTCTTTACACAAACAATTTTCATAGTGGGCAATTTTTGGGACTTACCTGATAAAATATTGCCTATAATAAATTAAAATGAAACGCATTTGATGTATTAACCCTTCATGACTCTGTTGTAGAGTATAATTATCAACCACAGCATCCAAAACAAATTGTAACGGATACTGGAGAAGTAATTAAAATTGTAACGATGAAACAAGAAGAGATTATAAACTGCACATGTGGATTTATGGAAGAAGATGGTCTTATGATACAATGTGAATTATGTTTATGTTGGCAACATGCATATTGTAACAGCATTGAAAGAGAGGATCAAGTTCCAGAAAAATATATCTGTTATATTTGTCAAAATCCCTTACGAATGCGGGCATCACGAAAATATTTTCATGATCAAGATTGGTTAAAGCAGGGTACTTTGGCAACCGCTAGCTTTCATGCTGTCGATGAAAATGTAACGAAAGCTCGATTTGAAAGATTACGTAAATCGCATGAATTGAGTGGAAATATTCATGAACTTTCGTCGGTTATGCATAGTTTAAGAGTTAAATTGAAAATTGCTGAGTAAGTAATAAATGCCAGCGTTATCTATTTATGATTACTAATACATTATTATTTTTTTTAGAAACAAAGATCATCCCAAATTCTATCTATGGTCAAAACCCTGGCCAAAAATCGAATTAGACAATAATATAGAGGATTTATTAAATAATCAAAATCGTTTAGAGAATGTGGTACCACCAGAAGTTGTTAAAGAAGAAATTGTTCCATCGAACGATATCGAATCATCTTTAAGCAAATTATTAGACTCAAATGAGCCTGTTGATCCAAATAAACAGTTGGAATTTGAAAATGAAATTATTTCAAAACCGGAAACAACATCAAGTACTACAAATAATGAATTGTTGAATATATTAGAAGGAAATGAAGGTTCTGATACGAAAATAACAGATGAAGATGTTGAAAAAAAAGATACATTACCACCAAATATTGAATTACCTCCAAAAAAAGATGCAGATAATCCTGATTTAAAATCAAATAAAAATTGGATTGACGGGGGTGTAATGTGTGGAGAAGTATCTGATGGAGAAATGATCAGTCAAGCACTTGCCAGTGAAGCATTAGCAAATGATTTACTTAGCTCGCCAACTACTTTAAACTTATCAGCATTAACTCCTAGTGATATTGAAAAAATTCAAAACACAATTGACAGTAAGTATTTTTAACTCTTCAAACTGGTAATAAAATATTTTTATGTATATTTCTATTCTAAAAAGATTCGATTATGCCATATTATAATAACAAAAAGTTCAGATTTTTAATCATTTTGAATTTAGACAATGTGATTATGGCTGGCTGGAAAGTAATTAGCTGGGCACCACATATTGCTCTGGCTCGCAACGAATTCCTATATAATGAATATTTTTCGCATTGCAAATATTGTAACTAATAACAATAATATAATATTTTTCGCTCCTCTTGAAAAAATTCACTTAATTTACGTAGCTCCATCGCCGTGACAAGTTTTTTTTTATACATATATTCATTGTTTAGATTCTGCATCATTAGTGAGTCCATGTGTACCTGAACCAGAAGCCAAAATAGAATCTGATGCCTGTCGAGAAAATCTTATTGAAAACATTAGTCATTACCAAAAACTAATTAATGACAGAATGGATCGTATGGAAGAACAAATCAAAAGTAAGTGTTTAAATTTTACGAACAACGTTTATTTCATATTTTACCAAATCACTCGATTAGATCTGATCGAGTTTTCATTTCTTTCGCCTTTTTTTTGACAGCACCCAGTAAAATAAAATGATAACTGAATAGTTTGTAGCTAGAATTTTGATATCTCTAAAGTTTCTTAAAACATTTGCCATTTAGTTTCGGATGGCAGAATCTACACAATTTACTTCGAAAATTAAATGTGAATATGTTTTTAAAACGTTTGAATCGTTTTATTAAATTGCTTTATGAAAATTTATAATTTTAATAAGTTAAAAACGTTTGTTATTTAATTTTTTGCAGAATTAGAGGATGAAAGCGGTGATACACATGGAGGTTTACCAGAAGTAACGTCTCAAAATGATGTGAAAATGAAAGAAGCATTTGTAATGTTAATTCGAGATCTTGGAAAAATACGAAAACTTGCAGCATTGTATTAAATTGTATATTTTTATTTCAATAAATATTTTTTTTATATGTACACCGATATTTAAAATTTATAAAAAAACAAAAGATTTTTTAATCCACTATGAGCTCTAGGTGATCAAAAGCTTGTTTTTCACGCTCATACTTCGATTTTTTACCTCGCTTAAATTTAAATAAATTTAATCTAATTATATTAATCTAAGAAATGAAGTCGGATAAAGATTAAAAGTTTGCAATTCTAAAGAACAAGAATAGACAAAAATTGTTAAAAATCGTCCAAAATATGTGATTCAATAAGTTTCAAATCAAATACCACAATAATTTCGACAAAATCAAATTTTCATCAAAATGAAGTTGTTTTTTTGTTTTTAATCACTTGTATCTCAAAAACGGTGAGTTCTAGGAAAAAAAGTTTAAAATAAATGTGTTTTCTCAAATTTTTCACGCGCGAATGGTAAAAGCACACTTTCTAATCAATATGACTTTATTCCTCTTATAGATATAGATATTATAGATTCTTTAGAATTGCAATTTTAAACGCTTCACTTCCTACAGTATATGAACCAGATGTATGAGCACCCGCTACTCTCCTTGAAAAAATTCAAAATAAAACATTTTGGATTTCAGAGCGGTTTTACGAATTGTTTGCGACACATTGTATACTTTAAATAACTGTTGTAATTAATTTAATTGTTTCGCTAATCTAGAAATTCCATTACTGAGTGTTTTATCTTCCTGCTCGCAAATAAAATATTGTGGCATCGAACAATCTACACCTCGGTAATTGTATCGACGATATGAAGGATCATAAACAACACCCAGACATCGACCAGAACCTCTAATTTCACTCGAATTTGGTTTGTTCATTACTGGTTTAGCTGAACCACTCCATATCCATAATAAACCAGGGTTTAATCCCGAGGTCCAAAAATCTCGTCCTATTTAATAACAATATTTATTTTAAAAATCATAAAAAAATTTAGGCAAGCATTTTTACCTTTAAAATAACTCCAAGATTGAATATACGAAATGACGCTTTCACGTTCTTCAATTGTTTCAAATTCTACAAGAGATGCACCCATTCTTTTACAGTATTTATTAGCTACTTGCCAATCAAATTTTCTTTCTCCAAAATAGTAGCATCCTTCACCAGCCCGAGTAAAATTAAGCGGGCAAGGCTCTAAAATAAAATTTAAATAAATCATCTATGTAGTAAATCATATTCAATTAATTCGCTTTGCTGTGACTTCTTAAATTTTCAGCTTCGAAAAGCAAGAGGTCAAATCAAGTATAGATGTTTAAAAAAGGATTTTACCATATAAATAAATTGTTAGTTAGATATTTTCCAAACCTGTATCAATTTTATTTCCAGCTACAACCGAATACATAATTTCTTCTACATGCCGTAAACGTTTTTCCATAATATCAACTTTATAGGCCATTTTTTCGAACGCACTCAATAAATACAAATCAGTTTCACTAACTTCACGTCCCGGGGATTGTACACTTACTGGATTGTTTGGATTATTTGGAATTTGTGGTTTCATCACCGTTGGGATTGGACGATTTACAATTTTACCAGGTCTAGTATCATTTAATATTGTTATTCGTGATGCAACAAATCCACCTTCTGTTTTTGGAATGTGCAAGACTTTTCCTTCCCTAAAATAAAGGAATTTATTAAATATTTTAAAAATATATTACCATAGATAAACTAACAAAAATTTATATAAAAAAAGTATGCCGCAAAATGTTCGATTACTTTTATTCCTAACGTCTCCCTAAGTATTTACCCTTTCTTCTAAAACACCCTGAACAACCTATGCACTGTAAATCCTTGAAAAAAATATCACCGAAAAAATATCAAGAAAGAGATATCCTTGGGAAAAATTTTCGGTGACAAAATATTTTTGAAAAATGAAAACAAACATTGACTTGAGTTTAATTGTTGAAATATCCTCTTTTGGAATTTGGTGTTGAATTCCAATGCTTGCATTATTTTTAATAAATTAGATGTTTTAAAAAAAAAACACAATTATGGCCTTCATTTATTTTGGATTTCGAAAATTTTCAAAAGTATTTTCTAGAATTTTTCATAAATGCCTATCTTTTATAATTTTGGAGAAAATGAACACCAAATTTTGTCCTAATTTGCCCTCTCTCAGGTAAACAGTATTTGTGAATTTTTTTAACTTAAAATAGTTATTTTGTAATAATCCCAAATTTGTTGTAAGTTTTGGCAAATTTTTTTACAAATAATTTTTTGTATATTTTTTCTGTAGTACCATAATCGAATTATAATTATAAAAATTTAAAAATAAAATTTTACCTTAAGTTATAGTTTTCATATGACAAAGTATATTTTTCCAACAATGGTCCAAATACACCATCGTCTGCAGTATCCCATACATCATTGTTGTCATTTGTACTGGTGTCAGTAGAATTCACACAACAATACAGAAAACTTAATATAATTAAACAATGAACACTTTTCTTGATAATCATTATGCTGTTATACTTTACATAAATAAAATAAAAACAAGAAGCTCTCTGTTCTTGAATCTTGAACTGATCTCACTCAAATATTAAAATTAAAACAAAGACTTGTTCAAGTAGTTAATACTGACAGTTTAAACTTCTTTTTAATATAGAGGTAAAAGTTAAATCAGAATATTATAGGAGACGAATAATGAGTGGGTGAGCTTAGGGGGTTTAATGTCTTTTGATTTACATTTTATTGCGCTTCTCTACTACGAGCTAGAAAGGGTCATGATAAAACATCACATTCTGATTAAATTGTTTTAGAAAACAACAATTGACTGAGTTAATTGTTGGAATATCCGGTGTAGAAAGTGTTGAATGTCAACGCTTGCATTTTTTATAAATTAGGAGAGTTAAAAAACCAACACAATTATGGCCATTTACTTGGTTTTCAAAATTTTTTTTCGTTTTTCTAGAATGTTACAAATTTTCAACTCTATATCTTTTATAGTTTTGGAGAAAATGGACACCAAAGTTTTTCCTAATTTGCACCCTAACGGGTAAACAGTGATGTTTACAAAAAAAGTTTCAAACAAAAGTTATTTATTTTTGTATAAGGAATAATTTTTGTTGTATCTCCAACGGTTTACAAGTTTTGTACTACGGATGCAAGACCCGATTGACCTATGTTGCTTATTTACGAACTCTATCTCACTTTTCACACCCTAAGTACGCTATAGAAATTTCAGCTTGATATCTCTTTTCTTTTTTGAGTTTTCGTGTTTATACAGACAAACAATCGGAAATGGATTAATTAGGTGATTTTATGAACACTTATACCAAAAATTTTGTTCGTAGCATCAATATTTTTAAACGTAACAAACTTGGGACTAACCTTAGTATACCTTGATATGTATTTCACATATATCGATTTTTCTTCCGATTGTTGCAACAACAATACACATAATAAATTATTCAAGAAACGATAAATTGGTCAAATCTAAAGATATGTATCATAATTGAGCCAAACTCGAGCTTACCATTAATTCGCAAGGTAATATATTACGAACAATAATTTGAATACAAGACATTTTCATTAAAATCCAGCCTTTGAAATTAATTGGGGGTCATTTACACTGTCCTAGCATGCTTAATAAATTTTATAAATCTTTAATTGTTAACACTAATGACAAAATTATCAATAATTGATTCATAATGGTTTTTTTCTTGTTTACCAATATTTTTATATATAATTAACAAGTGAAATTAAATCAATATGGGATTTCCAAGTAAAGTTCTTATGGTATTGTATCCTGGATCATTCACCTTCTACTAAAGTGTTAACCTACTTACCTACTTTTTAATAAACGGTCAACTCTCTATACTTTCTAACTTACACTTTTTGATGACCTTAAAAATATATTAAATATGTTCTTCGATAAGTGATAAGATAATAATAATTCTTCAAAGAATCAATTGAATATTGAACAGTATATATGAAGATTTACTTCGTTCGCAGTGAAGTATTTGATGGTGATAGCGCCCTAGACGAGTTTCAATAAAGATTTTGAAGGCAAAAACAACAATTTGCATCTACGAATAAAAAATATATTATTTATATTTTGTTACTCCTTAATTGTTGTTACCCTAGTCTTAAGCATCACGGGCCTACACCTCCGCAACCGACTTCGATAAAAGTATACCTACATAGTCAATCCTAATTTTCTCTAAGCCCGCATTTCTACGCTGTTTTTCTTAAATCTAGTGTATCTTAATACACATATTTCGGGCATAGAAAGCAAAAAGAAAATGAATCGGCTTGATCGGGATTCGACTTCGGACCTCTGGTTAACAAAGTTTATTTGAATTTTTTATCCCTTTAAAGAAACAATTAGATAAAGGTCTGTACTTTTTTATATTAATTTCACATGAAGAATTCACTTTTTCGAAAAAAGGCTATATTATTCTATGATCCATGCCACATCCAAAGAGTTAGCCATGAATTTTCCCTTCTTTAATGCATTAAAACGCTTGAGCATACAATTTGTAGGCTAAGCCCATAAAATAATATAATCTAAGCCCTACTGCCGATTACACCTAAAAAATCTTTTACTATTTATATAGTATAGTAGAAAATATAATGTCCAAGAAAGTAATAATGAATTAGCTATGGAAAATTTTTTTAATTTGTTATGTTTAAAAATTGGCGCGCAATTATAGATCGAAGTACCATATTTTGTGCCAAATTTAAAAATTAGGTATTCATAAATTCCTGTTTTTGGCAAGCATATATTGTAGCCAAGCAATTACATCAAAATAAAATTATTTCGAATTAAGACGAATGGAATAATATTAATTAAAATTTTTAATTGACAGTGTTGACATAATATTTATAACCTTATTTTTTATTTTAAAAATATGCGACACAATGTTGTCAAAATATTCAGTTATTCCATGTTTTTTACGACAATTTAGAAGTAAGCAAATAATTAATTATAAGAATTTTAGATAACAAAATTTTATTATTTATTAATTCTTCAAGATGTTTACAAAAATCTACCAATTCGATACTGTAGCACGGTCGGAGAAGTTGTGGATGAGAAATTCAATGCCAAGCCGGTTATATTAGGCCAACCAACGTCAGAAACCCATCCACATCTCATAAATGATGGAGAAATTGGACCTGGTATTCAGCGCGAGGAATATCAAAAGAGAAGAGAAAATTTAATGAACAATATTCATGAGTATGTTTCGAGATATAATCCTAATACATCTCCATCGCCTCATTTAGTAAGTTTCAAGTAATATTACATTCGTTAATAAGGGTCACTTGTATCCCATAAAGTATATTGAGTTGAGTGGATTCTAAATAGGGAATATTCATGAAATTTAAATTTGGTTCAAATATTTTTCTTCCGTAACTTTAATGACTGGACATTTCAACTAAACCGTCAGTTGAAACATGCATTACGGACATGACATCATAGTACGGGCTTGTCAAATTTGTTGACATACTGTATGGTATTAATTACTTACATTTTATATGGTATTTCATTAAATTATACTATTCTACGACTTTTTATTAGAAAACTTAATAATAATGAGTGTAAATTCATTCTTTTAAAGTGTAAATTATACATTGAACTGTCACCAATTGACAGATTACGTACTTATACGTCATGAACAGAGAGCGCCAAAAAAACTGCGTTTAAATATCTCAAAATTATAATGTATTTTAAATATTTTTTACACTTAAATACAGCATTTTTAAGCAGTATTTATATTTTTTACTTTGTTGTAACGGTGTAAGCAATGAATTAAAAATATAAAAATAAAATACGTGAATATTCTCTATTGTTGAAACAACCCAAATAGCCGTCCTTTTTTTTCAGAGAATACGAATATTTTCTGACAATATTTGTTTAATGATTTAAAAAAATATTAAAAATCCCCAATAATAGATTTCAATATACAGGGTATAGAGTGCACCCTCTATAATACAGGGTATTGAAACATATAACCATATGTTTGTAATGTATGAAAAAATATATGTAGGTATTTAAAATTTTTAGATAATTATTCCGTCTGCTGTAAAACAATATATGTCAGATAAAATTCCTTATGTATTTCGACAAAATTCGGATTTCTATTATCTAACTGGAAGTTTAGAACCAGACAGTTGTTTAATAATGTACGTGAATGGAGATGCTCGTAAAACTACTTTGTTTGTACGGCCAAAAGATAAGCAATCAGAAATGTGGGATGGCCCTAGAACTGGTACAGAAAATGCTGTTGATTTGTTTGGCATAGATGAGGCACTGTCAAATAGTGATTTAGAACCTTTTATAAATTCACATTTGAAACCGTCGAAAAATATGTTTGTTTGGTATGTATATTAAAATAATTTTAATATCAAGAAATTTTATTATAATTACATTATTCTATGAACAAGAGCAGTATTAGCTGCTTTTTATTGATAAAAAACTAATGTAATAAAAATGGCCAATAAAATTTGTGTTGAATCGTTGATACGCGTCCTCTGGTGCAACAAAGTAGCTCAACATCATAAAATGCATACAGAAGTCCATTGCAAAGTTCAAACAAAGTAAACGTTGTAAACACTGCGCGGCCGGTCAAATTGTCGTCAGTAAAATCTTTCCTATTTTGCGCATTGGGTTGACCCTTCTATAAGTTTCCGGTAGGCCGCTTACCTCCAACCCGCCCCTGTTTTCCACTATCGATTGTCATAAGTCATATCCAAAGAGCTTGGTACTATCCATTATCCAATCCAAAGTAAGTTTTGCGAACCCTGATTTTCTCCACAAAGATATAAAGGTTTAGTAGATAACTCTAAATTCTCTTTGGAAATGAGTGGATAATTTCAAGGTTCCTCAATTTATTTCTTTAAGTATCCATGCCACAATCTTAAGCAAATCGATGCGATAGAATAAAATGTGGCAGTCTTTTTTTGTAAATGTAAATTAAAATTTGTATGGTTCAACACACAATTGTAATATTTAAAATAATTTGTACTGATTAATGTGTTTCATTTTGTAAGGCATGATTTTTTAAATCCAATTCAAATTGAAGTTAGTAAAACAGTTAAAACTGCATTGTCGAAATTGGTTAATCGACGATGGGAATCGCCCATACCATTTGTTCACAGACTTCGAGTGATTAAATCACCAGCAGAAATTGCGTTAATGGAAAAAACATGTGAAATTGCTTCAGAAGCATTCATTGAAACAATGAAACATTCTAAGCCTGGTAATATATGCTTAAATTTTCTAATAATATTAAGACTCTTAAACCTTTTGTTCGCTCGAAAATATTTCTAAGAAGATTTTGTACGTGTTGCCAAATAGATGCAAAGTACCAAATTTCTTACCATTCGAAGACGTTTGTTTAGAATTGGCAAAAAAAAAATATATTTTGAATATAATTGAGGAATAATTCGAAAAAGTGTCAAACTCAGAAAAAATTCTTAAATCTAACATCAAATAAATTGGCTGTTTTTCAGTCTTTATAATTTTCGATTACCGAGAAAATGATTCTATATCTATTCTTTTAGTACGCATACTTTTTTAAATTGAAATATAAAAATTGTAGTGGCTTTCAATACTTTCAAAAAAGATTAATATTTATAGGTCTAATAATATTAACTTGACTTAATTATTGTAAAAAGGCTGCTCTGAACATGAGCTGTTTGCACGAGTTGACTTCGAAAGTCGTATGCGAGGTGCAGAATATTTGGCATATCCACCAGTAGTTGCAGGAGGACCACGTGCTAATACTATACACTACGTTAATAATAACCAAATCGTGAACGATGGAGAAATGGTTTTAATGGATGCAGGTTAATATAATTTATTCAACTTTTATTTCTATAATTATAAGATGTTACGTTTATTTAAAATGGGCTATATATGAAGAGTCCTCTTCCTAAACTCAGATATATAAACGGTTTTCAAACATTTTTCAAACTTTCAGGTTGTGAATATCATGGCTACACTAGCGATATTACAAGAACATGGCCCGTAAATGGTAAATTTAGCGCAGAACAACAAATTTTGTACGAAATTATTTTGGATATCCAAAAAGAATTAATTAAATTGTGTGTTGAATTGCCATCAATTGATCAGCTATTCGATGAGATGTCGACTATGCTGGGACAAAGACTTGGTGAAGCTCATATCATATCAAATCGTTTATCTTCAGAAGATAAAACTAAGGTATAACATGAATGAATTTGTTATGAATTAAAATGAGAAATACGTCGAAAGAAAAAAAATTATCGCGTTTTAGAATTTTTATATTTTGGTTGAAAGTTAAGAATTTCCACATTCGTTGTGTTTGTCTTGACAAACCCTTCCAAATAAGCCCCGCCTATTTAAATAAACTCAACCTACTTTTAATCAACCCATAAAAACTCCTTCTTTTATCTTTTTCCGTTTAAAAATTTATTTAATTTAATGGTTGCCCAATGTAGTTTCAAACATTTAACAGTAGCTAGGGAGAAATATAAAATTTATAGTTGTTACAAAATTTGATCTTTCTGGCGAAAATTATAAATCGAACTTTAAAAATCTGGCATTGGGAAAAATTTTTTCGAGTTCTATACCCCTTCCTCCCTTTTTTCCGACGTCCTTGTAATAAAAATTAGTTGAAAATTAATACTAGTTCATCTTTCGTTCTCATAAATTCCGTTTTATTTCACAGATGGCTTTCAAATTTTGTCCTCATCATGTGTCACATTATTTGGGCATGGATGTACATGACACTCCATCAGTCTCAAGAAAAGAGAAGTTACAATCGGGAATGGTTATTACAATGGAACCAGGTAGGAATAATTTTTTTCAAAATTAAATATTTCATATCTCTGGATTTTTTCATAATTAAACTTTATGATTATGATAACGCTTAATTTGGAGGGAGATCGATATACTAAATGAAGATACTAAACCGCAACCAAAGTAGTCAGTCCACCAAGCGATTGATCTGAATGCACACACAAATTTAAAATAAACCGTACCTTTCACGGCTCAAAAGTAAAAGTTCGATTTTACGTTTATCTACGAAAGCCTACCATTTGCCCTTAGCTTACTATTTTTTTTATTACAAAATATTTTTTACAGGAATTTACATCCCTGAACATTTTTATGTACCAGAACAATTTCGTGGTATTGGAATACGTATCGAGGACGATATTCTAATTACAGAATCGGGACCCCAAGTTTTAAGTAAAAAATGCCCCAAAGATATTGCAGAAATTAATAAGGTTGTAAATGCACAACACTAATGTAAAAAAACATTCAATAAAATCAACCAATCCCTTTTTAATTTCTTAATCGTATTTACATCTAAGAAATAGTGCTATGCGTAACATTCTCTTTCAGAAAATCGAGAGTTCCATTTGGGAAATTAGTAATTTTCGACAAAGCTTTACTCCTTCATATCACTCCGAAAATTTTATATACCTTGCTTGTAATATTTAATTAAAGCACAGTTAAGTCTTCCTGAAACAATCGTCATTTAAAAAGATTGTAATCTTCAAAAATTTGAAATTTTAATTTTTAATTAGAATAATTTTAAATTACTCGTCCAGAATAACGGCGATTAAATCTACAACATTTTAATGATAATAATATTGACCATAAATCATAAAGAGGAAATACTTTCAACCTCATCAGACTTACAAATTGATGAGGTTGAGGAATTAATTGTCCAGCGAAACGGGTGAAAATCAGCTAGTATGAAGTATCTCATTCGTGCATTTTTTGTGACACTGAGATACCATAGTACCTACTTAAATTTTTTGAGAAGAAAAACCAATTAGAATAACTCTTTGTAAACTAATGTTACACAAAGTATTTGGGTAAATTAAAATTAACGAAAATAACTAACGGAATTTATATAAATAATATTTTATTTGTACATAAAAATATGTTTTCAATACATAAAATAAAAAAAATATATATTTACTATTAATATAATATTAGGAAGTATTAAATATGAGAAAATATTTGAAATGCTTACAAATATAAGGGATACATTAGGAAATAATGGGTGTATACATATATAATGTCGAATTTCTATAATCATTTAAAAAATCAATTTTCATAATTATTATATTACATATAAAATATATTTTATGTTATCTGGGAAATCTAAAAGAAAGCTATTTATAAATATGTTCTCATATTAAACTTCTATAATTAATCTAATTTTTTTGTTTTATACCCTTTAAACAGAGTTTAAATCCACATAATACATTTTACTTAGTAAGTATAAATATAGAATATATTCAGTAACACAGTTTTAAAATAAATAATATTAATCGTATTTCTACATGATTTCAACCCTTTGCTAGAGAGGTGGATTCAAATTCAACATCCTTATTGCCTAACACGTACTTAAGTACAACTACTTGAATGTGTTTCCGTAAACAACAAAAAAATCCACCTTTTCAGAGAAGGGTCAAGATAAAAAAAAATGCATATATTATTTTTTTAAATTATTCCTAATAAAAATTAATTTATAAATATTTTTTTATTAGTTAGTTAAAAAATATAAAGCAAGTCTTGTCCAATAATGTATCTGAAAACTTTTATGTCGAGCTCAGAAGACTGGGATTTTACAGGTGTCAGTAACAAACTTTAATCAGTGTTTTTATCTTGCATAAAGATAAAGTGCATATCTTGTTCCGAATGTTAACTTCTTTAAAATTTTGTTTTCCTAATGAGAAGTGCTTTATATTTTATTTAATTTTTTTAGTTTTCATTTTTAATTATTTTGTTCGAAGTATACTTAAGCTACAATTAAATAGTCATTGATTTGAGCTCAAAAGACCTATGGCAATGAAATAAATTTTAAACTATCAATAATAATAATAAAAACATCCATAAATGAATTTATTTTTTAAATAATAATATAATTTGAACTTTTTGTATTCTTATTAACAGTAGGGATGAATAGTAAAAAATGCCTTTCTTAAATAATTTAAATGAATAAAATTATTATATTAAGGTTAAATAATATATAAATAAAAAACGTAATATTTGAAAATACTTGAGAAATATTAATTCTTTACGAAATTATATGTTGATGATATTTTAGAGTGATCATTTATCTCAGATTCTGATCCTGCAGTTAATAATTTTTACAATCATGCTTTAAAATTGGCGCGTACACTCTAAATATTAAGATATTTGTATTTTAAATCTTATCTACATGTACCAACTGATAATGGAAGATATATATGAGGTATATTCATTTAATAATCGAAAACTCATCACACAAGCTCGATTAAACGCTTTTAATATTAATAAATTAAGCTTAATCTATCCCTGTATCTCGATTAAAACCGTCCAAGAAATAATCCCCTTTCATATATATATATATATATATGTTAGGTACTAATTGCTCACTCTACCAGTCTAATTCTTCTATAATTTCTGGAACTCCACCAGGATATTCCCCAGTTAAACAAGCCGTACAATGTCCATATTCCGCTGGATTCTGAAGTTTCATATTTAAACTTACAGCATATTTCAAACCTTCAACGCTTAAATATGCAAGGGAATCGGCACCTGTAAAAATTAATTACATTAAAACTCAAACAAATTTTTAAATTTTTCATACAATTAAAACATTATTTTAAAGTGATGTAAGGGAAAGTTTTTAAAGATTAAAAAGCGGACTCTGGTATATGGTACATATTATTTTTTTAACTAATTCTAATAATATTTTCTTATAAAAATTTTTCCATGACTCTTTCATGATCAATTATTAAATGAAATAATAATCAATTGTAGATATAAAAGTTTAAGCAGTATAAATTACACAAGGTCAGAAGATCATTCAATTGACTTCATGTTTTTGAGCAGTAGTTAAATTTAGTTGGTTGCAACAGGAAATTACATAACAGTAAAACTACACAAGTTTTTATTAGCTGGTTTAGAATTTACGATTGTATGCAAAAATTTGATCATATGAACCAATAAAAGTGGTTGGATAAACAATCAATCGAGTTGCCTAGAACACCTTAACAACCTAAACAATCAAGTGTAGTGTAAAAGGTTTAATGAGATTTTTTTTACTGAGAAATTTCCCCAAATACGTTAAAGTGGGATTTTTAGAAAGGGAACAGTTTTTCCAATGACTAAGTCAACAATAACCAATAACCCTTCATATCCAGATTAAAAATAGGCTAGAACCTTCAAGAATGAGAAAGAATGGCAGAAAAATTGTTCTATTTCACAAATTTTCTCAGTAGAGATATTTGTCCAAAACTACATTATATTCAAAATCAGCCATTTTGACAAGAAACTTGTTTCCATGTATTTTTGAAATCTTTTTAAATCTTTAAAAACAACTTAATATACCAAGAACAGAAACTTACCAACATGTTCTGCTAATTGTTCGGTGTTCAGTTTATTAGCAATTAATTCTTCTTTTGTTGGAATGTTAATACCCATATAACAAGGATGTTTTAATGGTGGACTAGCAATTCTAATATGTACTTCTTTAGCTCCTGCATCCCGTAAAAGTTTAATAATTGGTGCAATCGTGTTGCCTCGTACAATAGAATCATCAATTAATATCAATTTTTTCCCTTTCACATTTCCTGATAATGCACCAAATTTCTTTGCTACGCCTAATTGTCTTAAACGATTACTTGGCTGTATGAATGTTCGACCTACATAACGATTTCTGCAAAGAACTTCGGAAAATGGAATTCCAGACTGTAACAAAAGAAAATTTCATTTAAATGACATTTTATTAAAATATTTGACCTGAAAAAAATTGTTTGCGATAACTTCTCCTTGACTTAGGTAGAAGATAATCTAAACTACTAGTGTTATATGAATACTGATAATTATTTTAATTGGCTATTACAAATAAATAAAATTCTAGCTTTGTATTTAAAATAGCAAAATTTAAGGGCAAAAATTTTAGAAAGAAATCTATCCTATTCTGAATCTATTCTATTCAGGAATGTCCAAAATCTTATAATCAAGAAAGAGATTCTGAAACATTATAAAAATTTTTATTTGAATAATAGAAATACTCTCTATTATAGAAAAATAAAAAGGAAATACTATTTTAAAGGTTTCTCAAAAGTAAACAAACAATTTTAAATAATTCTTTTATATACTCAATAGATTTACCACGGTTTCAAAGTCTTTCATATTACAAATGTATAATTTGGAAATTTGAATAATATTAATAAACTTTTTTGACATTGTGTACAAATTTGTAATTTAAATTTGTAAGCTAAAATTTTTATGAATTTATTAGCTAAATTAAATAAGATAAGACATACCTGTCTGGAAAAACCATGAGCTGCTGCCGTTCCAGATTCAGGCACTGAACTAACAACATCAGCTTCTACGCTTGATTCAATAGCCAATTGTTTTCCACATTGCATACGGACATTATAAACCATTTGTCCTTCGAAAATACTGTCGGATCGGGCAAAATAGACGTATTCAAAAATACAAAATGCCTGTGAATGACTTTCTGGTCTTTCCACGATATCAATTGTTTGAATACCATTTTTACTTAATTCAATAATTTCACCTGGATATACTTCTCGAACATAACGTGCACCCACAGACAAAAAGCCGCATGATTCACTTGATATTACCCATCCTTCAGCTTGTGTTTCGTCATCAGAGGAGTCTTTTGATAATTCTGTAAAATAAGATTGAGATATGTTAACACCATCAATTTTTGAGTAAAAAATAAGTGTCAACACAAAAAACTAATCATATGAAAAGTTTGAAGCCAATCGGAGATCAGAACTTCAGCCGAAATTAATTCAGGGCACGAAAACTTACTGCATAATTTGATTAATTGATAACTTATTTATCAAATATACGGATTTACTATTGGTACTTTGCCAGCCTGCTAACTTTCAAAGGCTTTATGTTCCTTAAAAGTGGCAACAAGGAAATTTTCTTCTGAGTTAATTTATATCTCAAAAAATAATGAGATCGGAAAAATCATTTTAGGTATTTTAATCTATCATATAGAATGCCAATCATATTAAAAGACTGAAACCAATCGGATGTCAGAACTCCAACCGAAATTAATTCAGGACACGAATAGCTACTACATAATTTGATTAATTGATAACTTTTTAAGATACTAACTATTTATTATCTGTAGAAAAAATTGGAAAAGCATACGAGGAGTAACGTGAATAGTATTAATGTGAATAGTGTATCACGTTTTCCATTAGTAATCAAAATTTTGTGTTATGGATGACTTATTACTAACTTTTGATGAGATCATTAAAAATTTTATTTCTTTTATCAGCACATTTAATTTAGTCCGGATATTTCCGATAATAATTATCATATATTAATTTTATTGAATATAAAAAACTTCAATTATGTAACACGATTTTTTGTAATTGTTGTAATAAATTGCAAAAAACTTTTTTAATTCCTGATAATAAAAATCTTTGCTCACATGACAACCACATAAAATTGATAATGTGCGTATTTGCATATTTTTATAATACAAGATAAATTTGATCTTTGCTCCCGTAATTTTTTTTTTCTGGTTGAATTTAGGTTTCATGTTTTTTATGAGTGTCTGTATTCAATTAATCTTGAACTAGTTTGTTGTTCAAAGTTTATTTTATTTATTATAAGAAGTAGTTATTACAAAATAAATAAATAAATTTTAATATTCAATAAAATTTGTTTGCAGCTGTTTATTTTTTCAAATAATAAATCAATGAAATTATCATTAAATAATTAAACAAATAAATATTCTCGTAGAGAGATGCTTTCTCAGCAAAATATCATTTAACGCGATTAGTATAATAGAAAAATTTAATTAATTTTATTTCAAATTAGATTTATTGATTAAAAATTTGTTAACCATTGGAATTTGATCAAATTTATCAAAGTTGTTAATTTTTAAGAAATTATAAAAATACTAAACGTGAGAATTTATCACGATTAATTTAAAAAAATTTTTTGGGTTCGGATGGGTTGTAAATCGATAAAAACCAATAAAAGGGTTTTTAAGTATTTTTTCAAAAACAATACTAACAATTTTCCTTTCAAAAACTTGTGCTATGTATTATTAAAACCACATTATTATGAATGTGGAGGTCTTGCGTTCAAATCCCGATCCGATTAACTTATATTTTTTTTAATATTTTGAAAATAAGCTATTTTATTGGTTTCTTTAAACCATCTCAGATTATTAAATAATACTTACAGAGCTCGTAAAAAGTATTAACTTTAATTATTTTATGATTTTTTTCGAAAGCAGAATGAATTTGCCAAAAATTGCGGTCAAATATAACAATATTCACAAATTAATGTACTTACGTGCATTTGGTGGAAGAATTTTTCCAATACAAAGAGGTCGATTACCATATGGATCTCGTACACCATAAATACGATCTCGTAAAAGTATTACAAGAGAATATGATAGAGGTGCAAGTTGCATTAAATGTTTGATACGTGCAGGCCAATCAGGACCGCCTACTTCACCTTCTGGTGGATTCAGACATAAAGCTTGTGTTATAAGTTCACTGTCAGAATGTGTAGATAGACCAACACCTCGATTAAGTACCTAAAAGGTTAACAATGTCATTAGAACAATAACTAAAATGAAATTCTAGTAACTGTTTTTTTTTTTTGCATTTTCATGATAAATAATTTTTGCCTAATTTAGTTTATCATCTATACTAATATTATAACTAGAATGTGTGTGTTCGTTTTAGCAAAAGCACTGCAAACGCACCTATTGCATTGTTGTTCCTTTGTATAAAATGAAGTAACGAAAGGCTAGAGAGTGGGATAAGCCATATTATCCTCTCTTCGCTTTATCTGGAGAAAATAGTTCATACTCCATTAAGAGGAGATTGTTAAATAAATCATTTATCGACTTTCATCGAGCTCTTTCAATTAACGTGTAATTTCAATTAATCTGTTATTTAAATAACTTATGCCTAAATAACTGATGCCTCAACTCGATAATAAATAATATTAATGAATTGCTTTAATAATAAGGTATTAAACTGACTAACATAATTAATATTAAATAATTAAGTAATTCTAGCTCATAAATCATAAATTTGTAACCCAATTACATAAAGACACACGGTCTGGCAATTTTAAAAACAAGAAAAATGACTCATTAAGCAGCCAATGTCATATGAATATTCTCCTTTCAATAAATAGCGGTTTAAAAGTGGGGATTTTCATTCACAAATTTTTTAATAAAAACCTGGTATACAGCGTGTGTTCGGGAAAGCTTGCAAATAATTATCTTATAAAGACTAAAAATGAGAGAAATTCAAAGTACTTTTTTGAAAACAAAAACTTTTTGGTAGACCATCCTGCGCTCATGAAATTTATTTAAAAAAAAAAAAAAACTGAAAAATAAAGCATTTTGTTGATGCTTACCATTTTACGTAATTGTTCACAATTAACTAATTCTCCATTATGTGCAACGGCAACTGCACCATGCATAGAATGTACAACAAAAGGTTGACAATTGACTTCTTCGGATGCTGCACTAGTAGAATAACGAGTATGTCCAATACCTGCACTTCCTTTCAACTTTTTCATTGCATCATCGTTGAATACATTATTTATTAAACCCATTCCTTTGTGTACATTGAATGATTTTATACATTTGCCTTCTGTTGTTACAATTCCTGCAGACTCTTGTCCTCTGTAAAAAAATATACCAAATCCATTAGCTTTTCGAAAAAATATTTCGAATAAACGGAATCTCTTGAAGTGTTCTAAATGAAATTAGGATGTGGAACTTATGGGTATCTTTGCGCATTTATCAAAATCTTTCTATTTTAAAAATGCATTTACATAAAAATTTAAAAAAAAAAAAAACTTTATTTAAAATGAACTCGTCATTTCTCCAAGCTCCTACTTTGCATAAAGTGTAGAAGTATATCTATTTTAAATTTATCTAGCGAAAAATCTTTCTATTGTAGTTTTCATTTGTTTGGCAAAATTGAAAATTTTCGAAGAGATGCGCATTTTAATATTTTATCATAAAATTCAACAACAAATTTGCACATTATACCTCTCTTCGGCATGTCGAGACATAAATTTAAGAATTTACAAGATTTTTGAAAACGGTGCCAATATATTAAAATAGATAGAATATTCGGAAATATTTTGAAAAATTTTACATACCTGTGTTGTAATGCAATTAGACCTAAACAAACAATTTGTGATATATCTAATTTTGCTGGCCAATCTCCCGTTGCAATTGCACCAAATACTCCACATTCGTGCGTAAGTCCAGACATAACAGCCCCACGTCCAAGCCGTTTGTTGTATTTTTTTTCTTCATTATTATTTTGAATTTCCGACATTGTTACAATATTTATTCTACTTAAAACAATTAATAATCACACAAAAAAAATTAATTCACTTATTTAAATCACTTCTAAAATTATTTAAATGAACAACAAATTTATTTAAATTGAATATTTATATATTATTTAATATTTTGATCAGAGCGAATGATTGCAAATTTAAAAATAATTAAAAATATATCACAATTATATATACCGATTTATAACATAAACAATAATTTTTTCCCACTCAATTTTAAAATATTTTTTCTTATCTACTTAATGATTGGTTCAATTTAAGACCCCCTATGTACCGCATAGATACCACGTGTTTGTATAAAAACGCGGTGAAAATTGATAACCCCTAACAAAATGTGAATATTTATTTTATGTAAAATGTGAAATTATTCCATTCAATTTCGTCATTATTTTCTCTATTTAATAAAAAAAAAATCATAATAACAAACGGGTCACAAATAACTATTGACCTTTTTGATATTTCTAAGAAATATAAAATATTCTACCTAAATGATAACATCTATTTGTGAATATTACAAAGTATTAAATTGATTTTATTAAAGAAAAATTAAAAAACTTACTCGTATTTTTGTGTGAAGAAGTAACTTTTTGACTAAACTTATATAACGAACAGGTAAAAAAGTTGATTTTTACCTGTTGCTTTTTTTTTTTTTTTGAATTAGTATTCAAAAGCAAAGAATCTACCCACCCAATCAAAAATGTGATCCTTCAAACAAGTGGTCCAAACATGTATATCAATGTCAATTATAATTTATTATTAAATTAGTGCTAAGTGTCTGTGTAGTTACATGGGTCATGCAAAATATAAATAAAAAGCATTACACATTTACACTATCTCTTGGGTAGGGGCTAGGTTCTAATTAATATAAACAGCAACAAAAATTAAAACTCGTCGATAAAAAAACACCGCTTTAATAAATTGCTTGATAATAGTCGAGTCAATGAAGAATTTCAATGAATTAGTCAGAATAGAGAAGCGATTTTTTTGTAAACACGCTTTTATCAACTTCACTGTAACTAACAATGTAATAAAATCATAGAAGTAAATTTTAACCTACTTCTAATTGTCCGTTTAAAATGCAAATTTGCACACGTGTCCAAGTCCGATGATAATACAATAATTTAATAATTTTATCCTAGTATCCTGACCAGGATCACCTGGATAAACGATCGATAATATTATCTTTATTACTTTAATAATATTATTTTGAAATATCAATAGTAATATTAACGATAAGTTGATGTGCTCTGTAATTAGGGTGCTCGCTCCTTAGCCGGAAAGTTTTTATACCATCTATATATGAAATATATCAAGGTATACTAAGTTTAGTCCTAAGTTTGTAACACTTAAAAATATTGATGCTACGAACAAAATTTTGGTTTAGGTGTTCATAAAATTCATTTCCAGTTGTCCTTTCATCTGTCCGTCTGTATGTCTGTAAACATGACAACTCAAAAACGAAAAGAGTTTGTAAATGAGCAGCATAGGTCATGCTCTTGGGTCCATAGGATATTCCATATAATACATACTATACAATTTGCACCCTCACGGGTAATCAGTGATGTTTAAAAAAAAATGTTTCAAATAAAAGTTGTTTATTTTTTTATAAGGAACATTTTTTACATTTAAACTTTTGTTCTATCTCCAACGGTTTATAAGATGGGTCCTTTGGACCCAAGACCCAATTGATCTATGATCCCCATTTACGAACCCGACCTCACTTTTTATGTCCTGAGCACGCTGTAAAAATTTCAACTTGATATGATTTTTCGTTTTGTAGTTATCGTGTTGACAGACAGACGGACAGACAACCGAAAATGGACTAATTAGGTGATTTTATAAACAAATATACCAAAATTTTGGTCGTAGCATCAATATTTTGAAGCGTTACAAACTTGGAACTATACTATGATATATTTCATATATACATGGTATAAATATATTTTCAATTTTGATGGTAAATTATGTTATAACTTGACAATATAAGACGAAAAGTAAGAATACAATTTTTCGATATCTAACAGTGAAGATTATTTTACATTTGAAAGGCCGTATAAGTTTTATTATATATCTTATTAATTTTATTTAAAAAAATAATTAATAAATATCATCTTAATTGTCAATTATAATTAAAAATCAATCTAAAATATTTTTTAAATAATTTTATAAGTGGGTAATCAAAATGATTGATAATTTTTGGGCTCGATTGTTTCGACTATAAATTGAATCTTAACTAATAATTATACACATTCTCATATATAATATTCGTTAAACGTAATAAATAAATCTACCATTATAAATTAATTTAAATTCATATTACATAATATGAAGCATAGGCGATACCAAGAAAGTTATTATAAACAAATATAATTTATATTGTAAATAAATATTTAATAAAAATAATATTAATAATAATAAATATTATTATTAATATTGTTACAAAAAGGAAAGATATGTTAGCTTTGCTTATTGCTTTTTAAGTTTATACGGGTCCTACCATCATATTCATAAAAATATTGTGAACAGCAGAGCTCCATCACTAAAATCATTTTTCCTTCATTATGTATTTATAAATTCAAACGAGCAATTCTTGAATATATAACCGAGCTAGATCGATTTTTCGCCCCAAAAACTCCATGTATACTAAATTTAATGCAAATCATTGGAACCGATTCCGAGATTGCTATATATTTATCAGCAATCTCGGAAACCACGAGACGATTTCATAAAATTTTAGTATGCAGGGGGTTTTTGGGGCGAAAAATCGATCTAGCTGTAGGTTTCATTTTTAGAAAAAGTCGTTTTCTCTCGGAAACTTTAATCTCGGAAAGGGCTTGAAGAGGCTATTCATTAATTACGTAAGCATTGAGGGGGGGGGAGGGTTTAACCCATTCTTACGTAAGATTTTATGATTTGAAACCCCATTCAATATTAGAAATAATGTATGCTCATCGCGAACTGAAGTATCTGTGCCAAAGAATAAAAGTATTTAATATACGTCAAACTGTGAGTTTTAGTGTAACTGATCCTTTTCTAACAACGTTTTATAATTCGGCAAAACGAGATTGAATCCTACGTAAGATGGGGAGAGGGGTTGAGAAATTTGATGTATGCTTACGTGAGGGGGAGTGGGTGTCAAAAATCGTCAAAATTTTGCTTATATTGACAATTTTGAAAAATCTCAAAATTTAGAAAAGATTCATATATTTTCGAAATATAAGTAAGTTTTCTTCATATAATGTGCAAAAAATAATTGATGATAATAGTATTTTTGTCAATCCGCCACTGTTAAATAAAAAAATTGCAAATATATTTCAATTGAAAATGCTAGCGGCTAAT
This sequence comes from Chrysoperla carnea, assembly GCF_905475395.1. Classification (NCBI taxonomy): domain Eukaryota; kingdom Metazoa; phylum Arthropoda; class Insecta; order Neuroptera; family Chrysopidae; genus Chrysoperla; species Chrysoperla carnea. The sequence continues at coordinate 23,572,219 of NC_058338.1, forward strand.
TAACTTGACGACTAATCGCAGACATATAGATAAAATATTGTAGTGACAGAGAGCAAATATAAAAATACCGTATACAAAAAAATGCCTTATTACTTATTTTGGATATTGATTGATTGATTCACCATTGACCTTTATCAATCGACATCATTTATGTGCTGTTTCTTCTTACAGGTGGGTATCGGATCTTTTACCACAAACTTACCTAGTTAAATTGTTTGTTTACACTTAATATATTTTTATGATAAATAGGAAATGTAGATCAATCTTTTTACGTCATTAAAACTATTTTTAATTCATAATTTATACGTAATTATAATAAATATTATTCTGGAGTTAATTTTTTATTCAAAAAACAAAAATATTTTTCAATTTAAATATGATAAAAATGTTTTCATGTTTATTAAGAGATTGAATAATAAAATAATATGCTTAAATAATTTCTATGCAGAACCGCACATGATAAAAAATATTTTATAACTCTTTAATAAAATGTATCTTATCTCTTGAATTCATGTATAAATTACTATCCATTTCAGACTAGTTGTTTACAGCAGCCAGAGTTGTTTAGCATCTAAAGTTTTAAACAATAAACAAGAATTTGGTAAAGATGTCGAAACCAACAAAAGGTAAGTAGTCGTAATAATTTTTAAACGATTATATTTTTTTTATTTAGAATATTTAAATTGTCTTAAAGCCTATTTACTAATTCATTAATTCAAATCATTTTTTTAAGGTTAAATACAGTTAATTTGATAAGTTTTAAACTTAATTTAAAAAGTTTGAATTGATTATTTTTTATATTTGATTAAATTTAAAGAAATTTTTCCATTGCGGAAGATTATTGATTCAAAAAAAATTACATTTTAAGTTTCTGGTATTATTACAACTACCGGCATTTTTCTGAAATAAATAAACGATTAAATTGCGATCAAGGTTAATATCAAATAAAACTTGTTTGCCGTTATTACACAAGGAAACTTTTTTTTTTGTTAATTTTGGAATTGTCTTAGTTCTTTAACATTTAAAAATTGATTATGAGAAAAGGGATGAATAGGTTATCACATTAAGGAGTATTAAGTGTTATCAATTTTACAATTAGCCTTATAAATTTTCATTTATCTTACGCAAAAATGTTGTTTTAATGTTTTAAACATTCTATGTCGTCGCTATTATATGCGTTATTTTACGATCGTAGCTATTATATGCGTTACTATGGCTACGTATCTTATTAACCAATCGCATAACGCATTTTTGTTCTGTATTTTATACGCATGCCTTTGAAAATGGCGGCTAGATTTATTTAAGATATATGTTGTTAATGGTTACAAGGCCCTTTTGGTCTTGGTGTAGTCGCGGCTTATCAGTACATATTTAGAGTATTTTAAGCGACTTCAAAAAAGGAAGAGTTTCTATGTTCGACCAGTCGTTCAAAACAAAATGAAACCGTACGAGGTATATTATGTACATTTACATTTACACTCTCTATTATTCGGTGCCATTTCGTTTTGAACGGCCTATACATGTAATTTTTTCTTAAATGAAGTTGACCGTTACTCTATTAGGGTTAATTGTAAAATTCATTGATTTCTCTTTAATATTACTGCCTATTCAGTATTCCTAAAAATATCCGAACAAATAACATCTGAAAAATTTTTCCAAATTTTTCTTTAAAATATGCAAGAGAAGTTCAATTTCGAAGTCTTCTGACAAAAATCGAAACAATTTAAAAATTATTCAATTTGTTTTGGTTTAGGATCCGTTGGTCGATTTTAATTTAAAAATGAGGTCTACTTACGTATTTCCAATCGACGCGACGTACGTATAGTTATATGTATTATAATTTTAATAATTGTTGGTACAGAAAGGGGTCAGTCGATTGGTTAATAAGACTCATAATTATATCTAGATAACTCTAGTAAAGTATAAGAAAAAAATCTATATCACTTCTTTAAAATAATTGGACAGGATCAGATCTCTTCACAATCTAAGGACTTTGAAAGCTTTTATTTAAGTAAGCCCACAAAAACATCCAAAAACACAAGAGACGAATTTATTAATGAAATTTATTTAATTTTTTCTCAAAAATTTCAATTTGGGTAAAATTTGAAAGTTGTTTAAGGTTTGTCAAGGCAATCTAAACTTGGCAAACGAATCCAATTATAAAGTGGTCGAAAAGAGTTTGGGGATAGATTCCTCAATCCATATTTAGGTACACGTGATACCCAAATACATAACGAATAGTTATCTTTTCTTCATGCGTAATTACTAAAGATTATTTAGGGTGTGTTCCGTAATATTCACCAATATACTGGTCAGTGCTCATGACGTCGGAAATCGAATTCATGAGCATAATAAACAGTACGTCAGTATTAAATTCTACTTGCATCTAATAGACCTTTTCATTTCAATTATGATTCATTCTTGTTTCGGACAGAAGGTAACAAGTTGGACAAAAATTCAAGATATTGGTTATTTATTTTATCATATTAGTTTTTTAACAAACTGTACGAAACTAAAGATAATCATTTTTTAAAATGAAAAGGTCTATTCAAACCTTCGCCCGTCTCTGATATTATTTCACATTTTTTGTACAGAAACAATCAAATGCGTAAATAAATAAAAAATCTACAATGGAAATTTTTTAATGATATTACAATTTACAATATTAATTACTTATTTTCGATATAATTTTTGTTTGTTTAGATAAATGCTGCTGTAATAAAATATTTCATTTAACTCATAATTATTTATTACAATAATATTATAAACAAAACAACATGGTCTGATTATTTCTTAATGTTTGTTTTAAAAGATATTGATAATCATTAAAAATTATTATTTATTTATTATAAGACCACAAACGGAGAGTCAATTTCAGATCAAATGTCACTCATTGAACTTAATTAACTTCGTTATACTTTTAATAAACATAAAAATATTGTTTATGTTATTGAAAATGATATGAAACTATAATTAAGTCATCTAGTTTTGACATTCAAATTTCATATTATACGTAGGGACTAGTCTTTTTTGAATCGTCTTATTTACTTAATCAATACTTTTTTGGAGATACACATAATACTAGACCATGTTTAGGGCTACTTCTTTGAGTAGGCATGGTAAAAAATTGGGAATTCATGTGTTTTCCAATTCTTCCAGTGAGTTATAGTTGATGGGAGTCATTGCATTCTAAATATTGCTCTCGCAAGCTAAATTCGTTTTAAAAAAATTTTAGTTACAGAAACAGTATCTCTCTTTCTCTAATCTTACATGCTTTTGAATTACGGATTATGTATAAGAACGTAACATTTCCTGAAGGGTTTCTTATAGTTTACTCTACTTCTTTTCCCCAATTTCTAAATCAAATCAACTTGTTGTATGAACACTTACTAATTTTTGGAAATCGTATTTGCCTGAAATCTAAGATGTTTCTCCATCATTTCTTTGCACTTTTAAATTTGAATAAAGTACCTTCATACCTTTCCTAGAAAGAGTTTTCTAGTTATAACAAGGCAAAGTATAGGCAAGACACCGTGTGTTTGGGAAAGTTTTTAAGAGCTTTAGAAATTATACTTTTTACCATTACATTAAATTTAAAAAACAAACTATCTCAACGCCTTGACGCTTTAGTCCTTTTAGCCATGCCGTTAGAATGACGCTCAAGGCGATTAAATCAAATCAAATCAATCAATTAAATGACGAATTATTATAATTTTATATTCTATTTCATTTTCTAGTGGGTGATTATGAATTAGGAAATTTAATCATAGAAGGGAAGACGAAACAAGTTTACGATTTACCATCATTACCTGGAAATGTACTCTTATTAAACAAAGACAGAATCACAGCTGGAGATGGTGTTAAAGCTCACGATTTAGTAGGAAAATCAGAAATTTCAAATCAAACAAATGGAAAAATCTTCGAAATTTTAAATTCTGTTGGTAAGTAAAAATATATTGATCATTAATTTAAAGAAATATAAACCAAGATGTTGTAATAATTTCTAGGTGTTCAAACATCATTTGTTAAATTAGCAGCGAAAAATGCGTTTATTTCAAAAAAATGTGAAATGATTCCAATTGAATGTGTTACTAGACGTTTAGCAACGGGTTCGTTTCTAAAAAGAAATCCTGGAGTTACCGAAGGATATCGATTTTATCCACCAAAATTCGAAACGTTCTTTAAGGATGATGCTAACCACGATCCACAATGGTCCGATGAACAAATTATTTGTGCTAAGTTTACATTTAATGGACGCTTAATTGGTAAGCTATTACTTTGAAGCAATAATATTACTTGCCTCACTTTTCCTTCTATAGTGGGTATATTCTCTAATGATGAACTCAAATATAGTTTTGAAAATAGAAAAGGTACACACATATGTTTACACGATCTTTTTGTGGCACGGAGCATAACCTACCGAGACTACCGACTATACAGTTCGATTCCAGTTCCCATATATTTCTTCAAATCAGCAATTGATGTTGGTTGTTAAATAAGTTTTATTTTTATAGGAAGGCAAGAACTAGAACAAATGAAGCGAACAAGTATTCTTATTTTCGAAATCCTTGAAAAAGCCTGGCAATTAAGAAATTGTGCTTTAATCGATATGAAAATTGAATTTGGAGTAGATACAGAAGGAAATTTACTTGTAGCAGATGTTATTGATTCTGATAGTTGGCGTTTATGGCCATCTGGAGATAAACGTTTAATGGTTGATAAACAGGTTTATAGAAATCTTACAACTGTAACTCAATCCGATTTGGATACTGTTAAACGAAATTTCCAATGGATTCGTGATCAATTAGATCATATTGTTCCAACTGATAACCATTTAGTTGTAATCATTATGGGTAGTCCTTCTGATGAAGGTCATTGTCGTAAAATTGCTGACTGTTGTAAGCAGTATGGTTTGAATGTTGATATTAGAGTTAGTTCAGCACATAAAGGAACCGACTCAACAATTGAAATCGTCAGGTAAAAATACAATATTATTTTACGTCTATTAAAGTATTCCAACCAATTTAGAATCAAATAGATTTTTCAAGCTTTTAGCTTGACATTCTCATTTTTACCAAAAATTATAATGTAAAATTGTAATTGAGTTAGGGGAAAAAATGTTACCTTATCGAAGTTCGTTGACAACACCACTTAATCCATAATATTCCATTTAGATTTTTTGTTCAAGGTATTTTTAACAGTTTTTCTTTTATTTTAGGTATTATGAATCATTACCTAAGAAAATCATTTTCGTAGCTGTTGCTGGTCGATCGAATGGTTTAGGTCCTGTAATATCTGGAAACACATCATACCCTGTGATAAACTGTCCTCCAGTTAAACCTGAAAATGTTAATTTAGATATTTGGTCCAGTTTAAATGTGCCATCTGGATTAGGATGCAGTACTGTTATTTACCCAGAGAGTGCAGCTATTCAAGCTGCACAAATTGTTGGCCTTGATAATTATTTAATTTGGGCTCGTTTAAGAGTCAAACAATTAGTTAATTTCATTTCACTTCAAGATGCCGATAAGAAATTGTACAATTTAACTTTATAAAACGTACTAGAAAGCTAATACATCATGTGAAGTCTACAAGGCCCTTCTAGATATATTGCTCCGTAAATATACCCCTTGTAAAAATAGCTAAATAGATAATTGAATACTTTTCTTTCAATTTTCAAGAATCGGGTTGGTTTAATAACGGAAAGCATATACAAAAATTTTAAAATAAAATGGTTTTACTACGTAGGTATACCTTACGTCTTTTAAGAATATTTTGTGCTGAACGGATGATTTTGTGAGGGCTATGCAGATGTTTGATTTTTTGAACATATATTTTTATACTTTTCTAATTAAGAAATGTTTATATATTTTTGTAAATCTCATTTGCATTTTTTATTTTTTATGTAGCAAATAAATAAATAATCTACTTATATATTATGATGAAATTTTGTTGTTTCAAAGTGTTCCCCTGAACCCCCCCCCTGAGTAGTCATTTTACGATAAGTTGTTACAACCTAATAAACAATTGTGCCTATTTTAAATATTTAATTTTATTCTACTATTATATATAATTCCATGTATATATGAAATATACCAAGGTATAAAAAGTTTAGTTCCAAGTTTATAATGCTAATGCCAAGTTTATAAGGGACAGACGAGCTAATGCTTTAGCGCGTAGCGATCGTTCTCCTTCTCTCTAACCTCCATGATATTGCCAGTCTACATTTATGATGTAAGTTTGTAACTGAATAATGACATTTGACAGTATCAAAAACAACTTCTATTTATATCGGATCAGCACATGCTGATCTACTAAACCGTTGCAATTGAAATTATAGTGAATTGAAAATTTAAATTATTTATCAACATAAAACAATGTAAAATGTCAATTAATAATGTATTATATGGAGTAAATAATCCATCGTTAGAATTTGAAAAAGAAATGAATACAGAATTTATAATTAAAGAAGAAATTTTAGAAGAAAATGTTACATTCGAACATAAAGTAATTAAAAATGAAATAATAGATGAAGATGTTACCCAGGAACATATACGAATTAAAGATGAAATAGTAGACGAAAGTTTTACAGCAGAACATGTGCAAATTAAGGAAGAAAAACTAGATGAATATATTCCAATAGAACCTGAACCAGATCTTAGATATGAACAATTTTCTAACATCACTAATAGAAATATTACCATTGGAAATACTCCAGCAGATCAACAAATTCATAAGACACCTTTTCCTCAAGATACTTGGTATCAAATCATTACCAATCCAAGCTATTTAAACAAGCGAGAACGAACAAGTTCTAAAAGTAAACGTTACATTTGTGATGTTTGTAATAAATCATTTGGTAAACGTATGATTTTGGATAAACATTTACGTAAACACAAAACTTTAAAAAAGTTTTCATGCGATGTTTGTCATAAAATATTTACGCGCGAAGGTTCCCTTTCAAAACATAAAATTGTACATGAGGACATTGAACGAAAACCATTTGCATGTGAAGTTTGTAATAAAAAATTTGCTTATGAAACCTGTTTAATTACACATAAACGAACTCATATAAACGATAAATTTAAAAAAACAATACTTGATCTAAAAGAGAAAATAGAAACAACAGAAATAAACGGGCGTACTCTAAGAAAGTCCCTTTTTTGTGGTGTTTGTAATGAAAAATTTGAACGTAGTATCAATTTAATTGAACATAAGTGTATTCACAAAAACGAAATTCATTTTTCATGTAATGCTTGTTCTAGAACATTTAATAATTTAAATGGTTTAAATAAACATAAACGAATTCATACCTTTTGATGTATTTCTATTCTATATCAAATTAGTTCAATATCAGAACGTATCAAAATGTACGAATTACGAATCACCTAGCCAAAAGTGTTTCAATGGAGCAAGTATGAATGAATGAAAGAAAAATTAGTAGATGAAAATATGCCAATGGAATGTAATTCAATTAATCTAAATGATTATTTTCTAACAAAAATTATACAAACATTAAAATCGGATAAGGACATATTTCAATAAAACCTGAATCAGATCTTGGAAATGAACATCAATAATAGAAATATTCCAGCAGATCGTCATATTCAAACACAGGAACGCCTATTCCGCATGATATTTGGAATCATATCATTACCAACCCAAGCTATTTAAACAAACAAGAACGAAAAATGCGTAATTTTCGAGTTACAGGTTCTACTCGACCTATATTTTCATAAAAAATTAACAAAAAGAATTTCAATTTTTCATGAAAAAGGTCTATCGAATGCCATAAGATTAATCTAGTTATTTATATTGTTTAAACAATATTTATGTAACTTATATTAAAAAAAATGTATTTTAACTTAATAATAATAAACATGGATTTTAACTTTTGGTACAAAACCCTATTTTTTTTTTAAAGAAAAACTGCCCATGTTACTTGCTGATAATATAGCATTCTGTAGAAGATATAATTTTTAAAATGGGTTAATTAAGTAATGAATTTAACTTGTATATATTTTCATATCAACTTTCGTTTCTTATCTCACTTCTTTAGGGGATGATTTTTGAAAAATCCGTTCTTAAATGACACCTACATTACAAAGTGGAAATTTCAAACTTCTATCATTAGCGATTTAGGCTGATTGAAAAGGATAATAAATGCGAGGGCATGATTATTAATACGCATGTCTTAATATTTAAACTTTACTATAACCTGTGATACATGTCTACTTTAACATATCCCTTGCAAATAAAACAATATCTAACCATTTTTTAGAACTTTAACACAGAGTTTATAAACAAAAAGTTACTATTGAAGCTGATTTCCGTTCGCATTGCGAATACGAATACGAATCATGCGCATTGAATACTATGCTCTGGTATTGTTTCTCTGTCAGCTGTTTGAATATTGTATTCTTGTCTTTGTTAATCTTCTCTGTGAAGCAAAAATGTACATACTTGTTACACGTGGGGCCTACCTAGAAATAGATGATCTAAGATAGGTTATATTATTCTATGGATTACATCGCTCTCACAATCATACGTCAGTCTATATTTATAATGTAGGTTTGTGATTGAGTAGTGATTTTTGACAGTTTGACACTATCCAAAATCAAAACACCTTTTTATTTATTTATCGTTTAGAATGAGAGTGGAAATTTATTATATCGAATTTATTAAAACGTAGCAAATGAAGTTAAAGTGGATTGAAAGTTTAAATTATTAATCAATATAAAATGGCGATTAATAGCTTATTACATGGAGTAAATAATCCTTCGTTAAAACTTGAAAAAGAATTGAATACAGAATTTATTATTAAAGACGAAATATTAGAAGAAAATGTTGCATTAGAACATAAATTAATGAAAGATGAAGATGTTACCAAGGAAGTACGAATTAAAGATGAAATAGTAGACGAAAGTTTTACAATAGAACATGTACAAATTAAAGAAGAAAAACTAGATGAATATATTCCAATAGAACCTGAACCAGATCTTAGATATGAACAATTTTCTAGCATCAATAATAGAAACATTAAAATTGAAAATGTTCCAACAGATCAACATATTCAAACAACAGAAACACCTTTTCCACATGATACTTGGAATCATGTCATTACCAACGCAAGCTATTACCAAAACAAGCAAAAACGAATTTATCGAAGTTACATTTGTAATGTTTGTAATAAATCATTTGGCAAATCTGGGACTTTAGTAAAACATCTTAGCCGCTGCCGCCGCAAGCATAAAATTCCACGGGTTTCATGTGATATTTGCAGTAAAAGGTTTCCGGATGAAGTAGCCCTATCTAAACATAAACGTGTTCATGAGAACATTGAACCCAATCCTATCTATTTAAACAAGCAAGAAAAAATTCATCCTGGAAGTAAACGTTACACTTGTGAAGTTTGTAATAAATTAATTGGAAAAGCAAGGAGTTTTGCAAAACATCTTCAACGCTGCCGCCGCAAACGCAAAAAATTAAACAAGATTTCATGTGATTGTTTCATAAACATAAACAAAGTCATATAAACGATAAATTAGAAAAAAAAAACAAACCTTGATCTAAAAGAGAAATTAGAAACAACAAAAATAAACGAACGTATTCTAAGAAACTCTTTTTCTTGTGGTGTCATTAAATATTTCATCGTGGAATCAATTTACTTGAACATAAACGGATTCTCAATAACGAAATTCAGAAGAATTGATTGAGAACATGTTATAACTTTATCCCACTTTTTTATAACATATTCGCCTATTAAAATATTAAAAAAATACTTAGTTTGTTTGCTTTTTTGTTGTACATGCTACAATTTATTATTGTTAAATGAAATTTTATGTGATTTAGCAATAGGAGAACTTGTTATTTCACAAAAAAAAAAAAATTAATTATGTTAAATGACTCCTTATTATTATTATTTATATAAGAGAGATAGAATTTTACTTATTTTGTATAAAAACTTTAATAAAAAAAGAAAAATCTCTGTTAATTTGTTTTATGAAAATGTACAATATGATTTTTCATGAAAATTGACATTTTTTTTTATAAATAAATAAAAATCGTTTTATATTTTAAATTTTGTTTTATTTTTTTAATTTTCTACCCTATTTTTTCTTTCAGAATAAAATTATCAATTAATTAATTATTTAGTAAAGCTAAGTATAAAGTTAATTATAGTAATAAATAAGCCGGGTGGTAGGGTGGATATAATAACACTTGCCTTTGAAACCAAGGTACGCTGGTTCGTATCTGGATGTGGATAATATTTTTACTTTTAAATTAAATGAATTTTTCGATGTTTAAATTTTCCACTCTTTTTATAGTTTAAATTTTCTATATAATAACCCGCCCTCTTGCTATAAATATAATGTCAATTATACATATGTCATAAATCACTATTCTGGCAGGAGGTGGGAATTTAAATAATCATTAATATATTTAACTCTTTATCATGTTCTCCTGTTACAAAATATTAAAAATATGTACAAAAATGGGCTTGGTTAGTTAAAATTTGAAATTTTGTAACAGGAGAACATGTTATAACTTTATCTCATTTTTTTTATAACATATTCGCCTATTACAAAATATTAAAAAAATACTTATTTTACTTACTTTTTTGTTGTACATGCTATATTTAATTGTTAAATGAAATTTTATAAGATTTTGTAATAGGAGAATATGTTATTTCACAAAAAAAATTAATTTTGTTAGTACCACTTTCCTACTTATGTCATAAATCACTCTTATGCCAGGGGGTGGGAATTAAAATAACATAAAATATATCTCCCTCTCTTACTTATTTATCACTTTATCTGATGTTCAAAATTTTCCATTCTTTTTATAGTTTTAAATTACTATCCATTCATTGTTCATAATCACTATGAATATAATCTGACTTTTTAAAAATCATTCTAAAATAAAGCTTGGTAACGTTAGTTCAACAGGTTTACCATAGATGGCACCATCGTTGAAATTCATAATTAGTTCAACAGGTTTACTATAGATGGCACTACAATCGAAATGGATAGTTAGTTCAACAGGTATACAAAAGATGACACCACCGTTGAAATTGGTGTTAGTTCAACGAGTTTGTCATAGATGGCAACACCGTCTAAATTAATAGTTAGTTCAATATGTATGTGTTGTAGTTTAACCCAATCATATTCTCCTATTACAAAATATTAAATTTCATAGTTCTAAAATAAAAATAGTAGCTTTTCGAACAAAAATTGAAATTTTGTAACAGAAGAACATAAAAAAATAAAGTATAAATTTTAAAAAATATTTCAGTCAAAAAATAAAAATTTCAAAAAAAACAATTAATGCAGACGGTGTTGCCATCTATGACAAACTGGTTGAACTATCATCAATTTATACAGTTGTGTCATCTATGGCAAACCTGTTGAACTAACTATTAATTTCGACTGTAATGCCATCTATAGTAAACCTGTTGAACTAACTATTAATTTCGACGGTGGTGCCATCTATGGTAAACCTGTTGAACTAACATTAATTTCGATGGTGGTACCACTTATCGCTAATTACTCAAACTAACATTTTTCCTCAATTTATTTGAAGCTAAAAATTTTAAAAGTTTCTATTCAAAACAATATATTATATTATAATAATTAATTATATAATAATAATTATAATAACTAATATAAATAAATAAAAACGTTTTATATTTTTAATTTTGTTTGTTTTTTTTCTATACCAGTTTTCCTTTCAGACCAAAATTATTAACTAATTAATTATTCATAAAGGTAAGTAGTATGGGTATCAATAAGCAGGGTAGCTGAGTGCGTATAGCATTTGTCTATGACATCAAGGAATGCTGGTTCGTACCTTGGAGGTATTAAAATTTTTACTTTTAGATTAAATGAATTATTCCTGAAAATCGTTATATATTTTAAATTTTGTTTTATTTTTAAAATTTTCTATCCTATTTATTATTTCAGAAAAAAATTATCAATTAATACTTAGTAAAGGTTAGTAAGCATTAAGTTAATTACATGAGATCCTATAAGCTGGGTGGCTGTGTGGGTATATCACTTACCTCTGAAACTTAGATACGCAGGTTCGTATCCTGGTGTGGTTAACATTTTTACTTTTAGATTAAATGAATTTTTCTTGATGTTAATAATTTGCCGCTCTTTTTATAGTTAAACTCACCCTCTTGTCATAAATCATGTCAATTATACATATGTCATAAATCACTATTCTTTCAGAGGGTGGGAACTTATAATATAAATATTCTATAAAATCATAAATCATTTTTGAATAGGAAAACATGTAATAAGGTTTATCTCACTCATATTCTCCTATTACAATATATTAAAATTGTAGTACTAAAATTAAAAAATAGCTTGGTTACGCTAAAATTTGATACTTTTTAATAGGAGAACATGTCCTATAGTTGATCTCACTTATATTCTCCTATTACAAAATATTAAATTTTGTTGTTCTAAAATTAAAAAAATGCTTGGTTACGTTAAAATTTGAAACTTTTTAATAGGAGAACATGTCCTATAGTTTATCTCACTCATATTCTCCTATTACAAAATAATAAAAAAATACGTATTTTGCTTGCTTTTTTGTTGTTTGTTAAAATTTATTCTTGTTAAATGAAATTTTAGAAGATTTTGTAATAGGAGAACATGTTATTTCATAAAAACAAAAAAATTAATTATATTAGTAAAATTGATTTCTCCGGCATAATAATTGCTTAATTAATTAAAAATTAATCGGGACAATGTTGGATACGAACCGAGGGACTCTATGACCCAAGGCGAGTGATCTACCCACTATTCTAACTTGGACATGCTTTAACATCAATAATGTAATTTACATACCTTTTACTCACCTATTTTAAGTAAACTTGTTTTTTTAAACTTAGTTTTCATTTTCTTTTACTAACCTTTTTTATTAAACTTATCCATTCCGTATTTCTCTCTACTTATCTTTTTCCAATAAACTTACCTATAAATGAATAATTGTAGTAATATTTTGTTAAAAATGTAGGTTCTGTTTGATATTCCTGAAATCGATGCAAAGGATAAATGATGAAGGTAGGTATATTATTGAATAATAATAATTAAACCAGAAAAATTGATAAAAAAGATATTTTATTAGGCGAGCGAAGCGAGCCTCTACTAGGTTATAATGTAACTTTTTGGTGGTAAATTTTATAAAAAAAATACAAAAGATTTAGACATGAAATGAAATGTTGTAGTTCCATATTTATGTCTAGATGTGTTATCAATCATTACTTTGAAAAAATTGTATAATAATAAATAATAAAAAATCAATATATATGCAGAGACAGTGGCACCATCTATAATTGGCTACATTTAATATTAATTTTAATTGAGTGGCCATCTGTAGATTCTTTCAAGTATTATTAGTTAAAGTCTAAAGTTATACTTTTAGCTAGTTTAATGACAAATAATTGTTTAATAAATAATCAACGATCCAATCCAATTTTTTTATTTAAAGGCGTAGGTATTGTAGTGAATAGAATAACCTAATGTGTTTTTCAAGTCTTCTTTGTTGTAGGGCAGTGTATGGTCCTTCATCTGGATTATTAAATTAGCAGCCTGCATTCTTTTATACGTCTGTGTAGTGTAGCGGTCTTTTTTAGTGTGTCTGTATGTTTCATTTTTTTAATGAGCAGCAGAAAAATTCACCAAAGACAACATAGTATCAAAGACTATAGGATAGACAAGAAGCAGAAGTATAATTATAAGTGACATCTGGAGTCTGAGGCGATCAACTATTGCTCTTTGAAGCATACAATACGATAAAGTACCAGTATCCGAATACACAAGACATTAATATCAAAAGTATTTTTAAAATCACAAAATACGCAAAAGTCCAGGAGAGCAATATTTTTAAATAATGAAAGGAATGAGTTCAAAAACCCTATGGTTCAAATAAAATATTACTTTCAAGATATAATCAAGATACCAAAATGAAGATTAAAGAATAATTTTAATTTTATCATTAGATAATAAGAAAATAGATCAGAAAAGGACAAAGTCTTTAGAGAGCTTTTGTACTGCGGTCAGTTTGATCTATTATTCACCTCCTTGTCTTCAAAACTGTTCCAGAAATTCTATAGTCTTGATAAATGTTAAAATACCTCTTGATGACACTTCATTGATTTTATCTGTTTGGAGGTTGTTCGAGAATAAAAAATTACAATAACTATTTACTTTTTCTTATATTTACATGCTCTTGTATGCCTATGCAAATTGCGAAACATTTTAAATGATTTGAAACACTTATCACATGTATATGTTGCCGGTTTTTTATGATAATTATGATAATGATTTCGTAAATCATCCAATGCTTCGAAAACACCAGGACAATCTGAACATTTCCATTGATAATGTCTCCATTCTAAAATATAAAGTTTTTATAAACTACATGAGTTTTTTAATGAAAGGAGTCATACTTATCTTGACATCTTGTATAGACGTTGCTTCGGAGAAAGTATAAGGGGGGAGGGTGTGTAAGAAAGATTCATACGGTATAAATGAGGCAAACCAAACTTACTAAATAATAGTATAAATTGACAATTTCAATACCTTCATGAATTGGTTCTCTCAATTTCGTATCATTTATAATCGAGAAATTGTCAAAAGATTCAGATTCACTAAAAGTTGCAGCACTGTCATTAATTTGGGTAAATGATATGATTTGTAATTTTTGTGCACTTAAATAAAAGTTATAAAAATTTTCAACTTTATCAGCACACGATGTACAAACTGTTTGTGGCAATTTATCGTCGCTTGTAATTTGAATTTGAAGACAATGCAAAATTTTCGATTTCAATATTTCATGTTTAATTTGAACATCATCCAGATAAAGTAAATCGTCTTTTAATTTTCTAACACCACATAATCGACATAATTTATACAACTTCATTTTTAAAAAATTTTGTTGATTAATTAAAAATCACGATCACTAAAAATTAAAATCTAAATTTTGTTACATAAATAATGTTTGTAATAACATATGTAAAAATTGATTTAATTTTAATTTTCATGGAAACCGCATACTACTGTTATAGTAACATGGAAATTATCTGTTTTTTACCCGACTACAAGAAAAATAAATGGGGTGGTAATTTTAGCACCGTTTGTATGTACGAATGTTCCCTCGAAGTGCTTATACCGCTTAATCGAATTTAACTTATAAAGTTTTTTAAGAAAACAAACGATCTTTTAACAATTTTGTAACTAAATAAATCGTGTTTGGTATCAAATGAAAGATCTCAAAGAATGAGTTATAAAAATATACAAGGTGGACCATTTTAATCTATTATGATTAATAGCTCGTTTTATGTTAAACCATTTAAAAAATAATTCAGACAAAAGTTGCAGAGTTTCATGGGGGACATCATGTTCTGACATCAGATTGAACCTATTTAAATTTCGTTATACTTATCGTTTTGACAAATTCATCAAATAAGGCAAATTTATAATTTTTCATAACTTATTTATTATATATACAAAATGCAAAAACAAAACAAACAAAATAAATAAATAAATAACTATAAATAATTTATAAAATATTTTTTTGTAAAGCTGCCACGAATTGTAAATCAGGCTCACAAATAGGTTCAAATTTAACTTTATTTGTATGTGCGGTTGTTAGATTCTTAAAGCTACTGACACCATGTTTTGCTTTCATATGTTTGATATAATTGGATGAATTTGCAAAATGATGATTACAATCCATACAAGAGTATGGTCGTTCACCTGTGTGTTGTCTAACATGAACCTAAAAAAAAATAAAACTTTCAATATTTTTTCAATTTTCACTATTATTTTGCTATTAAACAGAAAGCTATTAAACATTAGCTTGCGTGTAACTTTAGAAATTTTATGTCCTAGAATTTATATTCTCGGAGAGAACAGTCCTATCTACATAATAAAGAAAGAAAACCAACACTATCATCAAATTTAATTAAGTAAAAAATGTCGAGTTTGAATTTTATCTTTACTTTTTTTAATAATTGTAAAACTGATTTAAAATTACTGACCTGTAGAAATTTTTTCATTCTAAAACATTTTTTACAATATTCACATTCATATGGTAACTCTCCAGAGTGTATGCGATTATGTACTTTTAAATCTGAACTTCTACGATATTTTTTCCCACAAATTTTACATTCATGCCGTTTTATATCACTGTGAACTTCTTGATGTTTACGTAGACGAATTAAATTTTTAAATCTAAAAAATTAATTATTTTATTAACTAAAACTTCATTTGTTAAAGTCGCATATACTGTATTCGTTGAGAGAGTAACACCGACCCAAGGGATATTATTGAGATTTTATACAAATGAGCGAAAGATGAGTTTATTTCCAATATATTATGGAAAATCCTGTAGCTTCTCTGGACTCTCGATAACAACATAAATCCTCCAGAATTTAGTAAATAAAGAGATTTTTAGATGATTTGTTTCGTATTCAGGTAAATTCTACAATTCTGAGCAATTTATTATTTTAAATTTTCTGAAGAATATTTATTTAAATTTCTGATTATGGTAAAACTGGATATAATTAGATTGATTAGATTAATTGCAATATCTCCCAACTTCCTGATTTATTTCCCGACTTCCTTTGAGTTGACAACTCTACTAAAAATTTAATTTTTAAACTCTTCTCTGGACGATGTTACTCTTTCCACAAACACAACAATATTTCATGATTATATATTTACACTTTCGGGCATAATGGACAATGACATGGATGATCATCAGTATGTCTACTAATTATGTGATTCTCCAAGTTGATTTTTTGAATAAAGGTTTTTCCACATTGATCACATGTATATTGCCTTAATCCTGTATTAAACATTTTATTATAATATATAATAAGTAAAGGTGGTTTTTCGTAATAAGTAATTAGTGTAAGCGTAATTTATTGTGTTGTTTATATTATCGTAATTAAAAACGACATTTATCACGTTTCTCAAAATTTTTAGTAAAATATTGGTGTACAATTAGTAGAGGCCGCTACGTTTTAGTGATGTGACGAATATTTGTGAATGCATATTATATAACATTCGCATTGACAAATGTACAAAATACAACATTTGTCCCGTCACTAGTACGTATACTTTGCCGTAGTATACTTAAAATTCCTTAAAATTATCAAATACCTGTGTGAATTTTTTTATGTGACGATAAATTTGGTCCAGTGCTAAATTTTTTATGACAAATATCACATTCATGATATGATTTTTGTTCATCTGGTAAGTGCATACGTCCATGGATGGTAAGTGAATTTTGTGTTTTAAAACTTTTACCACATGTTGAACACATATATTTTCGATCTGCCGAGTGTTTTATTATGTGTTGTTCATGTAAGGATTTGTTATACGAATATTTTCCACAAACTTCACATCTAAAATAATTCAGTATGTATAAATTACTACAGATTAAGGTATATTGCGAACTATAGTCTCGGCATCTGCGAGTGAATTTAACAAGTTTATCAGAAATCTTAGTTTGCAATGTAGGTGAAAAGAAATGCTTATGTATGTATAGAAACATTTATATGAATGTATGGGTAAAAATAAATATGTGTATGTGCAAATACTTTTTTGAGTGCTTTTTTAAAAATATTTTCAAATAGTTGAGTAGTCATTTAAAATATTTAATAATTTATTAAATATGTGTTATTACTTAACTTAAGTCAAGTATGTCTGATAGTTCGTGTACATATTCATACTAATTGATGCCAGCCATTAAATGAATGAATTATTCCAAACATTAAAAAACTATAAACTGTATGTTCATAATTCAAGAATGACCTTTACAAAAAATGACAAGAGGCATTTTTGCAACTAAAAAAACTGTTTCCCATTCAAAAAATTAAATTTGTCTATTATTTATAGCAACTTTTAGCACCACTTTAGAGCCAAGCATTTTCAAAATTACAAAGAGCATTTGAAATCACTAAATAAAATATGTAAGAAAAACTACAGTGTAGTCAGAGACATTCATCGACTACAAAAAGTGACTTGATGCCTTGATTATTTAGACGTCTAAGTAATTATTTCAAAATATTCATCTTATGTCCTTAATATTGCCTTTTTCCCAGTCATTTACTTGTGATACAATCAATTAGAACCAATATGGGCATTTGCATTTGTATTTTTTTTATAAACTTTGTACATATCATCCAATATTTTACAACTTACTGATATTTATGTTTATTTCTGTGAGCTCGAACGTGTCGTTTAAATAATTCATATTTATTATACAATTTGGAACATTCCATACACGTGTATTGTACCGGTTTATCATGCTGATGTCCATAATGATCACGTAATTCTTTAACTGCTTGGAATTCAACTTTACAAATATTACAAATCCATATGTAATTTTTCCATTCTAAAATCATCATCTTTTCATGAATAATCATCAACAATTACAAATGGCACAATAATAAATTCATTTTCATTTACCTTCAATTATTTCTTTTATACTCTTTTTTAATTCTCTATTGTTATCCTTCGATTTTTTTGTTCTTTTACTCACCTAAACATATTTTAAAATATTATAACGATACTAAAAATATCAATATAAGTATGCAAGATTTAATCTTTGAATAAGAAGAATTTATTGAAAATTTGTAAATAATTTAATTGGCATAGAATAGATACAGTGTGGGACATTTTAATCTATACACCTAAATATCTCGTTTTGTAGTTAATCAATCAAAAAATGACTTAAACAAAAGTTGCAAAGTTTGATGGGTGACATCATGTTCTGACATCATATTGGACCAAGTTCTTCGAGTTTTTTTAATAGCCAATTTAGATCCTAAACGGTAAAAGATATAATAACACTTTAAATTAGAAAGTTGAACTACCGTTTTACCGTTTAGAATGGAAAATGGCTATTAAATAAATCTGAAAAACTAGATCCAATCTGGTGTCAGAACATGATGTCCCTCATCAAACTCTGCATTTTTGATTAAGTTATTTTTTGATTGGTTAGCTACAAAACGAGATATTTTGGTATATAGATTAAAATGACCCACACTGTATATTGCACATAGAAAAAATGCATTTATTCTTCGAATTTCGTTTATTACGTCTTTTACGAATCCATTGAAAGCTTGCATCGTT
Source organism: Chrysoperla carnea (assembly GCF_905475395.1). NCBI lineage: Eukaryota > Metazoa > Arthropoda > Insecta > Neuroptera > Chrysopidae > Chrysoperla > Chrysoperla carnea. The sequence goes on from NC_058338.1 coordinate 23,591,376, forward strand.
CTGCTGTAACTACATATCTTTTGGAACCGTATTATTCAATTACCGTCACAAACCTAAGTTATCGTATACCTTACAACAGTGTCACTTCAAAGATCAGCAAAGTTTTGAAAATCATTTTTCTAATAGTTTGTTCTATGTTTAATCGCAACATGTGTAATTTTTTATTTCGACAAAAATACAATGCATCAATAAAAATATAATAATAATTACCCGTTTCTTAATCGTAGTTCTTTTAAGTGTTTCTAAATCCTCCAAATCGGATAACTGTTCTGAAAAATTATATTTAAATATATTTTATTCAAAATTCGTAAATAAAGAAGCAAAAATGAGGTATCGCAAAGTTTTATTGTTTACTTTGCAAAACGGTCATTAATTTACAATTTTAGCTCCCTTACGTAAAGAGAAAACTCATTGAAGATTTGTAATCTGAATGTAAGTAACAATCTGAATGGAACATAAACAACCAACGTTAAAGAAGTAATAGTAGATACAAGATAAATATTTATTGTTTGAAGATATATTTTCTAAAATAAAGAATAATTTAGAGTGTTAAATGAAAATTTACCATTTTTAGCATCATCAAAATGTGATAAACTATAATCAAAGTCGACATCACCATCATCTTCACTTTTAACTTCCTGCTTTTGTTCGCTTTGATTTAAATTACTCGCACTTTCATTCCATTCTAATTTGATACTTTTATTATCCAGCTGACTAAATATATTCGTTAATATATTTTGTCCACGACGTATCTTTTCACTAAATTCATAAGTAATTAAAACTTGTTTATAACACTCAGAACATATATATTTTGGTAAATTATCGGTTTCTTGTATTTCTATATGAAAACATTCAAATATCTTATAAACTAAATTTTGATTACATTCAACTGAATCAATGATTGTGATTAAATTATCATTTGTTGTTAATTCAGCACATAAACGACAATAAGAGGTTTCAGTCATAATTGTTATTTATTTACTGAAAATTTTATTCTCTCCAGTGTTTAGGTATCACAATCACAAACATTGTATGAAATGTCAAAACAGTTTATATTAGCTGTCATATAAGAAACTATGGGGTGCGTTCAAAAAACCTGTGATATTTCAGAGATCTTCCAAATACATATGTATGGTGTGTTCGGATATGTACACTGTGAGCACTGTTCAAAACTATTACTGGGGAGTTCTAACTTCTTGCGGACTGTTTGGCACAGTAGGGGTCGTCTCAAACACCCCTATCACCTGAGTATGTCATTCCTATAGCAAGATGTTGCGTAATTTACCCAATCAAGGAATGGCTGCGACAAGCCCATCTTGATTATTGGGACTTTGAGCAGTGCATACGACAAACCAAACTGTGTATAATCTGCACATTTAGGTCATTCGACTGTTCTCGTCTGAAACTCACTAGAGCACAGTTGAGAAGAGTAGTGCGAGTCTTGAAAAGACACTGTCGATTGAACTACCACCTTCATAATATGGGGATTTCTGATTATCCCACTTGTAGGGTCTGTACGAAGAACGATCAAACCTTCATACATGTTAATTGCACCTGTAGAAACATGCAGGGCGTTAGGTTAAGAATGTTTGAGATCGAAACCTTGGATTCATAAATCCTGGTAAATATCCAGCGGAGAAGCTATGGGATTTCTACGTGGCGTCTGGCCTCAACAGAATTGTATAGCTTCTTACCCGGAGTAGTATCGGTTGACAGGTTTTCCTCATGGAGGGCACGGAGGACTCCTTAGTCTAGGTGTCATGGACCCATTTGCGATACCCCTCTCATGTATTATTATTATTATACATTTAAAAAAAAAACCTCTAATTCGATATGAACACATGATTACGTACAAATAGCATTGACGATAATTTTGGTTATAAAAATCAATACATATTAACGTATAACGTTTAAATACTTAAAAAGTGTTTTGTTTAAATCCATGGAATAAATTAATTCTACAGAATAGTATATGGGAATAGGAATAGTCAGGAATTAAACTAAAAAAAAACCTTTAAATATGCCTGCATTTAATTTATTTTAAGTTTAAAATATTTTTTAAAGTGTACACTTTATTAACTTACTGGTGGAAATTGATGTTGTTGTGCCACCGAAAAATGATTCATACCATGCCGGCCTTTCATATGCTTAATAAAATTCGAAGAATTCGCAAAATGATGATTACATTCTAAACATGAATACGGTCGTTCTCCTGTATGTTGTCTCAAATGAATCTAAAAATGTTATTCTATTTATTCTATTTATAAAACTATTTACTAAAGGCAAGACTCCAAATACGCAAACACAGGCGTTAAAAAATTGTGGTACCAAAAACATTTTTTTTATTTAACCAGAAAACATACGGGTTGGGTCATGGAAATCGAGTCGAAGTTATGTTAGTTTTCAATTTGATTTGAAATTACCCAACGTCAACATTTAATGTAGTTTGACGTCTCAATTAAGTTGAGCCCTAACTGAAAAGGTGTCTTGGGGTGGAATGTTTAAAAAAAATGTATTAGCATACCTTCAAAAATGATTTTAAACGAAAACATTTTTTACAATATTCACATTCAAATGGTAATTCTCCTGTATGTATTTTTGCATGTCGTACTAAAGCTCGCTTTTCTCTAAAAGCTCTTCGACACACCTCGCACGTATGTGTTTTACCCTCTGTATGACTTTTTTGGTGTTTTCTTAGACGATATATATTTTTAAATCTACAAAAATATTATATTTTGTGAGGGCAGACAATCATTAAATTAATAAAGGACAAGAATCAGTCCCTGGAACATGCTAAATCCGATCAATTTCAAATTCAGTATACTCTAATGATAATTACTCCGAAAGTACCCAAAAACATTCGAGACGTTTAATACGTAACTCTGAAATGCGTCATTTTTTCCTTTTTTAATACACAGGAAATACTATTTCTTGTATAAAATTTGAATAGTTTTAACTTCGAGATAACTTTCCAGCCTGCAATTTCCTCGACTCTATAAATTATATTCGGTTGAGCTTAAAATTTCACAATATTAGAAAGTGATCGAACGTAGATTGTTTTTTAAATCCTAGACACAATATCTTACACTTTTGGACATTGTTCACAATGATATGGCGATACTTCTAAGTGTGTTGCAATATGCTGATTTAAATTTGTTTTTTGTCGAAAATGACGGCCACATTGGTCGCAAATATAATTTTGTGTACCTTAAATATTTACCAATTATATTACAAATATCTTAAAATTGTTATAAATATCTTACCGGATGAATGATTTTTTTTGTGAAATAATAAAATTCGTTTCGTAGTAAATTTTTTTTGACAAAGTTCACACTCATATTTAAATTTTATTTCGTTTGGTAAATGAGATTTTTGATGACTTAAAAGTGACTTTGATGTTTTAAATCTAGAAATTTGAAATTAATAATTTATAATTACACATTTGAAAAAATAAAATTAAGAATTTAAAGCATAAATCTCACTGGTGTACCATCCTCAATTATTCTTATTAAAATATTCTTGGTTGGTTTCCGAGAGGAGTGTCAGATACAATTCATGACAAGATGATACTGTATTCATTGACAAGATATTTAAAAAAATTGGACCAATTCTAGACGTCGCATGTTTTATTTAAGGTCGTTGTCTCGCTATTGACATTTTTTATATTTACTAAGGATATTATAATACAATTACCATACAAAGTCGATCAGACGTCTCTAGCTCGAGATAAATTTAATTCAAGCTAGATAGATAACCGTCAGATATTTTCAAAAAAAAAAACTAACAGAATATTGATTTTGTTCTGAGTTTAAAAATAAAAAACCATAATTATTGACCGTTTCATTTTTGAAATATAATAACGCAAAGTTAATCAATTTTATTTTTGAATAGAAACGACTATAGTTAGAGTACTGTAGTCAAAGAGAACAGACTGTATTAACAAAAGTTTAAAAAAACACTTCGTATACGATGAGAAATAGTTGAGTAGTACATTAGAGTCAAAAATAACACATTATTTCACGACAAGCTTGAATAGTCCTACCGTGCATATAGTCCAAAACATTTTTACAATATTATAGGGAGACAAACTCTTTAAACAGACATTTTAACAACAATAATATTTTTGTGTTTTTTCTTATGTTCGAGGGAGGGTACAAGTGAGGAGGGTCCTTTCACTCCTTTTCTGGCGCCAATGAAAGTACATTTATACACAGATATTACTTACGATTTATCGCAATGAGAACATCTATACGGTGTTGAATTGGAATGTGTTAATAAATGATGTTCTAAATGTGCTCTATGAAAACAATGTTTACCACATAAATCACACTTATATTTTTTTCGATGCACGCGTAAATGAGATTTGAAACGATCGTAACTATCATACACTTGTGGACATTCAAAACATGCATATTGTGTGGGTTTGCTGTGTATTTCAGAATAATGATGGCGTAAATCTTTTACACAACTTAATTCTTCGTTGCAATCTATACATTTCCACTTAAAATTTTTCCATTCTAAAAAGAAAATATAAAATTAAGTCATAGAAAACATAATATTTATTTTAAAACAAACCTTTAATTAATTTTTGTCTTTCAGGTTTCTCAATTTTCAATTTTCTACGTTTTTGTGTTTTTGATCCCTAGAATGAATCGTTATGCAATTAATTTTTAAAACTATTCCATGTTTTTTTAATATCTTCAAATTCGTAGATTTTCATCCAAAAATTACTACTCACACAAAAAGTAAAAGTAACTAAATCAAAACAAAAAAATTATCCTAATCAGTAAAATGGTAACATAAAAACAGAATTTGAAAAAAATATATAAAAAAATAATTAAAAAACGGACTGATTATATCATACATTACCTTGGGTCGACCTCGCTTTCTTTCCAATAAAGATTTTTCATCATCCAATTCTTCTGCAATGTAAATAGTATTATATTTTTACAATAATCTTCAAAATCTAAGTGTTCAAGTTTGTTTTAATATAAAATTCAAAATCACGCTCTTAGAACGCTCTAAGTTCAAGCTGCCGTCTTAATTCTATTGGGCGTCGAGATTCGAAAGTTAGATTCGAAAAAAAAAACTTCATTTTTGGGTCCTGTTTATTTAATACCTACTCTACAAAAACATTCGGTACATTTTTATACACAAATTCAATTTTTCTCCATAAAAAATCTATTTTCGATTCGATACTTATTATTATTGGCTTGATCGTATAAATAGTTTTTGATTAATTTTAATTTCGAAAACTAACTTTCGCCTTCTGCTACTGTCACAGGAAATGCTAAATATATACGCAAATATTGAAACATTAGGAAATACGTGCATTAAATTATTAAAATTAAATTAAATTTATTACGTATAGTGGAGTTGCGTCTTTATTTAAAAAATATAAAGGTAGAAATTCTAGCTGTTTGTTGATAGACTAGATATAAGTGCACTAACACAGCCGCAGCTTTCTTTGAATTTATCGCTTGTGATTGTTGGAATATAAAGTAAATATTTGTAGTAATAATTAAGATCTAAATTGTTTGTACATCGTATGTTGCAAGGCGATTGTATCGAGCTTTATATTGGTATATAATGAATGTTAAATGCCTATGGTCACATCTCGGCCGAAATTTCATTAGATCCTACCAAGCCAGCGTAACGTAAAAGCTTTCACCTTTCACTCTCATAGTTTCTTACTATACCCTTCCCCAGTGTCTTGTTGCTGTAGCGCGCTTCTGACTGGTTGCCTATTTTAATTAATAGCTAATTATCCGTGCATCGGATACAAAAATGGAATAGAACTTTTCGTCTTAGAATTTTATTTTCTATCTAATGCAACAAGGGCGCCTGTTACTCCTGGGACACCCTTGTATAAAAATTATAATGGTGTTCTATGTAGGTGTTATACATAAACCGATTGAAATGCTCTTAAATCAGCATTTCGAAATAATCGAGATTTAAAATGGTGGTACTAGACTAGAATTGTTTTTTCAAGTATTAACCTTTTTATTAACGTATCAATTATAAAATTCGTTCGGGAACAATCTGCTGGTGACAATCATCCTACATAAATCGAATATATTATTGGATATATTTGGCACCTAAATCGTAATAATAAAAAATGATTTTTAGGGTCTAGGTACCGTCTATAAATTTTAATTACATGGCAATTATTTATTCCTCTTATCTCACAGTCTGTTTATCTTAAATTTTACATAAAATTTGATGTGAAAGTAAAACAAGTGAAAACAAACAATTGTCTGAGTTAATTGTTGAAATACCATGTATAGACAGTGTTGATGAAGCAATCGTTTGTTTTTTGACGTCACGTTAATAAAAAAAGATATCCACTTTTAAATAGCTACACACACACTGATATTCCCATATTAATGTATACTATAAAATTTACACCTAATAAGCGCCCTCGTGGGTAAACAGTGATGTTTACAAAAAAATGTTTCAAACAAAAGTTGTTTATTTTTTTATAAAGAACATTTTTCTCTATCTCTAACGGTTTACAAGATGGGTCCTACGGACCCAAGACCCTATTGACCTATATTGCTCATTTACGAACTTGACCTCAGTTTTTTAGGTCCTGAGTACGCTATAAAAATTTCATCTTGATATCTCTTTTCGTTTTTGAGTTATCGTGTCCACAGACGGACGGACGGACGGACAACCGGAAATGGACTAATTAGGTAATTCTATGAACACCTATACCAAAATTTTTTTCGTAGCATGAATATTTTTAGGCGTTACAAACTTTGGACTAAACTTAATATACTATGTATATTTCATATATACATGGTATAATAAAATGTGTATATTAGTGCAAATTGTAGCGGCTACAGTTCTATGATTAATTACGCTGTCCCAGTGAGAACACTTTACGCTACGAAGCAACTACCATCGCTCATTAAACAAAAACTAGATATAGAAATGATAAAAACATTAACATACCTAATTTAATTTCAAAATTCGATGAATTATCTATAAAACTATGGTCGCTTTTAATATCATCATCCGGTGTATCAAATATCTCATTTTTCACTTCGACTATTTTATTTTTAAGGATTTCTTGTGCATTTTGTACTTGTTCATAAAACTCATATGCACCAATTACTTTATCACAACATATTACACAAATATTTTTTGGTAAATTATCGTCGTCTGTTATTTTCACTAAAAAACAATGAAATATTTTGTATACTAAATTTAGATTTGTTGATTTCTCATCATTTATATTTATTAATTGTGTTTCTGTTTGTAATTCAGCACAGAGTCGGCAAAAAAGTGTAATTGTATCATTCATTTTTGAATACAAATTGTTTATTTTCAAAAAATTCAATCTTTTTACTTTTATAAAATGTAAACAATCGCTGTGACGTAAAAGTGAAATATTTTGTTTATTATATGTCAGATTATAGTTCTTCATAAGGTCTACAGAGAGAGTTACTATGCATACAAAATTTTATTGACTAAAAAAATTTAAATTAAAAAAATACTTTTTAAAATACAAGTTTTTATTGCGCTAGAAAGTAGAAAATAATTTTTTCCTAAGCCATTCATGTCTATTTTTAAACGCTGGAGACGCTCAATTTGAGATGCCCAGAATTGTTTAAAGTTCTTCAATACTTTGAAAAAATAAATAAAAACGGAAAAAAATTTTTTGTTTTGAAGTTCGATGAAACTCGGTGGATGGGGTAATTTTGACCCAAAAAGTATAAAAATCAGGGTAATTTAATGATTGAATGCAGAGTTTCTGAGATATCGCAATATTTGGATAGATTTTAGCCCGTATCTCAAAAACTACTCGACCGGTCGTCAAATGCACCCGATTTTTGTACTTTTTGGGTCAAAATTACCTTATATACTAAGTTTTATCGATATTGGAGATACAGTAGAATCTCGATAAGTTAAACCTCGGTAACATAAAAACCTTAGTTACTTCAAAAAATACTACGTTCCCTTCCCATCAGAGCCCAAAACCTCTATAGCTTAAAATACGCAACCTCTATAACTTAAATAAATAATTTCTGTTAGGCCCTCAGTAACTAAAAGAAATGTTTCCACAACCTCTATAACATAAAATTGTGTGAATGAGTCATTTTGAAAGAGTGTCAAAACAAATGGTTTCGATATTTATTGCTTGCACGTTTTTACTTGTTAACGTAAACAATAACATTACCTATTGTTTGCTTTATCTAAATCAAACAAAGTCCAATTTCTTCCACCAAACACAACATCACAACTTCAACCTTTGGATCAGGGAATAATTAAAAATTTTAAAACATTATACAGAAAAGAAGTTGTTAGAAAAATGATAGCTGATATGGAGCAAAATACATAGACCCTTGATAACTAAAAACCTCTATAACTTAAAATATTTTTTGTTTCCCTTGGACTTTAACTTATCGAGATTCTACTGTACAAAAAATTTCTCGATTTTTTGCAATTTTTTTAAGGGTACCCCTTTGATAAAATCGAGAAAATGCAAAAAAAATTTTTTTTTGGAATTCGATGAAACTCGATAGCGGGTATCATGGACAAAACTTCATTTTCAAAAAATTAAAATCCATAAAATTATAAACAAAAAGGTGGATAAGTGAGGGTTATAACGTGATAGTCTAAAGGAGATTTTTCCCAGCAAAGCGGGCGGGTATCTGCTAATATATAATATAAAATATATAAAAATACAAATATTACTAGAATGGTGGCAGAGGAGTAGTTCTTAAAGTTTATTCGTATCAATTGTAGGGCTTCACGAAAAGGACAAAACAAATTAGTAAAAAAAAAATAATAATAATCGATACACATTTCCTGAATTAAAATATATATGGGATAGAGGCATATTATACAAATTGATTTGTTTAAGTCATTAATAACGTTAAGGAATTCAACAAGGAATTTTACAGAAAAAGGAGAAGGAAAGGCTGTAAATCGTTAAAATTTTTTAAAGAAGTTAGGATTTAAAAAAACATTATATAATTTAGCCCTTAAAAAATTTATTTGATAAGTATTAGTATCAATAATTCTTTTATGTTTTAATTCTAGAAATTTAAACAGATGATAATTTCATAGTTTACACAATTAATTATGATAATATAGGCCAGAAAATAAGAAATTTTGAAACACACATTTGCATTGCCTTAAATTATGAGTTAATCGTGTTTTGTATCACGTACTGAGTATAAAACCATAAAATCCGTACAAATTTCGATTCGGCATAAGAGAGTTCTAGATGAAAACTGTTATGTCAATTATTATGGATAATAAAATAATCTTTTGTGTTTCATAAATGTTTTAATAAAAACTACCATTTACGTCTTATTGCTTGCTTTTTATGTGGACTATCTTTAAAAACCATACCTTCCGACATACAGGCATACAGTTTTCTCGAAATGGCACTTATGCCAGATCGGAATTAGTTGTTTTATTCTCAGTACGTGCAACTAAACCCTATTAAAAATAATTCCTGTAATTTAATGCAATATTATCCATTTATTAATTGTTTTAATTAATATTTGTCGAAAATTGAAATAAGAATTTTGAAGCTCCCATG